>NC_052058.2:152769556-153507056 GCF_903992535.2 Arvicola amphibius | reverse complement strand
TGCATGAATATTCTCTCTTCTTCAGAGTCAGAACACCCTCCTACCTGAAGGACAGCTTCAACCTGTAGCTTATTTATTTTAAATTAAGTTTCCCTGGAACATAGCTACATTTGTTCGTGTGTGTGTGTGTGTGTGTGTGTGTGTGTGTGTGTGCTTCTATAGGACAATGGCTTTGAGTGGCTAGGACAGAGGTGTTATGTTCTGCAAAGCCTAAAGTATTTACTAGCTGGCCATTAGTACATACACAGTTGATCCCTGAAATTAAGAAGAGTCTCCTGAAATGAGAAGACAAAACACCGGAATAAATACAGCCTCAAAAGCATTGCTTCTGCAAGACAAGCAGAAATAAAACCAAAATAACAAACTGAAAACCACATTTGAAATAGGTGTGACAGATTAAAGTTTAGCATTCCTGATACACAAGGTTTACAACAATAAAAAAATTATGAAATGGTAAGGCAGATAGATGGCTTCAATAGATAACCAAACATGAAAAATAAAATAAATATTACATCACTTTCTGCTTTGTTAACAACCAAAAGAAGACAAATAAGGTGAAATTATAACCCCAGTTTGCTTGAAAAATATTTTAGGCTATTTAATAATTAACTACCAAATGTTTTTAAAATTGCAAGATTTTGTCACGACAAAAGCTCAAAAAAGGGGGGAAACCTTTAAAGAGCTGATAGAAGCAGCTTTTATACACTCTTTCAAAATAGAAACTTGAAAAATAACAATGATTTTTTTTTTTTTTATAAAGAAAGAAATCTGACTTTCTGAAAAGCGGCCAAAGTTAATTTCACCCGGACAAGTTCAGCGTTGGGAACACACTGCTCTGGTAGGAATGGAAACAGAGCCTGTTCTGTAACATGGAACTGGGTTGCAAAACTTACTTTTGTCGGGAGCCAGGTGCATCTTGGCCTGGCCCCGCACCAGCCTGCAGGTGGAGCCATCTCCCGCACAGACGCCACAGTTGTCTTCCTTGGCGTTACTTCCCAGCTGTCTGTCGCAGCCCACCGTCTGTGTGGGAAAGAGGGGGTAAGGCATCTCACTTAGGACGTTGTCCTGTTCAGCTTATAGGCTGGCTGTCTTTTTGCGCACACTGCTTTGTAAATGTCACCGATGGATGTCTTAGAGTCTAAGATCATCTATGTGATTCTTTTTTATCTTAAATTTTCTATTCATTTTACATACCAATCACAGTTCTCCTCCCTTCCCTCCTTTCCCCAGGCCCCAGAATCACATGGTTGCAACGGTCTCTCTGCACCTCACTCTCCTTCAATTGTATTTCAGATATCTGCATAAGATCTTTCTTTCCCCCCTTTCTCTCCCACCCTCTCGCCTTCCCTTAAGATGGGCTCTCTTGTAGCCCAGACACTGAGTTTCTTGTAGCCCAGACACTGAGTGTCTGGTCCTTCAGCTTCCAACTTCCACGTGCTGAGAGTTGGGTTTGCTTCAGCACATCTGGTTCCCAGGACCAGAGGACCCAGCTGTGGTGCTGGGCAAGCACTGTACCAACCGAGCCACATCCCCTGCTCGCCTTCCTATTCCCGCCTTCTCTCCAGCCCAACTGTTGCCCGATTCTCGTTTCTCGCACGAGATGTCTATGCCTCAGACCCACAGTATCTCTCTAGATCGGCTTCAATGCAGAGAAGTCTAGATACAGCTTCAATGCAGAGAAGTCTAGATACATCCTTCATCTGTACGGTTCCATCTACAATTCTTTATCATGAGCTGCTCTTACCCTGAGGCTGCCACCTCCAAATGACAATATCCATCTGTCTACAAATGCTCTTAAGGAGAAAACCTAGGATTTATGTTCTGAGACAGGCTTCACTGCTGACTTCCAGTTTCTTGTGTTACTATGCCTGTGGTGTGTGTTAGTGTGAAATCCTCCTTCCAGGAAAAGGCCTATGTTTTGTATTTCTTTTCGATTTCACCAATAGGACTTGTGCATAAAGATTGCCCAGTGATATTAACCAGTCTAATAGTTTATCTCTACTTCCCACAGCCACCCAACTAGCATTGAAGTGGGGGGACTTTGGAGACAGACGGCCATGACACATCCTGACTCACTCGCCGCGTCTTTCAAAATACAGGATGCCGGGCAGTTTAGACTCTCGGAGATTCATTTTCCTCCGCAGGGAGGCAGAGCTAAAGATGCCAATGTGCGTTTCACAGACAGTCTAGCAAGGGTTACAGGACACGTTTTTTCTCAGAGCCGTACGCCGATGGAACCGTTCTACGGGGTTCTGACAAAGGGTCACTCCGACTGCTTCTCTCTGTTATCCACTTGGACTCCGGACTAGCTGTGCTCTGGGATGTTAGCAGCCTCGCCCCAGGATGCCGGGAGGGAAGGGTCTACACTTGCTCTGTGCAATCACCACCAGCGAAAGCTACAGCCTTCAGCATTCTTTACTCAAACGGGTGAAAGTCTCCAAGCTGAGCTCCTTGGTGGGAAAGTTGCGGCGGGCATTTAACTAGCGGATGAGCTGCTGGATTCAATAGCTTTTGTATCCCTTCCATCCCGATAAGATCACTTTAAAGAAGATATTGGGGAAAGCTGATTTTTTAAAAATTTGTATGTGTGCATGTATGTTTACATATGAGTTTGGGAGCACACGTATCAGGAGACACATGTGACATTCAGAAGAGGACACTGGGTGTCGTTCCTTGCCTTCCTTCCTGGCCCACGAACTTCCGGGAATCATCCTACTCCTGCCTCCCCAGAGCTGAGATTCTAAATCCAAGCTGTCATATCCAGCTTTATGTAAGCTTGAAGGATCCAAACTCAGGCTCTTGGGCTTACAGGGCAAGAACTTCACACACAAGCCCTGTAACAGCGAGCTGGCTTTGACTGGATGATTGCCACGTGCCTGGCACTGTGCCACAAATGTTGCCCCTGATCTTTATTTCCTTCCTTACATCAATCTTAGGACCTTTTATTGGTGGGATCTTTTATCATCATCTTACAAATAAGGAGTCTGTCAGCACACGGCTGAAGCTGAATGGCTTGTCCCTGTGGCACAGAGAGCACATGGTGCCAGTAATAGTTTTAAACCTGATCCTTTAAGCCAGTGGTTCGCAACTTTCTTAATGCTGCGACCCTCCCCACCTTTTCTTTTTGAGACAGAGTTTCTCTGTAGCTTTGGAGCCTGTCCTAGAGCAAGCTCTTGTAGACCAGGTTGGCTTCGAACTCACAGAGATCCACCTGCCTCTCTGCCTCTGCCTCTCAAGTGCTGAGATTAAAGGCGTGCACCACCACCTCCCAGCATTGCTGCGACCTTTTAATACGGTTCCTCATGTTGTGGTGACCCCGACCATAAAATTATTTTGTTGCTACTCCGTAACTGTAGTTTTGCTACTGCTACGAATTGTGATGTAAAAATCTGATACTCAATGGTCTACAAGAGCTAGTTCCAGGACAGGCTCTAAAAAAGCTACAGAGAAACCCTGTCTCGAAAAACCAAAAAAAAAAAAAAAAAAAAAAAAAAAGAAAAAAGAAAAAAGAAAAAAAAATCTGATACTCAGGACATCTGATCTGTGAGCCTTCCGGAGGGAGTCAAGATCCACGGGTTTAGGACTGCTGCTCTGAGTGGAATCCCAACAGTGTGCCGCACCTTCACGCACCTCTGCTCTCGGCAGAAAGACGACGAGGATCCCTGTTACAGAGGACTGCGTGTGGATATTTACAGGCACATGTGGAACCGCTTAAGGGGGATGGATTCTGGAAGCATACTCTCATGGTTGGGATCGGAACTTTCCCCATGGGAAATCATTCCGCCACGAAGTTATAGACACCGTCTTCCTGGGCCAAGCTCTGTCCTCACATGTCGCTGTCCCTGAGCGCTTATGTGTTTCATGAGGAAGAGAGCCACCCTCTCCCTGCTCATCCAGGAAGGGCGTGTGCTGAAAACCAAGGATGGGCTTATTTTGAAGAGTGTTTGGGGCCTTGCAAAATCTTGGGCAATCGAATCCCTCCCAAGCACTTGTATTTGCTTCCTGATTTTTTTTTAAGAGTTAAAATCCATCCAGATCTCACAGCCAAACAAAGCATGTGAAAACATCACAGAAAAATGGTATTTGAAAAGGTCTGATCGCCTGTGATTCATCAAGTGCGAGCCAGAGCCCTTGACACTGAGGCCGGCCGAACCCTGGCTCTCTAGAGCCTCCACAGAGCACAATAAGCAACTCCTATAATATTATCTGAAGTGTTCTCAACTTCTGTGACATCGCCTAATGCCAAGATACCTAATTACAGTGATTCATAAACTACTAACTGATAAACCCATCGAGCATGTTAGCGTCAGTTACGTTATCCTTTGCTAGAATGCCAAGCGTGAAAGTATAAATCAATAAGACACAATTCTTATCTCGTAGGGTAGTTAATGAGGAAGTTTAAAGTTGCAGGACATAGGATAACATAAACACAGATTTAAAAATATGAGCAGTGGTTCTTGGAAGACACAGCCATCTATAAACAGAAACTCAGCAAAGACCATTGCAAAGTCCAGGCAGATGGAGCTTAAATAAGTGCCGTTAATCCAAATGGAGCAAAATGTGGATTTTTCCAGATAAATCAAATTTAATTCTTCAAGAGCCAAACAATTTTTTGAATGAACTTTTTGTCTGATACCTCTGAAAACTGGATATTACTTTAGAGAAAATTTGAAATTGAGCTGGTGCCTAACTGGACACTTTATCCCGACAGACTAGTGACCATGGTCCTGGAAGGTATTCTGTATATACTCTTGGGGAAGAAAAGCAAGCATCGCTATCACACAGCTACAAACCATGGGACCCACAGAACCAACCTGCCTGCAAGATTAGTTGGTGCAGTTGTCGTCCAAATGTCATGGGAGTAATCACCCAGGTTTTCAGAGCAAATTTAAACTCTGCCCCATGCGATGGAACCCATATCTGAAACCACTAAATGGCCAAGAACCTAAAACTAGATAGGTCATGGCCCTAGGGGAAAACCCAAAACTATTATTCTGCTAAGAGAACATAAAATGACTGCTAATGACAGATGGCTCTACCTGTCACCATGTAGATCAGTGTCTCACTCAACCCTCATCCGAGAAGCCTCTTCTAGCAATGAAATTAACAGATACCCATAACTGGACAATGTGCAGAGAGTGAGAGACTTTGGAACACCCAGTCCTAAATGGAACGTCTTCATCAAACAGGCTCGGGGATCTGCGCAGAACAGGAGGCAGAAAGATTGTAAGGCCGGGGATGCTGGATGACCCCAGGGAAACAGCATCATCCAGACACAAACAGGACCGATGCACACACACATCACAGACGTCACGGCGACTGTGGCAGCACACACAAGTCCTGCACCGGTTCAAACCATACAAAATCCCAGCACGAAGAAGAAGTGAATGCAAAGCTCCACCCCAACCAAGAAGCTGTGCGAGACTAATACCTGCTGGGAAGTGGGAGTGTCACTGGGTGTATCTACCGCGCTCCAGGGCCGGCTCACGTAGGAACGGGTGGCCAAGGGAAGACGAACTCTATGGTTTTTGCCAACGGAAGACGAACTCTATGGTTTTTGCCAACGGAAGACGAACTCTATGGTTTTTGTGTCATCCTCACTACCATAACTATTTTTTCCTGCCTTCTTGGTTTGTTTGTTTGTTTTGTTTTGTTTTCACTGAGAGGGAGAAAGAGAGAGAGACACAGAGAGAGAGAGAGAGAGAGAGAGAGAGAGAGAGAGAGAGAGAGAGAGAGAGAGAGGAGAAAAAGAGAATATAAAGCTGGGTTGGTAGGGAGGTGGAAAGTATCTAGGGGGGAAAATATAATCAAAATATATTATATGAAATTTTTTAAGATTATAAGAATTTTTTAAAACAGAACAAGTCGTGCTGGCCCTTGGAGATACGCTCAAGTATTTCAGTTTTCCTCTCAGTCCATGCAAGGACTGTATATAGTTCCTCAGTTTCATCAGAAGTGAGCTGTTGTCACTGTCTTTGACCAGTGAAACATGAGCCCAACTGGCTTGTGTCAGTTCTGTTAAGAAGGCTGAAGAGTCAACATGAGAGTCTCATGGTCTCTCTGTCTATTGTAGCTATACTAAAAGTGTGATGTTAGGATAAAGTCTCCCTCAGCCTGGGTCCCTGCAACACTACAAGAGCAAATATCCTGATGGTCTACGTTGGCAAGGGGCATTAGCCAGAAAAACAGCATTTGATTGCTTTAAGCCACTGCCCTTGGTGGGTTGTTGGTTTCTGCAGGAAAAAAAAAAAACAAAAAAAACCCCAAAAATACTAGCCTATGATATCACACAGGAGTGCAATCCAGTCTTTCACACACAAAACCAAGTCGGTGATAGAAGAACTTTATTTTTTAAGAACTAGAAGTTTCATGTTAAAATCCAGATCTCCATTTTCCCCCAAGGAAAACAAAACAAATGAAACTTCTAAAATTTTCATGTTTCCTTTCCCCTTTCTGTGTACTGGGAAATGGTAGAAGCTACAAGACTGCGCATAATTTAGTCCAACATGAGAAAACTTGAAAATTCGGTGACTTCGTGGTGGGAAAAGCGTAGACGGCCTTAAATTATTGCAGGAGTAACCGAATGCAGGGGCTCCTGTGAACTTCACCCGAGCATGTCTAATGCAGTTCACACTCTGACCAGGTCCAAGCAGTCTCCCTGCAGGGCTGTGTGTGTGCGTGTGCATGTATGTCTTTGAGTTTGGATCCATGCTGCTGAGCTCTCTTTCTGCTGGACTGACTGGCACATCCCATTTTCAACGAGACTTTAGCTTTGCAAATACCCAGACAAAAATATCCTGAACTGCTAAGCAAGACTGGTGGGCACCTTTGGGAGGAAAACGTTTTCACTCAGCGTGACCTGTTATCTTTTCGTTTTATTTCATCTCAGAATACAAAAAAAACTTACAGAGGCTGAGACAAGATCAATGAGGCACTCCAACTTATTCTTTTGTGTAACCTAGACCAAACTGGGCATCCTGTCTGCCATCTTTCTTTTCCGGATATATATGCTATGACCGTGAACTGAGCATGACCAGACCTTTTTCTGTCGTCTTTCTTTCTTGAACTATCTTCTTACAAGGACCATGCTCAGAATGTGCAGCTTAAACAGAGCATGCTCAGTTATTTCCTAGCTATGTATGCTCATCTGAGGGCTTGTATCCCCCTTAACATTCAAAATGTTTTGAAGTCTTGATCCCCGCAGTGATAGTGTTTGGGGTGGGGCCCCCAGGAGGAGGTTGGAGCATGTGAGTAGAACCCACTAGAACGGATTAGTTAGTACCCTTGGAAAATGGACCTCAGACACCTCTCTTGTCTCTTACAAGCAAGGTCCCAGCTGTCTGATATAAGGAAGTGGGCTCCCGCTAAACAATAGCATTTCCAGTGCTGAGATCTGGAATGTGCGGCCTTCGGAGCTGTGAGAAGCACATTTGTGTTGTATCACATCCGCTCTGGAGTACTTTGTTATAGCTCACACAGATGGAGACACTCTGGGGGTTTACGTCCCTCTGAACACCCATTTTCCTTATAAACAAAATGTCTTGTCTTCATTTGGGTAGGAAGATTACTGTTCCTGCTTCGTCAGTCACTGCTGGGCTTGTGAGTCAGGTGCTTAGATAATTCCCAATCCCCAAAGACACCCAGGGTTACTTGTTATTTTTTCATAAATTCCATTGTAAATTTTTATAACAAATTATTTCTTACTTTAAAAGTTATTATTTCGTTTGGGTGTGTGATTTGCATGTGTGTCTGTGTACTTCCTACATGGGTACAGTGTCTGAGGAGGTTAGAAGAGGGTATCAAATCCCCTGCCACTGGAATTACAGACAATTGTCAGCCACCATGACCATCTGGACTCAAACCCACATCGTCTGGAAGAGCAGTCAGTGCTTTTAACTGCTGATCCATCTGTCTATCCCCTCATAAATTATTTTATCACAAACTCTAAGTGATTTCATCTAATTAGCTGCCAAGAAATTTGATAAACAAAAATAAGAAATCAAACATGGTGCTGAAGAGGCATCTCAGCAGTTAAGAGCGTGCATTGCGTTTGCGGAGGACCCAAGTTTGGTTGCCAGCACCCTTGTCAGGTAGCTCACAAACACCTGCAACACTAGTTCCAGAAGGTTCAATGCCCTCTTCTGGCATCGAAGGGCATTTGTGCACGCATGCATACGTGTACACGTACGTACACACACACACACACACACACACACACCCCTAAGAAGAAGAGGAGGAGGAAAAGGAAGAGGAGGAGGAGAAGGAAAA
Organism: Arvicola amphibius; assembly: GCF_903992535.2. Classification (NCBI taxonomy): domain Eukaryota; kingdom Metazoa; phylum Chordata; class Mammalia; order Rodentia; family Cricetidae; genus Arvicola; species Arvicola amphibius. The sequence goes on along the minus strand of NC_052058.2, from coordinate 153,498,788 downwards.
GGAAGAAATCATTTAATTTGATCCGCAGAGCGGGCCCGGCAAGCATCAGAAGCAGAAGCAAGCTTCATTCAGCGAGACCCATGGCGAGGCCTGTGACCGTCTCCTGCTGTCTGCTTTCTCGGGCTCATGCAAACTTGCTCCCAGGAGCATTGTGACATGTTCCTTTAAATGAGAAAATTGTAAACACACTTGCAAAAATTATTGTCTGTGCCAGATACTCATCAGGGCTCCCTTCAGTGATCCTGAGGCCAGCAGAGTGACTCACAGAGTTGATTCTCTCTCCCTGACAACTGCTGACATCCGCCACACAGGACAAAAAGGGAGTGTTTCCCTGAGGAAGGAAAGATACTGCATTCAACAGGGAAATCTCTACATCTTTTTATTCAGATGGCCTGCATTCACCTTGGAAAATGAAAACAGACATTACCCCCCTCCTGCAACATGGATTCACAAACACATAATGGGAGACACTCATTAACGGGCTAATTCAGAACTGGAATCTACTATCATCCTGAAGACCTCTGCCAAAGCTGGGAGTTACCAGAGCAAACAAGGAAGCTGGATTTAGATAATAAAGGGAAGGGCTTTGGACAGTGAGGACCAGAGGAGGTCAGGAAATGTGAAATTGGATTGACTGAAGGCCCCCTTGGTTACAGCTACCCTGTTGGGCACATAGAATGTTTCTGGAATTGAACATTTTTTAAAAAGGGCACACAAGAAAGGCTGTATCTCATTTTTTGCCAATTGAAAAAGCCAAATCTCAGTGACACTAAGGGAGAGGCCACATGGCCATCAGCCAGCTCCGTGCAGATGACATCATGCATTACAGGAAGTGAGCTGAAAGTCTATGCAACTTCAGTTAAGAATTCTGGGATTAAATCATCCTGGGAAGAATAGCAGGTGTCCTGATTTTGTTTTGTTTTTATTTTAAAGGAAGACCTAGAGATAGATAAGAAGATAGGGTGAGGACAAAGGTCAAGGCTGCCACAATGGATCCGCAAGGAAGGAGCCTGGAGATTGACTATCAACCACAAGAAGCCAGAAGAGAGAGGGATGGGCTGTGCTTTCTCTCTAGAAGGAACAAATCCTGCTGCAGCTTTGATTTGGGACTTCTGGCTTCCAGGGTATTAGAAAACACATTTCTATTGTTTTAAGCTATCAAGTCTGTGGCAATGTGTTGTTGTACCCACGGGAAACTAGTAAAGTCTGCTAACCACCAATGCCTTTTCTCGCCAGGTCACAGGCTTTACTCAAACTGAGGTCACCAACTAGCTCTCATCAACCTACCTCCCCAGCCTCACGAATCCCCTGAAATAACTGGCACTGTTAACCTTCCTTGTGCAATATTCTCCCAGCCTTTTTCTCTTGCTCATGGTCTTTACACGACACATGGTCTCTTCCATCCAGTCAGCATAAGGGGCACTTCCCTTGTCCCCTTCAGTGACAAGGCCAGTTCTCTGCTCTCCTTACTTGGTACCCAGGGGCATTGGGTTAGATGTCAGGGCCTTAGCATCACCCCCTGCCCAGATCTAAAATCTAAGCCAATTTATCTATTCACGGGTGTACCAAGCTCATCCCATCTCGTTCCCACCCAACGTTTTCTGTCTTCCCAATGACTCACTAGTCTACCAAGGGACCCCCTTCTGCTCCCCACATCTGTTCACACGTGCGGTCCTAAACAACCTGCTGTCCCTTCCTAAAGTTCCCTCCCCTTCGTCAGTCATCCTACACACTGCTGGACTTTGCAGCCTTCATGAGTCCAAACTTGACCTCCCATTGTTTCCCCAGATCCTGCCCCCTCCAAATGTCCGGGCATACTACCAGAGAGGTAACCTTTCTACCGGCAAGCCCATCTGAGCTATTTCTTGGAAAATCCCTCAGTGGCTCTTCTGACAGCGCTCGGGAAAAGTTAACAACTTGGTTCTTTCCACTCACACACGCAGTCCCAACTTCCAGCACTATGGCACGACCACACCTTACCTCTCAGCCCCGTAGAAGATTAGATACCTTTACACACCTGATGCTGCCTCCTTGTTCCGCACGTCATGAGCCCAGGCCTTTTCTTTTTTTTTTTTTTTTTTTTTGGTTTTTCGAGACAGGGTTTCTCTGTGGCTTTGGAGCCTGTCCTGGAACTAGCTCTTGTAGACCAGGCTGGTCTCGAACTCACAGAGATCCGCCTGCCTCTGCCTCCCGAGTGCTGGGATTAAAGGCGTGCACCACCACCGCCCGGCTGCCTTTTCTTTCTATATCTAACTCGTTCTCAACTTTCCAGCACCTCAGTGTCTAATATTGCTTCATTCAGAGTGTAGAGGCCCTGATGAATTCTTCCCTCATTGCTGATGCTCAAACACAGGGCCTTGCATATTAGGAAGGCGCCGTACCACTGTGCTCAGCCACACCCCTCTACGTCACCTTTACTGACAACAAGCTCATTCTGAGTACAAACGAAATGCGCGGCATTGACAAAAAGTTGGAAGGAAACAAGCATAACAAGCATAATCCCACGAGCTGGCGAGGAGTGTGGTTATGCAGTGGACAAGCCCCAGAGCCGATTGGTTGGAGCCGAGGGACATCCTGGACAGCTTATAATGCAAAAGAATGGAACAGCAAATGTTGAGCATGGGAAGATTTAGCAACAGGGAGTGTTAGATAAGACAGAGCAGGGCAGGCAATAGACAAAGAGAGATCGGCAGGCAGCTAGGGGAGGCTGGATGCTGCGGTGTCAACTTCAAGAAGACTTTCTGTTTTGCGTCTGGATTTGTGATATAGTTACATTTGGTGAAGGAGGCCAATCCGTGTTTAGAGTTCTTGGATGGCAATATCCGGTTCTCCTAGAACAATCTGTCGACTGTCTTCTCTTATTGCTCCTTCCTGGGAGATCACTTGGCTGGCTATGGACTTATTCCTAGGTTTTCTACTACAGTACAGACCACTTCCCACTTGTCTCTTCTTGTGTTGGTTTCTTACTGCTTTGGTTGCTGTCACTTTATATGGAGACTAGAGGCTGTAGAATGTCAGTCCTCCAACTTTGCTCAACTCCCTTGGGGGATGCTGATGTAAGTGGAGTTGTATTTCCTTGAAGTCATTGACTTTTGTACAGCTAACCTGTTTATATACACTGTATTATCTGTAATCAGTTGTTAGTTCCAGGAGGCTTTATTTTTTTATTCAGCATATGCAATCAAATCATGTATAAACAAAGATAATTTTGATCTTTTCCTCAAACAGCATATTTTTCTTGTCTTTTATTCCCAGTCTGTTGAAAGGCAGTGGTAGGGGGTGGGAGGGTGAGGGACATCTTTGCTTTGTTCCTGATCTTAGCAAGCAACTGTCTAACTTCTTACTGTTAAGAATGACATTAAGCCAACTGTGGTGGCACACAGCTTTAATCCTAGTATTCAAGAGATAGAACCAAGTAGATCTTTGTGAGTTTAAGGCCAGCCTGGTCCATATAGTGGATTCAGGATTGGACAGTGTTACATAGTGAAACTTATCTTGAAAACATATGTTGTTTTCTCTCTCTCTCTTTCTCTCTCTCTGTGTGTGTGTCTGTGTGTCTGTGTCTGTGTGTGTGTGTGTGCAATTAATGACAAAAGAGGCCATGGTTTTAAAGAGAACAAGGAGTGGTATATGGGAAGGTTTAAAAAGAGGAAGGGAAAGGAGAAAATGATGCAATTACATTATAATCTCAAAACTAAAAGAAATTCAAAAGAAAACTGTGGGAGAAGAAAAAAAGGAGGAGGAGGAGAAGACTTGGTATAACTTCTACCTGATGTGTTTGAACATGAAGTGAACTCCTGAGGCAGAAGGTTTATTATTTTGGAAAGTTTGTGCTCATTTGTCTGAGTTCTTTTTTTTTTTTTTTTTTTTTTTTTTTTTTTTTGGTTTTTCGAGACAGGGTTTCTCTGTAGCTTTGGAGCCTGTCCTGGTACTAGCTCTTGTAGACCAGGCTGGCCTTGAACTCAGAGATCCTCCTGCCTCTGCCACCCGAGTGCTGGGATTAAAGGCGTGCGCCACCACCGCCCCGCTTATCTGAGTTCTTTAATTTTTATAGGGCATATTCTGGCTGTCTATGTCTAAGTTTGTGAAGTCTGGCAGACCTTGCCTTTCCAGGATTAGGTCATTCTCTATCCAGTCTGTGAGCACAGGGTTGCTCTTACTCCCTCACTATCTTTTAATGTCCACTGGGTCTGATCTGAGTAACATCTCATGCTCACTTCTGACGCCATTTTCTTTCTGTCTTATAGCTACAAAATGCTACTGATATTTCTAAAAATCTAACTTTGGCCACCTTTATCTCTTCATTTCCAATTCTTTTTCATTAGGATTTTTCTCTCATTTTCATTAGTTATTTACTTCTGCTTGACTCGCATTGAATTGTGTTGCATTTCCAGTTTCCTAAGGCCTAGATGCACCATCTTGGAGCCTTTTGGGGGGTTGGAAATTTCCCTTTGAGGGTGGCTTTCATTGTATCATACACATTTTATCAAGTTGTATTTCCATGTTCACTGAATTCAAAATAACTTTTCCTTTGTTCTGAGATTCTTGCCTATGTGTTATTTGGAAATACATTGTCTCTAAGTGTTTGGAATTTTTCTGGTGGTTCCCAGCAGTTGGGGGAACAGAGGAATGCAAGACAAAGCACGGAGAATTTTATGTTGGTAGAATGATTCAGATAACACTAGTGAGCACATCATAGCCTGGATTCCCAATACTCAAGAGGCTGAGATAGAAGGACCACAGGCTTGGTGCTAACCTGAGCTACACAGTTACTTTGAAAACAGTATCAAGTATATGGCAAAACTTTGCCTGAAGTGGACATAAAAACAAAGGGAGGGAATGGTGACTATAAATCCTGCTCTGGGCAATGATACATTATCTCCACGCAGGTTCATCATATGTAACATCTGTATAATTTGGATGGGATGTTTGAGGAGTAGGAAGGATGGGCATGTATAGGAGCAAGAAGGGGTGTGGAAAATATCTGTCTTACACGAATTTTTTCTAGGTACCCCCTTAAAAATTATGTTAAAACAGCTGAGGAGTCAGGTAGCAGAAAATTGTGTAGGAAGGTTCTGAAAAACTTGGCAGGATTCCTGGATTTTAAGACAGCCCATCATAAACCACTGAGGAAGCCAGAGAGCACAAGAATGACATTTATACGGAAGAAGAAGAAGAAGAAGAAGAAGAAGAAGAAGAAGAAGAAGAAGAAGAAGAAGAAGAAGAAGAAGAAGAAGAAGAAGAAGAAAAGAGGAGGAGGAGGAGGAAGGAGGGAGCAAGGGAGGGAAAGTGGGAGGGAAGAAGGGAAGAGGGAGAGAGGAAGGAAGGGAAAGAGGAATGGAGGGAGGATGGAACCTGAAAGTGGAAGTGGGTGGTTGGAAAATATAAGGGGGGGGCAAAGGAAAGAGGAAGAAGAAACATGAAAGGCCACGGGGAAGGAAAGATAGCGTGTTTTCTCCCACACGCAGCTGGGCTCATTGCTGTAGTTACTGAAACTGCCGGGAGCCTTCTAGAAGAGATGAATACTAGAGATTTGCTGTTTTATATTAGCATTAATTATATGTATAAATTAATGGGTTTCATTATGGATTTCACACACACACATGCACACACACACACACACACACACACACACACACACACTGTAATCATCTTCAAGCTCCTGTTACCGTATCCTGCCCCTTCCCACTGCTCCCCTCCTCTGTTTCCAAGCCTTCCTCACACTTCCATGTATTAACTCTATAGCTTCCTTTTAAAAATGTTGCTTGGGGTCTGGGGAGATGGCTGACTTGGTAAAGTAACACACACCTATAATCCCAGCCCTGGTGATGGTGTGGGCATGCAGAGATAGGCTGATCACTAGGGCTTGCTGATCAGCCAAACTATGTTATGTTCCATGAGAGACTCTGTCTCAAAAGATGTGAAGGAAAATTGAGGAGGATGCCCAGTGTCAACCTCTAAGCCCCCACCTATTCGCATGTGAGCTAACACATCTACACATGCGCACATTCTCTCTCTCTCTCTCTCTCTCTCTCTCTCTCTCTCTCTCTCTCTCTCTCTTTCTCTCTCTCTCTCTCCACCCACCCACCCACCCACCCACACACACACACACACACACACACAAACATCCTTCAGAGATCAAAGGAAGTGGAAGGAAGTCTATGATGCCCCTATAGTCCTCATGCTGTTTCTGGAACCTGTCTAAATTCTCAGTTATTGCCATCCACTGGCATTGATGCCTTGGTCCCACTCATCCCAGCTCTCCAAATCTCCTGGCCCACCTGCTGGACTGACCTTGATCTCAGAGGTCAGCCCTGCTGGCTCAGAGCAGTGATCTCAGAGTATGGTCCTGGAGCCCACAGCAAAGCTTTGGTAGCTCTGAGAACTCAAAAGAAACGCAAAGAGCTGGGCCTCACTCCCACAGAGAGTCAGAATTGGCGGGTGGGTGGGTGGGGTTCTGTTTGTATGCCCAAGTTAGAAATTTCCTGATCCCAGAGAATTTAAGAAGTCATATATTTTGATTCTGCACAGGCAAAAGCCATACAGCATTCAATAAGGAAAACATGATTGGAATGCCAGATATCCAGGATTTCAAAAACCTTTCTCAGGAATCGGAAGAACAGAGAGCAAATTTAACATTTCCCTAAAGCCCACACATTCTCTCCTGAGGAATACACTTACACTGAAATGGTCAAAACTCCTTACTGAAAATGGACATGGGGAACGTACCCAAACCCAGGCCATGTGTGGCAGGTGTGGCTTACCTGGCAGATGCCACTTATGCACATATCCAGTGAGTCTGCGTTGCAACGAGTTCCATCCAACACCTTGGGTGCCAGCTCTACCACCAAGCTCTGTCCCCGAGCATGACACTTGAGTGCACATGGGGCAGCAGGGTCATTGTATAGTGGAATCCATTCATAATAGTGGCCCTGGTACTGCACGTCGTTATAGGCTGAGCACTGCTGGGCTCTGAAGTCTTCCGAGTCTGCTGGGCAGTCCTGCAAGGTAAATGTAAGGAACCGTGTGCACGGACAGGCACATTAACCAGCCACAGGGGCAGGGGAAGGTTGAACCAGACTCCACCTGCCTCCATTAAGACTCACCTGATTTCCTCATGCCCTCCCCACACACTGAGATTACAAACTGAACCTGAATCTCTACACTGCGGAATTCCACAGGGGTCTCTGCAAGGCTGACCTGCCGAGGGGAGCACTTTATTAATCCTATCCCTCTTCTAACCAGGTGTTTTCCCAGCTCATTAAGGCATATCCTGTGTAGGTGCTAATTTTAGCCTGGTTTAGCCATCTCGTGTGTAAACTACCAAACGAATAGCAATCTCCTTTTTGAGTCACGGGGGGAACCAAAGGCCTTTATATCCAAGGCAGTTCAAGGTCTTCACAGGAACGGTATCAGTCCTGTCCCTTGGGAGTCATTTCAACGGGGCCATTTTCTCCCATTTTAGCCCCAAACTGCTGTGTGTGTGTTTTATTAAGGTAGTTTAATTATATGTAATAATGAGCTTTATTAAGATATTTTCATGCATGTATATGATGTATTTTGGTTATATTTATCCCCATTACCTTCTCTTGCTCCTCTCCCACTGGCCAATCAGCTGTCAGTCTACTTTTCTGTCTTATTTTGTGTTCCCCCAGACACCCCCCAACCCACCCCTAGCAACTGTTAACTGCCTATAAATCCCCAGGAAGGAGTGCAGTCTTGTCCAAATATCTGGGTTTTTGTGAGAGTTGCTGGCTGTGTCTCCGTTGCTATTCGATGCGGCCGCCTTTTCTTTTTCACGTCTCCCGTTGCTCCTCACTGGTACCAAGCACCTGTCCTCAGCAAGCTAGTGCGAGGTTCTGCCCTCTGTGACAGAAGCAAAGAAAGCCCGACACCCTAGGGTACCCTCCCATGAACAGTAATAAGCCCAAGTGCTGAAGACTCGGGGGAGGCCTTTTTCTTAGGCTCTGCATTCCTCCTTCTAGAGAGTTCCAAGGCAAGATGCTGGATGAGGCAAGTGGGCACTCCCCAAAAACTGCTTCTATTATCTTATACTGTCCCCGTTACGAAGATAATTAATGCTCATTCTAAGAACTTTGGGGGAAAGTTTATATTAAAATGAATAAGCTACAATTTACAAAGATTCCTATACTTAAATATTTATACAAAGCTTGACTCTTTCCTAAGGGGTTATTTTTGAAAATAAAATTCTCTGAGTGTAAGTGTATGCCTATCTTATGGACCACTCTCTAATGTCGTGACATGGTCCTCCAGGAAGGTACTATTGTTATCCATACCGTATACAGGTTGCCTTTCTGGTTCCTTCTTCCCCGTGTGGATATTATAATTTCTAATCAGACATGTATAAGGCAATTTCATTGCTTTCAATTCCGTTTCCTTCTTATTGTTCAGGCTTCATGGGTAGTCTTTTAAGTTTGCCTTTTTATACCTGGTCTTTGAAAATGTGGTCATCAAATTTGGTCATTTCTGCTGGAAACTTCTTCACTATGTCATTTGGCTCTGGGCGCCTTGTGAATTCGAGAAGGCTTAAATGTTTACGTAGCCTGTGCTCTTAGTGTTTCTAACCCTGCAAGACTTCTTCCATTTTAATGGACTACAGATGCTTTTCTTACCCTGCCCTGAGGACGAATACATAAAGAAGGTATTTGTCTAGTTCCTTTACAGGTTGGCAGTGGCGTTTAACAATTTGAGCTTGGGGTTGGGGTTTTATGTGTCATTGTTGCTCTGGTTTTTTTTTTTTCATTTTATTTTTGAGGTGGGGGTCTCTACAGCCCAGACTAGCTATGCTGACACTTTGAATTTCAGTTGATCCTCCTTGCTCTGCCTCAGCCATGTGCCAGCCACTGTGACTGGTTTAACTCTTTGTTCTAGCTAGAATTATTCAGATGAGTACTGTGAGGTAAAAAAATCTCACCCTATTTTCTCAAAAAAAAAAAAGAACATGTTTTAGCATGCTTCTAAAACATAGTTTATTTCATGTATCACCTTTCCCCCATATTAAACCCATGTTTTACTGTTACAATGTGGCCAGACCTCCTAGTCCTCAGTAAAGTGACTCCATTTTGCTGTAATCCACGATTTAGTTGTTCTGCTTCCTAGACAGCGGAAAAACAAGCCAGCCTTCCTAGGGCTGGATTGCGTTGGCCTACACCATTGCAGTCTTTGGTAGAAGTGCGTGTCAGCATAAATTTCCCAGAGGCTAGCGAGGTGTGTGGGTCTGCAGTCACATCCATTGCCCCACTAAGTATCACGCTGAAGCCGGATCTGTATCGTCAATTCTGCTATGAGCTTAGAGGCACATAAAATGAGGGGTGTGCGCGAGACTTCTAGGAAAATGGAACTGTCCATAATCATCCCTAAGGACCCCTAATAAACTCACTTAACCCATAAAGCTTAACTTGAACGAGTCATTCTTTCGGCTGTTGATGCTGTCCCAGTCTAGGGACAGTTGCTCACCTTGCATTTCCACACAAAATGTTATGTAACAACTGGGTTGTGCCTTTGGTCTTTGGAAATAGTTAGGGAAGGAGCTGACCACGCTTACCAGACTTTCCTAAGGGCTCACTATACTGGTGTAAAACATTTGACACTCGCACAGTATATTCATTTTGGGTTGTCTTAGCGACATAAAATCTTATCTCAGGCCAGGATGAACGGAGAAAAGCAAACCACAGCAGACTGAAGTTGACAACTTTTCTCTTTAGAAACGGGGACTCTGTCTTCCGTGTGACCACGAGGAAGATGGATGACAAAATGACATCACCTACTTTCCCACAAGCTACGGTCAGTGTTCTCGTTCAAATTCTTCGAAACCAAAGAGAAGCGTGCAGGAAAGATGTGTCCCCTTAATTTGGGCTCACGGGTGTGGCAAACACTCTGTAGGGGCTGAACGGTCTGGCAGGCTGAATTCTAGAAGCCAGCAAAGATTTAAAAATGCAGTGAGTGCTAGCTATGTAAGTCTAGGATGGCTGCCTGAGCTTAGTCCTTGCCCAATGGGTGGCCCAGTTTGTCATCCTTGCCCAGGACTGACACATCTGGTCTACACCAGGTCAAACTTCCCCAGGAATTTGAAATTGCACCAAAGTGGGGGGGGGGGGAGCAGAGATGACTAAGTCACTTGAATCTGGGGCCGGGTTGTCCCTTTCTTTTATGACATGAGTGCCCCAGCAAAGACAGGCAGTTCGCATCCCAGAGGAGGATGGATGGGATACGGAGGGAGAAGGAAAGTTGGCAAGCCACACATCTCAGGAGAAGGAGAAAGTCGCCCGTGTTCCTCACTTTTGGGGTTCAGGCTCTCGAAGCCTGTTTCTGCTTAAATAATATTAAATATCACATACTTCTACTGAGGGACAGTGTTGCGGTGTGTTCCTTTGGGTTCTCTGGAGCATATGACCCAGGACAAAGGTCATAAAGTATGTTCAGTAGAAGCGTGTTGCCTTGAACTTAACTGGCCAGAAGAAAAACATCTCAGAGGAAGGAACTTAGAAACACTCTGGGCATTCAAGTTTCCTAATGAAGACTGAACTATTTCATGGGCTTCACTCTCTAAGAACTGGAGGAGACATAGGCAATCAGTTACTTGCTTTCATTTACTTTACATCGGTATAGCCTCAACTCTAAGCCTGCCCAGCCTGGCTTAGCTAAGCGCAGCTCAAGATATTGTAGGGATTTTTTTTGTATTAAAATAGCCTAGTCTAGTCTCATAGTTGAAGACATATATGAGAGGGAACAGCTCTTTCTTAAAAGATTAATATTTATTTAGGATGTGTATGTGTGTGTGTTCACAGAGGTCAGAGGGGACTGTTGCAGCCCCCCTGGAGCTAGAGTTACAGGAAACTGAGCTTCTCAATATATGTTCTGAGAAGCAAATTCCAGTCCTCTGAAAGAGCAGCAAGTATTGTCAACCACTGGGCCATCCAGCCCCAGAATATGGCTCTAATACAGAGCAGAAACAACAGCAATGGCAAGAGACGACCCCCAAGAGAAACACCTCATAAAAGACTGGTGAACAATTAGCCACTCGTGGGCTCTACGACATGAAATAAGGATCCTGTGAAGGCCACATCAAATGCTGCCTTTTCTGGAAGCCATCAGAAAGCCCACTGTACAGAGCTAACTGCTCATTAAAAATCTGCCCATGTTGCAAAAACGTTCCTGCCAAGTTGCGATACACTGTGCAGTTCAGAAGGCATCCCCCTTTGCTTCGGCTAGCATTGCCTTTAATTCCCTAAGCCCTGGACTAAGGAAACACAAGGAGTCGATGAATTCGGGTAGTAGAACTCCCGACCAACATGTACGGCTTCTTCTGAAATCTCACAATCGCTCTGATAGGCTCCTGATAATTTTCTCTGTAAGGACCTATGCTGAACACCAATCAGAGCTTTTGCCTAAAGACTGAAGTCACTTAAGTCTCACCATGCTGCACACAGACATGTTCTGCTCCCTAATTTTTCATCCCAAGACCCCATCTCTTTTGACAGGGAACCCAGGAGCTCCTGAAACCACAGCCTCATATCCTGGAGAGGACACTGTGGCCTGACACCCCGCTGGAGTCCGTTGCAGAATATTTGTTGACTCTGTGAAGATGTGTCTTTGCCCAGGTGCCTTCTGATTGGTTTAATAAAAAGCTGAATGGCCAATAGCAAAGCAGGAAAGAGGCTAGGTGAGACTTCTGGGAAGAAACGAGGCAGAGATGTCAGGAGACCCTGAAGAAGTTGAACGTACAGTACAGAGTAGAGATAACTGAGCCAAATGGCGGAATGTAAATTAACAGAGGCGGGTTAATTTAAGTTATAAGAGCTAGTTAGGAAAAAAGTTTAAGCTAAAGCCAAGTTTTCATAATTAATAATAATTATTAAGTCTCCATGTCATTATTTATGATATGGTGGCCCAAAGGAAAGTCCAACCATGGGAGTCTCCCTCTCCTGCCATCTGAAACACGCTAATCCCCTGTACATGAGAGGAGAGAATTCTTCATCTGTGGGTTCCGAATGTATTTGCTATTGCCCCGAGCTTCTGAACAAAAAAGCCCATCTGGGGTTTCCGTGGTGGTGTTCGGTAAGCTTCTCTGTGATGAACAGGATTATGAAGCACAGCAGTGGGGATGCTCTCCTCAAGCAGGGTCACCTGAACAAGGAGCAGAATTCAGACAGACACAGGGGACGTCCTGTCTCTGATGTGGCTACAGTGGCTTCTCATCCACCATTTCCTTCTTTGCCTGCGTTTGCCTGTGCTGCTCACCCAGGGCTTGTCCTATAGCAACTCTTGGGCTCACGGTGTCGCAAGCTACTGTGCTTTCTGTTCCTGCTGTCTCGAGCAACATTTCACCCCTCATGAAGCTGGAGACACTGCTAAACTTCTTCCTAAGAAAGCACCTGCCTCTCTCAGAAGAGCTTCCCGGAGCGGCTGCACTTCATCTGGAGCCCCACTGTTTTGATTCGAGTATATTTTGCTAAAGAAGAAAATGTTTGGAATAAAAAGGAGTGGTCGTTTTTTTTTTTTTGATGTGTGTAGCAGGCACGTGTGCACGCCAAGAAACAAGTGTGCGTGCATGTGTTAGTATGTGTGAATGGAGCCAGAGGACAACCTTGACTGTTATCCTGAATGACGTCGCTGACCTCCTTTGAGACAGAGCCCCTCCTTAGCCTGGAGATCACCAATTAGGTCAGTGAGCCCCAGGCTCCTCCTCTCTCTGCCTCCCCAGTGCTGGGATTACAAGCCCACCCCTATGCCTGGAATTTTTACATGGGTTTTGGGGCTTGAACTCAGGTCCTCCTGTTTGCAAGGCAAACTCTTTACCAACCGAACTACCACCCCAGCTCCTAATTTTGCATATAACTGCAAAGCAAAATATTCTAATTCTTTTTAGTGCTGACTCATGTACCAAACAAAGAGGCTTGTATAAATCCTTCCTTCTGTGTGACCTTCTGAGTCACCTAGCAGGGGCTACAACAGGCAGTCTGCTGGAGAGGAAACACCCCAGACCTGTTCCCAGCTAAAGTCTTCCTTTGAAACTCTCAGAAAGAATTTTACCCCCTCAACCTCACTCCCTCTTCGTGTGTCCGTGTGTCTGTCCCTCAGCCTCACTCCCTTTTCGTGTATTTGTGTGTCTGTCCCTCTTCATGTATGTCTCCACTTTGTGGAAGACTAGCTGAGATCCTGACATAAAAGCACTTGGGGCCTTGAAGGACTTTGAAGCTATTGTGTATGTCACTTCTATGAATGGAGTCGTAATTACATACTTACCAAGTTCCATCATAAATGTGAAATGACTTACAAAAGAGCACTGTGGATGGGAGATACTTATATACAAAGACTGTCATCAACCAAACAAGTATTTAAAATTAACAGAACAGTTCTCAATATAGTGTTGGTCTCACCGTCCACGTTAAACACTCTAAGACAGGGTATAATTGCATGGCATAGTCTCGGACTTACGTGATTGCTGCATGTCTTGTATCTGATGTTCTGTCCTTCGCAGTTCCTAAATGAAGAAGGAAACGATGGTTTTTATAGAGGCGGCATGCATTAAAATGATGCAAAGACAAGGTGCTAGTTTCCTGTAAAAATTTTAGTGCTGTATACTACTGCAAAGATTCTAAGTTTAAACTCTGAAGAAGCAAACGTCCAAGAATCAGGGAACCAAAAACATCTCCAGGAGGTGTCCATGAGATAGTGAATTCTGTAGTGAGTGGCACAGTGATCAGCTATCTTTGTTCCTACTCTAGGGTCTACACAATCTCTGGAATTATGGTGTGTGTGTGTGTGTGTGTGTGTGTGTGTGTGTGTGTGGTGTTCCAAAGAGATCAACAAATGTTTCTCTAAATTATCTCTTCTATAATGATTACTCTGTATATTATTGGATCTGATACCCTTCTTGTGTTTGTTGGTTTGTTTGTTGTGTCTTTGGAGACAGGGTCTTGCCATTATAGCCCTGGGCTGACCTGAAACTGACGATGTGGCTCAGTTCATCCCCCCAACTCACCAAGTGTTGGAATTAAGGCTTGTGCCCCCCTGCCCAGTATGTGGGGTTGCTCTTTATTGCCGAGTCTCACTTTTCTTGCTTTGCCACCCTTGAACTCACACCTCTCCACTTACACACCAAGCAACCTTCGCTATTTATTTATTTATTTACATTTATTTATCATAGGCAGGGCCATGTAGCCCTGATTGACCTGTGATGATCTTCCTATCCCTGCCTCCCAAGTGCTGGGATTACAAGCATACATTACCATGTCCAGCTAGCCTTAAACTTTCTGTTTCCTTACGGCATGCACCCCTCCATGGGTGGTGCCATCCTCAGCTGGATTTAGACTTAGGAACAATCAAGTTTTGGAGTAAAAAGAGCAGGGTTATGGCTGCCTCCCAAAGCATGACCCCCTAATGCTTCTAATGCTTGACTCCAAAGACAGACCGTGAACCCATTAGTTGCTCCTTCTGAGCTCGTGGTTTAGAATGTCTTCCCACATTACAGTCAGGGGTTGGCTAAGTCTCCATACTCAGGGACTGAACCTCCCCATTGTTTCCCTTGTCAAGAGTCTACTCCTAAGGTTGGCTGCAACCTTCATAAGAAGACACCACATTTTAAAGATGTAGGAAGCACCAAGCCAGGAGGCTGGCAGAAAAGCCATACTGGGCTGGAAGACTCTTTTCTTCTGGGAGCCACAGCCGCAGATGGAGGCATTCGTTGGCCAGGCTCATGTCACTTTTCCTTCCATGTGGGGGGGGGGGGGGGGGGGGGAAAACAAACAACGGGGTCAAAGGGCGATTTCGGTTACGCTGTTAATTTTAGGGACGTGGCTGCTAGATCAGGGAAGCGACATCCAAAGGCTTTCTGTCATGTCAGCTTATAACCCCAAAGGGCTTTAATCCACTTAGAATTTGTTCTTTACACGGACTGATGTCCTCTGATATTTTCCGTTGGCTATTCATTTTCAAAATCATTTTTACTATAGTTTATTCTTATTTTACTCAATCAAGTTTCCTAATTTCAAGGAGAAAGAAAAATTAAAGGGAAATGGCTCAATAGAAAATCAGAATTAATAGAAATACCAAGAACTAAAAACCCTTGGGAGTGCACAGGGAAGAGAAATTTCTTTAAAAGTAATTTTAAAACTTAGAAATATTTTTCACATGAATTTTAATAATTATTTAATTTTACCTATTTAAATAATAAACATTTTTTTTCAAATATAAATTTAACCTAAAACAGAAGAAAAGAGTCAAGTGTCCCATGGCTGTGTCTCAAGTCAGCTCTGCCGGCTACCTAGCCAAGGTCCACACCCAGCTGTCACCCGTGATGTCCAGGAGTCATCTGTGTGAACAGAGAGCCCCAAATTCTAAGCCTAAAGACCAAGTGCACCCCTACCATACATCCCACTCCAACAGCTTCAAAGGGGACAACAGAAAACAAGAAAATCCAAACATAAATCACTCTGCTGGACTTTCTCCCTCATCCGCAAAGTCTGTGGTGAACTTACTGGGGGCTGGGATGTAGATATAAAGATACCAGGGCGTTAGTGCTCAGCTGGGATGTAGATATAAAGATACCAGGGCGTTAGTGCTCAGCTCGCTTTACACACCAGCCACCGGGCTGCCACGTTTAGCCTTCTCCTTCCCATCCTCCAGCCTGACGCACACTCCGCCCACAGGCGGCCTCTATTGATGTGGCCAGCTTGGGTTGCCATTGAGTCGGAAAATGAATGGCTGCTTTATGAAACAAGCATAAAATGAAATGCGAGTTATTTTAGAGTTAAGGACATGAGGGCCCTAATTCCCCAAGCAGGAACCTGCCAGCTTATTCTGGAAATATTCCTTTTGAGCTGCAAAAAAATATTACTTGTGTGTTTTTAATACCACTATAATTAGCATATGAAAGACCTGATGCCTATCAGGAACATATGAAAACTCAAGAACAATGTTTCGCCAGCAAGGTTTCTCTACCCATTACAAAACTCATAGCACCCTAGAACGGAAGATTTTTAAAGTCTGAATTTATGACTATCTAAAAAAACATGCTGGTGTCACATGAGAATACATTACAAACATTAATAAAGTTTCCCTGGAGTTTATAGTACTATAATTTAATATTCACTTGGTGATAGATTGATTCAAACACTAGTGTCATAAAGGTTCAGAAGCATATGTTTTGAAGAATAAAAATACATTAATTTTAAAACAGTAGTGGGGTTGAACCTGTGGTTCCTGGGACTGGCACTTGGCCAGAGGGTCAACTCACAGGTTTCTAAAGAAAAAAAAAAGACATGTGGTTGGTGCATGGTTGGTCGTGCAAAATAACTGACTGGAATATTTCATTGGAGCCAAGTTCTGAAATAACTCTATCCACGGAGAAATAAATAAGCGAAATGGCCGCGCTCCTCTCTTTCCCCCGAAGTCTTCACTTGAAGGAGCACACTGATAAGAAAAGCCACCGCTGGGATGGTCTCTAAAAGCTCGGGGATGGCTGTCTGTTCGGCTTTGTATAGAATCACCGCCAGCATCCTCTTCCAAGAAAAACTGACCACAAGTGCTCAAGATTTATGGAGTCTTAATCAGTCTCTGTGGCTCTTCAAGGGGAGCTGATAAGCCTTCCGAGGGAAGTGGGTTTCCTCCTTAATAACTCGGAGTACTCCGGTGTGGCAGCGGGAGATCTTAATGCAGGGCTGAGTCAAGAGTGAACAAGGCCTGTGAGGGACCAAACGGTGGGGCACAAGACGGCTTGAGTTCTTTAAAAACCCACAATCCTTCTCTCAAATGAATCCGATCCAGTTTGTGTGCAGGTGACATTACTGTCCCTTTGTGGGGGGCGTGGAGCAGGTGGCTGCGACTCGGGTTTGGCCTCATGCCTACAGCCAAGTGGGAGAGAGGAAATATACTGTCATCCATATACCTACTGGAGACACCAGAGCAAGCTGGTATCCCTGCTGACCTTCTAGACATTACATATATGGAATACATAATTCTGCACACAGGCATGTATTTTATACACATATATGCATACAAAGTTTAGGGTATCTTGTAGGATCATACGCTTGGCTAAATCAGATCAATTCAGGGAGACAACAAATTCGGAGGTTCACAGGCTTCACAAAGCATTTCAGAAATGGAATGAAATTAACATAGAAACAGATTCAGGGGCACTTTTGGCTCTCGAAATGCTTGTATGTGGGCGAGCGTGTGTCTGTATGTGTGTGCGTGTGTATATGTAAGCCCACGTGCATCTGCGCGTAAACATGGGTGCACATGCACATAGAAATTCATCCTCATTTGCAAGTCAAGGTCTCTCAAACCCAGAGCTCACCGATTTGGCCAATCTCACTAACCAACTTGCTCTGGGGATCCTCTATCTCTGCTTTAAGAAGCCAAAATTACAGGTGGGCTGCCACACAGCCCAGAATCTGCAGGCATTATGGGAATTCGAACTCCTCAAACTTCCTTGGCAAGCACTTGAATCACTAAGCTATTTCAGAGCCCCTGGGCACTGTTCTAGAGAGTCATTGTGTTCACAAATGTAATTCAACTCATTGTCATGACATTACAGCAATCTAACTTGTAACTATTAATAAATGTCAATGTTTGCTTTATAAGTTGGGCTTTTATAACTTTGCTAAAGAATTTTTCACTACCCAGAAAGCATAGTGGTATCCATCTATATTATTTCAAACTTTATAATCATAGATGGACTTTAAACCACTTGGAATTTATTTTTATATGGATTGACACACTCTAATACTTGTCCATTGAATACTGTTCTTCCAATTATAAAATGTTTTACCACAATTTATTTATGGATTATTTTGATATGAATCAATTGATTTTCCTTAACGTTGATGATCTCAGGTAATTCTGCATTTTAAAGGGCATCTGTAGTTCCGCAGTGAGAAATGCCTGTCACCACAGAGTAACCTGCAGTGTCTGCGGGACACTTGTCAGCACGGACTGCGGAACACACATCAGCACGGACTGTGGGACACACATCAGCACGGACTGTGGGACACACATCAGCGTGTCTGTTGGACACACACCAGCATGTCTTTGGGACACACATCAGCGTGTCTGTGGGACACATGTCAGTATAGACTATGGCACACACATCAGCACGTTCTGGGGAACAGACATCTGACAGGCGCTGCAGACTGCTCTCTAATTTCTCTCCATTGTCCTCAGTACTGCTCAGGATATGTGTGGTTGTTTTCATTTTTACACACTGAGGTCAATAACTGGACATTTTAAAATTTTGTAAATTTTCCCAATCTGGAGAACAAGGAAGCTCTTCACACACCCTTTGGGTGGTGGTGGCAGTGGTGACTGGATATTTTCTTTTGTTTTCAAGAACGCTGCCTGCGTCTCTCAGTTTCTGGTTCATCTTTCTGTCTCCACCTATTTGCTGTGGGCTTTGTTTCCTGCCGAGCAGGCGTTATCTGAACGTCTCAGATGCTAACTCACCGATCTTTATACTCATTGCCCATTGTCAAGATTATTTCCCCCAAGAGTTACTGGTCTTGAATTTATCAATATTTCCCTTCATAGACTTTATATAGTTGCTAGAAAATAGTTCACTGCCCAGAGATCCTGACAGGGAATTAATTCTTTATATGGACCAGCAGCTTTAATATATTTCCACTGGGTATTAACAACGTATAGCTGAGTCCTGTGACTGGACATCTGCCCATTCTCTTCTGGGCGACAACAGCACATTCGGCACATACCACGCCCCCAAGTGTACAAATCTCTGTTCATTGTGCCACTGTGATCTGCTTGTTCCCAGTTCACTCCTATTAAAAGCTAAGTTCAGAATCTGGTAGCAGGAGAGACGGCTCAGAGGCTAAGAGAGCTTGCTTGTTCTACTGGCTTGCTTTTGTTACCTTGACACAAACTAGAGACACTTGGGAGGAAATAGTCCGAGGAATTGGTTCCACCAGATTGACCTGTGGGCCTGCCTATGTGGTTCTTAATCGTTGATAGATGCAAGAGGGCCTACCCCACCGTGGGCAGGTGTAGGCAGAGACTGTTCATTCATTTCCTGGCATCCCAGACATGAATAATCACACAGAAACTATATTAATTACATGGGCACTGTGCAAGGTGGCACACAGTTTAGAATGGCCCAGACACACAAATTTTAAAAGTAAGCTTCATGCCTGTTCATGGCCTATTTGCAAATTAAGGACACATTGGCATTTTTCTGATGCTGAGATTTTCTATTTATGATCATGTGTTAGAGAGGTGTTACACATTCTTCATAGAAGTCGTTGCTAAATGTTTTGTAATTTCTTGATAGGTCACATGTTGCCTTTCAGAATGCTGCTTTCTAGCTCCTCCCACGGAGTCAGAGCCCAGCCATTTATGCATCAGTCTTGCCTAGAATTCTCCAGCGGATTCTGCAACTGGCCCCTTATTTGTATACAGGTGCTCTTAGATTTACTATCTGCTTGAGCTGTGAGTCCTGAGAGTTACTTCTTCCTTTCTAGTCCTTAAATGGTGTGTGTTCCTGTCTTCCTACTTTGGCTACCCCGACTAGGACACCAAGCACAACAGACAGGGACAACAGGAAGTCTTCCCTTTAAAATAGTTGTTAAAGACCACGTGGCTTCCACTCATGATGAGGCACCTCTGAGCCCATCAAGAGTTAATCTCTACTTCTGAGTTGCTAGGATTTGTGTGTGTGTGTTTGGGGGGGAGGAGTCAATCGTTCATCGGATGAATCACTGCCTGACTTTCCTCCTTCAGTCTTGGAACTGCTGTTGACACCTGGCTATGGCTAATGTTTCCTCCGCGGTTCTGCACTTCAGGACTGCAAACTTGTGCTGCAAGAGCTCTCTTGGTGGGAATCTCTCTCCAGATCCCTCCCCACTGCCAGGCCCATCAGGGTCACTTTTTACATCTGGCAGGTACTCGGTGCACATGGTACCGGGTTCCAAACGGACATTTTTCTACAACTACGCAATGTACTTTCAACATGTCCAACCCCTGTGCTTCACAGTCTCCCTTTCTCGCCCATCACCCTCCTGTCTGTCTCCTTCATTTCCCAAGACGGATCTCTTCATGCCATATGTGTGTATACATGATTTATATGTCAGTGTAAAATCTACAATACACACATGAGAGAAAACACATGATATTTGTCTTTCGAGTCTGACTTAATTTGATTAATATGATAAACTCCAGTTGTATTCACATTCCTGAAAATGACATAATTTTGTTCTTATGGCTGAATAAAATTCCACAATTCATATATATATATATATATATATATACTTTCTCCACTCCTCTGTTAACAGGTGGATTCCATAGCTTAGTCCCGGTGGATAACAAGGCCACCTTTATGCTGACTTTCCATTGCAAACCCCCACAGCCTGAGGACTATACGTATTCAGCCTTCTTACCATACACAGTGTAAGTGGCCAATAGATGTGATTCCCCGCCCCTCCCCGCCCCCGGAACTTTTGAGAGAACAGCAGCACCCGTGTTCTACAGTGGAAACTTTTTCCATTCATAATTAAGATCCACATATTTAAATTCCTTAGGCTGGTATACAAAACCTGCTTAGGAAGTGGGTGAACCGCAAAGGTCCTTCCTTTAAGCTAGGGTTGCGGTTCCTAAGCTGTGTCTCACATAGGCCTGGGCTCCTGTATTTAAGGTGGAATGAACCCTCTGAAAGCTGGGTTCCCCCTCCATCACCAGGACAGGCAGAGAATCGGCTATATGCTCACTGTCCTGGCCTTCAGTTTTCCCTGTGGATTCTCCCTTAAATCGTTTTAGTTTGAAAGGCACGCACTTCTAATTTACATGGAGTTCCTGAGGGAGTGGTCAAATGAAACTTAAAATTTCTGTGAATCACACACTTTTGTCAGAAATATTTCAGAGGTTTTGTCTACTGTCCACTCAGTTTCTCTTAAAGGTGACATCTTAAGGAAGTCTAGCACAGGGACACACCCAGGGTGTCACCAATCACGCGCGGTTAAAGCACAAGGACGTTACCGCCATCACAGGGCTCCCGCAAGCTTCCATTAGTAGCTGTGCCTCCTCTTTCCCCTCTTCGTCTACCACTTGGTAATTCCTAATCCGTTCTCCACTTCTAAAAGTTTGATCATTTAAAAAATATCTCATGAGCAGGGTGAAGCAGAACTTTGGACTTGTTTTTTCAAAAGGTCGTCTGAATTCCCAGAGATTCGCCCAGGTGGCTCGGTACCTCAATGATGCCTTTCATTTAATCCTTCATTTACCCTTCAATCCCAGCACTTGGGAGGCAGAGGCAGGGGGATGTCTGTGAGTTCAAGGCTAGTCTAGCCTACAGAGCAAGTTCTAGGACAGCCAGAGCTACGCATAGAAATCCTGTCTTGAAAGATCAAAAAGAAATAAAAAAAAAAAAAAAAAGAAAGAAACTGTTTTTCAGAGTGACTAAACCAAGTTACACTCCCACCACCAGTCTGCAAGCCATCTAGTTCCCTGCATCCCTGGCAGATGTTCGTCTGTCAACGGTTTCCTTCCATGAACGTTCTAGTCAGTATGTGACGGTATCTCGCTATGGTTTAGTTTACAATAGCCAGCCGTGCTGAGCCCCTTCCCACGTATCTATTGACTATCTCTGCATCCAGTCATTCATCCTTCACTCCTTTTCTGATTAGATTTTCTGCCCTAACAGTCGGTTTTGAAGGCTCACAGCCTGCTGTTGCAAGTCACCCCCATCAACCATCTCTTTTGTCGCTCTGCCAAAGCCACTCTCTTGATTATGTCTTCATACGGCATAAGCTGATTGGCTCACTCTATTCCTATTCTCCACTTATCTCACCTACTCCAGGGCCTGAGATTTTCCATCTAAATTTTACAATAATCTCATCTCCAGCCACACACAGAAATATTGTTTGTATTTTAAGAGAAACATAGTTAAACCTATACATCGACTTAGGAAAAAATGATATATTTACCATATTGAATCTGGCAACTTGTGGACAAACTATCTCTCCATGTATTTATAGCTTTCATTTGTTTTCAAGATCCATTTCATTTTATTTACACATGTGTATGGGAGGGGGAAAGTCAGAGGGAGCCAGAGAAGTCATTGGATCGCCTGGAGTTACAGGCACTTGGGAGCCATCTGCTGTGGGTGCCAGGAACTGAGCGTGTGGGCTCTGCAAAGGCAGCTGGTACTCGTAACCACTGAGCCATCCCTTCGCCCCACCCCCATCTTTCATGTCTGTCGTTAGTACTTCACAGTCCTCTATATATGTTCGGATAGATTTATGCTTAAGTTTAGGATGATTTTAAATGATGTCATATTTTAAATTTTAGTGACTGTCCATTTGGTAGGAGAAACACCGTGGATTTTTGTATGTTTATTCTGCATCCCAGACCATGCTAAAGTCACTTTTAAGTTGCATAAATTGCTTCTTCAACTCCTTGAGATTTTCTGTGTAGACAGCAAAGTCCTCTGCAAGCAAAGGTTCTTCTTTCTTTCTTTGCTTTATTGGCTGCATAAAAGTGCAGCCTTCTGCTGAGAGACGGAGGAAAGAGCAGCCTCCCTCCCCCAAGGGCCTCATTCCTGATGTTAGGGGAAAACCACAGGGCTTGCTGCTAAGTCTCTGCTAGCTGCATGTCTTTGGTGTTCTTCATCAAATTGAGGAAAGTCACTTTTAGTCCTTTTCTCTCCAAGAGTTCTCTATAATAGATTGGTGTTGACTTTTGTCAAATACTTTCTTTGCATCAACTGATATGACCTTATGTATGGTTTCTTTACCCTATTAAAATTATAATAATTGACTCTGGAAGACTGGGCCAGTCTTACTCACTCTGTAGACCAGGCTGGCCTCAAACTCACAGAGATCTGTCTGCCTCTGCCTCACCAGTGTTGAGATTAAAGGTGTGTGCCAACACTGCCCAGCCCAGCCTTACAACCCTGAACTAAATTCATCTTGATGCACAATTCTCTGAAAGATTTGTAAACAATAATTGATCGTATTTCATTTATAACTTTTATATTTTATATTTATGGCCTATATTGATCTATAGTTTTCTTTCTGTATATGCTTTTTCTGGTTTTGGTATTAGTGTTATATTTGATTCACAAAAAGAATTTTAATATATTATCTTTTCTTATTTTTTTTGAAAACTTTCTACAAAAATGTTGTAAATTCTTCTCTCAATATCTTATAGACCTTGCCTGGCTAGGAAAGAATATTTGTATTACAAATTCAAATTCTGTATCTCAATTGTCTATTTTATACTAAGAATATCTTTGGCTTTGGAGAGCAGTGAAAGTTAAATTCTGATGCAATAGCCTGGGATTTTGCCAGAAACGACTCAATTTTTTCTGCAGAACTCAAAAAAGGCTGCCTGTGGTCAGGGAGGCTTCTGTTTTCAGTGAGCAGTAATGAGCGCAGAGACTCACAGCTGGTCACGTGATAAGAATATGTGCCATTTGAAAGCTCAGCCACAAAGGGGGCATCTGCATCAGACCCTCCAGTGTGCAGGGGACACTGCAGAAGAGTGGCAGAGAGAACACACTAGCCAGAGGAAGGGGTGGGGCGCTGTGGAGCGCTATCTTCCGGACACAGCATAGACATTACACTACAATGAACTCACAACCGCTGTGATTATTTGTGCAAGACCTGCACAAGATTGAGTCTATCTGGTGAGGGGGACAGGCACAAGGCATCATCCACCTGGAGGATCTATAGCCAGTCAATAGGTACTAGAGAGGGAAAGACATCTTCGTCAGGGGTGCAGCCCCTGGCGAAGTATCATGCCCCTATAAGCAACATTGATGACCCGCATATGCCTATCCAAAATGTCCTGATTAAGTTCCTCATTATATATATCTCATATATGCAAAAGTAAACATTAAAAACAAAGAGCAGGGACATCACAGCATGGAGTAGTTAGCCCCCAGCTTCCTTCCCTTGCTGCAGCAGAAAGCTCTGAGGATGATAACAAACCCTGAAGTCCTCTGGAAAAGCCAGATGGGAATCTCCTATTGCAGAAGTTTCCTGAAATATAAACGTGTGTATGTGTTTATAGTCATAAATGTATATAAGTTTTAATGGAGTTACCCTATATGGGGGCAATGCCTCTCCCAGACGTTATAGGCTATCAAAAAAAAAAAAAAAAAAAAAAAAAAAAAGCCTGATGCCAGATGTAGCTCCCCTCTCGTTGTGTTGTTGGTCACTGGGATCCCAGAAACTCCCAAACAATACAGACTGTGGTCATTGCTTTGGGTTACCCTCTAGAATGGATGGGATGGATTGGAGAGAGAGAGAATTTCCCAGGAAGCAAAGAAGCAGGGCAAATGGACAAAAGGAAAAGCATCTATATGAATAGGGTTAGGGGTTGGGGCCATAACAAGCCAACAAAGAAATGAACAAAGACCTGGCTAATAAAAGGAGGGGCTCGAAGGGATTGTGTTTTCTAGTGAACATCACAGTGGAATCTCTATGTGTTTAGACAGGAAGCAAGAATAGAATCTGGACTTCAGATTTCCTCAATCTGCCGTTTGACCTCATGAAATGGTGTGGTAATGCCTTCTAATTTCTCATGAGAAATCCTATCTATACCATCACATACCTGGGGGAAATTTTACCATTACAGTTCAAAGATAAAATGAAGACAGTTTTAGATGCCTGGGAATCTCTTGGGGGAGGAAGAACTCCATAAAAAAAGAGAGGGATGGATGCTGGCACTGGGCCAGCACAAGAGTGGGTGCAGGGGAGAGAGATCTAAGCATCCCAACCCTGATTGGCTGAAGGATTTGTTACTGGGAGATTTCGGCGTGAGGGAGTCATTCTCTCAGTCATCCCCTTCAGCTTGATGCTCACTAGTGATGCCGCCAGGCTGTGTAAGTTCCCATCCAGTTCTCACACAGACGGTCCTGCCTAAACTGAAAGGGTCACAGAACAAACCCCAAATCTTTGAGTCTGGGAAAGGAAGTGACAGAGAGGACGGGGGGTTCATAGGGATGAAAGGAGGCAATTAGGAAATTAGATAGGAAATTAGAGCCAATGGAAAGAACTCTGGGACACGCCCTGGAGAGTTCATCACGTGTCCCTGGCGGTTGGTTCAGGTGTAAGTCACACCTGAGAATCCGAAGGATGGAGAGGCCAGCAGCAGCAGCCTGTCGGGGTGAGCTTTGGGAGTTTCTTCACCTGTGTCCACATCAGGATTTCCTGGGGGCCACATGAAGAAAGAACCAGCACGAGGTGTTCCCATTCGCCCACCAGGGCAGCGCTGAGGGTATACCGGTAAATAAGCTAGGCAGGTGCCTACGGGCCCAGGGGTCGAGGGAAAGTCGTATTACAAAATGAAGTATACTGGATAACACACATCAAGGAAACGGAAGACAAGAGAACATGTCCCACCGAGATACAAACTCGGATGGCTGAATTCATAGTCTGAATTCATAGTCCAGAACATTAACCCTTACACCACGGGAGCGGGTGCGCCCATGCTACACAGGGTCATGAGTGTGCACCACCACTCCTGGCTTTTCTGTGGGTTCCAGGGACCTGAACTCGGGTCCTTTGCTTGTGCAGCACACACTTTACCCCTTGGGTCGGCTCCCCAGTTCCTACATCACCTTCTTAATCCATGGTGTGTTCACAGAAGAAAGAGATTTCAGTGGCAGCCTCTCAAGGACAGCTACCGAGACGACATAACATTTGTCCCCGAACCCTGATTAATATCAAGTTGGCAACTGAACTTAACAGGCCTTCACTTTCTTGGGACCAAAGTGTCTGGTTTTCCTGAACCCTGTCACCATTATATAAATAGGACATGGTGACATACCAGGAAGTAGGCTTGTTCCCATTTAAATATGTTAACTTGAGACTGGCTGATGTTTATGGTAGATAGTCAGCCACAGCCCCTCCCCTTCTGTGTCACCCAGAGGCAGTGACACAGTCCCCACAGGAGTGGCCAAGCCCCCACTGACCTTCCCGTCAGACACCTCCGCAGAGAATAGGAAGCTCCTCCGCCACAGGTCCGGGAACAGTCGCTCCATTCACCCCAAGCATCCCAGTTGCCATCTTTGTCTTCCTCAGAATGAGTGTTCCTTGAGGCCTGGATGGGGAGGGGAATGCAGCCAATTATAGAAGTCAATTATCACCTAAGTCTACTATAAAGCACTTTTTATTTTATCTACTAAAAAATAGCTTTAAACTGTTTTAGTTCTGGAGCTAGTGTCTCACGACGTAGCTCGAGCAGACACCGAGTTTATGTGCACCCTACCTCATTGTCTCCAGCTCCTAAGTACTAGTATTAAAGACGATTTTTATAAATAGATAAACTCTTGGTTGGGAGAAACTCTGCAGCAGTTAAGAGCACGTGCTGCTCTCAGGGAGAACCCAAGTTTGATGTCCAGCGCACACAGAGTTAATTCATGACTGTTCATAACTCCAGTCCCCGGAGATCCCATGCCCCTTCTGACCTCAGCAGGCACCAAGCACACATATGATCATAAACACACATGCAGGTAAAACACCAACACATAAAACAAAATGAATAATAAATCTAATAAAAAACTTTTTAGAAAAATCTATAAATTCTTAAAATATGTCAGAATGAATTCCAGATATCTTAGAAATTTATATTAAAGCACTGAAACCATAAAATACCAAGGAAATTATATGCCATATAAACATTGATAGTCTTATGGTAAGCATAGGAAAGACTGTCTTGTATCTATTAGCAGAGGTAAAAAAGTAGAACAGGCTGGTGTGGTTTGATTTCTTTAAAATGAAAACACAAAACAGTTTCTCTCTGTCTTGTTACACAGCAGCGAAAGTACAGGACCACGGGCTGCAAGAACGCACGAACATCAAGCCGCCTCTGTCCCTGAGAAAAGTCACAAGAGGAATGGCATTGCTGGCTTTCCTTTACCCTTTGTCTGCAGCAAATGTGCCTAAGCCTTAGAAATCAGCATCGAGCCAGGTGGGCTTTCCTGGGTGATGTTTTCAGTGGTTTTGAAATTTCTTTTTTTTTTAAAGTATTTTAGGTCGAAATACAATCATTAGATGATGATGTCTTATTTAACATGGGCAAGTCTGCCAGTGGATAGACCAAGATATGCCCAGAGAAAGAGAATGCTACAGTGAGAGAGTGGGAGCGCTTTGGACGACTTAAGCAACATTCTGTGTTGTGTTTCCCTATTTTGAAGCATGTTTAAAAGGCTTATTTTTATGCTTAGTGTGTCTGGGGTGGGGTAGCGCGTGCATGCTCAGGAGCACAGACTACTTTGGAGGGCAGAAGGGAGGCATTAGATCGCCAGCAGGGGGTGCCACCGGTGGCTGTGATCCTCCAGAACGGGTGCTGACAACTGAACCCCAGCCCTCTGAGAAATAGCAAGTCTGAGCCACTGACCCATCTCTCCAGCCCCTTCTACCATGTTCTAAAAGATAAAACACAAAATGTCTTCCTTAAAATAAAGCAAGTAAGCAAATGAACAAAACCCTATTCTCTCGGAATGTGGAAATAAATGGTCAAGTCAGACAGAATTTAATAGATAGGTCGTAAGGCAGAGAATGTAGAGAAACCAGGACATAGTAATGAATGACAGCATGTGCCTGAATTAGATATTGCTCAGGTTGACCTGAGCCTTCAGGCAAGTTACATCATCATTCCCTCCCAAAAAGAGTTAAGAGGGGGATTGGTAGGGAAGACCTTCAAAACCAAAATGAAAAAAAAATAATGTCAGAGAGCAAAAAAGGTTTTCCAATAACTTTTACTTAAGTTCCCCCTGGTCACCGGGTCTGACAGCTTCTATTAATGGCACAGTGAACAGCCCCATAGAACAATACTGCGGCCTCAACAGAGAGACAGAAAGAATAAATATTTGGCCGCTGACCAAATCTGTCATCAGGAACAGGAGCTAATTAAACCCATACTATTGACTGTTCTAATTAAGAACACTGTTCAAGTCGATTTTCTGCCCTGAAAGTCATCAAACACAACACTGTCTATAATATAGTATAAAATATAAAATTCGATTCATAGAAAAATACAATTAGCAGTTTAATGCATTCATCTGGACTTCTCGACGGGGTAAGTCCAGACCGTTTAGGCAAATGCTTAAACTATACACAGCTGAAAGTGGCTTTCCATCCTGTCACTCGATCTATGAATTGGTCGAATGTGAAAAGTTGAAAAATATCATCATATATTTTTTAAGCGAAAGTTGAGAGCCCCCTGCAATATTGCTTTAATTTGTTTTTACTCCTGCCATCCCATCTGTTCCATTTATAGTTAGACTCGGGTTTCTTTCCATAGCTCCTCCACCTTCACTTAGAGAAAACATCTTGATTCTAAAATAATTAAAACGGGCACATTATAAAATGAAAACATCTGGTTTCTCTGATTGGATCCGTCAGATGTTTTTTTTCCTCTTAAGAAAACAGAAAGCAAATGGCATCTCAAGGCGTCCTGGTGGTGTTCCCCTTCTCTGTTAGGATGGTTGGGTTCCACAGACTCCAGAGGCATTTTCTGCCAACCATTGGCCCCTTTGTGCTTTCTTCCTAGCTACAAAGTAGCAACAATGTCTTTGATTTTAGCTACTTCTCTCTTTTGGTCTTCCTTTCCCAGAATTTCCATCCCTCTAAAGAATCTGACAATGAGCCCCACTCCTCTCCTCTGGAAGAACCCTCCTAGATTTCCCCAAAGCCTCCATTCCCGGGCTAATACCCCAAACGCCTTCTGCTCTTTCATGACTGTGTTCAATCTCTGCACACAATTAAGGATGCAAATTTTAAATCTCAAAATGCAGTGTCTAGACTGTGGCATTATATCTAAAAAGAGCCTAAGCCAGGTATTGCCTCATGATCCATATTCCCATGTGTATGTGCATGTGTGCTTGTGTGTGTGTGTATGTATACGCGCACACATGGGTGTGTACAGTGCACGTATGCACAGGTGTGGAAACCAGAGAATAATCTTGGGTGTCATTTCTCTGGAGCAGTCCACTTTGATTTTTGATTCTAAAACAGGGTCTCATATCAGTTTGGAGCTCACTCCTTTGACAGAGCTGGCTCATCAGCCCAAGAGAACTGTCTGTCTCAGCCTCCCCAGTGCTGGGAATACAAGCACAGGCTATCATACCTGACTTTTCTATGTGGGTTCTTGGAACTAAACTATATTTCCTTAACCCATGCCAAATTTCTTTTGATAAAGTTTCCCTCCCTTTTCCCCTCCGTCCTCCCTTACTCTTCCTGTCGTTTCTTTCTTCCTTCTCTCCTTCTCCCCTCCCTCCCTTCTCCCTCCCTTTCTTCTTATTTCAGATACACCATTTATTGGAACCCCTTTGGAGGCAGGATTACATAATGATTAAAACTGTTAAGATAAGCTTTTAACCTTCATAACACTCAGGTTAAACAGCTAGTCACTGCCGTGATGGAGGAGAGTTATCTGTCTATGTTTCTTTCATTGGTTAATTAATAAAGAAAACTGCCTTGGCCCTTTAAGAACAGAAAATTAGGTAGGTGGAGTAGACAGAACAGAATTGTGGGAACAAGGAAGTAGAGTTAGGGAGAGACGCTTCAGGCAGTCACGATAAGGAGTCTCCATGCTGCTGCTCTCCGAGATGGACGCAGGTTAAGATCTCTCCTGGTAAGCCACAACTCATGGTGCTACCCAGATTACTAAATATGGGTTAAAGCAAGATGTGAGAATTAGCCAATAAGAGGCTACAGATAATGGGCCAGGCAGTATTTAAAAGAATACAGTTTCCGTGTAATTATTTCGGGTGTAAAGCTAGCCGGCGGCCGGGTGGCGGAAAGCTAGCCGGTTGCTGGGAACTGGGCGGCGGGAACGCAGCCCGCCGCTTCCCACTACAGATTGGCGCCCAACGTGGTGACTAAATCCACTTAAAAACCTTGCCCGCTTGGGATCGGAAAGAAAGTACTCTGAGACCATGCCAATGGCTCACTGCTCCCTTCCTGCACCTGGGCAGATGGCGGAATCAGGCTTAGGCGAGCGGGACAGCATTTGCGGATTCCTGCCGCCATAGAGAGAGAGGTGTTTTCAGACTGCTCTGCGCGTCAGATTCGGCTGTGACTTGGATTAAAAGAGTTTCTGTGCTGCACGCTCAGTATCAAAATTAAACTGCTGAGTGCGGCTCCAATGTCGACTGCTGTGTGCCTGGAACTGTGTGCGGCCCAGGGGCACCAAATGACTGAGGCAGGAGCGGCTTTGGCTCTGCTCCGCCATGCTGAATTGTGCTGACCTCAGGCAGGATCTATCGTAATTACCATGATAACAGCGCAGTTAAGGTTTAGACTTGGCTGTAAACAGGCAGTACCGTATTATTTTAAGAAGTGGTTAACCTTTTAAGAAATGCTCCTGGATAGTAAAAAATTACAGATTCACAATAGAAAAAATTCAGACATAGAAGGCCTTTAAATGGCTCACGTAGGCTTATAAGAGAGAAAAAAAAAATATAGAGAATAAAGTTAATGCCTTAAAAAAAAAAGGTTAAAGTCTTTAAAGAGACAGAGTACAGATAGTTATAGATTAAAAGAAGTAAAGTGATAGAGTAAAAATAAGCCACGTAAAAATGGAAAATTCACAGAGAGTCTGGATTATGTATTTTGTTGTGTTTTCTTTGATTTTTTTTGACTGTAAAGGAGCTAAATACAGAGAGACATTTCATTATATGGGCTGCCAGTCTAGACCAAAATGGACATCTTAATGGTATGACTTCAGGATTTGGATCTAAGAACATGATGCTTTGGAAAAGAGTTTCTTCTTTTGTTTTCACAGAGGACGAGACTCTGTGGATTGCTTCTATCCCAATATGGTATGATAGACCACGCCCTCCTGAAAGGTTGCTGTGAACATCTTCAAAATATTACTTCACTCAACTGCCAACTGAGAGGAACCTAGCACACAGGTTACACCATGAAAGACCTAAATAACAGCGCCCCCATTCAGCAGGAAGCAGTTTGGAGAGAAAAACTGCGCCCATTTTCCCAAATATTGTTTATAAATGTTCTTTTACATTTAAAGGGGGAGATGATATAGATATGAATTTGCATTGGTATAGATTTTAAGGTCAATTTTGTTATATGTATATGTATTTCTGATCTTGATTAAGCTATTGTGATTGTAGTTCATTTTAAAAATTGTAATGTATAATTAGGAAATATAGGTTGTTAATGGATAATCATTGATAATAGTTAAGCTTGTAGTCATGTTATTAGATTTTCTAGATATGTAGAGATATATTTCAGTTAGATAGACATTCTTCATATCTTTCAAAGACTGCAGAATATGGCATTTAATGTTTTAATAACTTAGGGTTTTTCATGACAATGAGACACATCTGCTCCTGGCAGCACCAATCTACTTCGAGAGGAAGATGGGCATCGAAGAGGCTACTTATGGAGTTTGTTAGCCATTTGGGCAAGAAACTGCTCTTGCCTGGACTGTTCCATAAACTGGACACAAAGAACCCGCAGAGAGAGGACTGCTGAACTTGCCTAAAGGTGAGATGGTCTTTCGGGGTTCCTGATTCATGAAAGAGTCTGCGAGACGTTCTGCAGGACACAACAGAAAGTGACTGAACTGTCTTTGGAATTTTTCTGCTTCATGGAAATGTCTGCTGGATACTATGGGCCTGTAGGCCGAAGATGGATGCCCCAACGGTACAGAGGAACTTTGGGTGACTGTCCAGGCAGCGAGTTGTCTCTGTCATTTCTAGAGTTTTATAAGTTACTTATTTCTTGTTTACTTAGATAATATTATATCCTTCTGGAGTCTTTGATGGAGTTGAAGAATAAATAGATAGTTATAGCTTTCCTTAGTTATGATAAAAGATAAAATAGATTTAAATATTGTAACTGTAATACTTGCTTGATAACTGTTTTGTTATATGTAATTTTGCTATGTTAAAGTTGAAGCCTTTCTTTTTTGTTTAAACAGAAAAAGGGGAAATGATGGAGGAGAGTTATCTGTCTATGTTTCTTTCATTGGTTAATTAATAAAGAAAACTGCCTTGGCCCTTTAAGAACAGAAAATTAGGTAGGTGGAGTAGACAGAACAGAATTGTGGGAACAAGGAAGTAGAGTTAGGGAGAGACGCTTCAGGCAGTCATGATAAGGAGTCTCCATGCTGCTGCTCTCCGAGATGGACGCAGGTTAAGATCTCTCCTGGTAAGCCACAACTCATGGTGCTACCCAGATTACTAAATATGGGTTAAAGCAAGATGTGAGAATTAGCCAATAAGAGGCTACAGATAATGGGCCAGGCAGTATTTAAAAGAATACAGTTTCCGTGTAATTATTTTGGATAAAGCTAGCCGGTGGCTGTGACCTGGGTGGCGGGACGCAGCCCCGCTGCCGCTTCACACTACACTGCCGTTCACACAATACTTAAAACACACAGGGAGAAAGGAAACCACACAGTGTCTCCGTGTAGCTGGTGAGTGTGTCACAAATGTCAGCAACTGTTGCTCTTAAAAGTAACATCATCAAGATAATGATGACAGAGCCAGCTCTCCAGGCAATGCTTATACAAGATTTAACATTAACCACTAACAAATCTTCTCTTGGTGCTTTTGGCTCAGGAGATCAGCCTGCTGAGGTCTGCTTGGACCCTGATCCCAGCATCCATCTCTAAGCCATGCTTCTTGACCTTGCAGCTTCCACGTGTCCCCAAAGTCACCAATAAGCATGCTAGACATGGCTTCCGAACCCGACCAAATTCCGTTAATAACTATATCTGCTTTTCTAAAACAGGAAGCAGATCATTGTAGAAAGAAGTGGCAGGGCTGTGTCCAGCCACCCGGCTAGCTTTGCCCAAAATAATTACACAGAAACTGTATTCTTTTAAATACTGCCTGGCCCATTATCTGTAGCCTCTTATTGGTTAATTCTCACATCTTCCTTTAACCCATATTTAGTAATCCGTGTAGCACCACGAGGTGTGGCTTACCAGGAGAGATCTTAACCTGCGTCCATCTCAGAGAGGAGAATCATGGTGACTGCATTTGGTGACTGCCTGAAGCGTCTCCCCTCTCTTTCCCACAATTCTGTTCTGTCTACTCCGCCTACCTAATTTTCTGTCCTATTAAAGGGCCAAGGCAGTATCTTTATTAATAATGAAAGTAACACATAGATATTCCTCCATCAGATCAAGTTGCCAAGTGGGTAGCCCACGGATCAGAGAGACCTGTGAATATAGTTTAATATTACTACAAAAATATGAAATAATATAATTCGCCGTTGTCAAGAATCAAGCTGCACAAGAGGGCTGTGGAGGATGGAGGGACAGTCATTCGTGGGAACTGAGTAGGGCCTTAGCGGGCTGTGTAGTAACCACCAACCCCCTGAGAGAAGAGGTATGTGGTAGCCTCACTATGACCAGCCCAGTCCCTACAACCCAGTGGCCATAAAGACAGCTGGCTTCACAATAACCCAGACCAGGCAATTTCTGTTTACTAGTGGGTACCAATTCTCCCAATTCCCCTTCCCAACATCACCTTAAACTGGCTTGCGCGACTATTTAGACTCCGTGTGAACACTGTTTTGTAAGGCAAGTTGTTGAACGAACCCAATCAAAGTTTGATTCACCTAACATCACATTTGTGCCTCTGTGGTAAGACCTAGGCAAAGACCTGAAGAATAATTTCCTTCCCAGGGCAGCTGCTGTTCATGCAGAAAGTGCCGTGGGCCAGTCCTTGGCTCGGCTTACATCCTCTCTAACCCCCACGGCCTTTCTGGTGAATATTCCCAGCAACATCTTCAGGAGAGCAACATTTTCAGAACCATATGCGTCCAAGGAATGACGGGGCCACAGAACCCCTTGGTCAACCCCCTCAGGCTAATCCTGTTTTCCTCTGTGTGACTTCTCACTGATGGTGCATTTCCTTTGTGACCAGGAATCCGGTCAAATTCAGGCACCCAACTACCGTCACTGACAGTTAGCATCCGCAGTGTTGGATCCACTCCACCTGCAGCTGTGAGCCTCTGGACCACAATATTGTTTTGATATCTCAATGACGCCTTTTGCATTATCCACCACCCCCACCCCACCCTTAGCGCAAGTGAAACTACATACACTTCTGGTTTTCCAAAGCCTGCCATCTTATCTTGGGGATCTTGCGAGGGATGCATGTTTCTGGCTGGCATTTGTGGGTTCCCCGACATCTGCTGGTTCCCTTATCCAAACAGATATCCAAGGTCAAGGTTCTGCCATGGCCCCAAGAGGACAGATATGGATCCAGGTCCTCAAGCTGCTCTAAATGAGCAGGAAGGGACAGGGGTCAAGGGATTCAGGGGCATGGTATTAATCCTTAATTGTCAAGGAAAACAAATACATAAGCTATTTCAATGACCTTTGTTAGAAGAAGATAGACCTTTGTTAGAGCAAGGTCAGTTCTTTTCCATAGAATGAGGTGACAATTCTGTGGGAACCATGTGCCCCCATCATCTCCAACGGGAGAGTCTGTGAGGCACATGAGCCCTTATTTTTCCTTGTCTCTATTTCCTAACTGCTAATAAATTATAGACACTTTTCAATCTGCTCATATTTGCTGGTGACCGTTTTCTAGTAGCATACAATGTGTGTGCATGTGTGTGCACACACAATAAAACATTCAACAGAAGTTTTTTTGTTTGTTTTAAAGAGCAAAGAAAAACACCCAAGGAAAGCCTATGAAAACACATCTTAAGGAACAGTGTGCACTTTGTGTCATTTGCTTTAAACCATCAGGCTTAATGATTGCTTAGGAAATCATATTTCCCAAGTAAAATTGCAGCTTGGGAATATGCTGGATGAAAAACAAGCCCCCAAGATATTGTTTACTCGTTCTATAATCGGACTTGGCCAAAGCCTGGACTACGGCGGGAGTGAATGTGTTCACCATCTCAGAAAGCCTTGAGTTTTGCTCGCTCTTCTTGGATCCCCAGGCATAAATCAAATCATAAACTATTTCCCTGACAAGTTCTCAAGTCTCTGACTTCTACTGAATAGCCCTGTTCTGCTGGTCTAGCTCAAACAAGAGTAATTAAACACAGATTGCACATCTAAGGCCACTTATTGGAAATGCCATATTAACAGCTCCATATTAAACACAACTCCAAATGAAATGAGTTCCAGTGGGAGATTACTTCCCCGGCATCAAATAAAGGTTCATTCCAATGTTCCCACAAAGGTTATTTGAGGAGATCTCAAACCACTCTGATTCTGTTAACAGTAGATACATTCTTTCAGGTTAATACCACCTTCGGGTCTTGAGCAACAAACCTTTAAAATTATGAATGGGACAGATGTCATAAAAATGTCAGTCAAGTTGTCATGGAGATCAACAATTCAATTCAACCAGGTTTATTAAACACTAATATATCTAAAGCCATGTGCTAGGTACCGGCGATAAATTCCCAGGACTCTGACACTTCCCCTTCCTTGCCCAGCTTATACTATTCTCTGCTAAGACTCACTGGCTGGAAAGCCAACAGCCTAGGGCCTTTTCCTAGCCAGTCTTGGTCCCTGGTCATTTTTACCACCATAAGAGAACTTCTTTTCCCCTAATTCACTGGGACACCCTTCATGCTAATAAGCATCTGCCTGTCAGACACACCTTACTCTGTAGCTTCATATCTCATGGTTCCGGTTCAAGCTGAATCTCAAACTCCAGACAGAGTTCCTATTACTTCCCCAATAGAATTGTGCTGGTCCAATCCTCTGTGTGTGTGTGTGTGTGTGTGTGTGTGTGTGTGTGTGTGTGTGTGTGTTTATCTCTGTGTGGGGTGTGTCTATGTGCGTGGGGTGTGTGTGTGGTATGTGTGGTGTGTGTGGTGTATGTGTGTGTGTCATGTGTATATGTGTTAATCTGTGTGTATGTTGTGTGTGTAGTGTGCATGGTGTGAGTGTGTCTGTGTGTGTACTTACTTGTTCATGTGAGTGTGAGCCAATGTGCTTGACTAAGGAACCCAACAGATGTCCTCGTGTTTGAGTGGCAGGCACTGTATTTACTGAGGCTTCCCTGGAGCCCCTTGAGGGTATTTTAGTCTATGTGTTTATATATTAGTTTATTTATTTTTGAAGTATTAGCATTTGTTTTTGCAGCACTCAAGATCAAACTCACAGTCTTGGGCATGGGAGGCAAGGCAGGTGCTTTGCTACTGAATAACACCCTTAGCCCCTGAGGAACATTTAAAAAAAAAACACATGTCTTTGAGTGGACAGGGTAAAGAGAAGCCATGAGACCTGGGCAGCAGTTTGGGCTAGTGTGAGCCAAACTCTATAAATCTCAAAATTTTCATCTTCATCTTTCTGTGTAAACTGCGATGAGGGGGACGTAAGGCTTTTGATGAGAAAATATAGTCAAAGAGAGAGAGAGAGAGAGAGAGAGAGAGAGAGAGAGAGAGAGAGAGAGACAGAGAGAGACAGAGACAGAGACAGACAGAGAGACAGAGACAGAGAGAGAGAGGGGCAGAGACACCCAGAGAGAGGCAGAGACACAGAGAAAGACACAGAAAGAGACAGAAAAACAGAGACAGAAGATAGACACAGACAGAGAGAACAGGCATTCCTCTCTTTCCCCTCCAATCACTCGTAGTGTTCCCACTGGCAAGAGAGAACTGAGGCCGTGCATGGTGACCATACCTTGGCCAGTGGGGAAGGGCGGCGAATTTCCACCATGCTTGCACGCTCATTCATAAAAAGCTTCCACCATGCTGGCATGCTCATTCATGGAAAGCTCCCACCAATGCATTGGTGGAAAGCTTCTACCATGCTCGCACGCTCATTCATGGAAAGCTCCCACCATGTTTGCACGCTCATTCATGGAAAGCTCCCACCAAGGCTCGCACGCTCATTCATCAGCTCACTGGAAATTTGCAGAGCAGAGGCAAGACTTCAGCAGACTGTGTTTTGGAGAAATTCTTCTGGCAGGCAGGAGCGTGAGGAGGGATGGAGAACCTCCACTGAAGCACTACATGCAAGAGTCCAGCGCCCGCGTTCGTCATATCATTTATCCAGAGGAGGAGGGCACAGACGTGACACCTGAAGGCACTGGGATCAACAGGACCAACAATGGCAACTTACCATACCCAGGGGATAGGAGATGCCAGGCAGATTCCCAGATGTCTGTGTTCAGTTGCACATGGCAATCACATTCAAGCGTCATGACCACTCTCAAGCCCACCCTTGTGGTAAGATTCTAGTGCCCGTCTGTATAAAATGGAAGTGGCTATGTCAATAACGACTAAAAAGAAGAGCACAAATAGGAAACACCCCTGCAGCTCTTACTTCCTTAATTATAACAGCACCACCTACCAAAGGTGATTGTGTGCATACATTTGTGTTGGGGAGTGGTGCTCATGTGCGCGCGGGTGCATGTGTGGGTGAATATATGTGGAGGTCAGAGGTTAACCTCGGGTGCCATTCTTTGAGGCACAGTCTACCTGGTTCTTCAGCTACAGTCTCTCACTGACCTGAAAGTCACCAAACAGGACTGTAAGGAAAGCGCTTTACTGATTGAGTCACTTCCCCCAGCCCCTAAAGAATTTAACAAAGGAATTATTTGGCCAAGACTTAAACATACAAAGACTTCATACAAAAATCAAAATTTCTGACTTCTGATGAAAAATGATAAACTGTAACTAAGATTCACATTACCACACGATAATGATACCTGTACTAGGTGGGTTTGTGTGTCAACTTGACACAAGCTGGAGTTATCAGAGGAAGGAGCCTCAGCTGAGGAAAGGCCTCCTTGAGATCAGTGAGGGAGAACCCAGCCAATGGTGTGTAGTGCCATCCCTGAGCTGCTGTTCCTAGGTTCTGTAAGAAAGTGGGCTGAGCAAGTCAGGGGAAGCAAGCCAGTAAGCAGCACCCTCCATGACCTCTGCATCAGCTCCTGCCTCCAGGAGTCTGCCCTGTTTCAGTTCCTGTCCTGACTTCCTTCAGTGATGAACAGCAATGCTGAAGTATAAGCCAAATAAACCTCTCCTCCCCAACTGGCTCTTTGGTTATGGTATTTCACTGCAGCAATAGAAACCCTAACTAAGACAATATTGCTAAAGGAAACTTAAGTGTGCCCACTTAACACTAATGGGCAATGCAGCATCTCTCCAGCCATTAGGTTTGCAGTGAAACCCACAGCTGCTATTTCTCATACACTCAGGATGACTACTGGGAAACAACACACTGTGAGAAAGGAATGAGCAAGGCCAGACAACAAAGTGAAAACAGCAGTGTGTGGAGGGATTAGACCTCCGCATCATTGATGGTGGGAATATAACGTGGCAAGTCATCGTGGGAAACAGTATGGCAGTTGCGCAATA
Organism: Arvicola amphibius; assembly: GCF_903992535.2. Taxonomy (NCBI): domain Eukaryota; kingdom Metazoa; phylum Chordata; class Mammalia; order Rodentia; family Cricetidae; genus Arvicola; species Arvicola amphibius. Next base: position 153,460,500 of record NC_052058.2, on the reverse strand, counting down.
GAGTGTGTGTTCACCGTAAGACTCAGTAATTCTCCTCCCAAGTACATATCTCCCCAAAAATTGTACACATGGACTCAGGGAGCTGGATGCCCATCTCTGCTGCCAAAGTAGTCATTTACAGTAGTCAGAAGATGGGAAAATCAAATGTCTACCAACAAGAGAACAAATAAGATAGGAATGTATATTTGCACATATTATTCAATATAGAGAAAGAATAGAATTCTGAAACATGCCACAGCATAGATGAAATAGAAGTCATTATACAAAAGAAGTCCGGCATAAAAGAAATATATCTAACTATGTATGAAGCACCCAAGTCATCCCATCCACAGGCACCAGTTAAGGGCTGACAGCCAGGAGCTGGAGGGAGGAGGGAATGGTTAAAATGCTAAGTGTTGTCGTGTATGTTCTAATACATAAGGAGACAGAGACGGAAAGACAGACAGACAACATGGGCAGAACACCATTTTCAAATGTAGAAAGGAAAAGCCTCAGGAAATGGAAACTTTTAAAGTTGGTGATGAAATCCAATCAACCAAAAGATGATGCAAAACTTTGGAAAAACAGGATTGTAAAAGTCAAGGAGAAGGAACGGCAGTGAACACTTGATCCACTTCAGTACGGAGCCCCTCTCAAGCTGCAGGGCTGCCTGTGAGGGCTGTAGGAGAGCACACACTTCAGCAAACTAGCTCCTCGGGTGTGGCTGATAAACACGGGAAGAAGAATGGGAAAGAGCTGTAAGGATGGCGTGCAATATTAACTGAGATTTCAACATCAGTTTCTAAAACATAGTAACTCCAGACTCCTGACGCTGTGTGATCTTTGGTCATATATGTAGAAATACCACTGAGGAACTAAGTTGTTCTGCTATGGTTTTAAGTTCTGCGGGTCCCTCATTTTCTCTTCGTGTCCCTGTTAAATTCGCATAAAGTAGGGCTGGAGAGATAGCCCAGTGGCTATAAGCACCTGCTGCTCTTCCGGATGACCCAGGTTTAGTTCCCAGCATCCACACCAGGAGGCTCAAAACCATCTGTAAGTCTAACTCTGAGGGAATCCACAGCCCTCTTTTCGTCTCTGAGGGTACCTGCTCTCCACTGCACATATCCACACCGGGACACGCACATATGCACATCATTATTTTATAGCAAATAAAATTAAACACTCTTCACTTAAAATGACCCTTGTAGCATGACAGCATTTTCATGGCACCATGTCTGTGTACTCACCCTGTTCAAAAATCCTATCCACGAACATGCAAGAAAATATTCAGAATGTTGCCATATAAATTCTGGTTATTTCTGGAGATGGATGATGAGTGGGTTTGTGGTTTTCGTTGTTGCCTTTCTGAACTGCTGGATTTATTAACTAACAAGTGCTACACTTTCAAACTTATTATTCTAATATATAAATCAGTCCAGCTTAGGCCCAAGAAACAGCATCCATGATATCTTCCAAATCCTGGGTAATGCAAGGTCTATCTGGCAAACACTGGTCAAGAATTTGGCACTGGTGGCTGGCGCCCTTAAGAGCATTTATGGAAACTGCCTTAAGACATCTCAAGCCCAGTTGTACAAGGTCTCCAGCCAGATATTTCAGATTGTTAGCTTTCAGCCCCACATGCTTCCGTGATGTTCTAGAATGTTGCTTCTCAGCTGGACTTTGCAAGTCCCGTGGAACACTTAGTAAAGTTTGGAGACATTTTGGGGTTTTGCAACCATGGCAAGGGAGACTATGACTAAAATGCTAACACATTCCAGTCCCCAGGGCAGCCTGAACAGCTACAAAGTATCTAATCTAGAGTGGCCTGGTGAGGAAACCATCCTAGAAGGATGCTGGTCATGTGACTAATCCTCTTTGCTCTCACAATGATTTATAACAATTCACGGGAAAACGGTTATTTTCTAACCCGCTGTAACAGCCACACATCAGGAGTATTTGCTGCACTCAGATGGATTTTGCCTTCACTCTGCTCAGCACCATGGGTGAAAAGAGGATCCCTGCAGAAACCCGACACCTCCCATCCTCAGACAGACTCTGTCCAAAGCTCTTGGTGCACTCTTGCCCATTAAAAACCACAGAACAGCCTTACAGAGCTCGTAATCCCAACATACCCTAAACCACATTCAAGTCCCTCATATTTGACAATCCACAGTGGGCTTTTCTTTCTCAGGAGTGGGGGGAAATACAGGCATAGTCTTCCCAGTTTCATGATACTAAGGTTTTAGGAAAAGCTTCTTTTTAGATTTTTCTTCATAATTTATTTTCATTCATGGTTAGCCATTTTCACATAGAAAAACACAGGATTTGTGCCAATGACTCATCAAGAATATTACCCAGACCACAGGCAAGGGGCATCGGCTTTAAACAAATTCCCTCAAGAAATATTATTTGACAGTTAGCAAAGTGAGTTATGAAAGAAGCCAGCACGCCGTTGCCATCCCTGGCCTCTCTTTGCAGATGCTGGGTCACTGCTGGGTGGAGTGTTACCCTAGGTGAAGAGAGAAAGCTGGCACAGGGAGCTCTGCATACCTGAGACACGAGCACAAAGACAGGGAGAACCAACACAAAACCTCAGTGCCTTAGCGAAAATGTTCCATGAGTCTCTCAGTTAGATAACATCAGCCAGTGTAGACCACCAGGTGGAGAGGGTTCAGAGTCATCAAGGCTTCAGCCAGGGTCTTTTGAGTTAAGCAAAGGTAAAGTTTCCTTTCCCCCTCAGTAACATTCCCCAGTTGCCATTTAGTCACTGCCCTCAAAAATCTGGTTAAATAATTGGAAGCCAGGTTAAACATGCACTGAGCACTAAAGGAAAGGGGAAGGAAACCATTCTCAGCCTGGTTACTTGGGGGGGGGGTGGATACAAGAGTATCCTGATAGAGGAGTCAGACTACGGCAGACCTAACCCGAGGATGGATGACCACACAGTGGACAGTGTGGAAGGGCAGAGAGAAAATGTTCCATGTTGGAGACAACGGATGTGGATTCGTTCCATCTCGACCAAGGTCAGAGAGTTCAGGCCTATTCCTGCTCCTTCAAGGTTATGGACAGGAGGTTTGACCGAGGGTGTGGCTACTAACAGGATGTTTTGACCTAGGGCATGGGTATTTGAGAGGATGATCACTTTGTTTGTTCCTTGCATTTTGGTAGAGAGGTCTTTTGTCTTCCCCCTCCTCTTTGGATTGGGGATAAAAAGCCTCCGGCAAATAGACATGGGAGATTCAGTATCTACTGGGTTACCCTCCTATCCTGTGTCTGTGTCTTTTCTTTTGTATCTCTGTTTTTCTTTCTGCCTAACATTTCTGATCCATACTCCCCAGGCCTGGAATGTATGAACCCATTGAGGCCGGACTCCAACAGATGGTGCCCACCGTGGGGCCCGGGACAGTTTGTATAAGCACCCATGGATTGGATACCTAAGTCACCTAAGAGTGTGGAGACCAGACAGTGGTGTCTGGGTAGTTTGACCTTTATCCATCTTCATCAGTTGACCTTGAGCTTACAGTCATCACATGTAAAGCACTTGTGGGCAATGGACACTGTGCCAGGCAATGAAAACCTAGAAATGTCTATGATGAAAGAAAGTTCCACTGGAACCATGGAAACAGCCACTGTTGGAAAAATGGCCCCAAAGTTGAAAGCCGAGCCAAGAAAAGAGACTTTACAAGTACGTAATTGTGCATATTTGTAGAAGCACAAAACGTGGGAACATGTAATATACCTGCATATTAAATTAATAATTTTCAATTATACATTTAGTAAACATTGAAAATACCCAGTACAAAACAGAAAGTTTTAAAGGAGCATCAAAAATTTCAAGGGTAACAGAGAAAAAAATGCAAGCGAAATATGTTCTATACAATACAATATCAAAAAATAAAGAAAATGATGGGACTTGATAAAAAAATAAACATAATAAAAGGATTCAAAATTAAGGAAATTAGAAGAAACACAAAGACAACAGGATATGGGCTCTTTTCTGAATGTTTATAACATTGTGCTCTGTGCTGTTGGCTCCATTTTCTACAATGGATTTTGCTCTTCCTTGCCTCTGATAAAGTCTAAACCCTTTTATCGCACCATTTGTTTACATCCTCTCCTTTATTTTATTTATTTACTGGGACACACTATTTGTCCATCTTTATGGGGTACATTAAGGTAACCCAATACATGCGTACAACACGTACTAAGCAAATCAAGGCTATAAACATCTCCATCCCTCCAATAATTAATCATTTTTATGGGCTAGGGATTCTGTACTCTTCTGGTTATTTTGAAATACATCATCTCATGTTGTTGTTTCAGGTAATCGATGTTTTCTTCGATTTCATTGATAGCCAAAACAAATGATAATTAGAATCCACAGGCTTCCAGACCCTTCAAAACTTCATTTCTTTGACTGTGTTTTTTTAGTAAGATGCAGAATATCTTCACATTTCTACTGTTATTATTAATGACTTGTATTCCCTACAGAAGGAGAAATCTATTCCAGGCTTTTATTTGTTCCCCAGATATTAAAGATCCTTACTAAAAGGCTGTATTCTTACTCCTCACCTGGGCCTCCTCAGCAACTTCTTTATCCCTTGGATTAGTGATTAACCAGGGATACATATTGAATCAAAACGGAAAGCCATCCCCCAAAGATAGGATCATCTCTGCAGTTTCTCCTCTGTGTTTATTGGCACCGCCTCCCTAATGCATGAGGCTTCTGCACGTATGTACTTCCTGTTGAGAGCAGTCTCCACGCCCTGTGTAGTTAATTTCCCCAGCAGCCGCCCACCTTCTTAGAAAAGACCCAAGCACACTGTCAGAACTCTACTACAGAGGAAAGCACAACCCCCCCCCCCCCCAAGAGTGTGTGTGACGCCTTCCCCATGCTCCTGATTCAGCTGGACAGTTCTACTTAACATTGGCCAGCAATGTACCAAAAGGAACTGTGTCCGTCTCTGTCATGGAGACTTAATCTCAAGACCACCGTGTGTTTGGCCTTGCCTCTAATCTGTGTATGACTCCAACATGTGGATAAGTCAATAAGCTTTTGCCTCTTTTCGGCCATCATAAAATAATTGCCAGATTCTTAGAAGCCTTAAAATTGCGTTCATCCACTGAAGCCGCAATCCACGGTCCTCCAGCTAACACTAAGTCTCCACCATCGTCACTTCCTCAGAGAAACCTCATCTCAATGAGAGGGAAGACTGCGTGACCATCCGGTTCACATCTTTCTCACTAACTACCTGCAAGCTTCATGAAGTTTGGCCTTTTGTCTGGTTTCACTAGGACATTTCCAGCAATTAATGCAATGCTGGACATAAGTTTCTGGTGAAAATATAAAATGGAGGCATGGAGTCAAATTTATTGAGCAAACACAACTAAAGAGTTAAGACTTTGGGTAATAAGTAGTCTTGGGGAAAGTCATCTTCTGGTCCAGGTATAAGACCAGGGTATAAAACTTTTTTGATAGAGAAAATTCTCCCTATGAATTGTCTTTAGTTTGTTAATATGTCTTTATTTTTATTTATTTTATTTTATTCTTATGGTTTTTCAAGACAGGGTTTCTCTGTAGCTTTGGAGCCTGTCCTGGAACTAGCTCTTGTAGACCAGGCTGGCCTCGAACTCACAGAGATCCACCTGCCTCTGCCTCCCGAGTGCTGGGATTAAAGGCGTGCGCCACCACAGCCTAGCTGTTAATATGTCTTTAATTGAAATAGAATTACATCACTCTCCTTCCTCCCTTCCATCCCTCCAGGCCTTTCTAGCAGCTCACTCTGGAACCCCTCTCGGGGCCCCTCCCTCAAGCTGATAGCATCTTTTTCTCTGAATGTCATTGTTACCCACATGCATAGACGTAATATATGTGACATGTGGATGCACAAGCATAGAAATACAACTTGCCGAGCCTGTTTTTGTTGTCTGTGTGTCTGTCCCAACAAGTACATCAACATCACAACTCCTGTGTCTAAGACTCAGGGAATGTGGAGGAAGAGGAGGTAGAAAGATTGTGAGAAAAGAATGAGACGACCAGGAAGTCTGCTGCAAAACATTCTCTCCTAGAAACTGCTGCGTAGGGAATGGCGGCAATAGCGACAGACATGCTGATGTAGAAGGGGGAGATTTTCTCCTCGTCCCAACCCTAGACGAGGAACTCCAGGCAACTAATGACTACTGGGATAGGTTTTCAGCCTTTCTCTGGGATGAAGCCTTTTATTGCATGTCTAATGCAGAGCCGTCAGCACTGAAATCGTATACAAATCCTCGTCAAACGGAAAATGACCAGTGTTCTGGGGAGTCAGCTTACCTCCCTTTCTTTTCGTCTCGATTTTGTTTTTGGTCCCATGTTAGCTTTTCGTTGTGGACTTGACACCACACCATAGCACAGAAGTCACGGACAAGAAAATGTGTACCTTGCTTCAGTCTTGACGCGTCTGGCCTCACACTGGCTCATTTCTTCGTTGCCAGTGTTAATCCCCCTTTCATTGCTATTTAAGCAGAAGCTTAGTGGAAGACATTCCATCACTGAGCAGTAAGGAAAGCTAATTCTGTCTTCTTTGTAGCTGGGCTGAGTTACCGGATATGTTGTAATTGATTAAGAAACAAAACCCTCAGGCTTGTAATAGCTGATACAGGATTCTGGTTCAGCTTGAATCCATAATCCACTGGCTACAAACTTTATGTGGAAATATAGGGAATTGGAAGGCCATGAGAGCAGAGGAATCAATTAACATCCAAACATCCAAACCAAAGTTTCCAGAAGTCTGGTTTTACACTAACCCGGCCTTCAACATCTTTCCTGAGGACACAATTTGAGGAATGTAAATGAGCAGATAACTTTAGCATAAATTCACAAATCGTTAGAACTAGATAGAGACTTTAGTTAATCATTTTTACAGACGGTAAACCAGGTCCAAGAAGAAGAGCTTGGATGGGACCTTGCTTATTGCAACTTGCAGTCAATCCAGGGCTCTTTCTGTCAACCGCAGTACCTGCCCCCACTCCCCTCTCTCTCTCATCCCTCTCTTTTCCCCTAGTACTAGGAACGGAACCAAAGATAAGGCTTCATCACCGGACTACATCTCTAGCCCACCTTCCATTTTCAGGCAGAGTTAGCCAGGCTGACCTTTGAACTCTCCTGTAGCTAAAGCAGAACTTGGACCTGCAATCTTTCTGCTTCAGCCTCCTGGGCAGCTGGGTTAACAGCTCTGCTCACCAGGCCTGGCTTCAATACTCACTTTCTTTACTCTTTAGGAGTCTCCGTCCCTTCAACGTCTTGCACTTCCTGTTCTCCTACAAGCCTAATCCAGGTCCTTCCCTCTAGGACACAATTCAAACTCATCATACCTACAAGATGCTCAGACTACTTAGTACGTTCTGATGCCCACAGGATGAAGTTCACAGATGTTTACTTGGCAATCAAGATCCTCTAATGGAGGATTCCCATTGGCTAATAAAGAAACTGCCTGGCCCATTTGATTGGCCAGCTCTTAGGTGGGCGGAGTAGACAGAACAGGAAGAAGGAAGTGAGGTAGATGGCTCAGTCAGATGCTACACCTCACCTAAGTGAGACAGACCACCGTGCCTCTCCTCAGAGAGAGATGCCAGACGCAATGAAGCTCCAGCCCAAGATGGATGTATGCTAGAAACTTCCCGGTAAGGCACCACTTTGTGGTGCTACACAGATTATTAGATATGGGTTAATCAAGATGTGAGTAAGAGGCAGAAAATAATGGGCCAGGCAGTGTTTAAAAGAATACAGTTTCTGTGTAATTATTTTGGGGCATAAGCTAGTCAGGAGGCCGAAAGCAGGGCGGCGGGAATGCAGCCCACAGCTCATCACTACAGAATGGCTCCCAACGTGGATAACTGAATCCACAGAAAGCCTGAGAAAGCTTGGGAAAGAATAGAGTAAAGCATGTTTTCTCGGTAGCAGCAATTTCTCGGGTTTGGCTTTGCTTGCTAGAGCAAGCGCTCTCATCTAAGAGAGGCTTCCTGACTCAGCTTTAGCTGCAAAATCTTGCAGCTCTTTTAAGAGGTCCTGCCACGAAACACTTAAATGGTGTTGATGAAAAGCTGAATGTTTGTTTTTCGGTTTTCAGCCGTAGCAGGAAAAAAGCTGTGCTGTTTTAAAATGCCAGCTTTCTTGGCCGTCCCACCAGGGCAAACTCTGACTCTTTCAAGCAGGCGGTCCTGACTATGGAGCTTTTGAGTGTTGTTTAACACTGTTGCAGCTTGCTTGCTGGCAGGGACCTTGAACCGCCACAGAGTTGTGATAAACAAGGCTATAGCCGGTACCTCTGCCAAGAGGCTGGAAAGCTAAGGAATGGGCTGGATCTTTCTGTCAAAGCCACGGCTTTAATCCTACCTATATTGCTTGGTAAATTAAAGACTCGTGTAGTCAGAAAAAGAGGGATATACAGTAAAGAGAGATTCAAAGACAAAGAAAACCTCTAAATGGTTTGCAGTGAGTTAAAAATACATGCAGGCTAAAAGTTAAAGTTCTTACAGTTAAAAAAAAAAGAGAGAAAGAAAGAAAGAAAAAGGAAGTAGTTTGTTGTGGTGGTATACACCTTTAATCCCAACACTTGGGAGGCAGAGGTAGATTGACCTCTGTGACTTCAAGGTGTGGCAGGACACACCTTTAATCTGGATGCCTGGGAGGCAGAGACAGACAGATCTCTGTGAGTTCAAGGACAGCCTGGTCTAAAGAGTTATTCCAAGACAAAGATATATAGAGAACCTGTCTCAAAAAGTAAAAATAAAAATAAAAAAACCAGAGGTTAAAATAAAACCACGTAAAGATGGAAAATACACAGAGAATCTTGATACTGTATGCTATTATGCTCTCTTTGAATTGTTTGAATGCTGAGGAAGTAGCAACAGCTGCTAAAAGATATGTGTTTATAAATGCTGCTGAACTAATCCAAGAAAGATATCTTAAAAATACTTTGACTTCAGAATTTGGATCTAAGGATATGATACTTTGGAAAAGAGATTCTTCTTTTGTTTTTACAGAAAATGAGACCCTATGGATTGCATCAAAACCAATATGGTATGATAGACCACGGCCTCCTGAAAGGTTGCTGTGAACAACTTCAGAAAATTACTTCACCCAACTGATGACTGAGATGAACCTGGCATACAGGTTACACTATGAAGATCTGATTAACAGCGTCCCCATTCAGCAGGAAGCAGTTTGGAGAGAAATAACTGCGCCCATATACCCAAATATTGTTTATAAATGTTCTTTTACATTTAAAGGGGGATATGATATAGATATGAATAATTTGCATTGGTATGGACTTTAAGGTCAATTTTGTTATATGTATATGTATTTCTGATCTTGATTAAGCTATTGTGATTGTGTAGTTCATTTTAAAATGTAATGTATAATTAGGAAATATAGGTTGTTAATGGATAATCATTGATAATAGTCAAGCTTATAGTCATGTTAGTTAGATTTTTCTAGATATATAGAGATATATTTTAGTTAAATAGGCATTTTTCATATCTTTCAAAGGGTACAGAATATGGCATTTTAAGTGTTTTAATAACTTAGGGCTTTTCATGACAATGAGACACATCTACTCCTGGCAGCACCAATCTACTTCAAGAGGAAGATGGGGATCGAAGAGGCTCCTTATGGAGTTTGATAGCCACTTGGGCAAGAAACTGCTCTTGCCTGGACTGTTGGCATAAACTGGACACAAAGAACCCACAGAAAGAGGACTGCTGAACTTGCCTAAAAGTGAGATGATCTTTCGGGTTTCCTGATTCATGAAAGAGTCTGTGAGACATTCTGCAGGACACAGCAGATACTGACTGAACTGCCTTTGAAATTTCCTGCATCATGGAAATGTCTCCTGGAAACTATGGGCCTGTAGGCCGAAGATGGATGCCCCAACAGTACAAAAGAACTTTGGGTGACTGTCCAGGCAGCGAGATGTCTCTGTCATTTCTAGAATTTGGAAGTTGCTTATTTCTTGTTTACTTAGGTAATATTATATCCTTCTGGAGTCTTTGATGGAGTTGAAGAATGGATAGATAGTTATAGTTTTCCTTAGTTATGATAAAAGATAAAGTAGATATAAATACTGTAACTGTAATTCTTACTTGATAACTGTTTTGTTATATGTAATTTTACTGTGTTAAAGTTAAAGCCTTTCTTTTTTTTTTTAAACAGAAAAAGGGGAAATGATGGAGGATTCCCATTGGCTAATAAACTGCCTGGCCCATTTGATTGGCCAGCTCTTAGGTGGGCGGAGTAGACAGAACAGGAAGAAGGAAGTGAGGTAGATGGCTCAGTCAGATGCTACACCTCTCCTAAGTTAGACAGACTGCCATGCCTCTGCTCAGGGAGAGAGATGCAATGGAGCCAGCCACCAGGTCAGACATGCTGAATCTTCCTCAGTAAGACACCACTCATGGTGTTACAAAGATTATTAGATATGGGTTAGTCAAGATGTGAGAAAGAGGCTGAAAATAATGGGCCAGGCAGTATTTAAAAGAATACAATTTGTGAGTTGTGATTTCGGGGCATAAGCTAGCTGGTGGCTGGGAGCCTGGCGGCGGGAAGCCAGCCCGCAGCCCCTCCACTACAATCCTCTACCTTCTGCTTCCTCAATGCCTGCATTATCCTTGCTTACCTACGGACACCAAAGCCACTGCGTCCCAGCTATCCTGCCCCTTGATGCCCGTCATGATGGCTGGGCATGCATTAGCTCATCTCATTCTCCAATGGCACAGCATGGAAGCTCCTTCAAGAGCATTCTTGACTTGGCTGTGAAAGGGTGTTATAAATAGGCTTCAGCTGCCTGCCATTTGTTGGAATTAAGTCAGCTGCTAGAGGCGTTTCTCTTACGGTCACACTCTGGTCCAACAGAAAACCTAAGATCCAATGCCACTCCAGAAGAGGTCATTTCAGCTACTGCCAAGAAACAGTGGAACACATAGTGACTGACTCTTCTCTTATACTGGGCTACATTCAGTAGCAACTCAATGTGGAGCTGTAAGGACCCAGCTATATCAGTCCAGATAAGGGCAACTTTGTTGGCCACTTGCTTAAATGTAGACGGAGACCGCTTGTTCATTTCCTGGCCACCTAGACACGCATAATCACACAGAAACTATATTAATTACAACACTGTTTGGCCAATAGCTTATGCAAATTTCTAGCTAACTCTTACATCTTAAATTAACCCATTTCTATTATTCTGTGTATCACCACAAGGCTGTGGCTTACCGGGCATCTGTCTCCTTCAGCAGCCACATAGCATCTCCCTGACTCTGCCTTCTCCTGTAACTCTGCTTGGAATTCCTGCCTTGCTCTATGCTGCCCTGTCATAGGCACAAGCAGATTCTTTATTCATTAATCAATAAAAGCAACACATATACAGAAGAGCTTCCCACACCCCTTAAAGCTCCTTACACCCCTTAAAGCTCCTTATTGATGGGACAAGTTGTCTTCATAGGCTCAACTTCTCCCTCTGTCCACTCTGCTTCCTTCCCAACTCTATACTGACATCCATTTTGGGAGAACACTAGCATTTACTCTTTATCCAAGAGAACCATTTTCACTGTCTTTCAGAGTCTTTGCTCCAGGGCACTCCTCTTTAGAAGGTCTATACCATATGTCAATCCCTTCCTTTACATTCTATTGACATGAACCATCTTATATCAATTACTCGGTTCCATGAAATTACCATCACCGAATGTGTCTAAGGAGTACCACACAAAATAAGAACCCAGCCATGTGGGCTCAACAGCCAATGAGTCCTGAGGCTCTCCAACATAAAGATAGCCATTGTTGAACCTCCTAGTCTGTGAGTACCCCTTTATTATATAAAAATACCCTTTATATATGTATATATATAAATTTATATATCATCCTTTGTTGTATATATCACCCTTTAGTATATACATATCACACACACACACACACACATATATATATATATATATATATATATATATACACATATCCCTTTAATTTATAAGTTCATTCTCTTGGTTCTATTCTTCCAAAGAACCTGATGAATACATCTCCCCTCCTGATCATGGCTCTCATCATGTAATTTTCCTGAATATATTGTGGATGGTTGTTATATTTCTAAAAGACATTCATGCAAAGGTCATACTCAATATATCCAAACATAGAAGCATAACATGGTGAATTATAAAATACAGACCAGCATCTCTGGAACAGAACAGTTCTGGCTGTTTTCTGGGGAGGGGGGTGTCAGGAAAAGTATTCAAGTGTTTGTGGAGCACTAGAAAGGGAGGAATGGGAACATGACCTCTGCCTGACACTGTTTCTGAACTCAATGAATCTTGGCTTTTACAGCCCAGCTCCTTGATTTGTGTAGCCTTCAGAGTCAGTCTCTTGAAATCTAAAATAGGTCGACCTCCACTTAGCCTCAATATTGCTGTACTTGAGCTACCCTCAAAATGCTTTAAGTTTGTTGTCAAATGACTGCCACAACTCAGAAGGATTGGCTTCTGACTCAGACAGGATTCTGAAATAATAGCTTTACATACCACCATTCTCAAACAGGACTCTGAAAGAATGGATTTACACACCACCAGTCCCAAACAGAACTCTGAAAGGATGGATTTACACACCACCATTCTAGACAGGACTCTGAATGAATGGATTTACACACCACCATTCTAGACAGAACCTGAAAGAATGGATTTACACACCACCATTATAGACAGGACTTTGAAAGAATGAATTTACACACCACCATTCTAGATGGGACTCTGAAAGAATGAATTTACATAGCACCATTCTAGATGGGACTCTGAAAGAATGGATTTACACACCACCATTCTAGACGGGACTCAGAATGAATGGATTTACACACCACCAGGTTCTTCGGGTTCAGCAGTACAATTGCTGCCTGCCTTGAGGGTCTCCCCAGACCAAGCCCAGGGGTTTCTCACTCTCCAATGTCAGGACAGCAGTGTATTTTCTCAAGAGCCCCTCTTGCACGAGCTGGTATCAGGCCTGAGTTTGTCATCATGTCCCTGGGATGGGAGCACCCGTGAAGCTTAAGTGGATTCTGGAAAGACATTTTAATTTCCTCGTCTACCTCCAGTTCTATCGAGAAGCCAGATAGTTTCTCTAGAAGTAATGAGAACATTCCTGGGAAGACAAAGACAGCTCCTGGAAATGATGGGGATGTGCTTCTGTTTCATTACTTCAGACTGCTCGGTGTGCCACCAAATCTGTGAGACTTAGAAACTTTGTCTTTGACCGTAGGAACGCTTGATATTGGTTAGTTCTGATAAGCAGACCCAAGGAGGGATTAGGGACTTGAATCTGATGTCATCATTTTCTGAAAGGGAACCGGATTACATACTTTAAAATGGTGGTGAAAGAGCAGGGTGTCACGCCAGACACTGGAACTCTTGCCCTTCCTATTGGCAGAGGAGGGAACAGGAAAGATTCCTCCACTGTTTCTCAACTAAAAGTGACCCCCTGGGTCAGTCTGGACACAAGATCTTCTGGGATCAAAAAAGGTGACTCATTCTCCTTAGCTTCAGCAATGACTTTTGTTTGGACACCTGATAGTCTTCTAAAGCTTGTGTTGTGTCATGCAGCATCCACTAGACAGAGACTAGAGTTCCCTGTCCACAGCCGCCAGACAGAGGCTAAAGTTCCCTGTCCACAGCCACCAGACAGAGGCTAGGATTCCCTGTCCACATCCGCCAGACAGAGGCTAGAGTTCCCTGTCCACAGCCGCCAGACAGAGGCTAAAGTTCCCTGTCCACATCCGCCAGACAGAGGCTAGAGTTCCCTGTACGTATTTATCCCCCCACCCCCAGAAGTGGCTGCACCATCCTTGCTGGCAGGTAAAAGCAAGCAGACAGTCTCACCAGACACAGGTCTGACGTAGAACAATAATCACTAGTTGGTAAGGAAACTTCTGTATGTTCAAGGCAACAAGGTCCCAGACAGGTAGCCCTGGCAGGAGCCTGACTCCCCTTGGTTCTGCCAATAGCAACTTTGGGACAGAAAGAGGATGATTTTTTTTTAAATTAGCCCAATATCATTTTAGGTCACAAATCACAATTAGCATAATGGGCAAATCAATAAAATCCTTACAGTTGCCGTATTCACTTAGACGCCAAGTGCTCCAGAGAGAACGATTCGTTTTTTTTTTGTTTTGTTTTGTTTGTTTTTGTTTTTGTTTTTGTTTTTTTTTTTTTTTTTTGTTTTTCGAGACAGGGTTTCTCTGTAGCTTTGGAGCCTGTCCTGGAACTAGCTCTTGTAGACCAGGCTGGTCTCGAACTCACAGAGATCCGCCTGCCTCTGCCTCCCGAGTGCTGGGATTAAAGGCGTGCGCCACCACCGCCTGGCTTCGTTTTTATTTCTTTTGTAATGTGAAAAGGAAATAGTGCTGATGAGTTTCCCTGCGAAAGAGCCCACACAGGTGCACCTTAAACTATTGTCATGAAAATTGCTGTCTGGATTTAGAGCTGCTATGATTTCATTGTCTATATTCTACAGCTAAAATGTTTAAATCTGTCCAGCACCAGCTTAAAACCTGCACACGCCAATACCGGCATTGATACAGAGCCTCCCCCACCCCCACAATGCTGAGGGCCTCCCCACACTTGCCTCCAATAAGAGCACCAAACTTTAATGAAATGTCCGTCAGTGACGCCAGTTATTCATGTCCCGTTCCAGATGTCCACCCAATGGGGAAGGGGCTCCAGGCCCACTTTGTGGTTGATATCAACGTTCCTTTCTGCTTTCCTGGGAACTAAGCCAAGCAAGGGAGCTAAAGCATTCAAAATAGACATCAAAATTAATAATTTTTATTCATATGAAGTTCGGGGTCGTGTGCCTTATTTTATGAAGTACGAACGCTGTCAGCAAGCTAGAGGAGGCTCTAAAATAAAGTCATTTCCCCTGTAAATTTAATAAACACTAGTTCCTGCAGACAGCAAGACCGCTTCCATCCGACAAGGCTGAGCTGGCGTGGCCCCATCACTTGAAAACGCAGCCCTCCCGTGTAGGGCATTACAGAGTGAGCTGCCTTCCAGACCTCTAGACCCGCAAACTTTCTCTGGTGAATTTCAATGATGTAAAATTCCATCCATGTAATGTGCACAGCCACAAAAATGCCCGAGAACAATTAGCCCCGGAATTCCAGTCACTCCTGAAGACGATGACTCACCGTCTCCCCTCAGCAGGCTCGGGACCTAAACTGTAGACACCCATGACTAAGTCTCACCCCATAGAAAGAGCCTCCTCTCTGTCTGTCGACTCCATCAGCATGCATTGAATGACACCATATTGAAGTTCCTTAGGTCCATTGTCTCCTTGGCTGAGCTGCGAATAGTTTGAAAACTGAAACTGTCTGGTTACTCACTTTGCCCCTGAGGCTTGGTATGTGGTAGGTTCTTGACTTCTCTTGACTGAATGAATGATTCTGTTCATTTTTTTTTCTTTTTGCTTAGGAGGCTGGAGAAGATATTTTTCACTACCTTTCCCATATCAATCTCGTGATTGCACCCAGACGGTAAAGTTAATGAAACACAGAACACGAAAATGGCGTGGCGAGTCGTAATAAATGTGTCTCAGGCAGTCCTCAAAAGTGCGTCTCCCCAACACAGTGCAGTACGGTACAGTGCTCTTTCCAGGGGCCACAAGTCACCCACTCCATTTTGACAGAGCCAGTGAACCCCATGTCATTAGGACAATATCCATGACCTACGCTCACTTTAGTCTGACAGGGATAAAGAGTAACTGTCCTAAGTGGACAGTTTGAAGAAACCTTCCCTCTAAAGCAAAGAAAGAAACATGTGCACACGAGATGTTCTGATGAAAATCCAATACCATCTAAGGAGGAGAGGGCTAATCTAGCAACAAACGAAGAAAATTCAGTAAGTTCTATTTCCATGAAACGTCAGGGGAACACAATTCATGGTTTTGTGGGATAGAGTGACCCGGCTAACACAGGCAAACATGGTTCATGTAACTTCTGGTGCAGCTGAAGAAGGCTTCTTATAACCCCAATTCATTAATAAATGTGACAGCAAAATCCTGGCATAAATTATGATGCCTTGTTATTCAAACAGAACATAGTTTTTCCAGGACAGTTAAAATTCTAGAGTCCTAAATAGCCACCCCAATTTGTTGCTCTGACTGTCAGCCTTATCCGTGCCTGTTGATTGGACAGAGGAAAAGCTCCGCGAAACAGAAAACAGAGGTGACTCATCCATCTGACATTATGAGGGAAAGTCGTATTTTCCAGGTGATGAAGGGTATGCTCAGAGCAGCATTTTTACTTTTAACCTTTTAAAATAGGAACCCCATATGTCAGCCTTTCGAGAAGAGAGCCTAACAAGGACTCAAGAAGCCCTTAGTGCGGAGGACTGGGAACACCAACTGCTAGAAAAAGCAACTGGTCAGTCCGCTGTGGTTCTTTGTTATTGTTATTGTTGTTGTTGTTACCAAAGTTACATATATTTAAGATGCACCGCATAAGGCTTTGACATACTTGTACATCATGAAAGGATGGCGACGGTCATGCTAACGAATGTTCCCATCTCCACACATGGTCACTCGCTGGCCAGGAGGCCGTGACAGGACCTGGAAGCCATTCTCACAGCTTCACTGCCCTCCCCATAAGCACACAGTATTTAAAGCTAACCTGATGTGCTCACCATAGGACCTCTGGCCTTTTTGTCCTATGCCACTGCGACTGTGTGTGTGCTCTGACCAGCATCTTCCCGTCCCCTCTGGCCTGGTGACCATTCTCCTGTGTCACCCTGCGTTAGCTCCCACGTGTAAGGGGATTCATGCTGGGAATTCACCAGTAGTCTTTTGGCCTCTGTCTTACTTCCGTTGGGACAGTGTCCTCAAGGTATACCCCTCTTTTTACAAATGACATAGCTTGCTTTTTTTAAAGGCAGAACAGAACTCTAATGTGTGACTGTGTTGTTTTCTCGGCCTGTCCTCCACCAGGGGACACGGGTTCTCTTTATATTTTAGCTGTTGTGAATGATGCTCCTGTGAACAAGGGGCACAGAAGAGCTGCTGTATTATATGGGAGCTCTGAGTATAATATTCTCAAGAGACTCAGTACCATCATCATGATGGCCGCATGGGTTTACACTCCCATCAATATTGCACTGAGATTTTCTTGTCTCTTTGTCCTTATTTCCTCGTGACATCTCTATAATAGACACCCTAACAGGTAAGGCAAGGCTCGCCATGGTTTTATTAATATTTTCCCATTGGCCGGTAATTTCATTATTTCCACATACCTGCTGACCCTTGGCATGTCTTCTTGTGAGAAATATCCTCTCCCCAGTTTTTATAATCCGGTTAGTTGGAGATGGCTGACTTCCTGATCTCCTATTGTTTCGGCAAATCTACGCTAACCAAAACAGGATTGACCTGACATGGAGACAGATTTGTAAAAACCATGGAATAGAACAGACGGCCCAAAAATAAATCTAAAGATACAGACAAGTGATTCTTGACAAGTGCACCAGGAATATATAACGACAAATGGGTGACCTGGGGAACAGAGGAGTCAAACACAAAGAGAAGAAATTGAAATCTTAAGCCATGAATCAAAGTCAACTCAAAAGCTACAAAGACTTAAGTATAAGACCAAAACTGTTTAGAAGAAAATGTAAGAAAAAAAAACTCATTGATGGCGATATTTCAAATATGATTCCAGATAACATGCAAAGCAAGTAGGTTACATCAAACTCAAAACCTCCGCCCAGCAATGGAAACAGTCAATGGGTCGAAAGGCAGAACAGAGGCAAGAGAACGTTTGTAAACTACATACAGGATAAGAACCGGATGGCCAAGCCGGGCGGTGGTGGCACACGCCTTTAATCCCAGCACTCGGGAGACAGAGGCAGGTGGATCTCTGTGAGTTCGAGGCCAGCCTGGTCTACAAGAGCTAGTTCCAGGACAGGCTCCAAAGCCACAGAGAAACCCTGTCTCGAAAAATCAAAAAAAAAAAAAAAAAAAAAAAAGAACCGGATGGCCAAAACGTGCAAGGAGCTGACACAGCTCATTAGCAGAAAACCAATCTGCTGTGATTCTAAACACTCTCAAGCTGCTAAGCTTTGGGGTCCGTGGGGATAGTTTGCCCTTGCTGTAAAATGTGCTGTGTCTGCTTTGAGCAGGTCCCCTCCCTACCATCTCAATCCCTGGCCCCTACTCTCTGCTCCTCTGCACACAGAGGGAACTGGACACACTCTGCAGAGCAGCCTCCAGACTCAGACTCTCTTGGGTCTGCATCCCAGACCCTGGTCTTAGTTTCTGATTCATTCTTTTACTCTTTATTCTATTATTCTCTGCTTGCAGAATCCACTGGTTCAGTCCATCTCAGAGGCCAGGGGCCCCAGTCTTATTCACTAGCATGGCGGGAGAGGAAGCTCAGCAGTTAGTGCACTTACTGCCCTTCAGGGAGCCCAAGTTCAGTGCCCAGCACCCACGCTGGGCAGCTTACAAACAACCATTGGCTCCAACTCAGGAGATCTGATGTCCTCTCTCCTTGGACCTGCATGTGTGTGGCAGACACTCACACAGGCATACACAAACACATAGATAAAAAGTGAAAAAGATACTAAAAGCTCCTGTCCACTTGCACCTTCTCTGGGCAATTGGTACTGGTCCTTCGCATTGTTCTGTGGGCTTTCAAAAGCACTTACTTGACTTATGAAATCATTTTTAGACATTATTCATCTCTGAAAGAAAATCTCAGGGCCTGCAAGCCAGACACCATTTCACTTAACTCTCTATTTAGGGACCATTCTGTCCCCATCCCACTCCCCCAGAGCAAAAAAAAAAAAAAAAAAAAAAAAAAAAAAAAAAAAAAAAAAAAAAAAAAAAAAAAAAAACACAGCTCCTGATAATCTTTTTAAGTTGAGGTCTATAAAGATGCAGACTTTATTCCCCAGTGGATTTTTGTTGGTTGGTTGGTTGGTTGGTTGGTTAATTTTGCTTTGCTTGCCTCAAAAAGGATGGCTCTAGCTGTTCTGGAACTCATTACATAGACCAGGTTGGCCTCGAACTCCAAGTCCGGCACTCGAACTGTAATTCCAGCACTGCCTCCTGAGTGCTGGGATAAAAGGCGCCACCATGTCTAGCTTCCCAGAGGAAATTTCAGGTTTTGACTGTAGTATAGCCTGGCTTATCTGAGTGGTGACAGTGTGTGAGCTTAGCCTCTTTTCCTACTGACTCACTAGTTCGCTAACCTCTCATCTCTATGATAAAGAAACAATTAAAGGCAGATTCCTTGTCTCATTATTTATGAGGGCCCCAGCTGTGGACAGCTGACTCCTTTGCTTTGGGGCTCACAGCAGGCAGAAACACCCTGGCAGCAGGATGCGGCAGAAGAAAACTGCTCACCTCAGGGTGACCAGGAAGCAAAGAGGAGAAACAGAAAGCAGCCAAGGCCAGTGTGCCCTTCACAGGCACGTCCCCAGTGCACTTCCTCCAGTAGGACCCATTTTCAAGTCCCACCACTTGCCCATAGTCTGTTCAAACCTTTAATATGCCCATTAGGTATGAGCCCTCGGGACCCAGTGGTCTCCGGCCATGCCTGCACAGACACGCGGGGTGAGTGTTCCTCCCCCTCCCGAGTGTCTCCAATCCAGTCAAGCTTGTGGTCACGAGTAACCATCTCCAGCCCCTTCTAGACTACAACATCCCTTGCTCTCTTTGAATCTGTGTTGAGGACCCAGCACATGACTGTATTTTGTTTTTAAGGCCGTCATTCTGGAAATGGGGAGCCGGCTCTCATGCAGTGTGGTGAAGGAACATCTCTAGATTGTTGGTTTTGAGGTGTAGCCAACATAAAGACTTTATACACTCTGGTTTTCACCGTGCACTCCAATTGCTCACATTTCCAGCCCCAGCAATGCCATGTCTCCTCTCACAACACGCCAAGACCTGGGAGCCCAAATAACCTCACGCATATGCTACCTTCACCATGAGACTTCCTGCAGCTTCTCAACTTCTAAAATACCCTAAGACTGACTTATTTTACCTATCATCAAAGCTTTGGGAAGCCAGGTTCTTTGTTTTGCTTGCAGGTGTACTTCCTGAACCTGGGTCGTAACTGACATGTAACACTGGCATAAAGAATGAACATTCCAAACCATCACCCCCTTCTTGAGGACACTTCTCTGCAGCCGCCTAGGATGCAAACTGATCCTGACTGGTGGTGTTTTATACCAGAACCATTAGATACATTCCTTAAAGGCAGAGACCATGTCTTACTCATCTCTGTATCCCCAAATCATCAGTGAGGCTCAAGAATATAACCCACTAATTTAAAAAGATGGAAAAACAAACTTTATACAATCTTTAATCATGAAAACATTCTATTAAATGATTTAATATCAACAATCCTAAGTAGGAAAGTGGATTGTTATCTCAAACCAATTATTATGCTTTTCTGTTTTTAATAATGACAGATATTCACTTTCATCTGACAGTACAGTTTCAACCAAACCAAATAAAGACGAGGAATAGGTATATATGGGTTTCTGTTGGTGAAACCAAACACACAGAGTTCTCTCAAGACTGAACTCTGGAGATTTATCTGCTCTGAAACGCAGGTCTGAGCAGCTACCACAGGAATGCAAAGTGTCTCTATAGAATAAAAATGGAAACACAAGCTCTTCCGTCTTTTAGGGAAATTATTTCATAAATACCAAAAAGAAAAATTAAAAACAGAAGTAAATATAAGTGGATCTTCTTAAGTAAAGCTTGGCATTCATGTCTCCAATTCTTTCCACTGGTTAAAGTGACCTCTAACTTTCAAAGTACCCCAGTATTATTAATCATTTCCCTGAATGCTCTTCACCGCTATTTAAGAGGAATATTGATCAAACTTTAATTATTATGGTATTGCATAATTGTTCTAAAATGAAAACAAACTTCTTGGTTAATTATACAGAAAGAGTCTGTCTCATTTATAATCAATAAAAGAAAATTCAAGAAATACATGGAAAGTGCTTTTGAACTTTAAAGACCATAATGCAACAATTTGAAGTTATCCATAATTAACACTTTGGCCTTTTTTCTAGCCCCAAAAATATGAAACTGGAGATTTGCTATATGATTTCATGAACTGAAACTGATCCTCAACCTTAAGTACTTCATATTAGTATTTTCTAAAATTTTTGAATACATAAGCATCATTAAAGCTTGTAATAGCCCATCTCAGAAATCTTATAATTAGCCATTTCTCATTTTTAATATTTATATTTAAATATTTATATCTCTATATTTAATATTTAAGATTATTCCTGGATTTTTGAATAATATAAATAAATATAAGATTTCAATAATTTTAAGATTTTTTACTTAAAACTATTGCTTTTATGAATTGCTTTTATGAAAACATCTCAGAACAGATGTTTTCTAGGCAGCAAAGTAAAGATAGTTGATCAAAAGTACTATGCTAGTCAGGGGCATGGTGATACACGCCTTTAGTCCCAGCTCAGAGAGGCAAGCAGATGTGTCTCTGTGAGTTTAAGGTCAACGTGAACTACATAGCCAGTTCCAAGGCAGCCAAGGCTACATAGTGAGACCTGGCCCTCAACAGTACCCTATAAGCCCGTTCTTTCCCACAGCAATCACTGGCATTAGATGAGCAATTCCTTCCGTTTTATGGAGCAATGCCATGATGGAGAATGCTGATTGGCCATTGCTTGGATTTAGACTTCATTGACTATAAACAAAGCTGTGGTTCCTCTATGATTGACGGTTCAGCAGGCACATGAAGTCCTTTTGGAACAGTACATTGCTGCCCTTCCCCTACGCAGTAAGTCCCGGAACTTCGCATCTGTTTGCAAATTTGAATTGGATTGTAGGTGATTTTACTTCAGCCTTTTATTTCAATGTTCCTTTGATAAATTCACATTGTTTAGCACTGTTAGTAGACAGTCTCAATACTTCCCACTTATTTTAAACCTCTTCATTAGAAATTTGAGACATCAATTTTACAATATTTTAAAGAATAGTTTTATTTTTCTTTAACTCCAACTCATCTGGAATTTATTCTGGAATCTGATAAAGATTTCAATTAACCTTTCTAACTAGCCAACGACTTCTTATAATAACAATAAGTGAAAATTTACTGGTGCATATCAAATGTTTCTTGAAAGCATCTGAGGTGATAGGGTTGCTTTTTAACTGGGTGAGTGTTTTTCCTGCATGTGGGCACCATGTGCAAGATGTGCCTGAAGAGGCCAGAAGAGGGCATCAGACCCGTTGGAACTGGAGTTACAGACAAATGTGAGCGGCCCTGTGGGTGCTGGAAGCGCAGCGCAGGGCCTACCAAGAGCAGCCAGTGCTCTCAATAGCTGAGCCATCCTCCAGCCCTTCAACTACGGTTTCATGGCTCAGTATAATTTTTAGTTAGCTACATAACTTTAGATAAATATTCTCATTTTTCTTCTTCTCTACACAGATATAATTGTGCCTTTACCTCCTCTTTTGTCAATAATTGCCTCAGCAGAATGCTCTGAATTTTCCAAGTGTTTTTAAGATTTCGCTTAAAATATCTTAGTACTTATTTGGGTTTTATGGATGCAGGATGTGGCTGGTATTAATCTGTATACATCTTAGTCTTTTTCCACTTCTCCTACTTTCTAATTATTTTGAAATCAGGAGGTTAAAAAAAATATCTTGTAATTGTATGTATGCTTAATGACGGTGCTTATTTCACAAAAGCCTCTGACAAACTAAAGGCATCTTACAGTGTTCATTTAATCTCTCCTTCTTCCCACCTCTCTCACTGCCCTTTCCTACAGGTCAGTTCTGTGAGGACCCCCCCCCCCCCCCCCCCCCCCCCCCCCGCGCGCCTCCACGGACAGCCGCGGTCCTCTATCCATCAATTTATTTCCACCGCGCTTTCTTCTGCGCCCAAACCATTTGGGGTCTCTTCTGCCTAATTCCATTCCCTGATTAGAATGAATCTAGAATGTTCCAGCACTTTCTGGGTCTTGATTTATTTTGGAATCTACACCTCCATCTCTTTTAGCCTGCGGTCAACCTGCCCTGTGTTTTCCCCTGAGTCGAAGCCAGTGTCCCCTTAAAATGCCAAGCAACTGATGCTCCATGCTTCTCTTGTTGCTGGCTGGAAATCTGGGTTGGAAAGAGGCAACATCTTTGAGCGTTTAGGGAATTAGAGTCTCCTCTCTCAAGTTAGAGAACATTTTGTAGGCTTCAAGATAGTATATATCCATAAAGTTCAAATGCCTAGAAGTAGGGGCTGAACAGGGGTCTTGGGGGAAAATACCCCCTGCACCTAATCTTTTTGTCAGTCTGAGCTGTCAGATTCTTCCCAAGAGGAGACAGAACATCAGGACCCCAAACTCCAGCGACACTGGCTGCCCACACCAGGTGTTGACACAGCTGATAAACGCCTCCTGTTGCCAGCAAGGCTTCCTGTGCTGTGTGGTGAAGGCCGAAGCTAAGGAAGAGCTGTGGAACACAGCCATAACAGGCTCACACCTGGCAGACCACATGGAAACTTGGGGCACTTTTTTCAACTCTGCCAAGGGTTCCGGACCCAGGTAAGGGCAGCCCTGGCTTGCTCAGAAAGCACAGCTGCCCCTTCTAAACAAAGTACAGGGAAGAAAAGAAAAAGAAACAAACAAACAAAAAAACCAGCCAGCTAAACCCGCACAGGAAGCAAAGTCTTCCTACACTTGTCAGATGAAGCTAGGAGCGCTGTTTTGAATGCCTTGTGCTAATATTTTACAAGAAACTCTGGGGTGTGTGTGTGTGTGTGTGTGTGTGGTGTGTGTGTGTGTGGTGGTGTGTGTGTGTGTGTGTGTGTGTGTGTGTGTGTGTGTGTGTGTGTGATATTTTTAACAAAAACTATAAGTGGAACAGTTAAAAAATTTTTAAATGCTGTTTTAAGTATTTCTGTTAAAGGCTTGCACCAAACTCAAGCCATTATAAACCCCTGTGCTAAAGTGAGTTGAATCGCGGATGTGCGTTATATTCTAGGAGCCAGGGCCCTAGAACAGGGCAGGAAATGAAACAAACTGCTTCAAGCTAGAGCACAAACAGACTCAACTTGTTAAATATGCTAGCAGTAACACTCCCACTGCCAACATTAGGGCATACTGGTGTCATGAAAATGTCCTGGTGTTTGACAGGGCTATTCAGATTGTAATGTCCATGGACACATTCTAACCTGGTATGCTCTACAAACACAAAGACCCTTTGTCACCAGCCTCTGAATCAATCAGTGTCCCTCAAGTGTGCTCTACTGTCAGAAAGCAGGAAACGTCCGGGATGCTTTTGCAAAGCCTAGCAGAAGACTTGTCATCGGTGGCTCCTGTCTCCTGGGAGAGCTCACCAGCTCCCCCAAGAGCAGCTTCCTAGTTAATCCCCTGGAAGAAGCCAGTCCTCTTCACAGGAGTGCTTGGTTTGGTTTCTGCATTGCTTTCGCGCTGTTGCTGTTTTATGGTTATTACTTCTGATTACATAAGAATTTTTTTAACTGTACACGAAAGTACACAAAATAATAAAATGAACCTCCAGTGCCCAGGACCCAGCCCCACCACGGGTCATCAAGGGTCAGCCTGGCACTGCCCATACCTACCTTCCCACACTATTTTTGAAACAAATGGGAAAATCCTACAACCTCACCAGTACTGGTGTACGTGTGTAAAGAGGAACTTTCTGAACCCTGCACAACAATCCCTTCACACCTCAAAGGCGGCCGGCAGGGCATTTCTTCAGTTTTCTTAGTCACGATATGTGAACAGTTGATTGTCTGTCTGCTTTCTCAAGCCAATATTTAAACAAGATACCCACATAGCAATTGACTAACGTATCTTCAAATCTTATTTAATCCCTTTTGCAGTTATATCCCTGCTATCTTTACTTTTCTTTACCAACATAGTTGATAAGGGAGCTGTTATTGAGCCCAGAGTTTTTCAACCCTTTTACACTCACGAGTCCTCATTCCAAGAAAATTATACACAGTCCAGGAGTGCAGGCATGCAGAATAGCTATATAAATTAAACATTTATTGATAAGTGACTGTGATGACATTTATTTTAAAATAATTGCTTGATAAACACATACTTTTACTACTTAGTACAGATAAGAGGAAAATGTGTGTGCTGAAATACATGCTAATGAGCTGGGCGTGCTAATTCATTCAGCAAAGAGATTGAAATCCTATTGTTCATTTTTAACTGGGCTGTGGATAGAAGTGTGTGTGTGTGCGTGTGTGTATGTTTCTCTTAGTTACTTTTTCTGATGTTGTGATAAACACCATGACTGTGGATAGAAGTGTGTGTGTGTGTGTGTGTGTGTGTGTATGAGAGAGAGAGAGAGAGAGCCCCCAGTCACATTTTCTATTGTAATGAACATGATAGAAGTGTGTGTGTGTGTGTGTGTATGTGTCCCCTAGTTAATTATTCTGTTGTGAAAAACACCATGGCTGTGTATAGAAGTGTGTGTGTGTATTTGTGTGTCTGTGTGTATATATGTGTAAATGTGTCCCCTGGTTACTTTTTCTGTTGTTGTGATAAACACCATGGCTATGCATAGAAGTATGTGTGTGTGTGTGTGTGTGTGTGTGTTGTCTGTGTGTGTCTGTGTGCCCCCTAGTTACTTTTTTTGTTGTGATAAACACTGTGACTAAAAGAGTGACTTGGGGAGGACAAGGTGACTTCTCACACATCCAGGTCAATCCCCCACGGAGGGAAGTGGCGCTCCCTGCCTTGCTCCCCGGCTCAGCTTCCTTTCTAATACACCTCCTCCACCGGCCTCCCTTTAGCAGTGGAGAGACTGCGCTCACGGGTGTGATGACAGGCTAATCTGATGAGGACAGTTCATTACTTGATGGTCCCTCTTCCCAGGTATGTCAAGTCGATAAGCAAGATCAGCTGCCACAATGTATAAATATGTGTGAGTTCTCTTTTTGGTTTCAAAATAATGAGCTGGTTCTCAAGCAGCCTCCAACATTGATTTGATCACTTTTGTATCATCAGTAACGTAGTGTCTTAAGCATACTACACACGCTTCTACCCTTTGCAGACTGTTTAATGTATCAAGGCTCATACTGTCTAACGTATGTTCCTAATGTCTTACAATTTGGCTCCTAAAGAGAACCTAGTAGTTTTAAGTTTCTTTGTTACCTGGTAATGACATGACAGTCCAGGTTAGCTTTGCATGTTTCCTCCTCCAACCTGGACTAAGCTATTTTGCAGAGTCCTTGTTCTTCCAAAGCAGGCAATGTAAGCGGTAGTCAGAGGTCGGGACCTAGGCACGAGGGGCCTCACTAGTACTCAGATGCCTGTTGACTCACATTTAAGCCTCTTCCAGGGAAGAGAACAAGAAAATATGCCCTATTGTTGACTTAAGACAGAACACTTCAGGGTGTTCGCCAGTACTTACAATTCCATGTGGGCACTGCCAAATTTTACTTAAATCTCTGTTTTATGTCAGCATCACCTTTCCCCTACACCAAGAATAAGTGCCCTCAGAAATACCAGGCATTCAAGATTAATCAATATACACACATCCCAGTGAGCCTTGGACCTAATAAAAAGGCAAAAGTTAAGTCTTAAAAGTCTGAGCTTTCTTCATAGGAGGGAAAGTTTGTATGGCAATTCGGAACTCTGTAGAATTAAAAGTGATCTTCCATTAAATCCCAGTTGGAAGGGAACAAGGGACTCATCCAAATGGAGGAGGGGGTCTCTCCTCCATGTCTCTCACATGGAGAGAGTTGAGCCTTGAGGCAGAGCAGCCAGGATGCAGAGACAAAGGCCATGCCTTCAGCCTTGCCTCTATGCTAAGTGTTGGGAGGATATGATATCATTTCCTCACTTTTGCGTGCAGAGAATTAGAAGCAGAACCTAACATATACACACATGGAAGAAGTCAGATAGCTTCCTTGTTAGGACAAAAGATGAATACAAGTTTTGAAACTTTTATTCACTCCTTAGAGAGAACTCAGAAATAGTTTTAGTCAGTGTGTCCTCTAATCTCTAGCTATTTTGAGTCTCAGGAACAGGCAGAGTAGGTGGGCCAGCTAGAGACTTGTCTTTACCCTAGTAGTAGCTAGCAACAAGATCTCCATAAATAAATGCAAAACAGGCTACTGTTTCCCAAAGCACGGGATACCATTTCTGATGGTTCTTGGAGAAGAGGGAACCTCAGCCAAGTACTGCAGGAAATACAGACTCCCAAAGAGCCTTGGAAGCCAATGGACAGGCATGGGCCAAGGTGGGAAGGCATAAGATATGCAGCTCAATTTGGACATAGCATTGGACAGAAGGCGCCATGAAGAAAGGCAAGTCAATGCTAAGTCATGTAAGCCTGGATGCAGTCTGCGACAGGAGGAAACAGGACTCATCTAAGGATCTCATGTTTACTCTTTGACAAAGGGTATAATCATCAAGATACCAATATTCATGGAAAACACAGTCCCTGCCCCGGAGAGGCTAGGAGCCTAACGAAGGAGGAAGAAAGGACCACTGTGCCGGGAACAAAGAAGAAGGAGAGGACATGAGATCAACAGGGATATTGGAAAACTTACTTGATGGAGAAAATGCTGATGACGTAAATGCATCTCAGGGGAGAGAGGGGGTCTCATAGATGCTAATCTGCACACAACTCAAATGTGCTCATGTAAGCCGCCACCCATTATGAACTAGAAATGGAAACCTGTCCAGAATGGCTATGCCTTTGCACCTATGCAGAATGAGGGACATAAGCAAAGTGGTTTCTGGGAAGAGGCAATGTGAAGAGACCCTGGGGATATGAGGCTCAACAGAAAGCCATCCAAACTCAAATCCTAATGGTGTTTGCTCAGGGCAGTTCATAATGCAGTGTTGGGACCAATTGAGTCCTGGCCTTCAGCTGCTCTTCCCTGTCTAGAGCCTTCTAATTGAAGTTACTAGCGCCTAGAGGATCAGAGGATGGGATTTTCACCTGTTGGCCATTGACTGCAGGGTATTTAAGCCTCCATGGTGCTATTAAAGAAGGGCTTTTGTACCAGCGATTGGAGGTCCGTGTGTCGGTCTGTCTCTACATGTGTTTCCTCAACCTCCAGCCCCTTGCCCGAAGCTCGCAAACTGGGTTCTAGCGCACAGAGCACAGATGGGGGCGGAGGGGGGGAACATGGTGCGTGGCAATGCAGATCCTTACAGAGTGTGTGGCTTGGATAAAGAAGTCTCCAGACTCACTCCAGATGCAAAAAAAAAAAAAAAAAGACCCCACCTTCCATCTTCCCACTCCCTGCATCTGCTCTCCATGAAGATTTCAAGGCTGGGAGGCAGGCGATGCTGTAAGGATGAGAAATCCCTGAATGAGGTGGGTTGATAGAAGAAGGAAGGAAAGGGGGAGTTAAGGAAAGGAATCTGGGCAAGAGGGGAGCAAGGATGGAGACAAATGAGAAGGTGGGCCCTGTCTCACCTGGGAGGAGGCATCACACCCAGAGGTGGGAAGCGAAGATGAGGGTGGTATCAGGGACGAGGTCCCCGAAGAAGAAATAGCGGAGCAGAAGGGTCAGCAAACATCAGCCTGTAACCATAGGGGAGGGGAGCATTGGGGAAAGACAGGAGAAAGGTATCTGAAGGGAGCGTGCTGGGTCTGCAAAGAGAACGCCTGACCTAGACATGTGCTGGTCGACATGGCAGAGAGCGTGCCCAACAGCAGAAGAGAGGGGTGTGTCTTCAACAGCCACATCCCTGTGCCTCATGTGCCCTTGGGATGTCTGTCAAGCACCGTGGCCAGACCTCAGAACCCTTAACTCACTAGAGGAGCACAGCTCGAGTGGACCATGAAGTCCGGGCCAGAAAGTGGCACAGAAACTGGGACAGCCTTGGTCTAGGAAGATAGGGCATGGGGCACTGTCTAGAAATGCAGATAAGATTAAGATTAGGAGCATCCCGAAAAGTAACGAAAGCAGAGAATGATGCAATCGACTGTCGGTATCCTTCCTCACCCAACCTCAGCATCCTCAGTGTCCCCAGTACCAGAAGAGCCCTCAAGATATTTCTGAACTTCCTAAAATCCAGATCCCAGGAAATAACTTAGGGTGTTAAAACTCCAAGAATGAGCCGACTGGGGCACCCCCTGGAGGATCTGTCTGCAGAGCCTTAGCTACCAGGACACTCGTTGAAAGCTCCGCTTGTATTTTTGCGACGTAGGCCAGAACTGGCCACAGCAAAGGAAATGTTTCTAAACTCCAAATAAGCCAACCCAAACAATTCCTCAAATCCCTTGTGATGGGGAAAATTCCATTATGGCTTCTACACCTAGTCCTTCCAAGTTCAGCTTGGAGAGACTCAAAGATGTCCTTCCTTGCCTGGCATGGCTCCTTCTGGCCTGGGTAGCAAAGGAACTTATCTTTGTTTTGTGTCTCTGTTGATCTTTAAAATCCACTCGCTTGGCTGTTCCTGAGAACAAAGCATGGCAGCCTGTGAGTCTGGCACTCGCTGGAGAGACTAATAAACTCAGTAGCAGGAATGTTGCTGACTGGGAGGAGATGATCAAAGTGGTCAAAGGTCAGAGTAAAAGCATCCACCCCTACCGGAGGCTGTCCTCCACAGTGCGGTTACTTCCCACAACAAAGCTCAGAAGACCCCCTGAGTACAAGACAAGAAAATACCCAATAAATGAATCTGTACAATACTGGCCCACTCAACTGACACCCCAGGAAATGTACACATATAAGGGTCGTCTTGGCACTGATGAGTAGGAGACTCTGATTGTCTGAGAGAAGGTGAGGGGTAAGAAAACTGGACCTCTCTTGATATAAAAAATTTAAAAGTTGGTGGGTAATAGGAGTGCCCCCTGGAGGCTATGAAGGGGGGCAACTGAAGTCAGGGAGCGGGCAGTGTTATCTGAAGCAGGGCAAGGCCCAGGCTGGATACTTGGGAAGGGTGGCTGAAGTAGAAGCTGACTGTGGGTCACTGGAGCTAGAGAAAACCAGAAGTGATGGGTGCCCGGGGAAGCTTGGGTGTCTACAATCCCTGAACAGTATCAGCAGCACAGCAGGACTTCAGAGGAAAGAGATGGGGAATGAGGCTTTGCCAACACTTTGGTGAGTGCTCAGGTGCCATCCAGAGGGAAGGCACTGGTCTCCAGTGGGGAAAGCAGTGAGAGGAGACAAGTCTAGCCAGGAAGCAGTGGTAGGGACTCGGGAAGGACAACCGAGGCATGAGGAGTCACGGGAGGCGAGCTGTCTCGGCACTGGGAGAAGAAAGTAGGACGTTGGGACACGAACTTCTTGGTCATGAGAGGGCAGTGGGAGGCACTAGGAGTGCCAACGGATAAAACAGGAGAACTCAGAGCAAGGCATGGAAAGGGCTGAAGAGAGGAGAAAGTGGAGAAGAGGGGAACACGTCCAGCAAGGACTATGGGAGATGGAGCTAAGCTGCTCAAAATGACCTAGTCTTGGAGTGTTTTAAAACTTGGAGAATCTTCTTGTAAGGACTGGCCAGATCTCAAAGAGGAAAAGTGATGGGGAACACGGTTCTCTAGAAAGGATGTGTCTCCCAGCATCTGCATCTGCAGCTGGAGGACCGGGAGCTACATTTGAATTTGTCATGACTGACCCTCCCCTATGTCCACCATTTCATCCCCAGGCAAAAGTGTAAAGCAAACAACAAACAGCAGTCCAGTGCCCCCAAATGAGTCTAGGAAGAAGAGGAGAAGAGGAGAACAACACCCGTGCCATTCAAGAGCTGGATACTGAACTTCAAGGTACAGATGAATCCGTTGCTTCTTGAGAAATAACTAATTTGTGAAAATCTCCAAGATAATGAAATTCGGAATCCACATAGGCCAAAGTCAGTCACAACGGCGTGTTGCCCATGCAAGGTTTATGTGTTTTCTGTGTGCCTGAGTTGGGACAGAAGACACAGCATTTTAAATAGTGCATCTTCCTCATCCCCTAGCACAGAGCACAAGCTCGCTTTCTCATTAGATGGCTAAATCTTTGGAATATTTAAGGAGCATGGTAACATATTCAACCAAGATTACTCATCAACAAAAGAATGAGCCAGTCAATCTCTAGTGGCTTGCTGCTGTGTAAAACCTAACTCCCAGCAGCCAGGAAGGACATGGAAAGTCGCCCGGGTGGAGTTCATGTAGGTGGCTCACTCTGATCAGCGAAAAGATGGCAGAACTCTGCAGGCACAAGTGCAGGGTTCATCTTCTTTTACCAGAAATTTCAGAAGTTGCTATAAGCTTTCCGAGCTAAAAAAAAAAAAAAAAAAAAAAAAAAAAAAAAAAAAAAAAAAAAAAAAAAACTATTATAGAAAGAACTTGAAAATCCCAAGCGACAGTTCTGAGGCCTGCCAGCAGCTTAACCACAACACAGCTCCTGGCCAAGATGTCCATGAAAAGTTGGGAAGGAGTTGCTCTGAGAAAGATGTACTTGTAGCAAACAGGCTTCTCCTGAGAAAGAATGCATAAATCAATAGTTAAATAAGGAAAAGGAAAATTAGGTCTGGCATAATAGCATCAGAGGGATGACATTTAAGAGAAGTTTGGGGTAAGACTATACAAAGACTTCATTATTAATATACTGTTGTTATTACTAGTTTTAAAAATTCATTCAAACATTTCTCTCATACTTTTCCTGCCCACAGATTAGAAGTGGGCAGAGAACAGGCACTTGGCTTTGCTATGTCTGGCTGTACGATCCTGGACAGGATGCCGTTTCTTCCTGAACCTCGGATTCCTCACCTGAAGAGCCAGGTCACTGGGCTCTCTTTCAGCTCTGATAAGCATCTTCCAGGGGCCTGTCAGAGCCACACATCCAGCCCTCTGGGTCCCCAGGGGTGGGGATGTAAGAAATACAAACTGGCCACACACTGTGAATGAAGACATCACGTAAGTAGGCTGTTAGTGGCACGCAGGAAGAGAGAGAGAAGGATCAGCCAGGGTGGTGACGAAGATGCCATCATGGATGGGGGTGTCCTGGCTTGTTTTCTGTGGCTGGGAGAAGCATCGTGGCCATTGGAGAGTAAACACTTTATGTCACCTTACATTTCAGTCCCCCATCTAAGGAAGCTAAGGTGGGAACACAGGGCACGAGCTTGAAGCAGAAGCAACAGAGGAACACCCCATAATGCCTCACTCACTCTGACTTTCTCAGCTAAGTCCTTTCTAGAGCCCAGGCCCTCGGCCTACCTAAGGCGTATGTCCCACAATGGACGGGCCCTTCTATACCAATTATCGATCAAGAAAATGTCCTACAGACTTGCCCACAGGCCAATCTGGTGAATTCTTAGATTGAGCTTCCTTCTTCCTAGGTGTGTCAAGTTGTCAACTAAGAATAGCCTTCACAGATGTCACGAACACAGATTGCTTTTCAAATGTAGAATCACGCGCAATAGCACTGGGGTGTGACTTCAGGGAAATCACTGAAACTGAAAACATTAAAGGTGGCTGCTCAAGGTGGTGTAGAAGAAGGCTGAAGGAGAGCCTAGAAGTTAGATGTAAGGTTTACACATGCATAGAAAAAAGGAGCAGATGATGTGCCTAGGGGCACAGGTCTGTAATCCCAGATAACTGGGGAGTAGAGGCCATAGGATTGAAATTTCAAGGCCTGCCTGGGCCACTCAGTAAGGCTGGCTCTCTCTCAACATTCAAATCACAAAAAAAGGGGGGCCGAGGAAACAAAACTCAGCAACTGGACACTTGCTTAGCGTGTGCAAGGCTCCAGTACTGGGGAGAGAAGAGGAAAGAGGAGAAGGAAAGGGGAGGGGAAGAAGAGATAAATATGAATTTGAAAATCCAGGGGTCACAGAAAGCAAGGGTAGAGAAGAGGGTAATTAAGAGTAATTTCGAGGCTGATCTCCAAAGATCTCAAGAAAGTAGACACCAAAAATCTAATAATCCAATTAAAAATGGGGTATGGGACTGGGCAGTAGTGGCACATGCCTTTAATGCCAGCACTCAGGAGGCAGAGACAGGTAGATCTCTGTGAGTTCAAGGCCATTCTGGTCTACCAAGTGAGTTCCAAGATAGGCTCCAATGCTACATAGAAACCCCACCTTAAAAAAAATAGGAAAGTAAAAGAAAAACAAACAAAAAAAATGGGGTTTAAAACTAAACAGCATTTTCCACAGAAGAATCTCACATGGCCAAAATACACTTAAAGAATTGTTCAGCATCCTTAGGCATCAGGGAAATCCAAATCAAAATGACTCTGAGATTCCATCTTAACACCTATCGGAATAGCTAAGATCAAAAACACTAATGACAACTTATGCTGGAGAGTGTATGGACCAAGGAGAACTCTCCTGCATTGCTGGTGGGAGTGCAAACTTGTACAGCCACTTTGGAAATCAATATGGTGATTTCTCAGCAAAACTGGAAATCTATCTACCTCAAGACCCAGCTACACCAATCTTGGGCATATACCCAAAGGATGCTCAATCCTACCACAAGGACACTTGTTCAACTATGTTCATAGCAGCACTGTTCATAATAGCCAGAACCTGGAAACAACGTATATGTCCTTCAACCAGTACATTTACACAGTAGAGTATTTCATTACTCAGTGGTTAAAAGCAATGGCATTAGGAAATTTGAAGGCAAATGGATAGAACTAGAAAAAAATTCATCCTTAACTGAGGTAATCCAAACACAGAAAGACAAACATGGTATGTACTCACTCATAAGAGGGTACTGGCTATAAATTAAAGGAGAACCATGCTATAATCCACAGCCCCAGAGAAGTGAAGTAACGAGGAGGGACCAAAGAGGGACACAGGGATTTTTCTGAGAAGGGGAAATAGAAGAGATCTCCTGGGTAAACTGGGAGCAGGGGGATGGGAACATGAGGGATCAGGTTGAGGGTAGAATAGAGGAGGAGAGTAATAAGAGATGTCTTGATGGGTGGGCACATTTTTGGGTCAGGCAAAAACCTTGTGCAAGGGAAACTCCCATGAATCTACAAGGATGACCTCAGCTAAGACTTCCAGCAATAGTGGATAGGTGGCCCGGACTGGCCATTTCTGGTAATCAGATTGGTGACTACCCTAATTGTCATCAGAGAGCCTCTGTCCAGTGACTGATGGAGACAGATGCAGAGATCCACAGTCCAGCCCTGGGCTGAGCTCCGGAAACCCTGTTGAAGAAAGGAAGGAAGGATGGGGGGGGGGGCGCTCAAGATCATCATCATGAGGGAACCCACAAGGACAGCTGACCTGGGCTCATAGGAGCTCACAGACATGGAACCAACTGCTAAGGACCCTGCATGGGACTGACCTAGGCCCCTACATCTGTGTGCCAGTTATAGAGCTTGGTCTACTTATGGGACTCCTAATAGTGGAAACAGGGCCTGTTTCTGACACTTTCGCAGGCTTTTGGGAATCTATTCCTCATACTGGGTTGCCCCGTCTGCCTTAATACAAGGGGATATCAACTTGATACACCATGCTTTGTCAATACCCCTGGGAGGCCTGTCCCTTTCTAAACAGAAACAGAGGAGGAAGGAATGGGTGGGGGGAGGGCAGAGGAGAGGTGGGGGAAGGGAATACGAGGAGAGGATGGAGGGGAAAACTATGACTCAGGTAAATAAATTCATAAATTTAATAAAAGTATTCCATGGAGGCAATTTCAAATATGAAAGAAAAGGTTAATTCACTCAGACAGGGCCAGACTGAAACAGCACCCAGGCCAAGTTAGTCGTGGGTCCCGTCCCTGGCGTCTGCAGTAGAGAGAGACATATTTACAGGGCAAGAGGGAATAGCGGGGTATAGACGGATCTAAAAGGATCGCCAGTGTGAAGAAGACGAGGCTGTTTCTTTCCACGTGGCTGCAAGCTTCCTTTAATGAGATCTGCCTCACCATGTACTGGACGCCCAGCTGCATCTTCATGATCAGAACCACGATACAACCCTTTTCTGCCCTTTGGTTATTTAAAGCCTACAATGAGCAAGGATGACATTACATCAACGTGGACTACAGCACAGCGCGCAGAAGCAATTCGCACCCGGTAGAAGACCGTGGATGAGGAGGCAGAATTTCTAAGTCGATTTCGGCTGTTCTTTGCCTCCTCTGTCGCTATGGCTACCACCAAGAAGAAAGTGCACTTCAATAATCCACCAGGCTGGGGGACACACCTTCCTCATTTCTTCACCCCTAATAAATGCTAAAGGATCAAAAACAAGTAGAAAGTATATGTGCACAAAAGTACTTCATAACCATCTAAATAAACAAGTAGCCTTTCCCGGAGAAACGCAAAACCTGTTACAGACTTGTGAACCAGTGTCCACCATGATGCCCCACGTTCCGGTCTCCAGTGAATCAAGGTGAAGTATGCATGGAATAAGACCTCATCATCCCCATTTTCCAGAAGGTGGCCTGGAGCTACTCCTCAACCACAGCTATAGGTGGGTGAAGGACTGAAGACCAATACATGGAACCCACATAGAGCCGTGGTCACCGAACAGTCTTCAATGGGTGAAACTCCAAAACCACCACGAGAAATGGCAAAGGCATTTCCCCTTAGAGGCTGCCTGGAAAGACTATTCCAGCCGCAAACATCACAGCCAGGGTCCCAGACAAGGACTTTCTTCATGTACCATATATGCTTATTACATCCAAGTGTCCGAGGGATTTCACTCCGAAGATGCCAGACACAATGGGGAGGCAGGGCTGTGTCTGCATTTGACTTTGAAAACACTGTGGTTCCTATTAAAACTAGGGAGGGGTGATAAAGCTTATTAAGAATCTCCTGGCTAACCCCAAATTCCTGAAGTTGTTGAGTCTGAATCCGTAAAGCAATCCATGAATATCAAAGCATTCTCTGCCGATTCCTTTGTCCCCCAAAGCTCTCCCTGACCATAAGGGTGGGATCAGGGTCTGGAAAGGAAAGAAGTTCCTGGGCAATCTGAGATAGCAGCGGGAGATAGTCTGGGATGGCAGGGGCTGCGACGTAGAGGGCACTGATCTTCAATTTGCAAGAAGCCATCTGGATGTCCTTGACTAAGTCATTTGCACACTTAAGAGTCCCTGCTTCCCGGACTCATGAAATGAGGTGTCGGGACTGGTCTCCACCAGCTGTGCAAACTCCCTAATTCTCTAGGTAACAGTCCGTCGCTCTGCTGGCTGGACGGCCTCGGTAATCAGAATGAACCAATTCACACGGCAGCTGGGAGACTACGCTATTTGTGGTTTCAAGACTAGGCTTTTTTTACAGGGGGAGGAGGGAAGATCACGAACCCCACTCACTCTGTTTTGGAAAATAGTGGAAGGATCTGAGGTCTGCAGATGTCAAATCCCTGTTAGATTACAAGCTCATTAGACAGAAGCAACATGAAGGCCGCCTGGCTCTGGTCCTGCCTGCCGCGCAGTGGGCAGCCGGCTAGCTTCAGGCTGTCCTCTCCCTAGGATCTGCTTCCACTCCCGAATGAACCACGATGCGGCTTTTATGTGGATCATGAAACACAGCCTGCACCACAGCTGTGCAAGGGCCTACGGGTTATTACTTTTCCAGGCACCTAACCCACGAGACATTTTGGAAAGCGACCTGAAGGTCATCGTGAAAATGGGCCCAGGATAGAAGCACTTCCAAGAGTCCCGTGGGAGCGGTCCAAGAAAGCTGACATCCACACACCTACCACCTGCTTCCTACTTTATCAAATGAGTGTTTGGCGGCGAGGAGGGGCCTAGTGAACCCACCTCTGCCCCAAACACGTTAGGGTCCATGTGGCAGCCTCCTTTGCACACGCCGTCTGTCATTCCGGCTTCAGGAGGTGAGAGCGAGCTGCATCTAGCACAAACACTCACACATGGCTGGTAGGTACCCAAGCCACCTGGCAGTACAGAGCTATCCTGGGTAACAGCCACTGATGCCACACCTCCTTGGGGCTGTTGCATAACAAGCACTGGCCCGCCCCTTCCCCAGGTATGGAATCCTTGCGCTGACAGCCCTGGAGAACTTTTAGGGTGCTGTCTGGGAATTCCCGTACAGGAACAGTGGTGGAGCGCCACGCTGAGCGCGGCAGTTTGTCTCATCTGAGACAGTCTGTTACAGTGCTCCAAGCGATGGCCAGACACTAAACCTTGGGGGAGACTGAATTCAAAGCCTTGGTCAAAGCTCTCAGAAACCTGATGATGCCATATATTCTACCCACATAAAAGCAAACTGAAAAGTAGGCAAAGCCAGCCTATTCCAGGGACAGAAGTCAGATGCATTTGGAGTTCTTGGATGGTGGATGTTGATGAGAAAAGAATGCAGGGACCCCGTATGGAACTCAATGCTCTATTTCTTCATCTTGGTGAAGAAAAGCACTGAAAACTCCGTCAAGTTCTAGAGTCGGATATGTCTTCCTTTTGCCATGTGAGGTTATGGCTCAATAAAAGTTAATTTAAGATTTATCTGCATTTTCAGTTCGGGGGGTAGTGTAGGCACAGTGCAGGTGCAGGTGCCTCTGGAGATCAGAAGAGAGCACTGACTTCCTGGAGCTGCAGCAGAAGGTAGTCATGCGTCATCCCCTGTGGATGCTGGGCTACCAGACACCCGTAATCACACACAGCTTTTCGTGTGGACACTGCTGACCCGAACGCGAGTTCTTACGCTCACATAGCCACTCGTCCACACGGAGCCTCTCCCCAGCCCTTCACCAGCATTTCTGGGGTAGAAAAGGCAAAGGCCGTGATGGGTCTTTCTGCAGAGGCCTTACCTGGTCATCATAGCGATATGTGAGGAACTGCTCCCCCGTGGTGTCTTCAAGGAAGCTTCCCTGAGGAGACAGGGCAAACTCAGGAAGGAAGTAGGCTCCAGGAGACTTCTCTGCTGTGGCCTGAAAGGCAAGGTCACAAATAAGACACTGGGAAGGATCCTCTAAGAGACAGAGTCCAAAAGGATCCCACTACAAACCGTCTCCTACCAAGAAGAGAGAAACAGCCTCTGAACAAGGAGCAAGGTGAGGCGCATCAGACATAGTGCTGAGACACTTTAGACCAGGATATCCCAAACTGACACACATGGCCCCTTTCTCCCTCCTCCCACTCTGTGCTCCACCTTCCAGCAATAGAGACACATAATTACTTGCTCGAATTTTACGAATGCAAATCCATTATTTTAGGATTTTCTTCCCTTTAAAGACAAGTGCATATAACAATTACTTGCTCGAATTTTATGATTGCAGATCCATTATTTTAGGATTTTCTTTCCTTTAAAGACAAGTGCACATAACAATTACTTGCTCAAGTTTTATGATTGCAAATCCATTATTTTAGGATTTTCTTTCCTTTAAAGGCAAGTGTGTTTTATTTTTATTTATGCACATGCCTCCTGTTTATCTGTATGAATGGATGCCACTCTTATACAGGTGCCCCATGCCTGTCTGTGTGAATGTGCACTATGTACCTATGTAGGTACCATGGAGTACCTATGTGGTACTCCAGAGCCTGTCTGTTATGCCACGTGTAGGTAACGGGCCAGAAGGGGGTGTCAGATCCCCTGGAGAGGGGTTTGTCAGCCCTGTTACTGACATGGAGATGGGCACTGGACTCTGGTCCCTAGGAGAGCCAGAGCTCCTAATGCTGCTCCATCTCTCTAACCCCCTCGAACTCATTCTCTTTCATCCTTTCGCTCCTTCCTTCTTTCTTGACTTCCTTTATTCCACCTTTTCCTCTTTGATGTGAAAGACTGGGGCAGTTTTTTCCCCACACTGCAAACAAGATGTGTGTCCGTGACAGGAATTTTTAGAAAATGCAGACGGCTATCGAAGACAACAAAAAGTCACCCACAATCCCTGCAACCTTCAATGACGAATTCTGTTATTTGACCATATTTCCTTTGAAGCTTCTTCTTCTTTTATACAATACTTTGCATGTTTTCATAAAGACCCGTGTTTAAATAAACCCTTCCCCAGGCTGATTTGTTCACAAGTTTAAGGCTCCATTTGTTCCTTGGGAAACTCACACATTTGCATGCAGCTCATTGATGAGAAGCACCAATGGTTGGGGTCTTCAACAGCTAAGACTTCTGCTGTGCAATCCCTCGGGTAGGGTGGGCCTGGGTCCATGCCCATCGTGGCACCCAGCACAAGCTTCTTTTCTACCCTGCTTCCTCCCTGGCCAATGTTGCTTGAGCTTAGACTGATTTCATAAACAAAAACTGAGCTACTGAAATATCAGATAGAGACATCTTGCTTTTTAAACAAAGAAAAGATTACAACGCAATCTCTAAGGTTGTTCCAAAAGAGATAAGGGCATATTGTCATTCACATCGTGATGACAGCCAGGAAGATGGGCTTTGTGTGCTCAGGAAGCAGCTCCTCTGTGTCTGCCCCCGAGATCCAAAAGAGGATTGCTTAGGATCCCGCACCAGTTGGGCTGCGTCTCAGCCTGCGTGTGACAAGTTTCTCAGGAGAGCTGGCCCATCTTTTAGGAAAGATGGTCTGGTCCACTCATGGCTTCGGGAAGGCCCATGCCTCTGACATTTCCACTCAGAAGGGAGGCAACGACTTAACTGTCAGGGAAACTCTAGGCATGTGGCTTCTTATGGGATGAGGAGACCAAAGAGGTCAGGACATCCAAGTAGCAAGAGCTGGAGGCCAGGCCAGGGAGAGAGGGCCAGATAGGAAGTGTGAGAGCTTCCCAGGGCGTAGAGCCAGGGCCAGGGAAAGGCGCTGCCAAAATGCATCATCCACACCAGCCACTGTCCACAGCTGCTGAGTCACCAGGGACAGATGCAGGAGGAATCTGCATGAGCTCCGGGGACTGCGAATGTGAGACTTGGGGATACAGCTGGGTTCCCCACCCCCAACCCAGCTGAAGGTTGTATTCTCACAGGAGGAAATACATACAGCCCAAACTAGATGGCCGCCGCTGACGCCTCCACTCATACCCTGGAAAGGACCACGATGGGCTTGGAACGCTGTTTGTGATAGGATATATATTTGGTCTCTAACCACAGTTTCTAACACAAGATTCCTAAGACTATTGTAAATTCTGGGGTAACAGAAGGCACATCTCCTGATGCCCCCCCCCCCCAGGTGGGCTCTTGGGAAACGTCAAGTAGGAGCTTGTATTGGTGGCTTTGTGTGTTAACTTGACACAGGCAGTCATCAGAGGAAGGAACCTCAGCTGAGGAAATGCTTCCTTAAGGTCCAGCTGTAAAACATTTTCTCATTTAGGGGAGGGCACAGCCCACAGTGTGTAGTGCCATCCCTGGGTTGTTGGTCCACTGTATATGAAAGCAGGCTGAGCAAGCCATGAGGAAGCAAGCCAGAAAGCCGCTCCCCTCCATGGCCTCTGCATCAGCTCCTGCCTCAGGGATCCTAGTCTGACTTCCTTCACTAAATGAACAACAATGTTGAAGTGGAAGCCAAATAAACCATTTCCTCCCCAACTTGCTGTTGGTCATGGTGTTTCGTCACAGCAATAGAATCCCTCACTAGGACCGAGCTGGTTGGAACCAGACATGGGGTAAAGATGACTGAAGCTTCCATCTCATTCCAGCCACTGAGGAATGGGGAGAAACTGAAGCTACAGTTGACCTCAGAGACACCATTAACTATATAATAAAACTATATAATAACTGTATAATAAAATCTCCATAAAAAACTCAGGTCGAGGCTCAGGGGGCTACTGAGTTGGAGCCCACGTCTCTTTGCCCTTAGGACCGTCTCTGACTTCTCCCCTTTCTCCTCTTCCGACTGTTCACTTGTATCTGTAATTGTATTCTTTCTCGTGTATTTTGTTTACGTGACTTGTTTGTTTGAGACAGGACTTCGTGTTGTACCTCCAGCTGGCCCAGGACTTGCTTTATAGATCAGGCTAGCTTCAAACTTGGGGGGTGATCCTCCTGCCTGTACCCCAGGATCCCGGGGTTAGGATTACATTCATGTGCCATCAGGCTTGACTTTGAAGTCTTGATTCAGAGATCGGTAACTATGGTAACTATAAGGGAGGTATTACCCAGAGTTCCATGAGCCACTCCATCCAGTTAGCAAACCCAAGGAGGGTTCTGTTAGAGGGAGTCCTGGCTCACTGCCAGTGTGGACATGTGACATTTGTCACCAGTATCATATCTGAACTTGGAGAGAGCAGTTCTGTAAGGCTGCACCCTTAACCTCGTGGCTCTGATGTTACCTTCGGAGAGACAGCTCTAGAATGAAATGGTGGACACCCAGCCGGTGCCTGCTAGAGAACTGGTGTCTAGCACTTATACCTCCTTGCTTTTTATGCCTGCAATATTGTGTTGACTGACGAGCAGGGTAGGAAAAATCACGCTGGGTGGATTTTTGTTTCTGTCTTTCAGGATGCTGTCCTAAGAAGAGAGTGCTATGGAAGGGAAGAGGGTAATTCCTAATCACAGAAAACAGGACCTAAGGCACCTCTAGAATCAGGCAGTCAGCAGTTAACGGGAACACAGTGTGACTTGCCACTGAGATTCAGCAGGCCGATTTGAACATTGCTGGCTCAGTCTGAGCCCTGTAGGTGGGATACTCATCTCTCTCCAGAGTGTGAACCCAGCCAAGCACCACATCACTAACTTACAGAGCCGTGGTCAGTCGAGGCCCCCAAGTCTTTTTTCCCATGGGCTGCTGTTTGAACCACGTTAAACCACGTCCTTGCGCTCTGGGCTGAGACAGGACTGTCCAGCTTCCTGTTGTTCACGCCCCCTTTCCATCTGGCTCATCATCCCCGGCCTGTCAGGACTGTTTTGAATCCCAGCTCCGTCCCCGTTCAC
Organism: Arvicola amphibius; assembly: GCF_903992535.2. Taxonomy (NCBI): domain Eukaryota; kingdom Metazoa; phylum Chordata; class Mammalia; order Rodentia; family Cricetidae; genus Arvicola; species Arvicola amphibius. Next base: position 153,418,810 of record NC_052058.2, on the reverse strand, counting down.
GCCTCGCTTTTTCCTTGTTTCACTTCCGCCCAAAGGCGAGGCGCGGGCTCCATCTGCGTCCTTGTTACCGATACACACGCTGAGCAGGCACAGGCTGAAGCCTGGACCTTCGCCTGTCTCCAGGCCCGCGAAGAATCAACCCTGGGAGAGTCTACTCGCTCCCTTCAGATGGCTCCGCGATGGTCATCAGTGAATCAAGAAATAGATCAGCCAGTACTCATATCTCGTGATAAAGGTGTGTGTGGGGGGGGGGGGAAATGATGATCAATGGAAGAACCCAGATCCCATCATTCCCGAGAATGACTGGAGCAAAGGCTAAATGCCAAGAAGACAAAGCCCGAGCCATGACTGCTGAGCTCTGCCCGTGATGCCAGGGAGCTGAGGAGGTCTTCCGAAGTTGCTGTCAGAAACAGTGGGCCAGTTCCTACCAGGGCAGCCACACTCTACAGGGGAGACTTCGTCTTCTGGATGTAGGGGACACTCCTGCAAGTGGAGTCCCCTGAAATGATGGCATGCCACAAAGGCAGATAGGTGCAGGGACAACAGAGAGAGTCTCAGACTCTCAGCCAGCATCAAGTCAGCAAGGACCACTCTCTGAGAGTCTCAGACTCTCAGCCAGCATCAAGTCAGCAAGGACCACTCTCTGGGGCCCTCTGGCCCTTGAGCCTCCTGGCCAGGATGGCACATGGGACTCTAGGGTTTATCCCTTTTAGGACCCAGAAGGAAAAATTCAAGCGACTAACAGTATAAAAACTCAGTCCCACACATCTTTCTTCCAGAAACCACAATTTGCATCTTGTTTCTTGAACCTGAAATGAAGGTTAAAAAAGAAACTTTCCAGATAATTTTGGTTTTTAAGGAGGATTTCATCATTCTGAGACATTTAAGTATTTGGTTCCGAAACATCCTGATGAAATAAAAAACACATTTTCTCTGGCAAAGGTTGGGGCGTGGAGCCTGACAGAAGGACAGTCTCACATTTTTTTATGATTTTTTTTTCTTTTTTAAAAATTAACTCCAGGACCAGGCAAGGTGACACACACCTTACCCTAGCCCTTGAGAAGCTGAGGCAGGGGGATGTGAGTTTGAGGCCTTCCTGGGTTATATAGCAAAGCCCTGTCTCAAATACAAAAATTAATTAGGGAGTTAGTATCATGTGTCTCTGTTTCCCATCAAGGAACCTGTCTCCTGATAGAGAGCAAGCAAGGCTTGGCGTCTTAAACAACATCTAGGTACAGACTCAGCTAAAATACTAGGTTTGCACTTGACCTTCTTTCTAGGTCATGTGTTTTTAAGAAGTATGATAGCAAAGAAGGTAGGGAAGGGCCAGACGGGTGTTCCAGAGAGAAGATTCTAGAAATGTAAATAAGTCATGTTAAAACTCTAGCAAATTGTAATTTAGATCTACATGAAGTTTACTGTATCCACATCTCTCTCCCTCCCTCTCTCTCCCTAGCCGCCCCTCTCTATCTCTCTCTCTGTGTCTCTGTCTCTCTCTGTCTCTCTCTCTGTGTCTCTCTCTCTGTCTCTCTCTCTCTCTCTCTCTCTCTCTCTCACACACACACACACACACACACACACACACACACGCATCCTTCATCCGCAGAGCTCTGAGCGGTCAATAAAAAGATCTTGCTGAAGCCGGGCGGTGGTGGCGCACGCCTTTAATCCCAGCACTCGGGAGGCAGAGGCAGGCGGATCTCTGTGAGTTCGAGGCCAGCCTGGTCTACAAGAGCTAGTTCCAGGACAGGCTCTAAAAAAGCTGCAGAGAAACCCTGTCTTGAAAAACCAAAAAAAAAAAAAAAAAAAAAAGATCTTGCTGAAACACGTTGTGCCTTTCAGTTTCCTGAAAGAAAAAAAAAGTTGAAAATGGCATCTTCTTACTCCTTGACCTCTCCGAGACTCCAGTGCTCAGCACCAGGCATCATACGGGCTCCTCTGATAATGGGGCTCTTTCCCAGAAGCCAACGCAAGCTGCTGAAGCCCAGCACAGAGTTCCGTGTGTCCCTTGTCTGCCCTGCTCCCTCTGTTACAGGAGTAGCATCTGCGCCTGTGATGAAGGAGCTCTACAGACCCTGACAGGAACGCTGTGTGAAGGGACAACACACTCCAGGCTCTGGCAGGATGGCTGCATGAAGGGGGGCCGTTGTACAGTCCCTGAAAGGAAGGCTATGCCAAGAGAGACCACACTGCAGGCCCTGGGGGGAGTGATGTGTGAAGTGAGACCGCTCTATGCACCCTGGAAGGAATGGTAAACTGAGGAAGAGCCGTACGTAGGCCCAACATGAATTCCATGCTGAGAGAAAATACTCGCTCTTCATCCTGGAATCTACGCTTTGACCCTAAAGTGAAACTTGTATTTTCCCACAATCTTTCCACAGCAGATACGCCTCACTATCTCTTCAGCAGAGGCAAGGCATCTTGACCTTTTAGGTCAAACAACTATTTTATTTTAGCAAAGTGATAAAGTCCCGAAAGGAAGAAGTATCCCAAGTGAAGCTGGAGGTCTATGAGGCCTGTTATATCACTCAATCAATACATGTTCATTATAACCTCACATGGTGCCTCAGACCTGTGATTCCAGCCCTTGGGAAGCTGAGACAGGAGGATGAACCTGAGGCCAGCGTCAACTATAGGACGAGACTTTGCCTCATGAAAAGACATAAGTAAATAGACGTTCATGTGTCTTCCATGTGTCCAGCGGTGTTTCTAACACTGACATTTAGGCAGTCAACGAAGCAGACACGAATCGCAGTCCTAAGGAGTTCAGAATCTAAGCTGGCAGATCAGGAAGTAAATAGAGAAGCCAAATGGACGTGAAGTCATACAGGAAATGAAGGGGTGGGGACAGAATGCCAATGGCAGTTGAACATTGAGGGGTCAATGCCAAGTAGGTGGGAAGTCCCCAGGGAATCACCTTCTTGTCTGAGTCTCTAAACTAATAGGAGTATCTTGCCCTTTTCCTTGGGGATCCCAGTGTGTCTAGGCTTTGTGGGAACCTGGTGAGGTTCTCACTAGCAATAAGCTTTGTAGTCTGCTCTACCTACAGCACCAGGAGCCCTTTGCTCTGTGGCCCACATAGTTCCCTAGCATCAGGACAGCCTGGCCAGGTTGAGCTTCCTGCTCCTCTGCCTTCTGCCAGCTATGTTCTGTGGCCGGCCACACCTGCCGTTCCTCTGTCTGGCGAACCACAGCCTGGCGCTGGTCACGCCCTCATGACACAACCACAGCGTGTGCATGTAAGGCGTGCCATTCAGTAATCACCCACACATGGTGCTCTTTGCTGGCAGCATGGTGTCGTTCCTGAGTGGCATGCAGACCTGCACACGACCCCTCATATAACCCTCACACATGAATCTGTTAATCAGTAGCAAAGGGAATAAAAGCATTGTAGCTGTTCTCTTTGGCAATGAGACACCTCCCAACCTGACAACATCCAGAAACCCACTGGGGACGTGGACATATTTATCCTAGGCCTTCCTCAGCCCTACAGCTGTGTTGCTTTCAGGAAACAACACGTCTGTGAGGCTGGAACCATGCAAGCTTTCAAAGTGAAGCAAGTCTCCCAAACGAAAGACAAGACGGAAACCGGCTGTTCGCACACACTCTAAAAGTCGCTTGTGTTCACCATAAACTGGTTTGTTTTTCTAAGTTTTCAAGGCAGGAAGTGTGCAGAGGAGCCGCCAAAACTGGATGCTCAGACCTTTCAGAGCATTCTTAAGCAAGCAAGATGGCCCGGCAGGTAACGATTTAGACTTGGGGTGTCTGGGCTCCGGGTATAAACGGCAACACTCCAAGTCCCACGAACCTCAAAATCTTGAAGTTTAGCATCAAAGATACAGGACTTCTTAAAGATAAAAAGGTGATGCTTTCATAACAAGATACAAACATCCGCTTTTGTAGCCCAGTGGCCAGAAAGGCACACTGGCGCTTGAAATCAGCAATGTACTGTGTCCCTGGTTAAAAGGGCACTATGTTATAAAATTATACATTCTGTTTAACAAAAAAGGGGGGGGGGAGCATGCTAACTATTGTCCTTGATCAAATTATATGTTAGAGGTGATATACATCTCTGGATTTAAATTGACATACTTTTAAAATACAATTTTTTAATTTCTGAATAACGTAATTAAATTTATTTTGGGTCTCTGAAACAGAATTCTACTGTGATGTATTTGTTTTGACATGAAACTGTCCCTTAGTTTTGAAGCCCAAGTAAACATTGCGTTCATTGAAGTCTGTGGTCCAGATATATGGGAGATCACACTCCTAAACTAGACCCACATGGAGATACTAGACACCTGCTGCAATGAGTGGTGGAAACTCAGGTCCACAGAGGGCCAGGGTAGCCTGCGAGGCCAAGCCACCTCCACAAGAAAGTGAGCTTATGGATCTCCACACACAGCCCCAGGACTTTTTCCAACTTCACTAAACAAAGCCAGGCGGACTCAACAGCACCCCAGGCAGGCAGGCAGGCAGGCCAGAAGATGCAGGTGGAGTAATGTTTATTTACTATGTTTTTTAATTATTAAAGTAATATTGTTGCCAACTTTTTTTTTTTTAATCCACTGAAGAAAAACCAAACAAACTAAGAAGAACGCCTCTGGTGCTTTTGTCATGAGTTACTGCATTTTTTTTTTCATCAAAATCAGGCCCAGGTGAGAAATGAATAAAGATCCTCCCTGGGGCAAAGGGCCTGAGATGCAGCCACACTGAGGTCAATGACGGGAAGTAGAAAGTTAACTTCTAGACAAGGAGGCGAGCTCAAAGAGCTCCTGGGTTGCTTGCCCTCGCTGCATCCAGGATGGCGTTGTGTTCCCGAGGAGGCAGCTTGCATATTTTGAAAAATCATACATCCTCTTAAGACCTCGGACTTCTCATTTGGTAAATGGACTGAAAGCCATTCCACTTCCCACAGTCACTGTGCTGCTGTAATTCACGTGGGAGAGCTCCGTCAGCCAAGAGGGCCACGCAGATGATCAATGCTATGCTTATTTGAGATCCTAGGGTTCCAAAAGCAAGTTTTTAATTTGCGAGTTAATGCAAGCATGCACCGAGGACTTTCCATGGCAGATGCTGTGTTATCCGTGAGAGCAAGTATGGCACGCCATGCTCTCCGGCTGCTCACCATCTGGGTTGGAGTGCGGACTGAAAATCAAGCTAACAGGAGATTACCAAGTCACGTGATACCAGCCATACTGTAGAGGAAAAGACAGGGCAGTTCAGAGGCGCAGGAGGGTGTCACAGAGGCGGTGGCCACCAAGGAGGGATTGAAGGATAAGCAGAAATCACCCAGAAAGGCAGAGAGCAAATGGAGAAACAGAACCTTCTCAAAAACATGAGCAAAGGCGGAAGGCTGGAGAGAACAGAGCAAGCTGGATGAAGTGGAGCACAGCCCTACACAGCTGGAGCACTGGGTATAAGAGGAGGACATGGCAAACCATCAGGATCCTGACGGGGAGTGGACAGCAGGTCATGAGATCCATGTTCTCCTTCAGAAGACTGGGGGAGGGCATTAAAAAGTGACATGATTATAGACGGAAGGAGGGATGAGTGACAGAGGCAGGGGAATCAGTTAAGGGACCCAATAATACTCAGGGGTGAATTCATGGCACCAACTGACAGGGGGAAATTAGTCATGATGAAATAATATCTCAGGACACAGGGTATGAAAAATATTATCCCACTTTATATGACATACTGGGGACTGTAAATAAAAGCTGACCAAGAAGGAACAAGGGAAGGAAGGAAGGAAGGAAGGAAGGAAGGAAGGAAGGAAGGAATATTTAACATTCTTCCCATGAAGAAAAAAAGAGAGTCACATGGAATTTAGAGTGAGCACCACAAAGCCTTCGAAATATAAACAATTCCCAACCTTAAAAAAATCCTTTTAGAGCAGAGTAAAAAGTAAAGAACACCCAGTTACTCGTTGTGTACATTATCAAAATCTTGCTAACAAAACCAGACACAAATGACAGAAGAATGAAGATCACATATCAATCATACTCCTAGGAGCAAATGAATCAAACCGTACAAAACGAAGCCAGGGACGCCCGGATGGATCCGTGCGCTGTGGTGTATCCGTAACCCAGAGGACAACATAACGGTAAAAGCGAGTGAGCTCAGCTTCACACGTCACTAGAGATAAAACTTAAAACCACAACACTGAGCAGGGCTGATACGGTATGATTTCATGTGTATAGAATCCAAAACAGGATAACACCAAATAATATGTTATTATAAACGCACACGAGTGGCTAGACTCTAATGACAAGCAAAGGAATTATGACGCAACCTTTACCTTTTGCTATGGTTACTTCCAAACAGAGAAGGATGCAGTAAGAAACGCTCCACTTAAGGACCCATGGCGGGAACATGACGAGCATTAGATCACGCTTCCGGGGCTGCCTCATGTATGGCTGTACAAGCTGGGCGCTCCACAAATGTATATGGTCACGCTGTGGTTTGATTATGCCGTGTTCCCCATAGGCTCCTGTGTCTGGACATTTGGTCCCCAGGTGATGGTGCTGTTTGGCACGCTCCTGGAGGCTGCAGAGGTGGAGGCTGCAGAGGTGGAACCTGGCTGGAGGAAGTACGTCACGGGAGGCGGGATTTGAGATTTGATTGCCTGGTCCCATTTCCTGCTCACTGTCCACTTTCCGCTTGCAGACTGTGGATGCAGTGTGCCAGGCTGGCCTCACTATCCTGCTGTGAAGCCTTCCCCACCGTGACGAGTTTTTTCTGCTTTGTGAGCCAATGCAACCCTTTTCCCTTAAGTTGCTTTTGCTAGACTATTTTGCCCCAGGAACAGAAAAGTGATGACCTTTGCCTTCCTTTAAACATTGTATCACATAAATTATCTTGCGAATTTACATATGTATAGTAAAACCCAGTTAAGCAAAACCCTCCTGGTGAATGGCAGATTAGTCAATAAGTTCTTTAGTATAACAGGTAAAAATCAGAGGGAAATAAGTGAACACAGGGTTTTTTTTTAATATCTGTGCACTAAAATCAATTCCATGTGGAATATATATATATATATATATGTATATATATATATATATATATACACATACATACATACATACATACATACATATGGGGGTTGATGATTTCACCATTTTCTAGACTCAAGAACTGGGAAAGAAGACCCCACCACCAATCTAAACTGATCTTCTACTGGAAGCTATGCTTCTTTCCGAAGTTTTAAGCAAATCTGTAATCATGGGACCCCAGACAAGCCCATGAGGTCCTGCCGAGTGGCTTCCATTCACATGTGTGGCCATGGTTTTGAAGTGTGCTCATGTGTCTCATGAGGCTTTGTCAAACCCAGAATTTTAAATAATATGGCTAGCCACCTGTTCTTCATCATCTTCCAACTTCTTCATCTACGTCCAACCTAAGCGTACATCTCAGTGTATACCCCTCCATTCCCGCCCACAACCCAGTGAGCCCAATGAGTCTTTCTCCACTTTCTGCTGGTTCCTCTTTCGTCATAAGTGGCCTCGCCTCCTTCTATTTCTCTTTCTCCTCCCGCGGATCTAGAGTTTAACTCTTAGGTCTCCTGCTCTGTCCTCTAGGTCTCTCAGCTCTTCCCTCCCACTTCCTACTCTGTGGTTTCCCGCTGCATTTCCTTCAACTCCTTCCCTGAATTTGCACTGCAAAAAAAAAAAAAAATCTCATTTTATTTTAGCCTAAGAGGGATGTTGGTGATGTAGCCGACTCTCCTTAAGTGCCGGTTGATTGCGCTGGTTCTGTCTCCTTTGCCGGTACCATACCTGTGAGCGACATCTGACCTAGATGTGCGGTTCCTGGCCCAGAAGTTCCTAGGCTCCCTTGAGTATAAACATGCAAGGCTTCTTTGCTTATTGCTGTAACCAAACACCTCACAAGAAGCAACCCGAGGAAGCGAGTGTTCACTTTGTCTCACGGTTTTAAGGGCACAGCCCATATAGTGGGGAATGCATGGTCGGGCAGTCCCATGTTGGGCAAAGAGTGTGGCTAAGACTTCTCACTTCCAAACCAAACAGGAATCAGAGAGAATGGACAGGAAATAGGACCCGCCTATAAAGCCTCAAAACCAAACCACCATGCCCCGCTTGCCTTTGTGAGGATCCACTAGAGTTCTACCACCTCCCCAAGCAGAATTTTCAAGTGAGAAACTAGCATGTGAGACTATGTGGGACCATTGCACAATCAAAACACGATCAGAAAGTTTTAACTCCATACAGAGATCATCATCTACTGAGAAGGGGACACAGAGAACAGTTGACTATGGTCTAAGTGGTTGGAGGGGGGATAGACAAGGAAATGAATATGCCCTCTCTTGCCAATCAGCCCCACACAGCATTCCCTAGGCACACCTGGCAATCAAGTATTCAGAATGTGACCAATCTTCATTAAGATGAACTTGGGGCATACCATGAGCATTTGATTTCCAAACAATATGCAAAAAAGCAAGGAACTATAAATCATCAAGAGCTCTCACGAGAATTGTTCATTAAAATAACATTTGGATATAGCTGAGACAATATAATTCAAAACTGGCATTGATTTCTGTTTGCCTAAACTTGTTAAATGCAGCTACCAGAACATTTACAGTTATACGTGTGGGCTGTGGTACTGTCTTGTATTGAATAGCACTGCTCTATGGGGCTCAGGGGTGGTGGCTACTTCCCTGGAAGTTACAGAAGAAAAGAATATCGTGGATCTAAGAGGGAGGGGGTCTGCAATACACTCTTACCAAACTGAGGTTTGGAGTTCAAGACTGACAGTTAATTTGGATCGTCAGTTTTATCGGATTGAGACACTCGAGTGTGAGGGTGGGAAGATGGCTTTGTATGGAAAGTGTTTGCCACACAAACATGAAGACCTGAGGTTGATTCACAGTGCCCATGTAAAAGCTGGGCAAGGGGGTACCTGTAGTTCTAGCACTGGGGAGGCGGAGGCAGGAGGATCCCTGGGGCTTGTGGACCAGTCAGTCGAGAAAATTAGTGGACTCAGGGTCACTGAGAGATTTGTCTCAAAACAAAGAAGAAGAAAAGAAAGAAGAAGGAGGAGGAGGAGAGAGGAGGAGGAAGGAGGAGGAGGAGGAGGGAGGAGGAGGGAGGAGGAGGAGGAGAAGGGGGAGGAGGAAGGAGGAGGAGGAGGAAGAAGAAGAAGAAGAAGAAGAAGAAGAAGAAGAAGAAGAAGAAGAAGAAGAAGAAGAAGAAGAAGAAGAAGAAGAAGAAGTTGTTGTTGGGAGTAGAAAAATACCCTGGCCTCCACATATTTAAACATACATGACCACACACACACTCGTATATACATACGTACACGCCATTCACAAAGAAATAGTAGAACACTAGTGGAGCACCTTTGAGTGTGTTGATAAGCTGTTCCCCAAGAGGATTCACTGCGAGAAGATCCACCATGAACGTGAGAGGCACCATCCTGTAGACGGAAGTCTGGAAACGAATGCCAGACTCCCCTTTCTCCGCTTCTTGCTGCACTCAGCTGTGAGCAGGCGGCATTTACTCCTGCTGCCTAGCCTCCCCACCATGACTGACTTTCTCCTCCAAGCACGAGCCAAAATAAACCTCTTCTCCCTCAAGCTGTTACTTGTCATGTATTTAATGGCAGCCATGGAAAAACTCGGCGGGTTTAAAAATAACTGGGAGGGAATAGGGGTGGGGGTGGGGGTGGGGGAAGAAGCGCAGGAGAGGAAACGGGCAGATTTCGATCAAAACCGCACCATGTGCACATATGAAATTTTCAAACAATAAAGACACTTTTAAAAGTAACCAACGCAGAGACTGAACAAATGATAGGAAAGAGGCCTCATGAGACGTGACTAGGAACTCCTGGCTTAGACGCCCTGCCGGAGGGGCGATCCCACTACACCTCACTACCAGGTCAGATTGAAAATGGCAATGTCCCAAGCCCCAGTGGACCTGAACAACTATGTTATCCCACGACGCCAGAACATACAGCTGGACCAAGACGCTGAATACAGCTTACAACATGTAACATCTTGCATTTTGGAAGCTGCGAGCCAAGTGTAAATCAGGGTTATTATAGTTACATCTTTTTTTTTCCCTCTGTGTAACAATCCTAGCTGTCCTGGAACTAGCTCTTGTAGACCAGGCTGGCCTCGAACTCACAGAGATCCGCCTGCCTCTGCCTCCCGAGTGCTGGGGTTGAAGGTGTGCGCCACTGCTGTCCAGCTCTAGAGCTACATTTTTTTTTTTTTTTTTTTTTTTTTTTTTTTTTTTTTTTTTTTTTTTTTTTTTTTTTCGAGACAGGGTTTCTCTGTGGCTTTGGAGCCTGTCCTGGAACTAGCTCTTGTAGACCAGGCTGGTCTCGAACTCACAGAGATCCGCCTGCCTCTGCCTCCCGAGTGCTGTAGAGCTACATTTTATACCTAGACGATGTCTGACGGTCACTGCAGACCTGCCCTGTGCCTAGCAAGCCACTAGTCACAGCTGAGAACCACCAGAGCTATCGGCTGTAGACAGGAGGAACGGTGGGAGGCAATCACAAACCTGGGAGGAACCCAGTCCCTGGCCTGACTTGAAGGCAAATCTGGTCTAAAGGAAAGTGTCTGCTTGCTCAGGAGAAATAGTGTCGCTGCTCAAAAGCTGGCCTGCATCCACTCAGGGGTCCCTGACAGGTTGTAAAACAGAGGCATCTGCTGCCTGGCTCAGCCAGAAGCCCAGACTGGGAGGGAGAAGGGAAGAAGAGGCTGGAGAGAGCCCATCGTGGGGTGTCTATATGTACTCCGAGAAGTCAAGAGAAAAGAGGCATCCTCCTTACTCCTAGGGCTCACTGTGAAGGAGGTGAGGGAGGGGGCGCCCATGTGATCAGAGCCTGTAGTATCCTGGCTCATCCCTAGACATGCATCCCAGCTCCAGCAGTCCCGAGAGGTATTGGAAATCATCTCTAGCACTTTTTTTTTAATGAATGCAGAAAGCCCGAGGCCCCAGAGGTCGAGGTCTGAGTGCTATCTAATAAGAAACAGAGGCTTCCGGGAAGCCTCTCCTTTTCCTTCTCACCAAAGCCACACAGGGTGCAGGATGAATCTGCTGGGGAAGAAGACTTGACATTTAGGATGAAACACTGAGGAACCAGGTGGTATCAAGTTAAGAAGGGATGATCTTTAAATGACACGCAGAAAAGGCACACTATAAAAGACGAGATGGGTGACCGCTCACGTTCTCATTCAGCAAACATCTCTGAGCCTCTGCCACACACCACACTTCAGGTACTTGGAGACATCAGTGAGCAGCGGGGACTCGAAGTCCCTGATGACACCAGAGGAAAAGACTACACTCAAATCCAAGTGGATGCTTTTGGCCACCACAAAATGGTCAAATACGGGCTGTAATATGAGGAAAGATATCAAATCAGGAAAATGTCGGTTTTTTAATGCTGACTACTAATTTTAAAAAAAAGCACAAAAAGCATTCATAGAACATATAAGTCAAATATCACAAAGTGGCAACGTGGAATGACAGAAACTTCACGAGCCATGGGAAATACCGATAGCAACGCCGAAAGGATGCTATCTTAGAACCGTGAAATGGGAACACAAGACCCAGTGGTCCTATGTCAGGGGCCATGTGGCCATGACAGTGGGACCCTTTATTTAGCAGATAGACCACAAATTGGTATCACAACTTTGCACATTTATATTAGCGATAACTAGTAAAGTTCAAGCATTTTTGCCTGCCAAAATTTAGCTCCTTAGATTAGATCTTAGACAGATAATACATGCAAAGATGCTCAGAAAAGTTTGCAAAGTAAATTAGAAAGAATTCAGCTGAAATTGGCCAAAAGGAAAATAAAGATTAATTTAGATGTCTTTGTGCTGTGAAATATTGTAGTACAGAGAAGAGAGATTACTTAAGGCTGTGTTTAATAATATGGATGAACCTCACTAGTGCTGAGCAAAATAAAATAAAATAAAATAAAATAAAATCAAGTTGCAGAATACGCTCATATAATTCCATGTGTTCTATTTCTATGGGGTTTTTAAAGGACAATACAGCTGTACAGGTTTTGTTTGGGCATATAGCAAACATTCAAAGTTTAAAAAGAGAATTAAAAACTCAAACTTTAAAATAACCATATCCTCCGGGAAGTGAGGTAGAGGGGAAGGAGAGGAGGCCGAGCTTGGTGTGGACAGAGTTTTATTTCCTGAGCTGAGAAGTGGAGCAGGGGGGTGTGATGTACTGTTAATTGATCTGCTTCAAGTATTTTTATAGCCATAAGCATTTTGCTTCTGTGTGTATGTGTGTGTGTGTGTGTGTGTGTGTGTGTGTGTGTGTGTGTGCCACATGTGTGTAGTGCCCACAGAGGCCAGACAGGTGTGTCGGAATTCCTGAAACTGAATGGTAGTGACTCATCAAGTAGGTACTGAGAACCTGAGCCCAGGGAACAGCTCAGCAAACTCTCTAGTGCCTGCTTTAATTCTTAAAAGGATTATGTAATGTGGTACTATTTTGTTTGTGCTTAAACAAATAAAGCTTGCCTGAAGATCAGAGAAGCAGAGCAACCGGCCACTAGTTCTTACCTCTATGAAATTCTTAGCCTGAATGTGCTGAGCTCCTGTCTTCCCCCACCTTATATTCCTCCTTCCACCCAGTTGTATCTCTTCCTGTCTTCACCTCCCTAGTGCTGGGATTAAAGGTCTGAGCAACCACCGCTTAGTTCTGTTTCTTTTTTAGACTGATTCAATCTCATGTAGCCCAGGGTTGCCTTGAACTCACAGAGATCCATCTGCCTCTGTCTCCCAAGTGCTGGGGTTAAAGATGTGAGCCACCACGGCCTGGCCTCTATGGCTAACGAGTGGCTAGTGTCACACTCCGATCTTCAGGCAAGCTTTAGTTGTTAGAGCACAAATAGAATATCGCCACGACATAATTATTCTGTTCACAATAAAAAAGACTGAATCATTTCCATAGTAAGCCAATTCAGTAAACTAAGGCAACATTTCAAAAACATGGAACAGCTATAAGACATAAGCAAGGGTGCCCAAAGGATAGGGTAGTGCCATCCTTAATGACTTACGACTTAGCCATTACTGCTTTGGACTTCCAACACACTAGGAAGCTCTGAAGTGGAGACCATCAACATGATGTTTATAGCTTAGAACTTGTATTGCCCGAGACACTACTGGATGACAGAGGGATTTTAGGTAGTTTTCCTAGAAGCAGAATAAGAAAGCCACTGAAATCATAGTGAACTGTTCTAGCAGCTCAACAATACTCCAAACCTTTAAGCTGTCTCCAGGCAAAACCCAGACCTGATTCCATCGTCTCCTCTGGAGTTGCCCCTTCAGGGAAAGCTTGGGTTCTGAACATACGATGTGGGTGTGGAAGGGCCGTGAGATAGTCAGCTGAACAAGTGCTGAAGGGCACAGAGGCACCGAATAGACTGCCAACTCAACCTGAACTTCTTTCAGGAAGGCAGTGAGTGATAAATGAATCCTATTGTGTTCCAGGACCTGTGCAGGACTGAGGGGAGGGACCAAGACCAAGGAATGGAGAAGGAAAGTCAGACAAAGCCCGACAAGGAAGAGAAGGAATTCCTGTGTACAGAAAGAACCCAGCTGCAAGGAGGAATACTGTGAGGTTGGTACTGTCAACCTGACAGGGTCTGGAATCACCTGGGAGACACACCTCCAAGCATTGCTCTGAGGGGTGATCTAGTCCCTGGGCACGCCTGTGAGGCATTGCCTTGACTAGGTTAATTCATGTGGACTGTCTTAGTCATGGTTCTATTGCTGGGTAAAAACATCATGACCACGGCAACTCTTATAAATAAAAACATTTAATTGGGATTGGCTTATAGTTCAGAGGTTCAGTCCACCATCATCATGGCGAGGAAGGAGCATGGCAGCATGCAGGCAGACATGGTGCTGGCTGCCTCTTGATCAGAAGGTGACGGGAAATGGTCTGCAGCACTGAGGGAAGCTGGAGCAAAGGAGACCTAAGTCCATCCCCACAGAGACACACCTGCTACAACAAGGCTGCACCCCCCTGTGAGTTTATGGGGGGCAATTGCATTCAAACTACCACAGGACCTTCATGTTCACTGCGGGCAGGGATCCTGGACTGGAAAGATAGGGGAGTGAGCTGAGCACAGCGTGTGTCCATTGCTTTCCTCATCTTGTCTGTGAGCGCCATGGGACCAGCCGTGTGCTGCTCCTGACCTCCTCACCGTGGTGGACTGCACCCCTGAACTGGGAGCCAAATAAACCCTTTCTCCTGGAAGCTGCTTCCATCCGGGTATTTTGTCATAGTAACAGGGGTAGAACTAAGACAAACACAATGGGGGGGGGTGGACTTCCTGGCAGCAAGAAGATCGGGAAAGACTTTGTAGATGACTTAACTCTTAAAGGATATCAAGGAGGGGGACAGAAGAAAGCAGGGGCAGCAGAAGCCCAGTGTGCCTCCAGGGCGGGTTCTCGACCCACCACACCTTTCATGGGAAGCAGTAATTCCTGCTCAAGGGCAGAGCAGGAACTCGGGGACATGCCTCCTGACCGTTACAAATGCAGGTCCTGGTACTCATCCACTTCCAGAAGAGATCAGGTATGTTTGGAAGGCATTCTTCCTCCACCATGAAAGAACTGGCCCACCTGACACCGGACTGTAGAGCAGTGCCTCTCACCCTTCCTGATGCTGTGGCCCTTTAATACACTTAGTTCCTCGTGTGGTGGCGACCCCCATCCATAAAGCTATTATTGTTGCTACTTCATAACTATAATTTTGCTACTTTTATAAATCATAATGTAAATATTTGATATCTGACCACTGCGAAAGGGTCTTTCAAGCCCCACTGGGGTCACAACCGACAGGCTGAGAACGGCTATTCTAGAGAATTGGGGGGAAGTGAACTAGAAGCAAGCCGTGTCTATGAGGGAGAAACAATGTTTTTGTAGCCGAGGAGTAAAATTAGCTCACCTCTAAGAAAGCCAACATTTGTACAAAAGTCACTAGATGACATCTGTTCACTCACGGAAAATCTGAGGTAAACAGCATGGTCCGGGCCAAGCCAAGGGAAACACCAATTAGTATTATTTAGACTACCACGCTGCCATACTCCCCTGTACAGTAAACAAACACCAAATCCCTCTCCCGTTTGACACTGCTGCTCAATAAAAACACACCAAGTTCTTTTTCCTTCCAGGACACTGGTCAGTGCAGGAGCCAGTCCCCTGGATCAGTCCTGAGGCTTCAGTTTCCTCTTGCCAAATTCAGTCTGAAAATGTTGAAAGCAATATTCCGGAAAGCAAATAACCTCAAAGTTGAAAGCCTGTGTCAGTCTGAGAAGTATGATAGACACAGAGTCCTGAGCACTCTGTCACCCACAAGAAGACTAGCCCTTCTGCATGAGCTCACCCACTATGTGCACCCCCTCCCCGCAAGTCAGTTAGCACCCTCTCTCGGGTACCTTTGGTGATGGTGGTATCACAGTGCTCTGTTTCAAGGGACCTTCAGTGGGAGCCCGGCACTGTGCCAATGCCTATGTCATTAACTTCACCTCATCTTTGTGGGCTCTGTAGCAGCTAGGTCATCCCAAGAACCAATATTTGGAGAGACAAAGAGACCAAAATCATGTAACTATTAGAACCATGTCTTGCTGCGATTATTCTGCTTTATTGCCGATCGGCGTTACTTTTCAAGTGTGTGCTCTATGAGTTGAACTTTATCATATTATACACTGACACGGGGGCGAGGGTTACTAAGTAGGTACTGAGTATGCACTGGGTATGTACTGAGCTTGACATTGTCTCCAGCTCTAGGCATCCGCCAGATGTTGAAATGCATTCTCCGTGGGCCAGGGGAGGGGGTGCTTGTCACATGTTTAGTGCCAATATTGGTAGGCTCTTTTGATAGGGCTGACATTTATCAGTTAAAGAAAGCAGAAAGGGAGAGGAAAGTGGAATGGGACGGCAGGTGAGAAAGACAGGAACACAGGAAGATGTGTGGAAGGAAGGGGTGGGTAGAGTAGCTCAGCTGCTAAACACGGGCCCTGATGCCACGTGCAGTCCAGAGCCAAGTCTGTAACTTCTGTTCCAAACACCCAAGTGTGCAGATCAAAACCAGAGGCTAGCCATGTTCTAGAGAAGGTACCAAACACCTCAAAGAGACGGAAGAAGGATGCTGGATCGCGGACACAGTAGATGAACAAACATTCATGTCCCTCCCTCTAAATCGGTGGTTCTCAACCTTCCTAATGTGTCACCCCAATACCGTTCCTCATGTTGCGGTGACCCCCAACCATAAAATGACTCCATTGCTGCTTCATAACTGTAATTTTGCTACTGTTATGAATCGTAGTGTAAATACCTGTAAAGCAGGATTCTGATATACAATCCCACAAAGGGGTCGCGACCCACAGGTTGAGAATTGCTGCTAAGGACAGCTCTGGGTGTAGTCCATACGGCACAGTGCAGCATAGCCAGCAATTTCAGGGAGGCTTCTGAGAGGGAGAGAGAAGAGGGCGGACCGAACAGAATCCTCAAGACTTAAGGGGAACTATTCTGGTGGGTTCTTTGAGTCCCCCCCCCCCTTTTTTGGTTGTTCTTTTTGGTTTTGTCCTTTGTTTGCCAGTTTGTTTTGTTTCCGGCTTTGTTTTGTGTTGGGGTAGGGTTTTGTGAGATGGGGTCTCATTATAGAATCCTGTGCAGCACAATTAATAAAAACTCAGAGGCAGATATTGGGGTTCAACCTGAAGATCAGAAAAGCAAAGTAACCAGCCACTGGCTCTTACCTCGACCTCAGTCCAAAATGGCGGTCCTGCCTCCAGCAATCTCAGAATGAGACTGAGACTGAGAGCTGTCTCCTCCCGTTTTATAATCCTCTTTAGTTCTGGCATTAAGGGTGTGCACCACTACTGCCTAGTTTCTTTGGCAAGCTAGTGTGGCTACTGGGATTAAAGGTGTGTGTCACTGCTGCCTGGTCTGTAAGGCTGGCCAGTGTGGCTGTTTTACTTTTCTGATCCTCGGGCAAGCTTTATTTATTAAAATACAATGAAATGTCTAGCTGGCCTCGAACTCAGAGAGACCCACTTACCTCTGCCTCCCAAGTTCTGGGATTCAAAGCTTTTATGCTCCATGTATTCTGAGCTGAGTGCTACAGAACCCTGACACTCGGAAATATCGAACACAATAGAGGACAGAAGAGGAGAAATGGTTAAGGCTGCTTTCTCTAGCAGAAGAGCCCATGGAGATAACCCAGCAAGCTAGACATCTCTTATGCCAGTAACCATGGTCACCGCTCCATCACCAACATCTGCATCAGGGCCAGCAGAGAATAGAAAGTCTGGACTTGGTTCCCTGGTGCGGGGGCAGGAGGGGGGTGGCCAGGGTATAAGCTGCTGGCTGTTTGTGTGGCAACATACCTGCTAGGCGTGCTGAAGTAGTTGGGCTAGCCCCTACCCAGAGCTTAGGAGGTTGCTGCATAAGGACATCTTTAACTTTACCTATAGAGTCCCAGACAGATCCCCACCTAGCCCCCAAATGGAACTGGAGAGTGACTAGTTACAAGAGGTTTGGAGTGAACTGTAGTGCAGAACACCATTGAAGACAAGAGGGTAGACCAGAAAAGGACTGCATAGGACCTGCAAATTAAATTAAACTGTCTTTATCATTACTGCCCAAGTGCAGCAAAAGCTCCCCAGTAAATCTAGACAGAGTCCCTGGCTGTCGAAACAGAGCATAACAGGTACTAAATCTAAACAGAGCCGATGGCTGTTAAAATAAATAGAAGATAGCTTTAAATTAGATCAAGCAGGAGCCAGGGTCTCATAACATAATCCATGAAATATATAGGGCATGATTCAACAATCACTTGCTATATGACGAACAAGCAAAGTCCTAATACAAATAAAAAAAAATTAGCCAACGGAAGTCCATACTGGAAAGACCCAGCGCTCAAATATCTGACAAAGACTTTAAAGCAACCACCATGGTAATTGCGGTCACACTTGAAACAAATGGGCAAAATAAAAAATACCAGAAGGAAGCGAGAAGACATAACAAACTAAACAGAAATCAGAGAACTGAAAGGACAGTACCTTGATTTTTTTAAAAAGTCCCTCCTAGATTTTATTTCTGTCACATTGAGTTGGCAAGGTCTGAGAAAGATAAATCTCCCAATCTAAGTAATAGAAAACAATCGGAAAGTAATGTTAATGGGACACGAGGGACCTCCAGGATAATAACAAAAGATGGAACTTGCCGGTCATCGAGGTCCAGGGGTGAATGGCTAAAGGAATAAAGACTGGACTGTGTCCAGCTTGGGAAAATACCCACAAGAAGACACATGACAAACGTGAAATCTAGACAGAGAAGGATCCAAAAATGAGCTAGAGAGAGATCATGCTCCACATATTTGGAAAACAACCTGGAGGACAGTGGCCAGTAGAGTTCTTGTCTGAAGCCATGGAGGCCAGAGAGAGAAATGGGACAGGATGCTTCAAACACTCAAGGTAGTGGGGGCGGGGGAGAGCACTTCAAATGCTCAAAGGGGGGCACTGACAAGCACGCCGTCTCTATTCAGCACGGCACGGGTACACAACCAGGCCACTCTACGTGAACCGAGACAAGGAATTTGTTCCAAAGAACCTGCCATCAAGGAAAGACAAAAGAAGTATAATTTTAAAAGGAAAAAAAGAAAGAAGGAAGGAAGAAGAAAGAAAGAAAGAAAGAAAGAAAGAAAGAAAGAAAGAAAGAAAGAAAGAACACAGTAACCAAACATGGCTTCAAACTCCAGAAGGGAAGGAAATCTAACACAGTGGGCAAACACAGGGCTGAGGGTAACAGAATAACCTTCTAATGAAACTCTACGGTTGAAATGAAAACTGGATCATATGATGTGGTGCTCAACATATTTAATCTGGGGGAGAGAATTAGAAAACCTAAATGGAAGTAAGGTTTGTACATTTCACTACGAGGGACGACATGTTGGCATCAGCAGATGGTGGCAAAACAAGAATCGGAGCAGGAAGGCAGAGACAGGAAGGGACAAAAATTAGAGATCTACAGATAAATCAACATCGACGCCTGGGAAATATTCTGAGGACTCACAGGAAGGAAGGGGGAACATGGAGCCAGGAAGAGCAGAAATGAAAACAACATAGATAATAAAATGTCAGACCACAGCCCTAAGATGCCAATCACTACTCTGAGTCAAATTACAGCAAATACACCAGTAAACTGCACAGAACCTGGAAGGACGGATTTTTTGAGTGACCCAACTATATATTATCGATAAGAAACTCACTTTGTATATATTAATAATAATGGCGGAATGAACACAACATGATAAGATAGTACATCTACGAAGCTTATTGCATATTTGACGGCAATGTCTAAAGAGATGACTTCATTGACAGAAGACAAAGTAAACTTCAGAGCAAAGACAGCGGTGAAGCTCCTGGAGAATAATTCCACCAAGAACAGAAAGGAATTCTCGATGTGCATGTGCCAAGCAGCAGAACACAAAACCCTTGAATCTAGAGTCGATTTTTTTTTTAAAGGAAGTATGGCCTTACACTGTAGCGTTATACCAAGGGAGCTCATCGGCTCGCTTAGAAACTGGTTGGCCATGTCTGAGGCGGTCAAGAAAGCAAGTAAGCGATCATAAAAGACAGGAGTTGGAGACTGGACCTGGCAGGGGCAGAGCCTATGGTGTCCTCCTGTGTGCTCAGCTTTAGAAGTCATGGATTCTCTGTGTTCTCCTTGATCACAAGGTGGCGGTTGCAGGGAGGAGTTTTAGCTTTCTTGGTGTGCTAGGATTCCTTTTATAGGATGGACTGAGTATGGGCTCATGGTCTGAAGCTTAGATTTCCATTTTCTCATTAGCTCCTCTGAGAAGCACAAGTTTCCAGAGACTGTCAATCAATGCATTTGCTAATTGAGCTTCTAAATTATGTGCTAATCCCAGTCTTGTAGAGCAAAACAGAGTTCTGAGTGCGGCGAGTACTTCCACATGGCACTTATAAAAAGTGCCTATGCCCCGTGTGCCATGCGTCTTTTGAAGTACAAGCCTCCCCTGGTTATTCCTAGAGTGGAAAAACCCTGTGAACGCTATCTAGGACATCGCTCCGGTGCTGGCGAGGGAAGTTTCTTGGGAGCCAAGGGTTACTCGATACACTCTCTGAGTCCTGGGATGGCCATCACAGAGGAGCATCTGACAACAGAGAAAACCCCAATAATGAAGCCAACAGGGCCACCTCCCTGTCCTGTTCCACTCAAAGAACTTGCAGGGGTATACTGAAGAAGAACCCATGGTTGGCTTAGTATGGCATAAGCACTTTTCGGCCCATGCACGGACATGCCTCAGGGTCTTTTCAGTGTGTTTCTCAATAGGACTACGTAATAAACAGTGGTGAATTCATCGCAGTGGAGCTTGGGTTCATTGTCCTCTTGTAAGCCTGTTTAGTAATCTTCCAAGTGTCAGGCTCTAAGTACATTGATAGGAACCCACCAGATGCCAGCAATCGTAGGCCAGTCGCACAGTGGGAAACGCTGAGAGAAACAGACCCTCTCACAAACAGGTCTGAACAGAGCTTGCTAGAGTGTAGCCACCAGCCACCCCGGGCTTCCCTTTCCTGCTCAGGGCATGGAAACGCTCTCCTGGCTCTGCTGCTGCTGGAAGCCGTGATTCTAGAAAGTGTTTCTAGAACATTCAGCACAAGTGCTCCTCCTCCAGTGAATGTGATGCCTGCCACATGCTGGGCCTCCCAAGAGTGGGAAGGAAGGTTCCAGGGTCAGGCCAAAGCCAGCAGGCTACCCTCGGAGGCCAAGGCCACAGGGCCTGGCCTGAGAAGGGAGTGCAGTGTGCAGACCCCCACATACACAGTGGAGTCTGGGAGGGTCTCCATGAGGGTGCCATGGCTGGAGAGAGGGTTAATTGCAGCTGTGCCCCTAACCAGGGCCCCGTGGATGCTCTGCCTTCTCCATGTGGAGTGTTTGCTCTGGAAGGAATTTGGTTTGAGTGTCCACGGGGTATTGGGTTAACTTTTCTCTGTCTTCCCCACACACCCCAGTCTCTCCCAATATGAGCAAACGGTTGCCAACAAATAGGCAATGTCCCCTCCAGGGCAACCATGCTAGTCACACTCAGGCTGACTTTTTTCTAGCACCTTCTTCAGTTTTCAGGCCCAGCAGATGTGTGGGCCATCCGCCGAGCTTACAAAGAAAAGCAAGCTTGCAAGAAGAAAGAAGGAATTTGCAGACTGTGCCTTCACACCAGTCAAATATCCCCATGATGTTATTCTCCTTGTCACCTAGAGTCCTGTCTTCCAGACACACCCAAGTACCAGCAAGTCTTGTTTCCAACCACACCACCTCTCTCCTCATTGATATAGTTGTTTTGAACTCTAGCGTGCATTGGTCTCTCGTTCACAGATCACAGATTCAGAAGATCCATTTTATAGCGTGGTTTAAAATATGCTCTGCCATGAACCACACAGATCCTTAGAGTTCTATGACCTGGAAGCAGAGAAGATGCCCAATTGGGGAAGGCACTTGTCGCACAAGCAGGACAGGCTGGGTTTGAGTCCCTGGAACTCGTGCAAAGCCAGGTGCATCCTCACACGTCTGTAATTCTACAGCAAGATAGGAGGTGGAGTAAAGGAACTTTCCAGAAGCTCTCAGGCCAGCTAGCCTGGAGAAACAGAGAACAACAAAGAGACCCTGCCTCGAACAAGGCAGAAAAATGAAGACTATGTGGGAAGTCATTTTCTAATACCCACAACCACACATACAAAACACACAAACAGCATTTATGCATACACATCATACCCACAGAGAACAACAAAACTCCCCTCGCTCTGTTAATAACAGTGTCTGATTCTATTTGGATTTGACGGTAACAGAGATGAGCATGTCCACACTAAAAGCTTTAAGAGCATGATAGCAATGCTCTCTGGGGCTAATAGCAGACAACCTGGTAATAAAGAGAATCTCGGGAATAAGATGGCTTGCGGTCCACTACTAGAAATGCTGGAACCGCTGCCGAGCAACCCAGTGACGGGAGAAGTGGAAAGGGCAATGGAATCCTATCTTACCTTTTAAACAGAGTGTTGTCTTTGTTTATAAAAAATGGCCAGGCCAAGCTGGGCGGTGGTGGCGCATGCCTTTAATCCTAGCACTTGGGAGGCAGAGGCAGGCAGATCTCTGAGTTCGAGACCAGCCGGGTCTACAAGAGCTAGTTCCAGGACAGGCTCTAGAAACTACAGGGAAACCCTGTCTCAAAAAACCAGAAAAAAAATATGAACAGTTTTGCCGGGCGGTGGTGGCGCATGCCTTTAATCCCAGCACTCGGGAGGCAGAGGCAGGTGGATCTCTGTGAGTTCGAGGCCAGCCTGGTCTACAAGAGCTAGTTCCAGGACAGGCTCTAAAAAAGCTGCAGAGAAACCCTGTCTCGAAAAACCAAAAAAAAAAAAATAGCCAGGCCAGCAAATGGTGAAGCTGAGCTCCTAAGGATAGCACACATGGAAGTAGGAGAGAGATCGCTCCTCAGTGTGAAAGTACACAGAGAAAGGGAGAGAGGGAAGGAGAAGGAGGGAGGGAGGGAGGGGGAAGGGAGGGAGGGAGGAAGAGTACCATGAAGAAATGGGGAGAGAACTACCTGCTCTAATTCAGAGGAATATAACTAATTGTCAAATACAGTAATTTATAAAAATGTTACATTTCCAAATAGCTTCAGGGTACATTTCCATACAATCCAAAAATTAAAACATCAAAGCCATATCTTCAAAAAAAGGAAATAAATCAGAAATCCATAGCAAGATAACTTACTTTGAAAACTTAAAAAATATTCTCTTTTGCCCCACGCTGTCAACTGTTTAATTTCTGGCCATACGAAAGTCTCTGGGACACAAAACCTTCCCAACTTGATCTGTGAGGCACAAGAAATTAGATACTTGTGTAAATTAATAACTATAGATAAAGCGGTTGTCAGGCTAGAGAGATGGCTTGGTAATTGAGAGCGCTTGCTGCTCTTGCCGAAGACCGGTTCCCAGCACCCACATTGAGAGTCTCACAACCTCCTATAACTTCAGTTCCGGGGGCTCTAACACTGTCATCTGGCTCTGTGAGCACCTGCACATATGCGTGCGCGCGCGCGCGCGCACACACACACACACACACACACACACACAGAGTAAAAGAAAAAAAAATAAGGAATTGCCAAAGACACACTTCCCCAAAGCATCCTGTATCTCTTATGTCATTGGTTCTTTTCAAACTTTCAAGGGATTGGTTGTTTGTCTGCTTCTCATGCTGAGTGGGCAAAAAGGGGAAATGATGAACAGTGGACCCTGATCATCTGATGAGGTTAACAAATCCTCGATATGAAAACCCGAAGCCCACAGTGTGAACTAACATCTCTTATGGATTCAGGTGCAGAAATTTCCACTAAAATATTTTCAAACCAAATCCAACTGAACATTAAACCCACAATACCCCCATGGCCAATCATAGCTACTGCCAGGAATGCAAGAAAGATTCAATATTTAAAAAGCTATTAACATGATTCCATATGACACGGGAGAGCTAAAAGGGGGTGTGGTTATCTAAGGTTATCTACTGAAGAACTCTACGAGCGAGCATGCCTGGAATTCCAGTTTTCCATGTCTGCCACTGGCAGCAGGTGGTTCTCTTACAGCTAAGTAGTGGCCTCTCAAAGTCAGGACTCGTCCTAGAGTCTCGAAGCCAACTGTTGATTGCAACACACACGTAAACAGAGAACAGGGTCAATTAACGAGAGAGCCCCCAGGCGGGCCATGAGATAAACTGGCTACGTCTTAGCCAGCCACTTGTTCATGAAATCATTTGAACCGGAATGAAATAGAACGAAAAAGACGAGAAAAATAGCAGGGCGAATGACTCATAAAATGGCGATGTTTCCTGAAACCTTGTAAATAACATGCAAAAGTGTTTATGTAGTGATGAGGTCAGAGACCTTGCCTCCCATGGGTGATAGCGAAGAATCTTAGTGAACAGCGCATTGGACCCAGAGGGCTTAGGAAAGATGCTTTCTGTGTTTTCACTGCTACAGAACTTGTTTGAGCTCAACACTGGGATCATGTGTGAGACAGACAAAAAGACTGGAAGCTTCTACCGATCTTGTATGGAAATCTTGTCTCGTGAAATGAAGCTCAGGCAGATCACAAAGCAATCGTCGTCTACTTTTTCCAAACCTGGCAGCAATAGTTTCTGAAAGTCTTGACCACGTAGTGATTAACTGAAGCTCTCCGGACCTCAGTGGAAAAAAATCCCACAGTAATGATATTAGACTATTTTCAGAAACTGTCTAATATTTACTTCTCATCCTTGCCCCATGCGTGTGGTCTCTCAGAGAAGAGCATGCTGAATTGGATTTGGTCACGTGACTAGCCTTGAGCTCAGGGAAGGTGTCCTGGGTAGCTTCGGTGGCAGCGTGAGGCATGTGGGAAGTGGGAACCTCAACTGAGGGGTTGTCTATATCCGATGGGCCTGCGGTTGTGTCTGTGAGCCAGTTTCGTGGTTATTAACTGACGTAGAAGGACCCAGCCTATCATTGGGAGGTACCATCCTTTGTCAGGTGGGACTGGGCTGTGCAGGAAAGTTAGCTGAACCAGTGGGTAAACCGTGATCTCTATGATCTCTGCTTCAGTTCTGCCTCCAGGTTTCTGTCTTGAGCTCCTGCCCTGACCTTCCTCTGTTATGAACTACTATTACCTGGAAGTGTAACATGAAGTAAACACTTTTGCACCCACGCTGCTTTTTTTCAGTGTTTTCTCACAGCCATGGAAAGCAGGCTAGGTGGGTAGGGTGAGGACGCTTCCCTAGCCCCACCTTTTCCTACAGTTATGTGACATCCGCAGAAATGGCATTTACCGGAGCCTGACTGACCAGTGTGCATTCCCGTCAGCACCAAGAAATGAACATCCTCTGGCTAGCCTCCTGGTCCAAAGAGAGGAGGTGCATGAAGAAAAGTTCCATTAAAAAGGAAGGAAGAAGAGAAGGGGGAGGAGAAAAAGAATGTCCATCAGCACAGAACCCTGACAAAATCAGTATGCCCAGATGTTTCAAAATAGAAAGCAAGCAAGCAAGAAAGGAGGGAGAGAGGGAGGGAGGGAAAGAAGAAAGAAAGAAAGAAAAAAAGAAAGAAAGAAAGAAAGAAAGAAAGAAAGAAAGAAAAACAAAAATGCAGCCATTATGACTCGGATATAAAATATTCCCAATATTCCCTAAGGCTCTTGTGTTGAAGCCTTGGTCACCAGCCATTCCGAGGTGGGGCTTTCTGAAAACTATCAGATCAAGGGGTCTCTGAGTGCAGCAGTGGGTTGATATATTAATAGATTTGTAATTTGGTGCCATTATTGGGAATCAATGGATCTTTAGGAGGTGGGGCCTGACTGAAGAAATCAGGTCACTGGGGACACGTCCTGGAAGCCTTTATCTTGTTCATCCCACCCAACCCAGCTGCCTGGTCAGCATGAGGTGAGCGGCCCCTTCTGCCACATGTTCCCACCACCACCCACCACCGTGACTATCCTACTTCACCTCCCGTCCAAGGCAACAGAGCCATCTGACCTTGAGCTAAAAGCCTCTAAAACCACGGGCAGCGTATGCCTCTTCTCCTTGATTTTCTTTTCTGCACGTTCACATTTTTCCTTCGTTCTTAGCAATAAAGACATGAAAAGAGTTCCTAATCTAACCTGTTAAGAAAAGACAGCGCTCCCTCCCTGCCTTGTCCCTTCCAGCCATCCCAGCCTCCAGCAGTGTCCCTCAGTGGCAGTCTATAGTATATACCGAGCCAAAAGAACTTGCCACAAGGGCTCCCCTCCCAGCCCATGAACCTTGTCATTTTTTGGCTTCTATCTGGGGCCTCTCTGGAGGCATTGACTGCTTCTTCCAAGAACCACTCTGAGTTCCCAATTTCACCAAATAATTGACAAGCCTGGACTTATCAGATGTCCAAGAAGGAAGAGAGGCCATGCCACAGGAGGCTAAGCACACTACAGAGCGTCCACAGCTTTCCAAGTATGTGTTAGCACAGGAGGCAGCTGAGAGATTAAATAATTGAACAGATTCTGAGATGTTTCGGTATTGAAAAAGAACATAAGGCCAGAAGAAAACTCAGGTCTGCATGTATTTCCTGTCAACGTGATATTATTTCTGGATAGGATGCAAAGGCAGGGAGTTCAAATGAGAGTCTGAGGGCAGACTGCTTGAAAAGTTTCGATGTTGGTACACCAAAACCATGCATAAAAATATAATACAAATGATGTCTTGGTTAGGGTTTCTATTGCTGTGAAGAGACACCATGACCACCGCAACTCTTTTTTTTTTTTTTTTTTTTTGGTTTTTCGAGACAGGGTTTCTCTGCAGCTTTAGAGCCTGTCCTGGAGCCGCAACTCTTATAAAGGAAAATACGTAACCTTTATCATCATGGTGGCATTCAGGCAGACATGATGCTGGCTCCATCTTGATCAGGAGGCAACAGGAAATGGGCTGAAACACTGGGTGTGGCTTGAGCATACATGAGACCTCTACAATAGCAGACTTCCTCCAACAAGGCCACACCCACTCCAAAGCCACACCTCCTAGCAGTACCACTCCCTTTGGGGTCCATTTTCTCTTAAACCACCCCAAATGACAAAACTGGGAAATGATTTGCAATATGTAAATGAAAATGATAAAGGACTAATCTTTGTTCATGAGAATACTTATAAATGGATAATACTTAGAAACTGATTTTCTATTTCAAATGCCATGTGTGTGCTGTATATAAATCTGTATGTGTGCACGTGTGTGCATGTAGATCGAGGCCAGAGATCAACATTAGCATCTTCGTCAGTCATTCTCCACCTTAATTTTTGGGACAAGGACTCTCATTGAACCTGGAATCCACCAAATGGGCAAGACGAGCCGGCGGGTGAACTCCAGCGATCCTTGCCCACTCGCCCTGCTCAGTGCCGGGATTACAAATGCCTGACTCTGTGTTCATCTTTATATGGGGGTTGGAAACCTGAACTCAGTTCTTATTCTTGTACAGCAAGGACTTCATCCACTGAGCCATCTCCCTGGCCCCATGTTTATACTACATTAAGGATAAAATCCATAAAAGCAATAATACAAACTTTTTTGTTTTTTGGGGTTTTGATTTTTTGTTTATTTTTCAATATAGAATTTCTCTGTAGCTTTGGAGCCTGTCCTGGAACTAGCTCTGTAGACCAGGCTGGCCTCGAACTTTCAGAGATCCACCTGTATCCCCCTCCTGAGTGCTGGGATTAAAGGCATTTAATCACCACCACCACCCAGCCCAAAAGTATTTTTAAGAATACCTCACTAAGTCAAGCATGGTGACTCATGCCTGTAGTCCCAGAAATTGGGAAACTGAAAAAGACAGGCACCTGATCAAGACCAGTCTACACTGTACAATAAATCCAAGGCCAGCCTGGACGCTTTGAGGAAGGCAATTGATAATATAAATCCAAAAACTTAAATTTTCATATAGAGTTAATCCCAGAACAATGTCTAACCAAGAACTCTTTCTGTAACTCTGCTTAAATCAAATAATCCTAGGCATACACAAAGATGGGTTTGCAGGCACAGCTACAGCCGACCTTTGCAGCCGGCAGAAGAATCTGGGAGAGTGTGCCCAATTCTCAACATAGAAGACCTGGTTAATGAACTCTGATATATTAAAATGAGGCAATGTTATAACACGGTAAATATTATCAGAGTAAAATACTCCTCACATTGTTCAAACTTTTTAGTTATCAAAATGAGTAGTATGACTTCTTTTCATGTGTTTGAGAGTATGTATGTGAGTGTGTGTGTGTGTGTGTGTGTGTGTGTGTGTGCACGTGCACTTTCAAGCCAGTTCCAGGGATCTATCTGCCTGTCTCCCCATGCCCAGAGCTGGGGGGCATTGCAGGCATACTCTGTCATGCCTGACATTTTTATGTGGGTTCTGAGGGTGAAATCCAAGCCCCCATGCATGCTGTGTATAGCAAAACACTTGACAACTAAGCCATCTCTCCAGTCCATTACCACTTCTTTAAATAAGCATATACGCTAATATTCCAGGGTCAGAGATGTGTACAGGGAACTCCTAAGAAGCGGGTACAATTCAGGTCAATTTGGTTTAATCTTTGTCTTTTCCTGCACTTCTCACATTTCCACCCTGAGTTCTATTTCTGTTGTCTTTAACCAGAAACACACACACACACACACACACACACACACACATGTACACACAAAGTACACATATAAACACACACACATGCACATACATGCATACATACTCACACACAGGTAAGTTTTAAAAAGAGGACTTTACTAAGCTGTAAATTACTTTTATTAATACGATAGCTCGTCCTCCTGATTTTAAAAGCACTTGCAAAGGAAAATTCTATCAAGTGATTAAATAAATACTTGGAGAACAAATGAGTTTCTGCGAATTTGGCCACAATAATTTATAGCATACATTGGCTGGAGCTGTTCAGCACTGACAAATTCCAGGAAGTAATTGCATAAAATACTTGGAGAGGAAATTGCTTTATGCTTCCATGCTATTTCTGGAAATTAGCATCTTTGTAAAAATAAACGAGGAGTAATCACAATCATAAACCCTGAACCGTGACTTCCAGGCTGCTAGGCTTGAGCTTTCGGACCATTAGGGACATTGAGAGAACACGGACTGTTAATTTGCCCCTGTTATGAAATAATCACATACAACTGTGGCTCCCTTCTTCCCTTTGTATCTTCACCGTCCTGCTTTCTTTCGGAAGCGTCCCATGTGGAGTTCAGATATGCTGACGTGCAGTTTGTGGAGAAAACCTGCTTGTCGTTCTGTTTCCCTCCCAGAAATTATTACATAACCCGTGTTCTGCATCTCCACCTTCTCCAATTCCCATCAGCCCCTCAAACCTAGACAGTTCCCAGGATCAAGGTGAACTTCCAAGTTCTTGTCCTAAGCCTAATTCAAAACCTGAGAGGATTTTTAATTTTTGTATTTCTCTCAAGTCTGCTTCATCTCTTACCATGTTCTGTCCCCCTCTAAGGGGTTCTTAAAGGTTCTCATCTTGTTGGCAATTAGCCCCCTCCACCTCCACAGCCTAGGATTCACCATTACCATGGTGCTAGGAACCTCCCATGCATCATCTGCTCCAGCGAGTCCCCAGCAGCCCCAGCGAGTCCTGATAGTGCTCCCAGCCACTTGCTTGATATTCCGAAGACTGTGCTGTCTGGTGCTTAGACTGCTCTTCCAGCTCCTCCTCACGGCAGCCACAAGCTGTCTCCGCTCCTTTTTACCCCCTAGCCCTTCCCGCCAGGTTTCTACTCCTCATGTGCATGGTGTCCATGGAAACCCAGAGGAGAAAACGGATTTGAGAAGTACTTCTGAACTGGCAACTCATGACCAGTTGGGTACAGAGCACCGAGAACAGATAAGGTATTTGGAGTATTCCTGGGGATCAATGGCTAGTTGACGGTGAGCCGAGGGGGGAGGGGAGAGGAGAGAGCATGAATATGAGCAGCTGGGGCTGGGGCGCTGGCTCGGTGAGCAGATGCTTCCTGTGCAAGCGTGAGGACCTACCTCCAGAGCCTCAGCCCCCACGAGAAGAGCTGGCTGCGGCAGGGCATGCTTACAACCCCAGTCCTGGGAATGTGGAGACGAGGGGGAGATTCCCTGGCCCGCCACTCTATCCAATCGGCAACCTCCAGATACAGTGGGAACCCCTGTCTCCGAAAATAAGGTGCAGAGTAATTGAAGGAGACACCTGATGCCAACCTCTGGACACACACACACACACACACACACACACACACACACACAGCATCTACAGAGAATGGGGGGAGACAGAACAAAAACAAAACGTGTATGTACATTTGTCTGTCTATAGTTCTATTAGTTATAACCTGAAATGGAGTTTTTATGAACTGAAATCCAGGTTCTGAAGACTCTGCCTCTACTTTATCCTGGGTCCCACTTATGAGAAGTGCTGGGACAGCCTCCCCAATCTCGACATCTTTACCTGCACAGCCAAGTCCTTTGGTCACGTACAGAACACTGATGGCTTCCAGGAACCCCAGCCTATCGCACTTCCCAGAGGTTTCTGTACCCAGTGGCTCCTTCGATATTTTAATGATTAAAACAATAGAGGCTTGGGGTGGGGGAGCAACTGTTGTCTTCATTGGGAAAATCAGGTGCTAAGGAAAGACCCAAAGCAACAGCAAGCTCCCAGAGTCTAATAGGCAGGAAGGGGAGGGAGGGTCCTCCTGCTTGAGTGGGAGGAGCCTTCAGCTTTACTTGGTCAAGCCCCGTGCCTATCACAGTAACTTGTAGCCAGCAATTATAAGAGTTCACATTTTCCACGGTTTAAGAAGGAGAATCTCGTTTTTATTAATTAGCTGAAGCACCCTAGACAGCTGAAATACCCTTACAGCCCAGCCTCACACATCTGTGCGTCTCCTTGTAGCCTACTTACGAGGCAAGGAGAGCAAAACTGAGGGACACCTTCAGTCCCATCCCAACATTAAAATCATAATACAGATGGACAACTTCTGACAAAGCCCAAATGATCCTGGCAGAAACACCAGAGGCAGCCCTGTCCACTTCTGCAAGAACCTCCTTGGAGATCAGCCCCTACCTAGAACAGTTTGCAGCTTCTCGCCTCGGCTCATGTCTCTTGAGCGCCCCCTACAGCTCCATGGCCGAATATGCAGGCACAATGCTAATTTCAAACCTTTAACGAGCAGCCCACGTTAGAGTTGATATTCATTGCCCACATCCTTGCTTTCCTCCCCATTTTCCATGTCGCCGTGTATTGCCTCCTGAAAACAGCTCCAAGTGGTGGGCACTGCTGTGAGCCCCACTCTACAAGTGTGGAGACAGATGGGATGCACAGGTGAGTGACCCAGCCATGCATACAGTGGTGCTGTTGGGATTCCAGCAGTGGAGGGCATGGATGACTGAGACTTCTGCCCGGGAATCGTATGTCCTGCCCTTCCATGTGCGCTACAGTGATCACGGAAAGAGTGCTGCTGCAGGCACACAGAGAAGGGAAAATCCAAAGAGGTCACTGAGTGATTCAAGCTGGGCAAACGGTCCCTTAGAACAGAAGGCAACAGACAGACTCAAAGCACACAGAGACGGTATAGAAGGGAAAGGGACAAAGAGAAATACTCTGTCTTGGAGGCTCAGCCCCCTTGACCAGGAAGAAATATCTCTGAAGCAATGTATTCTATTTTAGATCCTTCGGTGAGATAGAAAAGTAAACCATCTTGCTTTTATAACAACACTGGCACCATGCTGTCCAGAGAACCCTTAAGCCAGGCCTTTCAATCTTAAATTTTTTAAGATTTATTTTATTTTAAATTATATGTATGGGGGTGCGTGCGTGCGTGCGTGCGTGCGTGTGTGCGCACGCATGATGTAGTTGCTCCTGGAAGCCAGAAGAGGGCGTCAGATCCTCAGGAGCTGGCGGTTACCGCAGGTCCCAGGAACTGAACTCAGTTCTCTGCAAGGGCAGCAGAGATCCTGACCACTGAACTTCTCTCCATCCTCTTAGCCTTTGTTCTAACAAAATATATCCACTTAAAATATAGCGACAGAGGAGCACCATAAAATGGGATAAAGGGGATGATGTCCCTCACTAACCAGTTGTGTATAAGCCGCAGAATTGATGGAGTTCTGAAAAGGGGCTTAAAGACAGTAAATCCAAGAGAACACAGCAAGGCGCAGGGGCCTCTGCTTCATTTACCCGGAGTATAGATTTTCATCCATGCCTGCATGCTTTTTTAACAGACTTAAGCCCTTAAGTACTAGGCTGTCTGCTAAGACCATGAGGGCGCACAGACCACATGCCAGCAGTGAAATCCGCAGGGAAGCGTTGTCTTGTTCTAAGTCACATAAGACATTGCACGGGATTAGCAGCCACCCTCAGGACACGGTATTAACTGAAATGTTCCCCTGCATTTGGAGGTCAGGGCCCACACACTTTCTTGGCAGAATCCAGCTGCAAACATATTTGTCTGGATTTCACTTTGTTATAAACCAAAGGGTTGTAGAAGGAACCTGGATGTTCCAGCTATCCTGAAACAGAAGAAGGCCGAGCAATCCTGGGCTTGCATTCCAACTTAACAATGACAAACCAGAGGGAAGTGGGGACTGCTCTTATGAAGGGAAACCGAGTTCTAGCTCTCGACATCTCTACCGCTCCCTACTGTCTCTCCGGCAGTGCCAGCTGCTCGCCTTTGAGTTTGCCAAGTAGACAAATAACTATGCAATCTATGAGCTCAGTTTCTCAGGCTGGGCGGAAAAGACAAGAATCTAGAGCAGTTTCACAACCTGTGGTTCGCAACCCTCGGTGGGGGGGGTCGAATGACCCTTTCACGGGCATCACCTAAGACCATCAGAAAACACAGATACTTACATTACAATGCAAAACAGTAGCAAAATTACAGTTATGAAAGAGCAACGAAAATAATTTTATGCTTGGGGGTCACCACAACATGAGGAACTGTATTAAAGGGTCACAGCATTAGGAAGACTGAGATCCAGTGGCCTAGAGAGAGGATTGCACAGTAGTGGGCTGTGTTAACGAAGTAAATCCAGAATACTCAGTGGCTAAGCTAGTGTAGATATCAGTCTCTTCCTGACCTCTGAGCAGCCTCGCCTGGGCTCATGCACACAGCCACGGTAGGCAGAAAAGATGGGGTTCACCCAAGCCCCAAGTCGCAAGTGGTACATGGGTCCGCAGTGGTATCAAGTTCCTGGTCTTTGAATGAGGCCTACAGAGACACCAACCACGACACTACCTGCGTGAGATTCTCTGATGTGGTGTTAACACTGGTCCTGTTAACATCTTACACGGTCTGCTATGCAAAGACAGGCACGCCCCGTGTTCTCAGTGTCCCCCATCCTATTACCTGTAGATGACCGGGGAACATAACGATCACCCACGCCAGCAGCCACCGGGATCCTGTCCAGGAAGTCATAGGGTCCAATATCCTAGAAGCCTCCCTCACCGCCTACAAAAAAGAAAAACAGAAAAGACCTAATTTCCAACCAGCTCTGGCTCCAGAGATAGTCTGTGAGCTGAGAGACCAATCCGAGGACAGAGACCCTGAAGCCGGCAGTGTCTCGGCAAGGTTTGTGTTGGCCCAGGATGGGACTGCCTGCTGCAGGATGGAGACAATATGGAGCTCCCTTTAGGATGAGCCCTCCAAGATTGGGGAGGAGGCGGAAACTGTCCCACCCCCCCAGTCAGCAACTCATACTCCCAGCGCTCCAGAAGTCGAGACACCCCTGCGCCAGCCACCTCCCAGCCTGATTGTCAGCACCGGGGTGTGGCTTTTGGCGTAGTCTAGGGAAGCCAACCTACAGCCAAGGGTCCGGGCACCTGCCAGCTTAGGCTCCTTGCGGCAAAAAATGAGTCCAAAGCCACCTACACTAGACCAGAGAGGGGAAGGAACCTGCCTAAGGTCACACAGAAAAACAGTGACTCTAGGAGTGGACCAGATCAGATAGTTTGAGGCATTTCTCACTAAACATACAATGCCCTCTGCTTCCAAGCTTGTGGCTAAAAGAGCTGGGGTGGGGGAGGACAGTCCTGCCGAGTGAGTCCGTTAAAGGTGAGGAAGGACTAAGCCCATAAGGGCAATGGGAACTTTTTTTTTCTCTCCCAGTGTGTTTTTCTGTCAATTTACAGAGAACTGAGTTTGAGAGGAGACTGGAAAAGCCGAGGTCACACTCGACTCCCGCTTCGCCTCGCGGGCGCCTTGGCGGAGTCGGTGTCCGGGGGCGGGTCGGTGGCTTCTCTCCATCTGGAGAAAGCATTAAGGCCTGGCTTAATGCGATCCGCAAATGTGCTGCTGTTTCCGACCTGAGGCGGCAACTCTGGGACGAAGAGAGGCGGCCAGGGCCGGGCCCGGGACCACGCACCCCTCTCAGCTGGCTCGCACACTCCAACGCCCGCCACCCTCACGCCTCCTATTCCTGGCGTGCGTCTCGCCTGGGTCCTCTGCGCTCCAGGCGTGCGAGCTTCAGTAACCAACCCGCAGGACCTTCGGACACTCCAGACTGCGATCAACCCGCAGTCCACTGACCCTGCAGGGTGTCCCAGTCATCGAGAGCGCCCTTCGCTCGCTGAGGACCCGGGAAGATTCTGCCCAAAGTTACCGGACCCGGTGGTGTGCGCCTAACCGGAGCTATCTAAGTCCTGTAGGGTGGTGCTCAGGTTATGAAGCCCCGCTTAGGACCAGCAGAGGACCCTACTTGCCAGTGTCATTCCCATCAATTTGCTCAGCCTTACCATCCTAGGAGAGACCTGTCCCTGGATCTCCGAGAGT
This sequence comes from Arvicola amphibius, assembly GCF_903992535.2. Taxonomy (NCBI): domain Eukaryota; kingdom Metazoa; phylum Chordata; class Mammalia; order Rodentia; family Cricetidae; genus Arvicola; species Arvicola amphibius. The sequence goes on along the minus strand of NC_052058.2, from coordinate 153,384,462 downwards.
GTCCCTTCTCCCAACCCGGCGCCGCAGCAGCGTCTCTGGGTGCCGCGGGGGATGCGCGATGTGGAGACGGAGATGATCAGCACCAACTCGGCGACACCTCATGCGCAGCGCGGGTCCCCGATGGTCCCCGACGCCAGCCTCCAGCCCGCGCCGCCGCCAAAGTTAAATGGGGCTGGGACGCGGCCGCCCCGCCTGTCCCGCCCCTCCGGGCGCGCGGAGCGCAGGGCTGGCCCCGGCCCAGAGGCGGAGGGCGCGCGCCGCCACCTGCGCCGTCTGTCCCGCAAGTGCGCGTCGCGCCCCGGGGCCGGTCGGTCCGTGCCCGCTCTTCGTCCTCGGCTCGAGCCCCCGGTCGCTGGGAACGCGAGGACGAGAGGGGTAGCGGAGCCGCAGCCGGGCGGCTCGGTTCGCGCGGAGCCGCGGCGGCCACGGCGAGACTCGGCTGGAACGCTTCTCCGCCCGCTTCCTGGAAGCCACTCCTCGCCCTGGGCCTGCAGCCAGGCCTGGTGCCAGGAGCCCCGGCTGCCGCCGCCGCCGGCAGCGCGCTGGGGAGAGGCAGCGGCTGTGCCTCGGGCCAGCAGGGCCAGCCGGGCCAGTGCAAAGATGCCATCCCCTCCCACCTCCGCTGCCTGGCCCGGGCGCCTCGTCTGCTAAGTCGTGCCCCGCGAAGGGCTGCCTGAAGACACTGGCTCGTGCTGGGAGCCTTTAGGAGCTTGATCAAGACCCGTCAGAAGCCTTTGCAATCCAGGGACTTTCGACTGCAGGGGACCCTGGGTGACCCAGCAGGAGCACCTAAACCTGCTACCTGAAGCCCAGGGTATGAAACTGGTATGGGTGACCCCGAACTCCAGACCTGTTCGAAAATAAATTCAGCACCAGAGCCTAGGGTTTGGAATGAAGTCGTCTCAGTCGGGAATGGAGGCAGGGTTGAGGGTGCCTTGGGTACTTTTGAAGGGAAGAAAAGTCAGGGAAGACACGCAAGGGCCTCGGCTTCATCCCAACAACAGGAGCCAAGGATCAGGGTGTTCCTTTTAAGGTCTGCAGCGCTGTGCCACCACCCTTAGGTCCCTTGAGTGATGCTATTCTGCCAAGCAGTGTGTGTGCAGCCAGCCATCCTCAAAGCGTTATCCTAATTCCTGGGGGAATAGCTTGCCCTCGGAGATCAGAGAGGCCAGGTTGGGAATTGGTACCCACTTCTCTCAGGAATCTGAAACATTTGCATCCAAAGTTGCTCTCTTGACCGCTGGACTGTTGGTGCTTCCAGACGGTCACAAGCATTGCCAAGAGGTTCCCCTACCTGCCTTCCTCGCCTTTTCTTCCTTTCCCCAGTCAGATGGCTTCCTCTAACCAGAGGAACCTTGTGTGTCTCTCCACTACAGGCAGGAAAGGGCTTGGAATCCTAAGGAAAATGAGCAGGTGGCGGCGGATGGGGAGAGATTCAGGAGGAGCCAAGAGAAGAGGACAGAGCTAGACTGTGACTAACTCACCTACAGACGACTAAGTCTCTCTGTTCACCCCAGTTTAGCTCTGGAACGTGGAGCAGGCAATGCATTTATGAATACTGGGCTGTTACTGTGGTGGGTAAGACAGGATCAGGTTCCCATGAGCCTCTGGTCACATTTTGTCAGCCAGTTGGCCTACAGCCTTATTCTGTAGACATTTCTGTGTTAAGACACCGTAACACACATTCATACATTCACAGTGACCTGAGGGCCCCAGCACCTGTCCCTCCCCTGACAGGGACTGCTCTCTATCCAACTGTGTGTCACAGCCACTTGGGCCTTGGGGACACACAGACAGCACTGTGTCCAAGGGTGGCTTAAAACGGTGAAAACACAAATGATAAAATGTTGCGAAGAGGACTTTTTAGGATAACGGTGTCCACAGGAAGAGCTGAAGCAGACACAGGAAAGGGCATTGGCTTGTGGGACCTTCGTGGTGAATGAGCACACCGGTGAACTCACAACCTTCACTGGTCTTCAGATGCCTTTCGAAAATGCTGTGTGCATTGGTTATAGGGTGACAGGTGACGAGTTTTCTAGAAAGACATCGCAGATGAGAAGGATCCATGGTGTGCTCATCTATCTCAGTGAGTCAGTAGAGGAACAGCCGCGTTTACATTTCAGAACATCTATGACAGGCCACGTGTTGGCGTGAATGAGAATGGCCACCAGCGGATCACGTATTTGAATCCTTAGACCCCAGTGGATAAATGGTTGGTGAAGGATGAGGAGGTGTGGCCATGTTGGAGGAAGTGAGTCGCTGGGGATGGGCTTTGAGGTTTCAGAAGCCCTGCTATGCCCAGGCTCTGTCTGCCTGCTGCCCATACATCAGCATGTAAAGCTCTCAGCTACTGCTCCAGTACCAGGCCTGCCTGCCCCTGCTGCTGCCACACTCCCCACCTTGATAACACACTAACCCTCTCAAACTGTAAACAAGCCCCCCAATAAATGCTTTTTAAAAAATAAGTCGCCCTGGCCACAATGTCTCTTCATAGCAATTGAACAGTAACGAGGACACGCCAGGATCTGTTCGAGGCATTCGACAGGTATTATTGATTCAGCTTATTGGGTGGCGTATTGCTTTGGCGTGGCATAAAACACTTAAGAGATTTCTTTTGCCTCACAGTTTCAAAGGCACCAGTTTATTGCGGCAGCACAGACATGGTGGGACAGAGTGCAGTTCATATCATGGTGGCCAGAACGCAGAGGAAAGGAATGGGACCTGAGACCTGCAAAACGGTCTTCAAAATTACAGCCTCAGTAACCTCCCTCCTCCAGGTAAGACTCCACTTTCCCAAGTTTCTACCACCAACCAAAACAGCACCACGGGCTGGGCAGCAAGCGCCAGGTGCAGGAGCCTGTGGGGAGCGTTTTGCATTCAAACGGCAACAAGTGAATGATTTCATTCCTGTTTTACAGATGAGGCCCCAGAGTTGAAAGATTTAAGCACCATATGTTCTTAGCGACTAGACCGATCTCTCAAACCATTCGCCTTCTAAACACTGGCCTTAAAGTATCATGGAGGCCATTGGAAAACTCACATGCACATTCAAGGAGACACGGAGAATTCAAAGAACTATCATGTGTAAGCCTCGGCAGCTGCGTCAAGCTCAACTCCATGTGTGTGCGATGGAGCAAGGCCCTGAGGATGCCTCCCGAGTTGGGGACATTGCTGGTATTAATGTCTCCACAGAAATTCCTGTCTCCTTTTCCCTTAGGCGCTTTTGATTCCTGAGGCAGCCTCCAAGGAACACCTCACACTGTAAACTGGAGCCAGAACAGGCTTTATTTCTTCGGGTCCCATCTAGAGTCAGGCTGTCCCTGCAAATGGTTGACTGAGGGAGAAAACCAGAAAAATAATACCACCCTCACTCTTACGGAAGTTCCTCCACTCGGGTAATCCTGGCATGTTGAGTCGTCTCTTTTGGGTGGCTGAGGCGCTGTGAATTAGGATTACAAAGGGTTATAAAGAGCAGACTCTACCTCTGTGCACCTCAGAGATGTCCTAATGTGACAGTTAATCTTAACGGTCACCTTGAGTGGATTTACAACCACTGAGGACATTATAAAGCTCAAGTCTGGCATCATGTTTCGAGATGTCTGGATCCATCCTGATGTGTCTGACCTAATGAATGCATTGGTCCCTTGATGGATTCCTAATACAAACACATAACTGGGGGTGTTGAAAGGTAGGGGTGGACCTACTCAGAGGAAATAGGCTACTTGAGGGGGGGTGTCTTTAGAGGCTCTGGTTTCCCCTGGATGCTTCCTGTGTTCCCCTTTCTTTCTTTCTTTCTTTCTTTCTTTCTTTCTTTCTTTCTTTCTTTTTTTTTTTTTTTTTTGGTTTTTTTTTCGAGACAGGGTTTCTCTGTAGCTTTGGAGCCTGTCCTGGAACTAGCTCTTGTAGACCAGGCTGGTCTCGAACTCACAGAGATCCGCCCGCCTCTGCCTCCCGAGTGCTGGGATTAAAGGTGTGCACCACCGCCGCCCAGCTGTGTTCCCTTTTCTTTGCTTCCTGGCTGCTGTGGTGGGGACTGCTCTGTTTTCTCACGCCACTCTCACCATGACAGAGTGACCACTCTGGGACTGTGGAAATCCCAGGATGTTGGACACACCAGAATCTGAGACCTTCGCCAGGGAGAGCTACAGGTAGGAAGAGCAATCAGATAGAGGGGGCGTGGATCACAAACAACAAAGCCGGAGGGACGGGGCCCTCTGAAGCCATTTAAAACTGAAGCCCCAGATACTGGACAGGGAGCTGCAGGATTTGATTATTTACCTGCAGGGTTTGGGGCTTGTTTAGAATAGGAATTTATATTGTGTGCTATTGTATGTTGAAAGTTTGTAATGGCTTTTTATTTTTGGAAAGGCAGGGGCTCACAGTTAAGAGACTTTGGAACTGTGTTGAGATTATTAACGACTATGGGAACTTCTGGAGTTATACGAAATGCATTTTGCATCATGAAAAGGTCATGGGTCTCTGGGGGCCAACCGGCTGGCTGTGGTGGCTTAAATGAGAAATGTCTGCCATCAGCTCATGTATTTGGACATGAGGTCCCCAGTTGGTGGGGCTGTTTAGGGAGATTATGGAACTTTCAGGAGGTGCATGCTTGCTAGAGGAAGCACATTGCTGGTGAATGGCTTGAGGGTGTATACCTTCACCCCACCCTACCCTAGCTCTGCTTCCTGTGTGTTTATACAAATGTGATCATCCAGATCCCTGGCTCCTGCAGCCACGCCATGCCTTCCCCACCATTGTGGACTCTCTCTCCGGAACAGAAGGCTGAAATAAACCCTTTCTTTGTTAAGTTGCTTTGGTAGGGGTTCATCGCAGCAGCAGAGAGGTTCCACTTGATGCACACCCTTACTCTTGGTTTTGCTCTCCACCTGCACTTCAACCCCTTGGAATTCCTGGGGGCAGAGAGTTGGCGGTCCTTAAAGGCACAGAGTCCACAATTTCGAGTCAGGACTTTGAAGGCACTGCCGCACAGGGAGTATGAGATCATCAAAACCTCTGTCAAGAAAGTGAGGGAGACGATGGACAGAGTTCCAAATCTTCCAGGTAGGACAGTACAAGGAAGGCTAGGGCCCCATAATGTTTTCTGAAGGATGAAGCTAGGTTTGGTAGCCGGGAGATTCTGTAAGCCACGCCCCTAAAGGCTGACTTCTGCTGGCTTCTGGGGCTAGGAAGATGCCGGCCTGGCTCAGAGGTATTTGCACCTCACATCTTAAAACTGCTATAAATGTACAGAACACAAGTCCTCAGTGACTCTGCTGTGGACTTTGGACAAGCACCGATGCCTTGCAGAGTGTCTTCAGCATCGTAGCACGCACACCCTGCCCCTGAGAAGATCCTATCCCTGCCCCCAGGGGGCGCAAGATGACTTTGATTATCTACAAGTACGAAAACGCAGTGCCCCTACTGCAAGAAGTCCTCAGGAAACCCAGTGCCGGTCCAACGTGGGCCATGAATCAGGAGACTGAAAGCAAGTCATTTCACTGTCTGAAGACAAACCTCCCAAGTCCACGAGTTAGAAAGCCACAGCAGGTCCTACCTGAGCACACTGTGGCCTGTTTTCTCACTTTCCTTGTAGACTGTAACACTGCTCACTGGGATGATTTGAGTGTGACTTGTTGCCCAAGGGTTCAGATGTTGGTAGGTTGGTCCCCAGTGCGGAAGTGTGAATGGGAGGTTTTCAGGTCATCTAGTTCCAGCAGTCACGTGGTACTCACAATCAATCACCTGTAACTCCAGTTTCGGCAGATCCAAAACCCTCTTTTGACTTTGTACACATAGTAAGTCTCAAAAGAAAGGAAGGAAGGAAAGAAGGAGGAAGGAAGGAAGGAAGGAAGGAAGGAAGGAAGGAAGGAAGGAAGGAAGGAAGAAAGAAAACAGTCCCCCCCCCAAAAAAAAACCCACAAATTTTCCATTAGAAAAATGGGCCTGGGATCTGAGAAGAAAGTTCTCTAAATAAATGAATAAAAATAGCTAAGAAATAACCCCCAAAAATGTTCATTTCCTTAATAGTCAGGGAAATGCAAATCAAAACAACTTTGAGATCCACCCCAATCTGAACGGCAAAGATTGCAAAGATCAACAATCAACCAATAGCCAATGCTGGAGGGGGTGGGGAAAGGGAACTCTCAACTGTGGGGGCTGCAAACTCTCCAGCCACGCTGGAAATCAACACGGAGAAACTCAAACAGCTAAAAACAAATCTACCACGTGACCCAGCTAACCCATCCCTTGGCATGTGCCCCAAGGACTCGAGAGCCACTCCACAGATAGCAGCTCAGCCACATTCACGGCTGCTCTGTTCTCCATAGCTGGGAAACGGAAGCAAACTGAATGTCCCTAATAGACAACTGGGTACTGAAACACTATGAAATATCATTCTGCTGCAAAGAAAACTGAAATCAGGAATTTTCAAAGTAAACGATGGAACTAGAAGATCACATTGGGGAAAGTAACGTAGATCCGGAAAGACAAATGTCCTGTGTCCTTTTCCACCTGAGATTCCTAGCCCCGAGGCTTCAGATGTGAGTACGTGTCCTGGAGTCACTGCAAAACCAGGAAGTGGAAAAGGACCGTGGAGAAGGAGCAGGTGGAGGAAGGAAGAGTAGAGCACAGTGGTTTGATGGGGGTGGGGGATAAAACAGGGGGGGATTTAATTAGAGCAGAGAAAAACTAATACAGAGAAGTAAGAAGGAAAAAACAAATCAGGACGTCTTAGAAAGCCCTAAGTAAATACATACACGTCTGTGGACACATACACATAGACAGTTTAAAGAGTTCCCACCTGGGCAGACACTGCTCCCCTCACGAGCCACAGACTGACAAAAGCTTCAACAACAAGCACAAGAAAGCTTCTTTTGGATTGATGGACAGAGATGTCCAAAAAACCCCAAAAACATAAGGCTACTGCTGTTAGTTGCCTCCCGGAGGTTGAAGATGCATCCCTAGTGCTGAAGACACCATGTCCCTGAGACAGGACCGGGAGTGTTCACACTGGGTCTGACCGAAAGCCTCCGTCCTGAGAACTAGTTCTCATGGTGCCAGGAGGTGCCATGTAAGCATGCGAGTGAGGGAAGCCACCAATAGTCCTGCCAGCTACGGCTATGATGCCTATGAGCTAAAGAAGTCACCAGCATGGTGTAGTTGATTTTTTTTAACTCTTTAGGGACCCACCATCCTGCTCCCAAATAAATACACAGAGACTTATGAGTGTCCAGCCTTAGCTTGGCTTGGTTCTAGCCAGCTTTTCTAACTTTAATTATCCTATTTCCCTTTTTTAAAGCCTCTGGGCTTTTTTCCTTTCTTTATTTGACATGTCTTTCTTTCCTTCTTACTCTGCGGCTGGCTGTGTGGCTGTGTGGCTGGCCCCTGGTGTCTTCCTCTCCTCCTTTTCTCCCTCCTCCCTCTCCTCCATGAATGTCTTCCTTTTATTCTCTCTGCCTGCCAGGCACATCTGTTTCTCTCTCCTGTCTAGCAACTTATTAGACCAATCAGGTGTTTTAGGTAGTCAAAGTAACACAGCTTTACAGAGTTAAACAGATGCAACGTATCTTTGCATCATTAAACAAATATTCCACAGCATAAATGAATATAACACGTCTTAAACTGATATTCTACAGCAGCACGGCATAATATCCCTAAGGGTGCATGGCACTACTATACTACAAGCTTGCCATAACCAACAGCTCTCTAATTGGATTTAGAATCAGAATAGCTCTTCTAATTGGCCCACCCAACAAGAGGGAAATCTTGCCTGATCCTGGAGGCCCAGCCAACTCTCCAGGGCTAGGGAAGGCATGGATTTTGGAGGAGAACCTACAACCACCACTTTACTAAAGTAGACTAACTCCTAAGTACATTTAAGTAGTTGTCCTTATACCCACAGCTAAGCCTCAGTCAGTCTTCAATGTGGAAACATCTCCTTGTAACAAACAGAGTAACCACAACCAATCAAGACAGAACAAATGACCCAGCCCCGATTAATAACATAACCCTGCACCTCAAGCTCAAGGATCATATTGGGATAAAGGAGGGAGAGATATTAAGAGCCAGAGAAGTAGGAGGTTTGCCATGAGGGTTTTGTCTCCTAGAAATATCAGAAGCTATATCCCATGAAGTCTCATTGAACATGGCTGCCTAAACAAGACCTGAACAAGAGCAGCGCCAGCAGATACTAACATGGAAGGGGCGAGGCCCTAACCCTGGACAAAGAACTGTAGGCAACCAAGGAAGATTGAGCGTGGGTGAGTGGGAGAAACAGCCTTCCCTGAGGAAGAATCCTAAATTGGTTATCCAGTACCAAAAGGTCAGTACATATACATGCCCATAATATTATAAAGACTGAGCAGATTGTATCTTTATAAAGAAATACATTTTTGGTGCTGGATAGATGTTCAGTGGTTGAGTTTAAGAGAAAAAAATAATTTTTTAATAGCAAAATACTACTCTTGCAGAGGACCTGAGTTCACAACCGCCAGCTCGAAGGGACGCAGTTCCCCGTTCTGTGCTGTGAGAACATCTGCATTCACACATGAACATATCCTCATACAGACACACGCATGTACACATAATTAAAAATACAATAAAGCTTTCTTTAGAGACAAAATATGTTCTGAGCTATGCACAACTTGATGTTAATTATGGGTGGTACATGATGCCAGTAATATGTATATTATGGATATATCTAGAAATATCTTTCCTGATAGACAGATATAGGTAGATGGTGATTGGACAGCATCCATCCCATCCAACTCCATGACTTTAACTATCTGCCATATATTGATCCTATCAAGATAAATCTCCAGGCTAGCTTGTCTGCCTTATTCTAGAACATCATTTCCAAACTTCTCCAGGCGAAGTTTCTGCCTGTCACTCTTCCTCACTCAGCCGACTCCTTTTCTCCTGTCCCCGACATCAATGAGTGACACACCACCACCCTGGTCACCCAGCCTTGAGTTACCCCTCACAAGCTAAACCAGGACTTCTCAAATTTATTCTACTGTGACTCCTTTTGACTAAGAAATGTTTAGGTAACCTTGGGTGTATAGGTGCTTAAAATAGGTATACAAATCAAAATTATAAGTCTATTTTCTTTGGCATAGTGTAACTATACTAGTTGCTAGAAGTTAAAATAAATTTGCTCACTAATGAGATGAGTGTGTTTCTTTATGTGAACATGGCTAAAAGTTTAATATTGCCAGACACAGAACATCTTCAACACCCCGCAGAGTTGGTTGATACTTTGATTTTTAATCGTCAATGCCGAGAAATTTTGCACAGATATTTAGTATGAAATGGCAGGCATATTTAGGGACATTTCAAAAAGTGTTGGAAATTTGTTCTAATCTCAAGCAAAAATTTACTGAACCTTTCAAAAAAATTGAAACCCAGATCGGGAACTCAAACAGCAATTCTAAGAATCAAGTATTGACCGGGCAGTTGGGGCGCAAGTCTTTAATCCCAGGACTTGGGAGGCAGAGGCAGGAGGATCTCTGTGAGTTTAAGGTCAGCCTGGTCTACAGAGTGAGTTCTAGGACAGCCAAGACTGTTTCACAGAGAAATGAAGAAAAAGGAGGAGGAGGAGGAAGAGGAGGAGGGGGAAGAAGAAGAAGAGGAAGAAGAAGGAGAAGGAGAAGACAATGAGGAGAATCAAGCACTGTAACAATACAGCCTAGAGACATATTTGTTTGATATTTACATGCTGAGGAATGATGATTGGAAAACATTAGAAGTGTTTGCTTTCTGCAATTAAACCACTGTGTTTCTAGGACAGCAGAAGTCTTTGTATATGTGGTAGAAACACTGCAATTCATAGCAAAGCAGGCTCCAATCTGAGCCGAGGTGCCGGAACCTGGAACCTACAGTAGGAAATGCGCACCGTGTATTCAGATCCAAAGCTTCAGTGGACCTGTGTGGCGCAGCCTTCACGGGCACCAAGATAAACACCTCAGTTCGTTATGCTGCTGACTTTAAATTAACATTGAGCTGTTTCATAGCCAGGAAACTTTGTTGCCAAACTTTCTTCATTCAATTACATGACCACCATAGGGCGGTAGAACCCATAGCTCAGTAAGCTGGCTTTAAACCATTGACCACATCTTATACACTCTACCCTTCCCCATCCCAAATCTATTTTCTTCTAACCCTGTAGTGTGAATAATTAAAAACCCAGAGACAGATATTGGGGCTCAAGCTGAAGATCAGAAAAGCAAAACAGCCAAGCCACTGGAGGAGTCTTTCCTCAACCGAGGCCGGGCGACTACGGACCGAGCCCTGAGCCTCTGTCTCTTTCTGTCTTAAATTCCCCTTTAGTGCTGGGGTTAAATGCATGTGACTCCCTAGTACTGGGGTTAAAGATGTGAGCCTCCATCACCTGGATCTGTTTCTGCGTTGATCTTGTGTAGCCCAGGGTGGCCTTGAACTCTAATCTGCCTTTGTCTCCTCTGGTAGCTTAGTTTTACCTTCTGATCTTCAGGCAAGCTTTACTTATTAAAACAAATAAAATATCACTATACATCCTCACTATCGGCTATGCTAACTTAGGCCATTGTGAGCTCTAGTCTAAATTACTAGGAATATAACCACAGTAATCACATCTGAGAGCCAATCTTATCACGCCATTACACTGCCAGATAGTAAGAGCTCATTGCGTTCAGGGTAAAATGTGAAACCCCATCACATAACTTATGTGTCTCAGTTCCCCACCTATGCCTACAAACATAACTCTGGCCAACTCCATTTCCACTGTGGTCCAAACGTACACATCAGAATAGACATACAAGTCAGAATAGACCAGCAACACTAAACACTAAACACTCCAATGTCCAACTGCTAAAGTTATTCCTTGTTCATGGTAAACCTGGCATATACTGGGTAGTTCCCCAGGAGAAGCTAACTTTATTGGGGTGATTCAAAGAACCAGGATCCTTTGATTTTGTGGATCTGCCGGTCAACAGCCAGCATCTGAATTAACTGTGCAAGAGTGGAGGGAGACGGGGAAGCCTCGGGAGCCTTTCATGGCTACCACCAGGAAGTGACACACACCATTTTCACCCTATATCCTTGCCCAGAGTAAGCATCATGGCTTTGCCCAAGTGTAAAAAGCTGGGAATTGCTACCATCTGGGAGGATCCAGGAAGGAGGTCCATCAGGGCAACTAGGTGGACATGGCATTATCTCTGCCATATACACACACGAGCTACCAGGATGCAAGAGTCATTGGGGACTCAGCATCTGTCAGCTACAGATGTTCTCCAGTGTTCACTCGATGCTTTATCAAACCGACGGTGCATGTTCCCTCTGCTGTGGCTCCTCTCTTGAGCAGAGACTGGATAAGAATTCCACACTAAAACTTCAAAATTAAATGCATAACTAAAAATTGTATGGAGCTACACAGAGAAAAAAGAATTTGGGGGGCTAGAAGAGATAAAGGCAGCCAGGCAATTGGAAGCTGTTTATGAAGCTTTGGAGTGTAAAGAGATTCAGTGAACAGTTACTCTGGTGAGATCGTGGGGAAGGAAAGGGGTGATGGCAGCAATACAGCAGGTAGAAAGTTCCAGCTGTCACATCTACACACACGCTTCATGTGGGAACCGTGGAAGAGATGATCTCAGGATTCACGGAGCCCCCTCCCATTGCAGGATCGAGGGTGTAAAAGAAAGCCCATTGAAAAGATATCTTTCCTTTTTAAATTTTTTCAAAAAGAAAACAAACTATCTTTTTCCTTATACATACCAATCAAGTCCCCACTCTCTCCCCTCCTCCCATTCCCTCCACATACCCTCCCACCCCACCCCTCAGAGAGGGTAAGGCACATTGCTTTGGGGAAGGTCCAAGGCCCTCCCTACTATATCTAAGCTGAACAAGATATCCATCCAGAGAGAACAGGTTCCCAAAAAGCCAGTACATGCAGTAGGGATAAATCCTGGTCCCACTGCCAGTGGCCCTCAGTCTGCCCCAGCCATGCAACCGTCAACCACATTCAGAGACACTAGTTTGGTTCTATGCTTGTTCCTTTATGGCTGGTGTTGGTGAGTTCCCACAAGCTCAGGAAGATTGTTTCAGTGGGTGCAGCCATTATGGTCTTGACTTCTTTGCACATTGTGAACCTAATAACAAAATGGGGCAGAAGTATACAGACTTGGAATGCACTCAAACTTAAATCATCAATTTTAATGCACTACAATAATATTTTATGTCAATGTAAGAAAAAAACTAAAAGTTTGGGTTTCATGTTTTGTTTAAATATTTAAAAAATTGACTAACTTTAGCTAGACCAAAAAGAAAGGGATACAAATAAATATAGTTATAGACAGAAGGGGACATAATACAACTAATACCAAGGAAATGCAAAAGGTCATGAGACTACCATGAATAATTACCCACCAATTAACTGCATGGGAAATGGATTAAAGTTCTGGAAATACTCCTGTATATGCCAACCAAGACTGAACTACCAGGAGAAAATCTAAACTGATCAGTAATGAATAATTAAGTTCAATCAGAAAAAAAAAACTCAGAGCCAAATCACTTCACGGTCACAACACATTTTAAAGAATTACTGACAGTATTTCTCAATTCCCTCCCCCAAAATCAAAGGCCAGGGTACACTTGGAAATTCACCTTCATACTAGAGCCAGATGGGGGCACTAAATGAAAAGAAAATTACCAATCAGTACTCTTAATTTACGTTAATGTAGAAATCACCAGTAAACCCCTGGCTAACTGAACTGGATGGCACATTAAAAGGACTATACACCATGATCAAAGGGTTTTCCAACTGGAATTATAAGGACAGCTCATCACATGCAAATAAATGTGATAAATCATGCATTGCTGCTATTGTTCCAAACAAAAGATCCAGCTAATCAGCCTAAATAGAAAACAGCCACCCTGCCTCCCAGGCTCCTCCCCAGGAAGTTCTAGAATATTCCTTTACACTGTGTGAAGATGTGCCACTGGGATTGGTGTAATAAAAAGCTAAATAGCCAATAGCGAAGCAGGAGGTATAGGTGGGACTTCTGGACAGAAAGAGCTCTGGGAACAAGTCGATTGCAGAGGGAGTAAGACATGCAGGAAAAGACGTAAAAGCTACAAGCCACATGGCAGCACATAGATGAGCAGAAATTAAGTTGTAAGAGCTAGCAGGACAAGCCTAACCTATAGGCCCAGCTCTCATAATTAATAATAAGCCATTTTTTACAAACTGGCAGTCCAAAGGAAAGTCTGACAACAAATAGCATCCAACATGGCTGCACATACTTCCACATGGGGCCTGAGAAAGCAGATTCTTAGGTAGGCTTGGCGTATAGAGGCACGGCTTTGTTAAGAGGCCCTGCTACTGAGCACTTAAATTGGGTTTAGGTGCAGCGGGTAGTGCGCTACTCAGTGGTGGGAGACTAGGTAGAGACGCCTACCAGGGCTGGCACTGATAGACCTGCATCAGGCAGGGCCAGAAGGTGTGAAGCTCTCTGAGCTCAGATTCGAAAAGGGAGGAGTTATCCACCATGCCGTGTACTAGAGGGCCTAGCCGCTGGGGAGCAGTTTAAGGTTTGGCTCGCACGAATCAGAAAATATTGCAACTGAGCACCACAGAGACTTCTTAAAGTGGTCCAGAAAAAGAAAACCTCTGAACTGATATAGTGTGTTTAAAAATATGCTTAGATGCTAATGAAAGAAAAAATGTGTATAGACAGACATAGAAAAAATAGTTTATAAATAATAAAGTCTTTAAAGAGAAGATAAAATAATAAAAAAAAGGATAAGTCATGTAAAGATGGGAAAGCACGGGGAGTCTTGATCCTATATGGTATCTTGTTAACTTTAAATTTTTAATTGCTGGTGAATGAATGGGAGCTGCTGAGAGGCGTGGGACTGTAAAGAGGGTCTACTGAGTCAAAACCAGCCTATGTACTTCAGGAATGCCTTAACTTTAAAGTGGAAGTCAGGAAATGTATTACTTTGGCAACAAGGTTATATTTTTGTTTCCACAGAACACGAAAGGTTGAGAGAGATCAGGTTTGATGGGGGAAAGACCCCCTGAAAATTCTAGCTACAGACATAAAAAATAAACAAACCTACAAGACAGGTGATGTGTATTTTATCTGCTCAAATATAAAACAAAAAAAAAATCTTTGGCTGGCTTGGGTACAATGCACAGTCCATACTTGTGTTACTGCAGATGTGCACATTACCTTTGAAAGTCTGTGTGTTTCAGAACACACAAGGGGGCCAGACAAGAATGAAAACGGATGACCCACATGTCCCAGCCTCTCAGATGCCCCTGCTGCTGTTTCCTCAGAGTTCTAAGTTCAGAACAACTTCAAGGTGGTTAGCTGAGATGGTCCAGCCTCATAGGCTACTCGAGGCAGGACTACAGGTGCTGGAGTGTGTGCAAATGCTTTCCCATTGCACAGACTGGACAGCAAATGTTACGGTTAGCTCTCCCAGGACTTGACCATTACTCCATTTTTCTCATTTTGGGATTCCTCAAAGATACCATCACCCTCAGACAACAGGAACTAGCCTAGAGAACATGACACCCAGATTCCCAAGAGGTGGCGCAGATAGATGGCTTTTGGTCATTTGATAGGTTTTAGATGTTTGTCATTATTTAGGGACTTGGTTATAAGTTGTCATTGGTTGTTGTCAGGATAAAAACAATAAACTGAACAAAGGAGATTGGATACAAGGATTTCTTTCCAGAAGGAAAGAGGGGTAGATTGTTGAGTCTCCCTTTGAACAACCACTTGTCTCAAATATTTTACATCGGTGTGGACTTTTGTATATCGATACGAATTTAAGGTTATTTTAATTAGACTGTATATGTTTCTACTCTTGTTTAAGGTATTGTACCTATGCAGTTGATTTAAAAATGTAAAGTTTTAGTTTTTACAAACTACTTAGGATAATAAAAAAATACAGGTTAATAGTCATCTATAACAACCAAACTTATGTTAGATCATATAGAGATCTATTTTAAATAGATCTTCAAGCACTTCAAAAATCTACAAAATATGGCACTTAAAATGTTATAGTAACATAAGGCTTTTCATGACAGTGGGGCAGGTTTGTTCCCTGTGCAACAACAACATCAATCTACTTCAAAATAAAAAAGAATAATGGGCATTGAAGAGCCTCCACATGGATTTTGCTTTCTTGGGGCAAAAGCTAACCATTTGTGTAAGGAGCTACTCTTTCCTCAGTATGCTGTCCAAACTGGACAAGCGGAACACAAAAAAGCAACTGCTTAAGTTTGCCAAGGCAAAGTAGGCAGGTCTTCAAAATTCCTGCTTTACAGAAAAGTCTGTCAGATATTCTAGACCTGTAAGCTGAAGATGGATGTCCCAACAGTGCAGAGGAGCCTTGAGATGACTGTCCAGGCAGCCAGATGTCTTGTAATATTTTATCCCTCTTGGGTCTCTGATGGGACTTGAAGACTAACTACATAGTCACAGTTTTAGTTTTCCCTGCTACCAAATTCAAAAGTAAAGCTTATATAAGTGATGTAAAGTTTATAATGTTGAGAAACATAAAAGCTTAAGTTGTTTAAAAAGATGTTTTAGGGTCTGAAAAGATATTTTTAAGATGGCAATACAAGTTATTACATAAATGATTTAGGTATAAAACTTTGGACTAAGGATAGATAATGAAGTATTTTCTTTAAATCTGCCAAATGCAAATGGACTGGACACTGTGAATGTAACTCTTACCTGGTAATTGTTATTATTGAGTATAGTTTTACTTTATTAGAGTGAAAACCTTTTTTATTTAGACAAAAAGGGGTACGTGTTATGGAATATTCCTTTACACTGTGTGATGTGTCACTGTGACTGGTTCAAATAGCAAATCGCTAGGCAGGAGGTATAGCTAGAACTTTCAGACAGAGAGCACTCTGGGAAGAAGGCAAGGTCACAAAATGCAGAGGGAGCAAGACATGCAGGAGGAGAGGTAAAAGCCATGGGTCATGTGGCAGCACATAGATGAATAGAAATGGATTAATTTAAGTTTTAAGAGCTAGTGGGACAAGCCTAAGCTATAGGCCAAACGTCCATAATTAATAATAAGTCTCTGTGCCATTTTTTTTTGTGTGTGTGTGAGCTGGCAGCCCAAAAGAAAGTCTGACTACAGAAGTAGCTGGAGCTGGTCTTGATACCGAGAGCCACAGACTATTTCAGAGAGTTATCCCAATCTTTCAACACAGCACCACAGCCTCGAAAGTCTCTGAATGTTTTGTCTATCGATCTTCTCTGCGCCCTTCCTACAGCGATCTGAGGTGACCCCGTCAGTCTTCCCAACCCACAGTCACATCCTGGCAGCCTTGGCTGCCTCTCAGCATTTAAACCACATTGACATCTATGCCCACCCCCAGAGCTATCTAGTCGCTGCCATGGCTTCTAAACAAGCGGCCATAGCAGACCCACCACCTCAATCCTCCTCCTGCACTCAAGGCTGACCCCTGCGGATGGTGGGCTGCAGCATGCATGCCTCAGTTCAAGTTTTGCAGCTGTGTGCACACACATCCCTCGCGGCACCCCCCCCCCCCCCGCCTGTACATACTCAAGGCCTAACCACGGTAGCAACTCACTTCTATGTAGACAAACATCAAAAATACAAGACTAGAAATAATAGAACTCTTGAAAGAAGGCACAGCGCATTCTCGATGGGACACCAGAAGCACATATTACAGAAGCTAAGTTAGTAGGATTATCTCTATAAGGTAAGTATCGGTTGAGTGTCATGTGCTCTTTAGGTTTATTGAAAGTGGATTCGGGGAGTGAAGAGACCCTTCACTGTTTCTGTTAACTCCCCTGCTCTAGATCAGACTGGCCCTCCTGTTCTACAATGGGGAGAGGGAAAAAAAAAACCCAGCAGGCACCTAAGACTATTAGGAACGCTGTGTCCTTTGAGAACAGCCATTTCCAGGAGTGATCGTTGTTTATCTCAAGGTGTAAACATGTCTACTGTGGGAATGAGAACCCAGAAACCCACCCATGGAGAAAAAGCTCAGTTGGAAACTCAGGCTGGCTGTGTCAACTTCTCCAGCCAACATCCATTGGATGGCTTGGAAGCCTCTGATCTGAGGGTGCTGTCTTTGCTCAATCACACAGCTCCAATCAACACTACTGCGGAGCCATAGGCTCCTAATTTTATGATATTTTGCTATCTGATGCTTCTATCTGCTACTTGCTATTTGTTCGTTTACTTTTGCTTGCTATTGATTTAAGAAATGCACCCAAACAAAACTAAAAGCTATCATAAATCATTCTCTATATACAGATCAGCATAAAATGAAAATCTTCTCCAGTCAACCTTTAGATTCCAATAATATATCTGCAAATCATATTTCTGGCAAGGAGTTAATAAATCATAAATGGAATTTATGCAAGTCAATGGTAAAATGTAAGATAAAATAACCTAATTTTGAAAAGAGCAAGAAGCCCAAATAATGGCCAACAAAGAAAGGTGCTCAGCATGAGCAATCAGGAAGAAAACCAAACCACGGTGGGGTGCCGTGAGTTTGCTTATCTTTGGTTTTGCTCTCCATGGTTTCTAGTGGGTCACTGCAGTCTGAAAATATTAAATGGAAAATTCCAGAAATGAGCAATCCTTGTTATAACTTACAGACCACTCTGAGTGATGTGTTTAAATCTTGCACTGTCTTGTTCTGTCGTGCCCAGGACACGGACTGACACGATGCCTAGTGTGTCCACGCTGTATCCACTACCTGCTCACTTAGCAAGGTGTCTGCTGTCAATCTCCCGCTGTGGCACAGCAGCACTTGTGTTTAAGCAATATTTCCTGTACTGCGCATGCCCTCCCTAACACATCCTCAGTACGAAGGTGGAGATGCCAGGGAAAGGCTGTAAGCGGTTTCATTTAAGCAAAAATCCGAAGCTTCCTAATAAGTAAATTAATCATGTGCTAAGGTTGATAAAAATCTGTGGTAGAATCCATGAAACTGTGAAGATAAAATTACTTCACCATCCCACCACAGACTACAGACGTGAGAGCCACAGTACACGGAAGATGCTTAGTTAAGATGGAAGGGCACTAAGTCTGTGTACAACTACATAGGCAGAATCTCTGTGTGTGCCTGTATTTCTGTCTCTTTCTCTGTGTATGTTCTCTCTCTCCCTCTCTCTCTCTCTCTCTCTCTCTCTCTCTCTCTCTCTCTCTCGTATGTGTGGGGGGGCAATGACTGTCACCTCACATTATCAGAGCCAAGTGATAACAGGTGACAAGGGGTTGGAAAAGGGGGTGCCACGACACTCTAGGTGGTAATGTAAACTGACGTGATGTCATAGAAAGCAATTTGGAAATGCAACCAACAGCACAATCATACAACCTTCAGGAAATAGAGGTACTTTAATAACTTAATAATTCATACACCAAATCAACATAAATCCAAGTTCAGTTTGCTTGTCCTTTTAACCCATTTCCATGGAAAATAAGTTTAAAATTGACCAAGAAACTGGAAATGTGTAAGAGCAGAAACCTAGTTAGAATTTATGCCCCCACACAATAAAATATTACATAGCTAGTTCAAGGACTTAGGTCTGCAAGTAACATACAAAGCTGAGAACACGATACACACTCCTGTTCGTGTGCACATATGAATCCAGAAATGTACAAGGGCAGTCTGGGAAGAGCACAGTAAAAGCCACCACAACAGTAATTCTTTGGGGGTTGTGCACTCAAAGGTGTTTTCCTTTATACCTTTAACGACAGCCTGAATTGTCCTATAATACATCTGCATTACCTTTTATAATTAGAAAAATAATTCTATTTAAAGTTCAAACTTGTTTAGCCCTCTGAAAGGTCATGGATACTTTTTCCAATAGAACAAAATTCACATGACTTTCTTAACAAGGAGAACAGAAAGCTCAGTGCAGGCTGGGCTGTGTGCTCCTTACGTTGTCACGCTGACACAGGCTAGGGTCTTTGGGAAAGAGGGAGCCTCAGCTGAGAAAATGCCCCCATGAGATTAGCCTGTCGCAATGCTGCCCCTGGGCTGATGGCCCCCCGGGTCTCTATAACAGAACAGACTGAGCAAGCCAGTAAGCAGCCTTCCTTCGGGTCTCTGCTGCAGCTCCTGCCCCGGGTTCCTGCCCTGATCCCACCATGTTGAACTACACAGTCTGTGAGATAAAATAACCCCATCCCTCCTCGGCTTGCTTTTGCTTACCGTCTTTACTGTAGCATTAGGAAGCAAACCAAGAGTCCAGGAAGCTGTGAGTGCCTTGAGACAGGAACTCACAAGGAAAGGCTCTGACAGCTGGATCGAAGCAGTTGGTGTCAAGTCTGTGCCAGGTCCCAGATGTTATCTGCCAGCCTTCTCCGCAAACATCATGTAGAGAGGGGACCCTGCCAAAGAGCTGAGGCCAAAAGCCCATGGAAGACACAATGTGACACAGGACGTGGTTACCATGCCCCTTCCCCAGCAGCTGTCTGGCCATTAACCAAGCCCTATTTTTAATTGTTTTAAAGTGATCTGATATAAACTGCTGAATATTTTCAGTTATTATTAGAAATTAATCTGTAGCTCTCAAGTCCAATTACTGTTTATTTCCTCTATTCCAGTAAATTATAAGCATGGTGAGTGCCGCTGGGTTTCTCACGGTAAATTTCTAATAAAGCAAACCATGAATAAAAGCTGGGTAGAAAAGCAGGCTTGTTTGTGACTTTACATGGAGAAAAAATATCATGAGACACATTCTGGAACTGTGAAGACCATGGACGTGGGAAATGGCTGTGAATTACAATTTCCGCTCTGACACTTGACTGTGTGACTAGAAAGTGACCTGGCATTTCTGTGATGCAATCCTCGTATCTGAAGAAGGGCACCAAGCGGACAGCACAGGATGGTGTGTGGCCATTTTGCAGAAGCTGCTGAGGGCAGCATTTGGCATATAATAAATATCCCGTGGATGTTAAGAATTACCACTTTCGGCAGACACTGAAAGTACAAGGCATGTGTGTGCGTGTGTACGCACCCCTCCCGCCCCCAGACACACATGCACACGAACCTGTTAAGAAAGAGAGCTCAGGAAACACAACTTAGGTCACCATCTCGGGGGGAACAGTCTGGCCTCTGGGCTTTGGTTACAAATGCCAGGGATCAACAGGACAGGTCCCAGTGACTGATGGACTCTCGGGTGCCAGCATCCACTACACAGTCAAGAGTTCAAGCTCTGCTTCTGCCATGATTTGGTTGTTTGACCTGGGTGAGCCACTCACGACTAACCTCTGCAAAGGGGAGCAAGGCTGCCTCTTCTTTGTGTGGCAGGGTTGTTGTGGACTCCACTGAGCCACAGTATGCGATGAAGTCATACTCAGGGTAAGGCCAAGGCTGTTCTGTAAACCTAAGTTATCGGACACTCCACCCAAGAGACCATGCTCCTGCCTCAGCATCCACAATGGAACTGCTTGAAAACATCCCTGCCCACGTGTGACGGCAGACAGGGCTGATGTGGGCTGTTTTATAAACTTAACACTAGGCGAGGAGGTTTTCCAGTCTTGGGCTGAGGAAAGGATGAACCACGATTAAATCGGTGGCAGATAAAGAACCACACCCCCACTTGCTGACATTGATCTACAACCATCATCTAAGGACCCTGTGTGGGACCCCGGGTCAGCCAAGGGGCACAGGAGAAATCTGTGCTGAAGTCCATGCTTAAAAAGCGATTTAACATAAAAAAAAAAATAGCCGTAGTCTTTTATGAACACAGTGTGTCATGTTTATTGGGCTGTTCACAGGTAAGCTTAAAACAGGAAAAGACGGGATGCCATCAAAACCTCAAGAAACAAACTCGTTAGCTTTCTTAGCTGCAAAGGGTGCGCTCCATTGCAAGTAAGGACCAGACAGGCCATTCGTTCACGTATCTGTAATGGGCGCAATTTACTTTTCTTAGCAACAGGAAGTGAATACATTTAACCAATGACTTTTTAGAACAAGAAGAAAACTATCTTTATGAGTTAGGACAAAGAAATCGATTATACAAATTAAACTGATACAAAATACATTATAAAGAAAACACACATACAAAGCGATTAAGAGGGCCAGAGAGGGAGGATGCCACAGAACAGCACACTGAGGGGTGCAAATTCATTTCAGTTATGAAATCAGGTCCAACGGACACATTTACCGAGGTAAAGGCACAATGACTTCCACATAATTTATGGGGAAGAAGCCGGATTCCCCACGCAGCATTCCTTCGTACCAGTTTTCATCTATCTGATTGGTTAGTGTAATGACGTCCCCTTCTTTAAATCCTAATTCTCCTTGGTTTTCTGGCTCAAAGTCATAGAGACCGCGACAGCAGGGTTGGTCCGCGGGAATGTGAGTACCTGTCCATGTGATACGGAGACAAAAAGTACAGGTTAACACGACAGTCACCCCGGAAACAAGAAATGGGGGAGGAGCCTGTGCTCGCTCCCTGCCCACCCGTTGCTCTCAGCTCTCCAGCTGCCTCGGGCGAGCCTCTGTCCCCAGTGCCTGTCTTCCCAGTCCTCTGAGGGAGCAGATCCGAGTCCACCCTATTTCCACTCATAGCTTGACCCGGAGCCCAAGGGGAAAAGCTAATCACCAGGCCCCAGTCCTGTCTCCGGAATGCTCAGACTTTGCTTGTGCTGACAGGATGGTACTCGGGAAAGCTAACGGGCAAAGCTGAGGTGGTGTGTGACACAAGCCTAGGGATTCTGAGGTGGTAACACGGGGACGAGAAGAGAGCAGTCAGAACAGGAACATTACATCCACAGAGTCGACTGATGTGGCCAAAAATCTAACACATGGTCACTGGAAAAGAGAAAATGTGTATGCAGATTTGGGCCAGGTCAACTCTAACTCACTGACTCAGAGAAAGCCAGCGTGAGGCCTGTGAATACCAAGGGTGTGTATGAATATATATTTGTCAATATATTTCCATGCATTTGCTTCCATTAAATAACACTCTTGTACGTAATGCTGCAAACCTGGCCCCACACACGGCTACTGGCCAGCTGCCCCCTGTACTAATTTCCCTTTATTGTTGGCATCCGTCATGGCCAGTCTGTTCAGAGCACACCTGATCTTAACGACTCTGTAATTGGACGTTTGCGGCCCTCTCTCCCTTCCTCCCTTCTCTCCTTTCCTTCTCCCTCGCCTCCTTGCCTTGCCTTTCTGTCTTTTCCCGTCCTTCACTCTTACCTCCCACCCTCTTCCTGCTTCCTGTCTCTTTTAGTCTTTCTCAGCTTTGAGAGATAACTCTGAAGAAAGTAGCAGATACATCTCTACTCACACTCGGACGTCTGCACTCTTTCCTGAGAGTAACTGCCTAGACCAGGATTTGATCATCATGAACACGAAGTTGCCAAGATGTTTGATTTGACATTTGCCATCAACTTAATAGTCTACCTTTATTTTTAACAAATTAGAAGCCCTCATATACTCCAAACACTGGCCTCCTATCTGCCAAGTCTGGTACAAACTATTCCCAGATTCTCATTTGTCTCTATGTTTTATTTTTGCTGTCTGTGCTGGCAACTGGGCAAGTGGTAGGTTTTCTATTTTGCTTTGGAATATATAATTTCAGGACAATAAAGGAGAGTAAATGAGGCTTTTCATTCATAGTTTATCCTCCGCAGTCATGTATGGTTAGCGAACAGAATTTTATAAATAATCTTTGAATTTTATGTGCATGGGTGGTTTGCCTGCATTTGTGTCTGTGTGAAGGTGTCAGAAAACCCCTAGAGTAACAGACAGTCTTGAGCTGCCATGTGTGCGCTGGGAATTGAACCCGGGTCCTCTGGAAGAGCAGTCAGTGCTCTTAAGTGCTGAGTCATCTCTCCACCCCCTTTCAACAGAATTTTGTTAGAGAATTTCAATTAAATCTTTTCATGTTACAACTTTTGTTTTTAATCCATTTAGATTTTAGCAAAAAGAGGAAAAATTTATTATGTTTTAATAATGCCGATGCAGTTATAAATTTTTAAACGATCCTCTCTTTACTGATTTGAAACACTGCTTTTATATCTTATTGTTCAGAGTTTTCCTACATAGCCCAGGCTGACCTTGAACTCAAAGGGATCCCCCTGCCTCCACTCCCCAAGTGTTGGGATTGCAGGTGTGTACCAGCACACCTGGCTTTGTCGGTCACGTATCATGAGCCTGGGGTCTATTTTGAGATCTTCAGTTTAGTTCAGTTGATCCATTTGGTCGCTGTACCCTCTCTCTTTTCATATTATAGCTTTGAGTAAATGTTAATAATTAGTACAGCAAGTTCCTGGCCACTATTCCATTATAGAATTTCCTGGCTAGTCTTATAATCATTCAGGTAAACTTTAATGCCACTGTATAATTTCCATTTTGACTGGATTACACTTGGTGTTTTTTTTTCCTCTGAGTAGTAATAAAATTAATTTTTAAGAGATTTTTTTTTAATGACTGGCCATTTAAGAAGGCCACAGTAATGCAAGTACCACATTTTGACTCTGTGGTAGGATCACACTTGCTGCTATTTTAAGATTTCTATGCCCATACTTAAAGGTGAAATGACTTCAGCAGGCTTTGGAAACACCATTGATTTTACTTTTTGGAGGTGAATATTTCTTCTTTGTTTCCTAGATATTCTAAAGATTTTCCACAAATTCCCTGAGCCTATAAGTTGGTGAAACTAGGGCATTTTCCAGGCTAGTTTAAGATAATGGACTTAGCATGTCTCAAGTTGGACATGTCTTCCCGCCCCAGCTCCTGGGAGTCACTGCAGAACCTCAGAGTTTCCCACAGTCCCCTGAGAGGAGCTGGAACTGTGACGGCAGGCAAACGCTGAAGGGCCTTGGCCAAGTAAGATGATGCAGTGGTTGGAGAAAGGCTGGGAGCATGGACCACTGGTGAGACAAGGCTGACTCTAGGGATGGGATGGAAGGAAGCTTAACCCCAGCCCAGACTGTGCACATAAAGGAAGGCCATAGGCATTAGCTGGAAATCAGCCATCCAAAAAGAGGTCGGGAGACTCTCTCTGCCACCAACAGCTGCCTCCTCTATGAAAAGTTCCCCTAGGCTCCTTCCTAAACCCGGAGCCAGCAGAGATGATTCCAGAAGGCAGTGCAGGCTCCCAGAGCAAAACCAATTTCCAATATCCCGACTGAAATCTCTGACAAGCTTTCCCTTCTGCCGATCAATTTTATGGTTTCCATTTTTGTTTCCTTTTTCCGTTGCTGTTAGGCCAGTGGTGCTCTGAATGGGGCTCACATAGTTGAATGTCCAGTTCCCAATTGGTGGACTATTTAGGAAGGATCAGGAGGTGTGGCCTTGCTGCAGGAGGAGTGTCATTGCGGGTGGCTTTGAGGTTACAGAAGTGCCTGCCAGACCTAGTCTCTTTCTCGCTGCTAACTGCCTGTAGATCAGGACGCAGTCTCTCAGCCAGTGTCCCAGTGCCATGCCTGCCACCACGTTCCCCACCACGTTGGTCATAGACCAACTCTCTGACATTGTAAACAAGCCCTAGATGTTTCCTTTGATAAGTTGCTGTGGGTCGTGGTATCTCTTCACAGCAATAGAGCCGTAACCTGAGACTGTGCAGAGAGTTGAGGTTCTGTAAGAGACTGTACTCCTTCCTCACATATGGGGTTCACATAAAGCCAACAAGAGGAAAAGCCAGGAGAAAGAATGGCAATGGATGATCCGGGTACTCCTGTGGTTGGCCAAGGATGGCTCCCAGACTGGTTTAAGCAGGTCTAGCAATGTAGGTTATCTGTTTCAAATTTCCAGATCCTGCCAGCCTGGGGGAGGGAACTGAGAACCATGAGGGCCATAGCCTTCCCGGCATGTTTGGAAGTGGACGGAGCTTCAGCTGCTGGGGGAAGAGAAAGCAGAGGTGATGAGGCCTCTCCCTCTGCTGAGAGGAAGCCCCCACCCTTCAGGTGACCTGTGGGCTGACCAGCCTCTTGGAATCCGGGTCTATCCACACAGAGACATCCTGGACCTTCTGGATGTTCATGGCACTTGGATGGCTCCTTCCTAGAGAGACCTGAGCCCAGCCAGTCAGTAAATCCCTTTTGTTACACTGATGGCAGCCAGAGAGATGAATGTAAACGCTTGGGTTTAGCTTCATTGTCCCAAACTTTAAAGAGTAACATTCAGTGATGGCAAAGCACTGGGGAACCGAGTTTCCAACAGAGGACCTCCACTTTGACTTTGGTCACTCAGTTCCTAATGAAGGTGGGCGGGGCCACACACCGAGAACCTGGGGCTGCGAGTCAAGGTCCACCTCACTGAGGAACAACCGTTTCAGGGTGGCACGTACGAGAGCCAGGTTCTTTCCACAGCCCTGCCACTAGCGGACGTGACTGAGAAAGAGCAGATGGAACAGACTCCACGGGCTCTGAATGCACCTCCTCAAACACACTGTCCAGGCAGGAGGCAAGCAGCGAGTCCTGCACCAACCTCCCCTTTGGAAGAGGTCACAGGGCAGATATCAGGCCAGACAGAAACACCAAGGCTCCAGACCCCACACCATGGTCCACCTCACTCTAGGTCACCTTCCACACAATCTATGATGCTGCTGAGACACTGTGTGGATTCTCACACCCGCTGTGGGGCTCACTATCTAGCTTTCCCTTCCACCTATGCTATCAGCCATCTGCAATGACCAAACCACATTCTGAGTAGGAGATGGCTGTCCAAGCCAACTTGTAAGTGCATACATGTGCATGCTCTCACACACACGCACACACGGAACTCATCAGGAAACAGACACGTGACTCACTTCTCACTTCACACATTACATACAGGCAAGGGCCACAGCCATGTTGCCCACTTTGATATTCCCGGAGAGGCAGCGACCTGCATGTGCATCACCGTGCCAGTGGATAGACACTACACAGGAGAATCTCAGAGACCGCGAGGAAGACCCCGTGAAGGAGTCCCTTTACACCCTTTCTGCACTGCCTTGCTACCAAGCACACTCCTTGGATGTAGACAAACTTGTCGAAGAACAACAATCAGAGCTTACCCTTGTGGCAGTACGACATTCTGAAATGCTTCCTGACACATTCTTTATTCTGGGACGTCGTTGTTACCTGGAGCCCTCTACCAAGTAAGTCTCCCTACTGCAGAGGGAGCGCAGAGCCTGGATGTGAACCAAGCAGTCCATGTCAGCTTCTAAGTTCTGAACACTGCACCTTCAGTTGTGAAACACTGTGAGGGTCAAGGCGTTCAGGCTTCTGTGCCAGAGGCCAGGCACATTTTATAAGATGTAAGAAACAGGCGTAAGAAACGGGCAGACTCCGGTTCCGAAGAACCAGGGCTACAAGACCTCGGAGCCCAGAGATTTTATTCAGTTCATGGAGATGGAGGGGCTGTGACTTGTCACTTAGGAAAGAAACAGAAGTACTTACTTCCTAGAGGGAAAGACCTGGAAGAGAAGACAGTGGCCCACAGTGCGGAATCGCTCCCTAGATTACACCCAGGGGATGACGTCAGCCCGACTCCCCACTGGAACTGTGGGGCCAGGCAGGCTCCCAAGTGCTCTGAGCCGGGGAGACTGTAGTGAAATGAACCAAAGAGGGGCTTGAGGTGACCACCACCTGCTCCCCACAAAATGTAGACACATCTCCCAAGCGCCGCGGGAGTGAGGCATGGTGGGGCTCCACGGGCCTCTTGCAGGACATCACAGTTGCTCCACACACACACACCTGGCTTCTCGGAGGTGGGACTGCAGCCATCAAGACAGCCACCTGCGGAAGCAAGTCTCTCCACAGGCGGCCCTCACTCATCGACAGCTTGGAAGGACAAGGGGATGAAGACACAGCTAAGGAAAACCACCAGCTCCAAGAAGGGGGTTCATCTCTGAGCCAACGACAGTTATTTCCTGAATCTGTGAGTAATAACCAGGCCATTGGTGCTCTTCCCTGGAAGACACTGAACTACCTTGAATGGCAAGATTACATCTTTTTCCATTAAGAGAAATGGAAAAAAGATTAATCTTTCTCTTTTTTTTTCCTCTTTCCATTTTTGGCAAAGAGTGGAATGGAAAAAAGATCAGGCTGTTTCCGCCGCTGGTCTAAACGGAGACTCACACCAAGGCCAGCTAGAGAAATAAAATTTCTGCCCACCTGAGAGAAAATCCACATCATGGAAGCTGGAACTTGCAGTCAGCCAAGACAATCTCTGCTTCCTTAGTGTTTGGGATACCTATCTGAGAGATGCCTAAACGCTTGGCTTCCCACTGCCAGACACAAAACTCCAGGCAGGCAAACAGCTGGCCCAGCCAGCATCCCACCTCTGTCCCCATGGTCTCAGAGCCCCGAGCCCATCTTCACATTTGCATGCAGTTGTTAGTAACCAGAACCGTGGATAAAACGTGCACACGAGTTTGCTACTGGCTAGCACAAGGGTGTGTGCCCTAGTTCAGAGAGCAGACACCAGGACCCATGGAGTCCACTGGGGAAGGCCACAACCCCCCACTCCCACCCTCGGGAGGGTGTTTATTTTCTCGTGCTTCTGGGACCTGGTTTTAACGTAACATGAGAGGTAGGAAACACAGTTTGTCTTTGTGAACAGAGAAAAGAGGGGATCCCTTTTAAAATATTTATCATTTAAGATCTGCTCTACACCAGAGAGAGAGAGAGAGAGAGAGAGAGAGAGAGAGAGAGAGAGAGAGAATGTGTTTTCTGTCAGCCACACACAATAGAGATGGGAACCTAGTCTTCCTAAAACAAATGTCATTTCCCTGTTGGCTATCATGATGTGGTCCATTTTCTAACAATAGAGGGTCCCATCTTAACCTCAGGAAAATCGTTCCCAGGACACTCCCCTCAGCCTCACCCGTTTGCCCAAGTTCCTACCCGAGTGTGGCACTGGCATACACACATGCTGACATTTTTTTCATGCAGTAGCCATCCAATCCCATAATGCCTCATCTTACCCAGCTGCAAACCTCCCTGGTGTTAGCATTTACCATATGTGTGGCAACAGTGGCACCTCGGCCTCAGAGACAATGGATTGAATCCAATGACTAGCCACTACCACTTCCCTTCAGTGTAAGGGCAGCAAAGGCAGTGCCAAGTTCTGATCCCGCCCAGGGGCAGGGTCAGCTTGGGGACCACTCCATCTCTGAGGAGCAGTGGGAAGGTATAACCTGTTCCATGTTTCAAGTAGTCTCAACTCCTCTCCTTATCTGAGCCAATCCCTACCCTTCAGCTGAGATCCTCAGCCCAACAGTCCCAGGGAGCTCTGAGGCCTGGGAAAGCTAAGACACAACCCTGTGCCTGAATCCTACCCACCCTCGAGGGATGCTCTTCCCTATAGGGGCTTCTGTGGCTGGAGCCTGCCATCTGCAACAGCACCCACACCCTAGATACCACCAGTGTAGACACTATGTCTCCCTTTCCCTCCCCCCTCTTCTCACACCCCTTCCTCAGGCTGGGGAGCTGCTCTCAAATGCTGTTTCCACGCTTGGCTTTGAGGGAGATGAAGGCTGAGGGGGCGGTGAGCAGGGGACGCTCTCTTCACACGCTGAAAAAGCGGAAGCTCGTGTCCATCCTCCATCACGTCTCATCGTGACTATCTTCCAGATCACCAAAGGAGCTCCTCTCTCCTCCGCTGACCTTCATTCCAGAGAGTCCAAGACCCAGGAAGCACTTCCTCCAAGCACCATGAATGAAGGCACACTGGATCCCCGTCACACACACCCACTTTCTGGGAGTCGGGGGAGTGGAGAACAATTTACAGCACCCACTGTCAGCATGTGTCCCATGGAAGGACAGGCATGGGGTCTCCAGGAAGCTACTGACCTGAGGAGGGCTCTTGGTCTCTTAGTAAATGCCCCAAACTCTTGTGCCTTTTGAGATTTTGTTCCCGTTTTGTTTTTGTTTTGTTCTAAATGTATACATGTATAGCTTTTTTCTTGCCTCCCTTGTAGCCGGGGTTGCGACCTGTCACTTTTCCCGCTGCCAGTGGACCTTCCCGAAGCAGTCCCTCGGGCCCTTCTAATCTGCTGCCTTCAGTCTGTGGTAGGCTGGGAAATCAGACAACCGATTATGTAGTATCAGCAGTGGCTGTGCTGTGGGCTCTTACACTGTAGCAAGTACCATGCTTTACGTTATCCTTAGAACAACTCTACCCCTGCTCCACATACAGAGGACAGAATCGGGACCCGGAAGTACAACGCAACAGAGATGGGATTGTAGTTCTCTCTGAATCCCAGCCCCCTTCCTCCTTCTTGGCTGCAGCTGGGGGGAGGGAAGCGGGGGAGGATGTGACTTGTCTCCTATTCTCTCCCATTTCTTGTGGCCAAATGCTCAACAGTGTTGCTGCGTCACCTAAGCTATACTAAGGCTCAGAGAAGGAGCCTGGCCAGTGGAGGGTCAGCATGGCAATGGGGAATGAAACCCAAGTGTCTTGGAAGCTTTGTTTCCACGAGACAGTCACCATAAGATCTGACTATACCTGAGGAATCTGACTCAATAATTTATCTCCTAAACATATTGGAGCAAAACCACAATTCAGCGTCTTCTTCCCCCCCCCCCTTCTCTTCTCTTCCCCGCTCACTGTCTCCTCACTCCTCTCCCCCTCCCCCATCTTGTCTCCAAGCCAAGCTGGCCTCAAACTTCCTGAGGATGACCTTGAACTTCTGATGTGCTAGACTCTGCCTCCCAAATTCTGGGTCCATCACAACATAACACAGTACTGGGCTCCTTTAACACAGTACTGGGGCCACAGCCCAGGGCCTCAGGCAAGCTAGGTGTGAGCTCTGCCTACTGAGTGCCATACCCAGCCCCAAAGTCTATTTCTAGCTCAGGCTCGTGCACGGCCACCAAGTGTGTGCTCAGTGTGTGCTCAGTGTGTGCTCAGTGTGTGCTGTAGGCCAGGCACCATGCTCAACCTGTACCAATCTATTTCTCTTGAGTTAAGAGGTGCATATTTGGTTCGGGCTCTCTCTCCAAAACTTATAATCTCCGAGTTTAGGTCTGAGTTCTTTCGAGGCTAATCCTTTTCCCTTTTCCCAT
This sequence comes from Arvicola amphibius, assembly GCF_903992535.2. NCBI lineage: Eukaryota > Metazoa > Chordata > Mammalia > Rodentia > Cricetidae > Arvicola > Arvicola amphibius. The sequence goes on along the minus strand of NC_052058.2, from coordinate 153,354,459 downwards.
GGCAGACTATGAGGCAACATTGGTGTATAACTCTGACACACACACAAGTTTGTTTTTACCATGCCTAAATTACAATTTGCATCCAACAGATTAGACAAAAACTGGCAGTCCCCAGGGCCCTGGCTCTGGCACAGATCACCGGGGTCTCCATTTCCTTGAAGCCCCGCCCCTACCTCCAGGGAGTCTCCATCCCAGCTAGCCTTAAACTCCCTATGCTGATCCTCTGGTCCTCCCAAGTGTTGGGATTATACAACTTAAAATTTAAATCTTAATCTATAATGAATCCATTGTAAATTGCTAGGTAAAGCCTATATATATATATATATATATATATATATATATATATATATAACAGCCCACTATTTATTACAACAGGTAATTTATTGAAATGTCTAATGGGGGAATGCAAGTTTATTCATTATCATCATCACATCATAAGGCATGTGATTTGTTCTAACCTTACACCAACCCTTCATCATCCACACAGGTCCTTCACTTGGGTTTAATGAAAAGACCTTGTGCCCTATCATGACGAAGGCCAGAGTGTTCCATTGGGATGACTGGTGCAGATTCTGCAGAAGTGGCAATCTATTTAGTTACCCCCTGACTGGTGGCCCCTCAGCTAGAACCAGGTCCAGTGTTTATGAGTTATTATTGCCAAGACATGGGGAATGGGAAAGACTGGCTGTCATCAAAGGTGGCTTTCTGGTGACTGGTACAGGGACCAGCTAGCAAATGGCCCTGGGTAGAGCTACTTCCTGCTTCGTACAGCATGGGTTAGTCACTAATGCGGGAAAGTCAGAAGACTCTGCGCAAATAAAGGGCTTCGGGTGTTCCTCTAAGAATCATCAGGACTGGGCTCTCACTCTCCTGGAAAGGGAAGTGCCACAGATTGCCCCTTCAGGGTGTCATTGGTGTAGATCCATGTGGTCCCCTGGAGCTGTTCCACACAGCTGCCTTGCTCATAATCCCCAGAGACAATGGACTTCTACACTCTTTCTTAAATATCAGCACCTATTAATATTTGGATTGTGCCATTTGAAATGTTAGCTTGTAGCCTAGCTTAGCTGTACTGTTATAAAACACATAGGTGACTATAAGATATTCTGCATTTGAGATAGCATACGGCCATTCCTACTAAGTTCTACTGAAATTCCCAAAGCTAAGAGAGAGGCTATGTCTTGTGGCTTTCAGAAGCCTCTGTGGCAGAGAACGTAGATAAATTCTGGGAACCTGTCTGTACAGTGAGGAAGCCTTTCCCTTGCAACACCCCCTTCAGTTTGGGAAAAACAGCAAGGGCTTCAGCTGCTTCCCCACACCAGCAGCTACTGACCGACACACATACCACTTCACAATCTGCTTTCTAATAATGATTTCTTAATATCGGAAATGCTAAATGCTCAACCTGACAACAGTTTAAGATGTTGAGAATGCCAGGGACTCAGAGACAACAGATGCAGCATTCAGAGCTCAAAGCGCCCCAGCATAGGAAGTCCAATGCCTTCATTCAACACAAGTCCACATCCGTCAGGAGATGGCGAGAGACCTACCCAAAGCAGGCCCTGGTTGCCGGCATCTGAACTACGGTGTGGGACTCCTGTCCCCTGGCTTATCTCATTCTGGCAATGACACGAGTCAGAACCACCACTGAGAGCTACAGAAATGGCTGTGGAGGAAGGGGGAGGGGTGACAGATCTGCTAACTGAATGAACTCCATCCTTAGGACTCTGTGAAATTTTAATTTCCTCTTCGGAAATTTAGGTCAGTAAATGTGTGTGCTCCTATTGCAAAGTGTGTGTCTTTTTTAACTTGTAAGCCCTGCCTTTCCCTTTCGAATACATGTTTATTTTCCAATGTAATCCCAGGAGATTGGCGCCCATGAGGGGAATGACTTGGGCTCTAGAAGCTATTTCTGAGCAGTCTTTAAACTGTCGAGAAATTTATAAAAGTCTCTTTTATACCTAAGGAGAAGTAGAATGTCTTAGCACAAGTTGGCGGAGAGATTTATTTTGCCTGTTCTGACGGCCCATGGCACACCTCTGTTAACGACCCTCAGCCCTCTCCACACACAAAGCAGATCTCAGCCCAAGGCCTGTCAACCCTTAGCTGTCACAGTATTTATTAGAACCTTCAGGAATCTCAGGGGAGAAGGAAGAAGAAAGCCTCATGAGCAGATGCCACCAAAACCCAAAATCATAAGGCTGTGACAGAGAAGCCTGAGCTTGTGTCTGAGGTGTGTCCTGACCTTTTCGCAAATGCCTCTCTCTTAATGTCTGCCCTTCATGTATTAAAGCCTTCCCCTAATGCCTCCAGCACAGCTAAAATACATACGCAGGAAAAGGTGAACTACAACCTGCTCTCTACTGTGGACAACACAGAGCCTCGTGCAGAGCTCCAGGGGTGAGGAAGGTTCTGGAACAAGGGTCTCAGGTGCCACACTGTTTTCTAACCCATGACCTTCAGAGAACTGCCCAGGTACAGAGTTCAGCTCAGGCTTTCCTTGGCTTCGTTTCTCTTCGGGGACAAAGGGACAACTTGAGCTGACAAAACAGCACGACCATGTGCTCGGGAGCTTGGACAGACCCTTCTTTCTCCTGGCCAGGATCTGAACTTGGCTTCCTTCCACAGCGCAGGTCCCCTCCTCCGCCCTGGCTCCACCATTCGCCCCTTTAACTACCTAGCAACGCTATCGGCGATTCCATCGCCGTCCCTCAGCGGCGTCTGCCTAACTGACCTATATCCTTTCATCGCTCTCTGCCCTTTTCCTTCTCTAGAAAGAAGAAACGATGAAGAAAATGTTCTTGGAATCCATTGCTGGCAGAGTCTTCAGAGCTTTGCTTAAAATTGTTACTGAAATGCTTGACATTTTTCCTCTCCTTTATAAACATTATGGGCAAATCATTCGGAACCCTAATGGAAAGTAATTTCCCATTAATGCAGGCTGTAAAATGCTATTTTCTTTTGAAACTGTGCCTGGGAAACAAACAGTACAGGGCCCTCTTACACTCAAAAATTCCACCTACAAATCAGCAAAGCTCAGTGACAGATGCGTGACATGGGGGTCCCAAGGCAGTGGCTCGCACAGGCACAGGGCCACAGCAGCACTAGGGAGATTCCACAGGCTTGGGCTTCTGGAGACAGGCTTTCTAAAAGCCAGCTGAGCAACACAGTTCTTACCATGTAATCTGCCTGGAGACGGGGACAGAGCTACTGGCCAAGAAGAAAGGATGGGAGCTCAGAATGACGCAGCCTACGTGAAGTTGCTAAGGGTTCCTTTGTCCTGTCCTGCTTCCCCTCTACCAAGCCAGGTGCACACAGCATATGTCCTTGACCATGACACACTGGCCACACACCCCGTGATTATGAATCCTTGGAACAAACCATTCCGAATGCTCTTAAACATTCTGTTACATTTGCCAGGGTTTCCTCTATGTGGGTATGAGGGGGGGGGGTCTATGTGTGTGTACATGTGCACATGTGTGTCTGTATATACTTGTATGTATATGGTCTGTGCATGCTTACAAGTGTGCAGGTGTGTGGACATGGTCTGTGCATGTGTGTGTATGTGCTTACCTGTATGTGGAGGCCAGAGATCAATGTCATGTGTCTTCTTGCCTCATTCTCTATCCTAACTATGAAGCAGGGCCTCTCACTGAACCAGCTTGGAGTTCACGGATTCTGTACACCTGCTGGCCATTCCTCCCATCTCTGCCTTTCCAGCACTAGGCTTAGGGGTGCACACTGCTGCCCCTGTACTTTTATGTGGGCACTGAGGGTCTGAACGCAGGTCCTCTGGCCAGCATGACTAACGTTTTACTAGCTGAGCCATAACTCCATCCCCAAGTATCCCTTCTTGATGATATCAGATAGGCCATCTGTGAGGGAAGCTATCTATTCCTGCTACCCACTGACTGGGTGACCGATAGAGAACTCCCACTTGACTCCCTGAGAGTCCCCTTGCTTATTAAAATGAGGGTGCATCGGTAGCAGAGATGCACATGTGTAGCAGACTGTCTAACCTAACGCCACACTGCGGTGTAGTCGCTACCATCATTTTATTATCATTACCGCTCTCTGCAACAGTGCATGAGGAAGAGAAGAGGCCCATGCACAAAGCAACAAATAATGCACCCACATACTGCAGGCACCGCAGTACTGCAGGCACCGCAGTGCTACAGGCGCTATGCCTGTCCCTGACATTTGATCCAAATATCTGACTTCTCACAGAACTCAACAGTCTCCTTACTGCCAGTCTGACTAGAACAAAAGAAAGCTGGGTCTGTCTCACGGCCAGGAAGATACGGTATTCTGGGGGAACTTTATCTAAGGTCCTGGAATCCTGTCTCTAAGAACAAAGCCCTTGCTGGGTACATGGGAAGGGAGGAAGGGGAGGCCAGGACAAGCTTGAGGACTGGGGTCTGCTTTACCCAAAGCTAACACCCTGGAAGTGCAGGCTGGGGTTGTACTCGTTTCAAAGTTTTAGTTCACTTGTTTATAGCCACCATTTTTATAAACAGAAAGCTTGAAATGGCGTCCAGAAAACTCTGGATTCAGAGTAAAGATTCACTTCAGGTCAGAAATCGGCAAATCATAAAATGTACAAAACCTGTACATTTCATCCAAACAACCACAGTTCTGAGACAGGGAGGTGGGAACTACTAAAAACTGGTCCTAGGGCAACAGACAACAGAGCAGCCCAGCAAAGCAGGATGCAGGTTACCCCAGCAGACAGCCCAAAGGGCCGTGAACTTCCCAGCAGCCAGAGAAAGTGTGATGTTTACACAGGGTGCACGATTTCCTTAAAGCAGCCATGTTTGAGTGGCTTTTTCAAAGCCACTGACATTCCCAACAGGAGATTTTCATTTACTCAAATATGTGTTGCTGAAATACAATTTTAAAGATAGCTTCAAAACAGATAACATTGTCCATAGCTTCGCGTAGCCCTAATGCAGCTGTGCTTATGGCCATGCAGTCATGGGATCCACTCAACTTTCTTTTCTACAGAACTTCATACCTGCCCGTGGTTCTGTATAACCCACACACCACCGAATTTAAATAGATGCACAGTATCTCACTTAATCTGCCAAAACCTATTTATTCTTATCCAGCTATAGACAAAATATCCACAGATAAATAACTAGCCACCAGATTGTTTCCACATACAACTTCTCGGAGATTATTTACCAGGTATACAAGAATATTCTGTGCTTAAGTTATTTCTTTAGGGTGTGTTTCAAGGCGTGAAGCCAGTGAAGCGCCCAGATGATTGAAACCCCTGAGCTACAGTGATTTCCCATGAGTCATGTCAGGGGTTGGCAAACTGTGGGCTGGAAGCCAAACAACGTGAAAGCTGGTTATGCTCGTTCACTCCTCTATGGACTTGCTCAATGATGTAACAATAAAGTTCGTTAGTTGTTACGGAGACCACACGGCCCTACAGAGACCATACATCTAACATGTGTACTGTCTGGCTCTCCACCAAAAAGTCTGTCCACACCTCAGTGATTCTAATGTTTGACTCCACAGTGCTTGTGAGATTGTACCCGAGTGTCACATTTTAACAGAAATGGAGTCTGCAGCCCCAACAGAAGGCCACAAGAACCAGAGCAGACAGTTTCTTCCAGGAACTTCCTAGGGCATGCACATAGAAGCTGCATACTGCCTACCCGCCCCTTCCTCTTCCTCCTCCATGGTGACAGAACTATGGGTAAGATCCGGATCTCCAGCTGGATGTGTCATGTGACTAAGCCCTGGCCAGCGGGAAGGAAGGAAGGTGATGTGAGTCACTTAGGCTCAGTTCTTTAAGGAGAAACTCTGCATCTAGATTTCTATCCATTTCTTGAGTCTCTTGGGAGAGGTGACTACTATTAGCTCAGCCTAGAAATTGTTACCAGAAGCCAGGCATTAGCACAATAAAACCTGCCACCAGAGACAATGACTCAGAAGGCAGCAAAGGAGAGAACACATATGTAAGAGGTTTGAGAGCCCGTGACACCAATGAGGTCACAGCAAAGCATTTGGTCTAAGTTTTATATGTGACAACCTTGGAGGCAGACTACACACCAGGAACTCTAAAATAGAAGATGGGGAGAACTAAGATGAGTGTGCATGTTAGTTACTCCTGTTGAGGCTGGAGAGTTAGCATACAAGGCGGAGAATCACTGAAACTGTGGGAAAAGATATCAGGAAAGAGCAGGGGCTGAGAGTCAGATGCTAGGAAAGCCATCGCTTCAAGAGTGCTAAAGATCCCTGATGGAAATACTTCTCAGAGAACAAACAGGCCCAGAGGAGCAAGGCACGTGCCCATGACCTATGGTCTGTCAGACATGTGCCCGTGACCTATGGTCTGTCAGACATGTGCCCGTGACCTATGGTCTGTCAGACATGTGCCCGTGACCTATGGTCTGTCAGACATGTGCCTGTGACCTATGGTCTGTCAGACATGTGCCCGTGACCTGTGGTCTGTCCTCCAGTCACATCTGCAGCTTCAAGAGGCCTCAATTCAGTCCCTATAAGCTGAGCAAGGGAAGCATGGATCTGACGAGAAGGAAAGACATCAAGCTGTCTGAGGTGCCATGTCTAAGAGGGGACCGTGGCTCCAGACATCCACAATTGCTGAGAACACACGGGGCAGAAGTCCACTGTGGTTTTGATGGAATCATTCTTAGCCGGCATTGCTCTGAAGCCATCCACCTGTTTTTAGACAGGGTCTATTGCTGGCCAGGAGCCCCAGAGATCTGCCTGTCTCTGTCACAACAGCACTGGGGCTGTAAACCTCCTTACGATGGGAGTCAAAAGAGACCCACCTCCTCTTAGGCGGCTTCTATCGGATACTTCTGTAATCAATACAAACACTGCTGAGAAAAATAGACGATCTCAGACAATGAGAAATGCATGGTTTGTGATCAAAATCAGAACGCTCTGTAGGATTAGACCATTGCCGCCCCCCCCCCCGTGGTGATCTGTAGATTTGACCCAAACAAAATTAAAATCAGAATGTGCTCTTTTTGTAGCGATAGAGAAGCTAATGCTAAAATTCACCTGGAAATACAAAGAAACTAGAAAGCCAACAACGGTAAGAAGCAAAACCCAAGGACAGGAAAGACTTGACCAAGGCAGTCCCAAGACACAAAACTGCAGTGCCTGGAAGCAAGACACTGTGAGAAGCCAGAAGCAAGGCCACGACATACCAGGTGACGCAGCCATCGTTTGCGTGTGTGTGTGCGTGTGTGTGTATGTGTGTGTGTGTGTGTGTGTGTGTGAGAGAGAGAGAGAGAGAGAGAGAGAGAGAGAGAGAGAGAGAGTGGGGGAGAGAGCCACATACACCCACTTCCCTGACACCCAGCTTCCAGCCACAACAGTTCAGTGGACACTCTAACTAGGCTTTTCTGGCTGCGTGTGCTCCAAAAAGAACACCTGGTCATCCAGGAGCAAAGCGGACAAATGCCAGCCCAAGTCCCACATCTGTGCAAACAAACTCGCTGTGGACTGTGGGCTTCAGAAGGAGAATGGGGAAAATGTCTGCAGCATCCAAGGCAGAGAATGCTCAACACTCCACACCAAGAGCACAGCTTATGGGGAAAAACAAACATGGGGCTCCACGATTAAAAGTCCTGATCTGTGAAGATCTCATTCAAAGAAGACAAAGAAAAGATACAGAGAGAATGTGCTGAGACCTGTATGTATATCTCAGCAGACTTCTCTTTGGCCTATGTAGAAAACTAACAAGGCACAGCAGCCGAAATGGAAATAATTCAACTGTGAAGTGGGTGAAGATGGGAAGAGATGCGGCGTCCAGAAAAACACAAGCAGCTTGCTTTCTCTTGGGCCACCAACCGCTCCCAAATCATGACACACAGACTTCTATTATTAATTATGAATGCACAGCCTTATCTTATGCTTGTTCCACTAGCTTTGATAATTTATCCTGTCTACATTTTGTCTTGGAGTGTTTTACCTTTTTTTCATTCTGTATGTCCTACTCCGTGTCTAGCTGGCTGGCCCAGGTGTCTCCTTCTCTTTCTCCCTCATTCTCTCTCCTCTCTCCCTCTCCCTCTCTAGCCTATAACACTTCTTCCTATTTACTCTCTCTGCCTTGCTCTTAGCCATTCAGATTTTTATTAGACAAATCAGGCTTTAGGCAAGCAAGGTAAAACAGCAATACATCTTTATATCATTTAACAAATGCAGCATAAACAAATGTAACACACCTTCATATAGTTAAAGTAATCATCTAAAACAAACAAGTGTAACACATCTTTACAGAGTTAAAGTGCTATCCCACAGCAAACATGTCAGCAGACAGATGCATGACTCCATTCATCAATGTGGCTGAGACAAAATAGCAGATGCTGGCCCAGACGAGGAGAGACAGCGCCGCACACATTGCTGGTGGGGGCATAAGATGGTTCAGCCACTCTGGGGGCGTGACAGTTTCACTGAATTTGCAAAAATAAACCCCGGATGACAAAGACCTAACTTAAATATTAGGAAACAGTTTTTTTTAAAAAAAAAAAAAAAAAGTAGCAGAAAACCACAGCATAATAATCCGGGGGACAGGAAGACCACAAAATGTACAAATCATAAACAAAAATATTGATAAAGTTGACTACACCCAAATAAGAGTGTCTATGTCCTCTAAACAAAACTAAACAAGGTAAATAAAACAAAAACAAAAGCATCTCCCAAAGTTTGAGCCTAAGTGGCACTCTGGGGGGAAAAGTTATTAATAACCCATATGTAAGAGTTCCACAAATCACGAAAGCAAGACAAATCTTCTGAAATAAAACAAATGATAACTTAAATACTGATCAATTCAAACAGAAAAAAAAATCTAATCTAGTGATTCCAGAAAGGTTATAAGGGAGACAGAACACCATGCTTTATTTAGAAATGCTTGACAGAAATTGAGGTCTGGCACATGCTGACACGGCACGGCCATTTTGGCATGTTGCTTAGCAACGACCACCAGGTTTAAACACTAGTACATCCCTGCCGCCAACCCTTACTGCCTCACCGACTGGGCAGTTTCATTTCTAGAAAGTCTTGCTCAGTTTTATATGGAGGCAGATAACGGAGTTAGGGTGGTCACTGTCATAGTTAATGGGGGCCACGCCAAAGCATGAAGTTGCTAAACACAGTGGGAGAGGCCTATGAACAAGATGGGAATAACTACAAGAAAGCAATGCATTTTGGAAACAAAATTGTAAAACAATGCAGTTGCTTTTGTTCTGTGTTTACAAAACAAAACATTACGACTCTGTTATATGTAAAATGTGCCAGCCACAGGTAGACAATAGCCATACTCAGTCCTTGGGAGAGGCTAAGTCTAGGGAAAGAGACCTGATGCAGATGGAAATCATAGAGAGACTATAGGAAAATATACATCATTTGAGTTTTTTCCTGGTTATTTTTACTCCAGATCCTACTTAAAATCTAACAGTACAGTACTTGAGGTGGTGTCTAGCACATCTCAGGTGCTCAGAGAATGCTAATCAAACCTTCCTAACAATTGAGAAGCTATTTTGAAGGTGTTGACCTTTAAACGTAGAAGATACCATAGCAGCTACAGGCCTTTGGTCAACGGGCTGTCTAATGGTCACACTAGAAGGCATTAGTACACAAAAGAACAGCAATAATTCTTCCTGGTGCTGGGCTTCAAAATTTGAACACCTGACCATTGGAATTGGGGAAGGAGGGACTCGTCAGTCAGCCAAAGAAAAGTCTACCCGTTTCTCAGCGCATTCCCACCAAGGGCCTCGGCAACATACAAGACTGAACACGCCTAACTGGAGACCCCGCTGCACGCTTCGGACGGCTGACTTACCTGATAACTTTGAGGAAGTGCTGGTGGAGACTCCATTGATGTCACCGGGGCTCGTGCTCACAGGCTTTGGCACGTAATCTCGCCTGGGGAGTTTGGAGGCATACGTTATACTGCAACACACATGGGAGGCCAAGTCAGACCTGTGTCCCAGACAGCAGAGACTCCCTAGTCCACAGGCCTTAGCTTTTCTTGAGGAGGACCAGACCCAGTGGGATTGTGAGAGCAAGGATTGTGTACCCCGACCTCTGAGAGCCCGGAGTGTCAGGGACACAACCATGTGCAGTTCTTTCAGTCTGTACTCTAGTCTCTAGTTGACATTCATCTGGAAGAATGTCCTTATAATGTCCCTGGCTTAGCAAGCCGACACTACCCTAGGCTAGCTGCCTTCTTTCCTCTCTTGACACCTCAAAGAAGGCCATCTGTCTACAGAAGTGGATGCATCAGGAAGGCTCCCCTCTGTAACAACAGCACCAATTGAAGCAAAAATCTCGCTGAATTTATTCATTACTATAATCCCATGTAAAACCATGTTCTGTTATAAAGCCTAGTCAAAACATAGGGTAGGTTAGCCCAACAATTTGATCAATGGGGTTGCTGTGCAAACTCTAAATAATATTACTGATTTGCAGAAAGTAGGGGGTGCATTGACTATGAAAGTCCCAAGGCAGGGAACAGAATTTTTTTTATCATTCAGAAGCTACCATTGACTCATTCGGTGTCCAGAATCAGCCGGGTATCACAGCCCGATCACATTTTTCATGGGCTTTACAGGGCTCTGAGTGTCACCTGGCTCTTTCCATAGCCCTAGACGTTGGGGATGGAGCCTGTACTCCACTCCTCAACAGGTAGACAGAGAGTGAACCCTTTGGCAAGTCAGCAAAGAAGCCACGGGAGCTACCTCTCAGGCCACTGTGCTCTATACATGGGTCACAAGAAAGGGGGCAGGGATGTTAGTAAAAAGAGAAAGGAGAAAAGCAATTCCAGCCCTTCAGCCAGTTCTGTCCTCTTATCCCAAGCCACATATTTACTTTCTTAGCCTTGTCTCATGCCCACCCTGAAGGTCAGCTAGAGAGAATTCCAAACAGAAGGGCAGGAGGGACTGGAGGACAGGTGCTGGCTTCACTCTGCAGCCCCTGCCTAAGCGAGGCGAAGGTGCTTACCGCAGCTCTAGCTTGTTCTGCAGCTCCTGGAGGATCTCTGTGGACTGCCTGTGATAGTCTAACGCCGCCTCCACAAACACGGCCAGCTGGCTGACTTGCTCCACCTGTGGCGGAAGGGCAAAGTTACTCCATTTTGGCCAGAGCCCTCAGGATGCCCAGAGCAAACCGGAAGCCTGGTGACAGCAGCCCAGCTCTGACGGGCAGCTTGGAAACTGCCTGAGCTCTGGTCCAGTCCAGCTCATCCCTCTTGGAGCCCTACACACATGACAAGGGTCACATATAGGGCTGGAGGGGCAGGAAGAACACTGTCAAATTGATTTGTGGTTATGAATCTGCTGTAAATCCATCAGACACTCTTTTACAGTTATAGGATGATATCTTACATATTGTTTCAATGCTCTAGAATTCATGGATTGAAGATGGTAGCATCTTAGCTAGGGTCTCTATGCTGTGAGAAGTCACCACGGCCACAGCAACTCCTATAGAGGAGAGTATTTAATCGTGGTGGTTCACTTACAGCTCGGAGGCTTAGCCCCTTATCATCATGGCAGGAAGCAAGGCAGCAGGCAGAATGGTGCTAGAGGAGGAGCTGAGAGTCCTTACATCTTGACTCACAGGCAACAGGAAGTGGTCTATCTGAGACACTGGGTATGGCTTGAGCATGTGTGAAAACTCAAAGTCCACCTCTACCGTGGCACGTTTCCTTCAACAAGGCCACACCTACCCCAGCAAAGTCACACCTCCCAACACTGTCCCTTCCTTTGAGAGCCATTTTCTTTCACACTACCACAGTGAGAGAGAGCTCACCCAACTGTAAATGAAGCCAATGCTTGAAAAGTGCGTTTTCTTAGAGAAATGTCTCTCTGTGTGCTTTCTAGTTAAGCCAGACCAAGAAGCAAAGCCAATGAAGTCACGATCAGAGACAGCAGGGGTGGCAGGTCAGCCACACCTGCGCCAGGGCAGGGACTGTTTGTCCCCTGTGTCTCTGTCACCACCCAGCAAAGCATCTTCCCTGAAACATACAGCAGAAAGGGATGAGCTGTGGAGACTCCATCATTCCTCTTGCCCACAAACTAACAAGCCCCAAAGAGCTTTCCTGTTTATCAGTGGGGTCGAAAAACCACTACAGTGAGTAAGGATTTTTTAGTTCTAGAACCTTCTATAGCAAGGCACAGAGGACTGAGGTGACTCCCCACCACACTCCAAGCCCAAATCCTGCAGCTCCAGATCTGGACGGAGATACAAATCAAAACCATGCGTCCCAGGATTGGCCAAAAAAGCACAATCGGGCTGCATCCTCATCCTGCCATCTCTTCTCTCCCGGTACAGCCACCGAGGGCTCCTGGCTTCCACAGACCCTTGTTGCTTTCACGTGCCGCTGAGAGCTCTTTCACCTGCCCGCCCTTTACTATGGGCGCCCACTTATTCTGAAGCTGGGTTTACTGTGCGTTTACAACCTTCATGGATCCCACTCATGCCAAGAATGCCATGGGCACATGACTAAGACCGGCCTTGACATTGCATATACTTTACCATGCTCTGTGGCGAGAAAGGCGACACCCGCCTTCCATTTCCAAAAACACAATAAACAAAACAAAGACAGCCTGGCCCCTGCAAAATCCTAAGGATCTCTTAAATTTCATCTCCTTGGCTTTTAAGAATACGTTTGAATAAGGCCCACGCCACAGCCTGACGTGACCGCAGTAGACTCTGCTAAGGAAACAGCGCTGCCTCCTTGTGACGCCGGAGCTGCATGCTCAGGGAAGACTGTGTGACCTGTCTTTAGTCACAGCAGTCTGCTTTGAACCCACTTTGAACTAAGCCTGCCACTTGCAGACTTAAAGGACAGCGAGAGGCAACCAAAGGAATAACCCTCACGCACTTGGGAGTGCGAATCACCCACTGTTTCTCTCTGGACAGCTGGAGCTACATCTGGAATGCTTCGTGATAGCTGACTTGGGGAGGCAATAGATCCCAGGGCCCCCAAATGCTTGGGAGACAGCGCAGCACTACCTATGGTGCCTGCAAACAGTGGATCCCCATGGAAAGCTAAACTCAGCTCCTCTTGCTTAGCGCAAAGGCAAGTCAGACCCAAACTGGATTTATCTATCACTGTCAGGAACCAGAAGCTTCCCGCATCCCCCTCGCCACACACACCCTGACTCCAGGATGTGAGCTCTGTGCTGGGAACCGACAGAGATAGTCTCTGCTTCCAATGTTACAACTCAAACGAAATGCCCAGAAAGACAGAGCCATGCTAAAGCAACAGACTCCGGCCCTGCAAAAGCCAAAGGCTGCCCAGGTGAAAGACCTCCTCCATTGGCCACATCAAGGAATCTGAAGAGCTGCCTGTAGATGTCACTGGAGGGTGAAACTGTGTTAGGCTGGGTTGTGCAGCAGGGGACCATGGCAGACAGTTTACATTAGGAATCTTGAAGTGAGGTGGTATCCCGGGCTTCCAGGGTGGCCTGATGTAACTATAAACTGCTTTGGGGCTGAGGATACAGCTCATCCAGTAGAATGCTGGCCTTGCATGCATTGAGCCCCAGGGTTCAAATCCCAGGGTTACCTAATCCGGAGGTAGTGACAGTAATTCCAGCGCTTAAATGTGGACATGGAAGGGCAAGGAGTTCAAGGTCATCCTTATGGCAGAGCAAGTTTGAGGCCAGTCTGAACTACACTAGACTTACACACACAAACACACACACACACACACACACACTCACAAACACACGTGTGTGTGAGAGACAAATTTTTAAGAGGGAGGCACAAAACCAGAGTAGAAGACAAGACCACCAGAGTGGGAGGCTTGCAGACAGTCTGCTGCTGGGTTTGCAGATGGAGGAAGCCAAGCTAGGAGCATGGAGCTAAGGAGGCTGGAAAGGGGACAAAGCAGGCTCCTGCCAAGCCCCCTGCCCCATCCCTTCCCTGCATCGCCAACTGGAAGACAACGGACTGATATTCTTTAAGCCGTGGTGCTTACGAACGCTTGATACAGGAGCATAGACAATGAACAGCACTGCTTTCTCCTCTTCTCCAAACAAGAGAAATCTAAGGGGGTGAGCAGCATCGCTAGGGACTCCATTTCCTGGGGATGGAAGCTGTGGCCTTGAGACTCAAGGACGCAAACTGTCCCCTCAGCTCTATGCTACGTATCCTTGGTCTGGGGGAAGCAACAGACAGTACAAACTCACCCCATCCCATGCCAGCAGTGAACGCTGCATAAGAACCCATGCCTCCTATGAACACATCTAGTCCTATAGCCTCTATCTGGCTGCAAGCCAATGCGTAAGTACTAGACTGTGAGACTACTTGGAGCATCGTGGCCAGGGGGATGGAGGCAAAGCCATAGATGCCTGGGGATTAGCATCACCATGAGCTGTGGAAACCCCAGGAACACTCATGTGGGATCTAAGCATGAGTCAGGCCATTTGAGCCAACTACAATGGACCTGGGTCTACCCAAAGGAAGAGGGGTCAAAGACTATAGCTTGCAAAAGGTCTTCTAGCTCAACTGTCTGCAAGAGGACCACAGAAATGGGTGGCTGAGAAGAAACCCAGATGTCTTGGAGCCACAGTGTATTGGCATACATGGATAAAGAAACACAAATCTTTGGAAGCTGGCAAGCCAGCCTCTTTCACAGCTGAAGTCTATGCTCGCCATGGCAGCCATCTTCTGCTTCAGACGAGATAACTCAAGTGACTTCTCACTGTCGGGCTTAAGATGGCCCTTTTTCAGGAATCCTCAGGGGAGCGGAAGGGAATGTCTGGTCATAAACAGAGATGCCTTTCCCAGTGAACCTGAGCTCAGATCCACAGAGTCCACATTAAAAATAATAATAAAGTAAAATAAAAATAAAGACCTGGCTGCAGTGCTGTGCACCTGCCTTCCCAGGGCTGGAGAGGCGGAGACGGGGGAGAGGGGATCCCCAGGGCTGGCGGGAAGCCAGACTAGTCAAATCAGTAAGCTCCTGGTTGAGGGGAGACCAAGTTTCGAGAATAAGGTGGGGAGTAACTGGGGAAGACACCCAAAGTCAACCTGTGGCCTCCACCTGTGCACATGTACACACACACACATACACATATGTATCACACAGAGTCACACACACTGAGACACACACACACGCACAGAAACAGATACACACACGCAGAGACAGACACACACACACACACAGAGAGAGAGAGAGAGAGAGAGAGAGAGAGAGAGAGAGAAAGAGAGAGAGAGAGAGAGAGAGAGTTATACACAAAAACAGACATATAGAGACCTAAGGAAAATACTACTTCTGTGGACTATTGAGAAAAAAACCAAGTAATCTGGAATCCAGTAGCTCCATTAGTTCTGTGGATGAAGGGAGGCCTCTGGCTGGAGGTGATGTCAGCTACCGAATGCTGCAAGAGCTTGGCCTCTCTGCGCTGGAATCGATATTTTTAAATGTAATGTGTCTGGTTTCTTTTAAGGTCAAAGGCTGACATTTAATCATGCCAAGTTGTAAGGAAGAAACTTCTCAGGGAAGAGTTCAACCTGTGGGTGGGGTGGCATCTCCAAGAAATAGCAGTGAACCCTCAGAACCATCCTTCTGCCCACTGCAGCCCCACCGAGCATGAACTGCAGTGGGCACATGGCCCTTCAAAGGGAGGTCCATTCTGGGTGCCAGTCACAATCTGGCACAGAAGGTGGCAGTCATGTGCCTGGCTTTAAAGATCCCTGGGAATCAAGGGAGCCAAATCATTCCATTGTTTAAATGGCTGCCGGAGGAGTAATGGAGTTGCCTGGCCTCAGCTAAGAAGCGAGGTCCTCCAGGCCTTGAATCCAGTTCTCCCCAACAAGATCAGCAAAGGCTGGGATGTGGGGTTAAAGGACATGCTCCCCTACTTTTCCATCCCCAAATCTGTCTGGAATAGATGAGTAAGCCATGTGACGTTTGTGTAGGGATGGTGGGGTGAACAACTCAAGTTCCACACCATCTTTTCCTCGGTTCCACACCAAAGGTAGATGAGCACCCTAATTTGTAAGATGGGGAAGCACCCCTAAGCTACCAGGATACATGAACCACCCTGGGTTCTGGATTGTTTTCTTCAAGAAAGCAGGCTGTGAAATTGTATACGGCTCAACACTTAAAGAGCAATGACTGCTCTTTCAGAGGACCAGGGTTCGGTTCCCGGCACATACACAATGCTCACAACCCTTTGTAACTCTGGGACTGGGGGTCTCTTTTCACCTCTCTCACATGGTGAACATCCACACACATAATTGTCTTCTAGGGCTCTTACTATATCCTACCCAGGACCAAGGGAGATGAGGGTTAAGGACAGTGGGTCCAGCTCCCTGGAGGGTGAGGTTTAAGCCCTGGAATTCCTGGTGCCGTGGAAGCATCTGCAGGAGATAACCAAGGATGGAGCGCCATCTCACACACATCCTCTTGCGTTCCTTACTGTTTATTCTTTAGAGCGGCTGCTAACAAGTGCTGGTTCCATTCTCTCCTAGGGATGAGACTGGAGCCTGCCCTTGGACGTACGCCTTACTCTGCCCCATAACTGGTTCTCACGGTCAGAAGCCTGGTGAGGGTTCCTCACTCAGCGTCAGCACTGTACATGATGTTCGGGTGAAGGAGCCAGGCTGGCATCCATCAGCTAAGGTTGCAGAGAGTAGAAATTGAAATTTTGAGACTTTGGCCCTGGGCTATATCCTCCAACAAGGTTGATAAGAAGGACTATAATTACATCAAATACCTGACTTCCTTATCAACTTCTCCCTTAGACCCAAACCAGTGTACCCTGTAGCTGATGGCACAAACATCTCCTGCTTGTGTTTGGAGGAAGGTGTGGATCTTCAGCTGTCTGTTACCATGCTCTTCCTAAAGTCATAGTCTAACAGTCCCCCAATGTCTGACAGGGGCACTGCCAACTGTATCATAGTTTAAATATGAAATGCCCTTTCAGGATCATGCACTGACATTTTGATCCAGAGATGGTGGCACTATTTTTGTTAACTTATGGAACTTGAAGAGATTAAGCCTAGAGTTAGGAGGAAATAAGATAAGAGAGAGGGTAATGCTATACCTCATTCTGTATCCTGTCCTGGGGCTGGCTCCGTCTCTGCCCCCACCATCCTCCCTCCCTCCCTCCCTCCCTCCCTCCCTCTCTACATTCCCACCCTGAATCTCTTATCACTACAAGGGTAGCATCTCTGTCCTACCATGATGTTCCATGTAACCATAACAATAATGAAGCCAGCTGACCATGGCCGAAGCCTCTAACCCCTGAGGCAAAGTTCACTATCCCTCCTTTTAAGTTGTTCTCTCAAGTAATAAGGACAGTAAATAAAATTCTGGCCAATTCAGGGTCTAAGCACCATCGAATCCATCAGGCAGAGCCAGGGATTGCAGACATACTATGTTTGACAAGCATCAGAGGGATCCAGTAGTGTTTATTGGTGCCACGATGATTTACTGGAAGAAAATTCAGCTACCACCAACCCTGAAGCACAGTTTCCCCGTCATGAAAGGAAGCAGGCATGGCTGTGGTGACAAAGGGGACGTGAAGTTGGTGACCAAGAAGTATCAGAAATCTGTGGACTGTACAACCATGGTCTTGACTTCATGGGGAAATGGGCAAAAGCCAAGGTAAGAGTTAAAAAACAAACAAACAAAACCCACCCAACCTCAGGATGCATTATTAGCACATCTCCCTGCCCACACTTTGCCCCACAGCAATTAATGGGCAGCGCTGGCATTAGCATGGGAGACAGCAGGGGTCAACTGGAGGTTTTTTATACTTGATCTGGTCAGCAAGAGAGCAACCGCCAGGACACATGGACATGACAAAGACAAGGAGACCCCTTCCAGGTCTGAATGCTGTCACTGGAGAAGAGAAGGAAGACTGTCTGCTGGGTGACACCACGGCCAGAGATCATCCTTAGCTAGAAACCTGGCAGCGGGAAAGGATGGAGGCATGTGTCCTCGGGCGCCATCAGCAACACATCTGAGCCCCATCACAGCATGCTGGGAAAACAGCGGCCCTGGCGATTGCCCTCACCATCACCACTGAAGTCCTCATCACCATGACCACAGGGGCCAGGATGGAACAGTGAAGGAAGAACCAGGAGCCTGGTGCTCAGGCAGCCTGGACGACCCTTCGCTGCCTCGCTGCCTGAGTTTCTTCTAACCTCAGTGGTCAGTGGTCAGTGGTCAGCGGCCGACGACAAAGGATTGGACAGAGAATATAGGGCACCTCCAGTGCCAGCCAAATTGTGGATCCTAGGAGGAGTGGGGAAGGGGAGCCCCACTTACAGGGGTGGTGCCTTCTCACCTGGGAGTCAGCTCCTTAGGGGTACGCTGCAGTCACGTCTGAACTCGGCCCACTCCAGGACCCCTCTGAAGCCCTGGGGTAAAACCTAGGTCCTACTTTACTGGTGACAAGAAACCGTCCACCACAGTGCTGTTGCTTCTCGAGGGTGTGGCCCTAGACCCTCACAGCCTCCAAGTTCACAAGCACCAGCGTGAGCCAGCCAACATGTTGGCCAGGCTTCTCTATCCTGGTGTTAACTCTGACGGGTAAAAGCCTCAGAGGGCTGGAGGGTGAGACAGATTTTCACCCCCAAACATCTGTCCCAGAGCGCATCTGTCAACCTCAGCTCCACGCAAAGGCTTACACACAAAGGCTGGTCTCCTGGGCATCTCCTGGGACAAGGCTACCCCCAGAGATAAGCAACTCTCCCCGAGGGCTTCAGTCAGGGGTTGTTGACTATCTCTACGGCAGGAGGTGACAGCTACAGAACATTCTAGAGCGTCTCCACAATTACAGTCTTAGAGTCTCTCCACACGCCAGTCATGCTCACACAGCGATGGTTTACTCACGCACATTAACGGCTTCTGTCTGCTTTAAATACTTACATCATTCTCTAAAAAATTAAACATGCTTCTCTCGGCCAGCTCCTTTGACTCTTCAAACTTTTCTATCGCTTGTCTGATTTCTTCCTCAGGTATCTTACCTACTCGCCTCTTTTTATAATCATAATCCAGGCGGCGGCCTTCCAGTTTCCTCAGGTGGTGCTGGGAAGAGAAAGAAAACCCTGTGGACACTCACACCGTGGCAGGCGGCCATGTGCGCACGTCATATTCCTGATCTCTACAGAAATAAATACTCAGTACTTCTCAGCCTAAACTCAACCTTTCGCTGTTTGAGATTTTCACCCATGTGTACAGGTTCCTCAAAGCCAGACCCCCTTCTCTCCCCTTTAACATCGTCCCCCCAACACTTTTCCTCCCCAACTTCACATGCTTTCTTCCCAAATCCACGGAGACCATTCAGGGCTGGGCATTTGTGTGTGTGTGGGGGGGGGGGGGGGGTTGTGGGGGGAAAGCATGGAGCCATCTGCTGGAGCATCCCTGAATAAATCAGACTCTTCCTCCCTTGGAAGCCATTGATTGACAGCCCTCAGCTAGGGGTGGGACTTCCTACACCTCTGCCCTGTCCCTTCTCTAGGTAAGAAACCATCACACCCTTCTGCTTGCTCTGCCCACCGTGGCTACTGCTGAAGGTTTCCCATGCTGCCAAGCACTCAGGAAACATTTACGTAACAGACACGTGCTGGGTGGACGGATGGGTGGGTGACAGAATGTGAGTTTGTGTGGAACCTAAGGAAGGATACAGTACCCTCACTTGGCTAACCATTTCCAACAGCCTCCACAGGGCCTCCTCACCTAGTTCTGTTCATGCACAGACAGCTTCCGACCACACTAACTATACAAAAAGTAAAGGCATTTCCATTCATTCCTTGCTAAGAGGCTGACTATAAAAACACGTGTGTCTGGTGTCCACGAGGATGTCCATGAAGCCTCCTAAAGTTCCCAAACGATTATAGAATATGACGCATAAAACAATGTCAGCGAATGCTGAGAGGTGATAGTCCCAGACCACCTCAGAAATGGAGGAGACACAATTTCTTCTGCTGCCATCAACAACAGCTAAGAGTAAGTGTGCTTTGCACCGTTTCTCACGACTCAGCTGTACCCCTGCTGACCCAGCCACATGGAAGAACAGCGGCAGCCAGTGGACATCTCCATACGACATTTAATACCATTCCGTGGAGGCGGGATCTCTGGGCAAGAGTCTGTGTTTGGGAAAGACGTTTGCCATTCTCACAACCTGGATGCCATTTCTCATGGTGCCAATGCAGAGCAAAGCATAGATCCTCTCCGCATGGTACTGACTGCCCAGTGAGGGAAAGAGACGGACAACCTCGCTCGTGGCCCAGAGGCCCAGGAGTGCCTTAGAGTCTTGAGGGGGAACAGAGAGCTTCCCAGGGGAGACGGCATCAAAGCTGAGATCAGAGAAGCTTGGGTGAGAAAGACAGCAATAGTAAGAACAAAATAAACTGTCACCCGGGGATAGGAGGTGGCTCTTGGAGGATGGGCAGAGGTCAGAGAGGGGAGGGGGAGCAATAAGGCCACAGAGGCCCAGGGGCAGATGAAGGGGAAGGGGCTGGATCTTCACACAAGGCCAGGGTCAGCTCCCGAGAGCTTGGATCTTAGGAAGATTCCTCTAGCTAAGAGTTAGAGACGGGCCAGAGTCTAGCATGCTGTAGTGACATGTTTAAGTGCCACCAGAAACAGGAAGAAGGAAGACACAGCAAGGCGGGACGATAGGTCTTGACGGGGTGGGATGGACAGACCTGGGCCCAGTGGGGACTGGGTTGTCACAGAAATGGGGACACACCTTCCTTGGGATGGAAGGGGTAATGCAAGTGAGCTGACCCAGGGGTGTCCAAATAAGGAGGGGGTACCAATAAAACCAGTTTTTATGTCTCATTCAGTCTTCCTGGATCCTTGCCACATGTTTTTTGCTCTTAGAATAACTCTAAATGCAGATAAAGACATCTGAGGCTCCCCAGGACTCCTGCCTCCCCACCATCCATGGTCCCCTGGTTTTTGCCCTGTGCTCTGGACTCCTGGCCATCAGAGCCCTGGCCCTTCAGCAAGATGTGCTGCCTATTTACCCAGCCCATTCTGCCTGGACAGCTCCTTGGAGGCCTTCCCTCCCCAGCTATGCTGAGGATGTGCCCCTCCTCAGGGTCTCCCTGCTCTTGCCTCCCGCCATTAGCAACTGCTGGCTGTCCTATTCATGTGCTCCCAAAGGGCACACGTTCCATCTGTTTCTCACTAAATAGTCCAAGCTCTCCTTGAATTCATGATCTCTGTGGCTACCCTGTTAAGAGTCTCTGGGCCTAAGGAGAGGAAGACAGACCCAAGGTTCAAATGATATTGCTGTTGAAGGGAGGCGTGTCGATCAAGCTGGAAGACAGGCAGTTATTCTCTACAATGCCACAAGAGGGCGCCTGGACCTTCAGAGCAGAAGCCTGGCCTCCGAGATTGCTTGGAGTCATTGCACTTCTGCAAAAGCAGCCAGCCTGAACATGACCTGTAAGTTCCCAGGGACACTCTGGACAACCACTTCTTGCCGGTTTCCAGATGAAACTTTCAGTTCCTAGATAATGATTTCCTTGAGAAAGAATGGAAGGTAATGACGGCGAGTACAATGGAGCCAAGCGCACACGGATAGGGTGTGATATCAGCAATGAAAACCACACCCCGGAGAATGGAGTCATTGTGCTCTATGAGAAGAGGCTGCAGGAATGTGATGCTCGGTCTGGCGTGTGGATGGCTGCAAAGGGATGAAGCCCTGAACGTGACAGCTGGTTTGCATCTCCCCTCCAGAGACGATGAATCCCAGTACTCTCCCGGGGAGCCATCTAACAAGTCCAGTTCTCAGCCCTCGGGTGAGACTGTACACTGGCTAAACCCCCATGCAGAAGCCTCGTCACGGGTTTAAGTCACAGTGTCGCCGGGCGAGGACAGAGGGGAAGACTTACCCCAATCTCTTTTAAATCTTTGTCTTGCAGTAGCTGCAGGGGGTCAATAAACGTTTGCTTCACATTAATATCCAGAGAATCTTTCACCTCAGCCATGAGTTTCATGGATTCACCAACTTCTATCAGTGCATTGCCTTGAACGAAAGAGCACAGAGCTTCCTTTCAGAATAATACTCTAGGTTAACGGTGATGCTAATTCTTTTCCAAGACCTGAGGATGGTGGTACAATGAGGCTTTACTCTAAGGCCTCTGCTTCCTGACTCAGAGAGAATAGGAAAAAGGAGAAAGTTTGCCTGTGTTCTCATAGTCCAAAGCACTTCCCACTTTGGCCACTAGATGGAGATAAAGGTCTTCTGTGGAAAATGGGGTCTGGAAACTGGCACTAGGGGTTCCTTAGAGTTCAGGGATAAAAATCTCTTTGTAAACAGTGAAGGGATTCATTCATAGGAATACGTTTAACCAATAGATTACAATGGAAATAAGACCTCGCTCATCCTGCTTCAGGAGCAGGAGAATATCACTCCCTGCAGACAGTTCTAATGTTCTGGAAACCTCCCTAAGCTCTCAGGTGTCAGGGATGCCCTGTGGACGGGAGGGACCAGCATGCTCTGGGAAGGAATATTTCCTGGATGTGGACAGCATCTTTAGTGGGTTCTCTCTGCCGGAAGGGCTCTGCTCAAGCCTGACCTTTGAGTCAGTTGAGAACATGGACAATTCACTCTCGCATTAAACAGGGAGAGCAGTGGCTGCCCCAACTCATTTTTTTTTTTTTTTTAAAGTAAACTCATAGCTGGGTCCTTGCCAGTTAGAAGTGGAAACCATCTCTGGAGATTAATGTTGGCCAGGATGCCAGTCCAACCCATTGAGTGTCATTGCAGCTAGGAGGAGGGGTTTTCTGAACTGAGCTGTCTAGAATTTTATTCCGGGTCATTCCTACAGAGGAAGAAAGTCTCTTCCTCACTTACTCACTCCTTCCTGTCCAGTTGTGTGACCCTGACAGTCATTGTCACCAGAGCCCAGGTATTGACTATGGCAGAAGTATTTGAAATACGCCTCTTTGGGGGACTGTGGAGATGTCTGTCGGTAAAGTACCTGCTGCGCACACTTGAGGACTCAGGTTTGAGCCCCAGAACCCATGTAATAATACGAAGAGCCAGGCCCGCAAGGTGCACTTGTAATGTCAGTGCTGGGGAGGTGGAGATAGCAGGGTCCCTAGCGCTGGCTGGCTAGCTACCGTAGCAATCAACAAGCTCCAAGTTCAGTGAGAGACCATGCCCCAAAATATAGAGTGAAAGATACCTCCAGCCACCACACGCGAACGGGCGCACCTGCGCATGCGCACACGCACGGGGTCCTGCGCATTGGCTGTCTCAGGTTCACAATCTGCGCTCCCCCTCCACACCAAGAGC
This sequence comes from Arvicola amphibius, assembly GCF_903992535.2. NCBI lineage: Eukaryota > Metazoa > Chordata > Mammalia > Rodentia > Cricetidae > Arvicola > Arvicola amphibius. Next base: position 153,331,195 of record NC_052058.2, on the reverse strand, counting down.
AGCACTGTTCACTGTCACGGCACACCCTCGTTCCTGCACTTTAGAAGGGTCTGGCGTGGGGCCCAAAGCAAAAGGCCCAAAGGAAAGAGCCTCCGCAGATCAGACTCTCCCTGGGGACAGCAACCATCCACCTGTTCCAGTGCCCTGATGAAATCAGCCTTCTCCCTCCACGGGAGTCCCATTGGCTAACTCATTGGGTTGTCACAGGGCCTGTCATCGCCCAGGGTCTCACCTTCACGGTGAGAAAAATAGGGCACCTTGTTTCCACTAAACCTTGGAATAAAACAAAAGCCACATTTACACGGCTCTAAGGACACTACGACCCTCTGTTAGGAATTCAGTAACTGCCTTTAGTGTTTTCTGAGACAAGGCCTCCCAGTTACTTCAGGCTGGCCTCGAACTAACAATCCGCCTGCCTCTTTCTCACAAGTTCTGGGATTCTAGGTAAATATCACCATTCCAGAGGTGACAGTGTATGCTTGTAACCCTGGCACTAGGGAGGTGGAGATAAAAGGGTCCCCAGGACTCCTGGCCAATCAACCTAGGCTAACAGTTGGCAAGTCCAGTTCCAGTGAGATCTCATCTCAAAACCTAAAAACACAGCGGCAGCTCCTGAGGATCTATGGTACACACACGAGAGAGAGAGAGAGAGAGAGAGAGAGAGAGGAGAGAGGAGAGAGAGAGAGAGAGAGAGAGAGAGATTCTCCCCTATCTGCAGGATTTTAAGAGCTTGGGAATGAGAAGGCAAGCAAAGAAGTGTGCATCGAGAGAAACGGAGTTTGGGGTCACCCTGGTGGGGGTTGCAGGCCAGCCAAGGAATGCAAGATGAGATCTCGTCCCCAAACGAAACAAAACAAAACCAGTCTCCCCAGATGGATGGATGGAGAAAATGTGGTGTGCACACACAATGGAATTCTATCAAGCTGGAAAGGAAAATGAAATTATTAAATTTGTGGGGGAAAATGGTGGTGCTGGAAAATATATCCATGGAAATTAGATTCAAAAAGACAAATATGCAGATCCTAGGTTTTTATTTGTTTTATTATAGATGTGTGTGTTGTGTGTTGTGTGTGAAGAGAGAGAAGGGGATGGGTTGGGGTCATAAAACTGTAAAGGGACCACAGAGGGGACAGAGATCTCGAGTGGGAAGGGTGAAGACAGCAACAAAATGCATGCCAGAAAGCACACCCCAGGGAAGGATGGTGGAGGACCAGAGGAGAGGGGCAGGGGTGAGGGAACACTGGGGGATCAAAAAGACTTATCCATATCATGCTGGAGGAGGAGGGCCATTAAAGTAAACAGAGAGGGGGAGATCTAGGAGATACGTGTGTGTGTGTGTGTGTGTGTGTGATACTGTGTTTTAATCTTTAATATACATGAGGATAAACAAGAGATGCAAAGGCTAACAGATGAAGATGGGATTACAGATACTAGCATTTTCCTTACCTATGCTTTCTAAGCCCCCCTGTAATGAATACACTATTCTGGTAGTATCTAAAAACTATTACATTGCAAAGATACAGGTTTTGTGGACAACCAACAGCTCACCCAGGTGTTTCCACAGTGCCAACTGAGCTGGGGCACCCACCAAAAGCCCACCCAGGTGTGCCAGCTGAGCTGGGGGCACCCACCCAAAGCCCACCAGGTGCTCCTTCTGTGCCAGCTGAGTTGGGGCACCCACCAAAAGCAGATTCTTCTCCGAGCTCCTTGCCATACTTCAGCATGCAATCCCCCAGCAAGCCTTCTGTCTGTGGGTAGCCGGTGGCCTTCACCTGCCCTCGAAGCTTCGACATAGTGTTCAGCATTCCCAGCTTAGCTCTGTATGCTTAAAAACATTGTTATTTGTCATGCCTTAAAGTCATAAGGTACAAGGGCAGTCACACTACCTTCCACAAACACAGCTATCGGAACTGAGGTCCTCGCAGACAACACACCAGTGACCCCAGGCACACACCAATCCACCTTTATTCTCTGATGTGGTTTTCCAAAGCCTTTGCAGGGGGTGGGTACGGGATGCGGGGCACACTGCACAGCCACAGCAGCCATGGACATAACAGTCTCTACTGTCTCCTAGCCACAGGAGGCTGTGTTTAACAAGCACCTGCTGTAAAGTAGCCTCCAACGCGTGACATATTCAACACCTTGGAGCTGAACACTGACACCTGTGTGTAGCCACTGTCCCCACTCATGCCGGGGACAGTGTCAGTGAAGACTGGAAGGATTTAGTGATCAAATCCTCATTCTGCTCCCAAGAAATGACTCAAATGGAGGACTCTTAAGGTCAGAAAGAAGAGCTGGGACATGTAGGTAGGTGGCAGATGACATCACAGTAAAGTCACCTGCATTGCTGCCCCCCTCCCAGGTGCGACTCAGCAACTTTCCCTGGGGAGGCAGTGGGCAGTTGTGGCTTCTCGCCTTCTTTTGGTCTCTAACTTAAGGCACTGAATATTTCTTATTTTCCGTATGGTGTTTTGAACAAGAACAGCCCCCACGGACTCAGATGGTTGGTTATTTCCCCAGTTGGTGGAACTATTTGGTAAGGATTAGGAGGTGTGGCCTTGCTGGAAGAAGTATGTCACTGGGGTGGGCTTGGAGGTTTCCAAAGCCATTTCAGTGTGGGCTCTTGCTTCCTGCTTGCAGCTTCTGCGATGTGAGCTCTCATCTGCTCCTTCCACCAGGACCTTGCTCCACCAGCCTCAAACTGGAACCCTCTGAAACTGGAAGCCCAATTGAAGACTTTCTTTTCTCAGGTGCCTTTCTCATGCCGGTTACCACAGCAATAGGAAAGTAATTAATACATCTGGGTCAAATGCTGTGTTGGTGTGGGCATGTAAGAGATCCCCCCACCCAGAAAACATCTGCCCTTCCTGCAGCTATTGAGTGGCAGAATACAGTGTGACTCTGATCAACTCTGGGGCGATGCCAGAAAAGAAAGATGCTGCAGGAAACTTCAGGGTACCCCTAAAAAGCCCAAGAATGTCTATCAAGTAAAGTACAGCAGGAATTCGTACTGTGCAATCAGTAGACTGTGGTGGGCCGGTTGGCAAAATGGAAAAAGTCTTTGGGAAATGGAGACTACAAACTGAACACCAAGCTAAGGATCCAAGGTACCAGCTGTGGTATCTAGGCCATTTATATTTAATGTAATCCAGACACGGGTTTCTCAAGCTTGACCACTGAGCAGGCAACTCGGGCATCTTGTTGAATGCAGAGTTTGATTCAGTTGGTCTGGGGTGAGCTAGGGCTCTGTGTTGTCCAGCCATCTTGCAGCTGGTCCTGCTGGGTTGCAGGCTACACTCTGAGTAACGATCATGGTGTGTGCCTTTCAAGCCTTGCCGAGCTCAGCCTTAAAGTTCTTATCCTCCAGGTCTCCAAACCCTAAAGCATCACCCAGCCATACAAATTCAATCACACACACACACACACACACACACACACACACACACACACACACACACTGGTTCCCCTTTCCCCACCGTCAGAGTGTCCTGTACGTCGGGGGGTAAGGACCATTAGATGGGATTAGAGGCTTCTGGCACATCAGTCTTTATCTTCATGATAACCAGTAGGTTCTGCCCAGGGGACGCTTTCCCTGGTAGTCAGCTGCTCCCTCTTCCATTCCAGCGTCAGTTCTTAGAGGGTGGAGTCTGACTGTGCATTCTAGAACCCAGAAAGCCTCTCACACAGAGACAACGCTTATGAAATTTTAGGAAATCAGGAAAGGAACTCATCACTCCAGTCACTGACGAGGCTAGACAAAGCACTTGTCACTGGGAATTTTAAGGCTAATACCATCTCGAGACTTTAAAGCCCCAGGATGATCTGATTGAATGCCTGCTCTTAGATGTTCAGAGTGTGGGTGTTTCTCTTCTGATTCCTATAGGTAAAGGACTCACAATGACTCCCACAGCAAATCCTAAGAGGAAAACCTCAAGGCTTGGGTGCCCTCTGCTGGTTCTCATCAGCCTGTGGAAACCTCTGTCTGGGACCCAGGGATGAAGGCCTGTATAGAAGCTGACACTGGCATTTGCCACACCACGCCCACCGCTGGTCATGTAAGCATGCCTGGACTGCAGCATGGGGCTCACAGTGAGACCCTTTAGATTGATACACAGATCCATTAGGACAAGATAGAGGACTTTCTTGTTAATTAAGAAAAGATAACTAAGAAAACATTTTTTTTCAAATGCGCAGTGGGTTTCTGAGGGATACAGATGTCCAGAGATGTCCACTGAGGGATGCCTATGCTGGACCAACACTCCATCCTGATCATGTGCACCAAAGGACATCCAAGCAGCTGTTTCCCCATCAGCCAGGACTCACTACAGCCACACTGTGTCCTTGGAGATTCCCCAACTGAATCTCATTATTTGTACACAGGCTTTGCTTCCAAACTGTGTCAGCCTCATGCAAAGGAGCCGGGGTCGGGAGAGTCCATGAACACAGACGTGCAAGGAGATGTTTCAGGACGTGCTCTGACATTACCTGGGTTGGGCTGCAGATACTCGGTGGCTTTTGACAGGATTTCTGCAACAGCCTTACTCGTAATATCTACTTTCTTTAGAGAAAGACAAAACAGAAAGGTTAGTGAGTTTGAACAGAATCAACGAAAAACCATTTACCTTCTGAGGCTACTGTGGTTCTTTTTTATTTCCTTTTATTTTTTGTGAGTTGGTGTTTTGCCTGCATGTATGCCTGTGTGAGGGTGTCGGATCCACTGGAACCGGAGCTGCAGACAGCTGTGAGCTGCCATGTGGAAGTTGGGAATTGAACAAGGGACCTCTGGGAGAGCAGCCAGTGCTCTTAACTGCTGAGCCACCTCTCCAGCCCTACTCTGGCGATTTTAACATGAAGTTCTCAACATCTTGGGGAGAGGTGATCTTTTCTCTGTTGTGACTCTGAGAAGTTATGTCTTCTTGGGGACACTGGAGAACACTGACTTCCTCTTCTGTATAAGAGCTAGAAATAGCCAACACATTATGACTCTACTTGATGCACAGAAATACTTGGAGAACTTGATACTAAGACTCACATGAGCCTAAGAGTGAACTTGAATAACCGTGCTTAACGTATCATAATATAATGATATACATTGGCAATAATATAATCTAATATGCTAAAAGCTACCCTGGCGATAGTGAGACAAGCATCACCATCATAACTAAACATGACCACCATGCCCTGTCAGACATTAACATTAAGACTGACCCCGTCCTTCTGCCATCCCTACACTGCTGGTTGTTAATTAACATAAAGTTAATAGAATATCCAGGAAAGCCATGTTACAGAGTTCATCCATATTTTATAGACCATCAATAACCCACAAAAAAAAGGAAAAGGAGACGCCATTCACAAGAGCAATACAAAAACTGTGTCCTAAAAAGTAAAAAGAGATAAACCTCATGAGAACACAGACTATTTAAAACTCTACCGAGAGGCAGAAGAAGGCTCTGAGGATACCCCGGGCTCAGGGCCATGGGTTAAACTGGGGGCTGAGATGGTTCAGCAGTTCACAGCACTGGATGCTTTTCCAGAGGACCTGGTCTGTCACTCTAGTTCCAGGGGATCTGATGCTGTCTTCTGGCTTCCATGGATCCAGACACACACAAAGTGCACAGATATGCACGCAGACAAAATATAAGACAAAATAAAATATAAACATGAATTAACACTAAAAATGATTTCAGACTATCTTTTGGAAAGAGCATTTGTACTTTCTTGGTCATAGTCTGCACTTTATGATTCCGTAGCTTTTCATTAAAACAAAACAAAAATATCACTTGACATTTGGTTTCTTTTCATTATTTTCTGTCTTATCCATCTTTTTAACTTGCATCGATTTCATTTTTATTTCTTTTATTTTTAATCATGCACATGTATGTGTCTGTGTGAAGGTGCGCATCCATGACTAGAGGTGCCCCCTGAAGCCGGAGGCATGGGTTCCCATGGAGCTGGCCTTACGGGCAGCATGCATGTGTCCTGAGAACTGGGCCACATTCCGCTTCATGAGCAGTACTCCACAGCAATCACTGGGTCATCTCTCGAGTCCCATATTATCTCTACCCTCTGGCGTGATGTCATTGGCTGATGTTTTCCCAGGTTTGGACTCTGACGTCCTTGCTTTCTTTCAACACTGATTTCCGGGCTAACTGCCCTTGAGATGGTGCTGTTGGTCACAGGTGTGGAATGCAGAGTTCTGTGCCTTGTACTAAGTAATATCTAATTCCACTTTTTATTAAATCATCTTTAAATGAAAAAATAATTTTGCATTTTAAAAGATTTGTATTTTATATAAATGGATGTTTTGCCTGTGTATGTGCCTGCCACCCTTAGAGACCAGAAGAGGGTGCTGGGTCCCCTGGAACTGACGTTACAAAATGGTTGTGAGCCACCGTGTAGGAGCTGGGAGCCAAATCCTGGTCCTCTGCAATAGTTCTTACAGGCTGAGCCATCTCTCCAGCTAGTTTTGAGGATCTAAACAGGCAAATTTGCTGTTTAGCTATCTTCCCGGTGATTCCTGTGTTCTCTGATTTTACTTTGGGAAACTTCTCCTCTGCAGCCCAGCCCATGGTTCCTTTTGTAACTGCAGCCCAGAACCTGGAAAGAACGAGGAAGGCAGGAGCCTGCTTACTTACAGCCAAAGTCATTAGCATTTTGCTCAGATCTTCCCTGAGCCTCTGAGAACCTTTGCAACAGAGGCAGGCGGGGTCTTGTCTGACTTGAGTCCGTTCTCCGAGTATTCCTGACAGCTTTGACCTTACACATTTAGAAGGTATGTCATGTGGTACAAACTAATTTATAATTCCCATACTGCTGATAAGTTATACTGGCTTCATCTTTTTATAATTTCTTAAGTTTTTTGGGGGGAGGCTGGGGGAAGGTGGGGAGAGGAAATGGCTATAATTAAGACATAATTATGAAAGTTTCAAAGAATGCATTATAATGACTAAGTTTTTAAAAAAGAAAGTTTTCTTTTCCATTTAATACATTTTTGGTACCATGCTGTACTTCTTTATTTCTGCGTAGCTGGCATTTGTCATGGGTTATTTTTCCCACTACTTTGTGTCATGTTTTAGGTGAGTCTAATCTCCTCCATAAAGTCCTTACAGTCCTTAGTCTCATAATATATAGTATAGTCACATAACAGCTCACTTCTCTTTTCAATATTATATATTATGTCATAATAATATATTATATTTTGTTATAATTATATATTAGTATATGTTCTATTACAATAATATCTAAAGCATAGATATTATTTTCATACTTGTCACTGTGATTTTTGGAGGAAAAAAGAAAACCACAGGACTGAACAAGAGGGATCTCAGTTCATCAGCTAAATCTGTAACTGCCCAGGCAGGGGTCTGGCCCCTCCCCCACTGGTTATCAGAGTACTGGCATTTCCCAGGATGCTGTGCTATGGAGGAGGAGTCAGGCAGGACTGCGTCTCTCTGCAGCGGTTTCCTGCTGTCCTGACAACTTAAGATCCACTTTGCAGAAGGTCAAAGGTGGGGCCACACCCAGAGCGGCACTGCCTAGCGGCACCACTGAAATCAGAACCACATTTCACACAGAGCTCCTGGTGTGCTTCTCCTCTCGGTGCAGATGGAGCTACTCAAAGAAACCGCTTTCCCTGCGTCTCTGCGTCTCACCGTGTCTCCCTCCCTCCCTCCCTCCCTCCCTCCCTCTCCTCTCCTCTCCTCTCCTCTTCTCTCTCCTCTCTTCTCTCTCTCCTCTCTCTCTCTCTCTCTCTTTCTCTCTCTCTCTCTCTAATGGGCTTGTTGAGGACAGGTGTCTGAGCCCAGCTTGTCAGGACTCTAAAAGCCCCGATAACAAAACTGATATCGTTTTTAAATTGAGCATCTGAATTTAATAATCTTGACAGTAAAGTTATCCTTACATTTAATAAAGATATTCTGAAAATCAATATCAGATATGTCAATGAAGTTAAAATGTTGGTATGGTTTTCAATTTACAGAAATTAATTCTTGTTTTCAAAAATTAAACACAAAAGAAGCTTTTCTTCTTAGGGTCTTAACATTTCAAGAAATTATAGTCCTCTTGAGTAGAAAATCAGGCCTTCCTGGAGGAAGGCTGGCCTGGTCCAACATACATTAAAGAGGCTACCCTCCCAGGCCAGGGCCTTGAGCTGGGCTTCCTGCACCTGCCCTGCCGGCCACACCCAGGCCTCTCTCTCTGGTCTGGGGAGTCTAATGAATAGAACAAGACTCTGCTCAAAGGCCCAAGACAAGGGAAGGAAGCTGAGCAGTGGACCTAGCTCTGCCTACAGTGAATCTACTCTGCAGGTAGGTGACCAGGGGACATGGCAAGGGACGGACTCTGCCATCCTCTGTTGGCATGTTACAGTCCATCATTGACATGCCAAACCAGTAACGCTCTTCTAAATCATCTCATCTGCATACATGATTCAGAAAGCCTCACAGTTACAGATACAACAGCTTATCTGAGTTCACCCTGCAGAAAAGCACTTGCGGTGCAGCTGCTGAAACAGATGGGCACAGCATCCTAGATTCCCGAGTGATTAATCAGCTGCTCTCTATCTCAAGAGCCATCTGAAGAGCCGCGTCCCAGACATCCTTGACTCTCCAAGACATATGAGCATAATTACTTTGGCCCTGAAGTAGCGACCAAGGCCCACCTTCTGTCTTTTTTGACTTCTGGCCCCTAGAGGGAGCCCGTTAGTCACTTCGCATTTCCTTCCTCGCCAGGCCCAGACTGGATATGGGTCAAGCCAGGGCTGAGAAGCACAGAGGTCCCGTCCCGCCATCCAGACTGGGCATCCCACACTCGTCTTTGGACGTTCTGTATTTCCACTCCAGGTAGGAACCCTTACGGTAGGAGGTTTTCTCACGTGGCAGGACAGCCCACTTCGCACCAGTCACAGGCTCAGGCGGCCTTACCTTTTCCATGTCCAGAAACTCCTCATCCAGCTTCGTTCCTTCTGCACCGCTAATTTTTTCACTAAACAGCTGCAAGAAACAAACACAAGTGCTTTCTCTCACTGAAGGGAGTAAAACAAAACACCATGGACGTATCTTGGCTCTGTTGTTTCGATTTTAAACTAGGTCCTTTCTGGAAACCATCAGGGGCCAACAAGACAGTAAAGGGGCTTGCCGGGCAGACCCGGTGGCACATGCTCTAGCCCCAGAGCCTATGTAAAGAGGGAAGGGAGGAACCAACCCCACTAAGTTGTTTCCAGACTTCTACATGTGCACTGCGGTGTGCACGCGTGCATGTGCATGCACACATGCACACAGAGGGCCACTCACGCTCCAGAACCAGAGCCACCTAGCTGACGCACAGCTGAAGGAACACACAGGAGAGTCTCATCCGCTGACCACACCTCCCAATCCCGAGAACCTAAGCCCCCAAACAGTGCTGTTTTAAACCACTAAGTCTGGAGTGTTTCACAGGAAAATCCACTTGCCAGGGGTTCTCTTTTCAGACTGAGGACAGAGGTCAGACAGCCTCATCCCAACCCTTAATATGAGACGTGACCCTCAGAGGAATACATGAGACTATGCTCCTCAGCAACTGCGGGAAGCTCAATCACCTCAAGTACTGGTTCCTAACCCTGGAGGTAACATCTGAGTCTCTAATGGAAGTTATGCAATCTCTGGCCTTTGAGCTTGTTGCCATGGGAGACTGCAAAAAGTGGCTGCCCGGCTTTGTAGTTCTGCCCATTGAGAATCAGCGGCTCCCATTTTGCCTCTGTTTCCTTTGGTCAAAAGATGGGAGTCTCAGCTGCACTATGGGCTTCAGATACTCCAGAAGTGGTTCTCAGTCTGTGGGTCATGATTCCCTAATATTACAAATCTACCCGGCATATCAGATATTTACATTACAATTCATAACTAGCAAAGTTAGTTATAAACTAGCATTGAAAATGATTTTATGGTTGGGGTCACCACATCATGAGGAGCTGTATTAAAGTGTTAGGAAGGTTGAGAAGTACTTAAAGCAGATACTTCCAGGCATTCTCTGAGGTCCACAGTGATCAAGGCCTGGGCCAGCCTGTAGGAGAATGACCACATGGGGGAGCGGAGCCATCAGAGACCATCACCCCTTGTTTGGGGTGAGCATCTTCTGCAGTAATAGGTGACTGGCATGGAACTAGAGAATCCGGGGCTCAGCTCCTGATCTTATCACTTCTATGAGCACTGAGAATTAGACCCGACCCCTCCTCAGTCAGTTGTCAGTTCTTGGCTGTTACCAGTACATTGGCTCTATCAGAAAGCATGGCAGGACATGCAGAGAAAGGGAATGTTTCTGTATTTCTGCTTTTTTTTTTTTTCGAGACAGGGTTTCTCTGTAGCTTTGGAACTTGTCCTGGAACTAGCTCTTGTAGACCAGGCTGGCCTCGAACTCACAGAGATCTGCCTGACTCTGCCTCCCAAGTGCTGGGATTAAAGGCGTGCGCCACCATCGCCCAGTGTATTTCCACTTTTGAGGCCAGAAATGAATATGATTTCCATTCCTTTCTCATCTGGAAATAGATAATGCCTGGTTTTGTTTTCAGTCGCAGGTTAGAGTTGTAACAATTCGCTTGCTTTACCTGAATCCTCCCAGGACACTTAGCTATTTTGAGACGTAAGTAGGAATACACACGTGACCTTAGATGTTTAAGACACTTGAGCACTGAGTGAGAACTTCTCCCATGGACTCGGGTGTGTGAGCACCTAGGGTCCTGGTCAGCAATGCTGCTTGGGGAGGAGGTGTGGCCTTGCTGGAGGAAGTACATCACTGGGGTGGGCTTTGAGAGTTCATAGCCTCAAACCACCTCCAGATTTCTCTCTCTGCCCCATATTTGCAGTTGAAGATGTGATCTCTCTTGTTCTAGCCACTGCTGCCATGCCTCCCCTGCTGCTAGGAACTCTCCAGAACCATAAGCCAAGGCAAACCCTTCCTTCTACAAGTTACCCGAGTCACAGTGCTCTGTCCCAGATTCAGAACAGTAACAACTACAGCCACACGCAGGACTTCATCACTGAACAGCCTTGAGCAGTCAGCACCCCGGCAAATACACCCCACCCGCCACATAAACATCCTACAGGTCACCTAGCCTCACCGTAAGGAAACCCTGCCAGACTCCAGTCTCATGTGTCCCCACCACAAATCATATATCTCACCGGGCTCACTATCGAACACTGTAGCCCTGCCAACCAGACCTGCCTCAGGAGGCCTGAGGCCATCACCAGATGGAACCGTGCCCAGCTCCAACTTGGCAGTGCCAGTCGTATCAGAAATAGGAAAACGAAAGCTGCTTTCCAGGACCAGAGCCGAGCAGTGGCGCTGGGAAGGGACGGACCTGGGAAAACCAAAGCTGGGGGGGGGGGCCGCGTCAGGGGTGGACGTCACCCTCTGTGCATAATATGTTTTCATAGAAATCTGACTTCTCCATTTCTTCCATTTTTTAAAAGGATTTATATTTATTTTGAATGAGGGGGGTGGGCAGGTTCTGAGTCCAGAAGAGAGCATTAGGTCCCCTGGAGCTGGAGAGCTGACACGGGAGCTGAGAACCGAACTCAGTCCTCTGCAAGGGCACTGCTCACTTCTAACTACTGAACCATCTCTCCGGGCCCCGCTTCTTCATTTTCTATAAGACTAAACAGCAATAAAACCAAAATTTCAGAAATATACAGACATACATTATATATATATATATATTTTATATATCTATATCTCTATCTATCTATATATATATATATATATAATATCAGCCAAACTTCTATGTAGGGACTTTTAAAATTGCTCCTGCATCATGTGTTTCCCAGTGTGTGTCTGAAACCAGAGCTCTGTGGAAAGGAGGGATGGAGAAAAGCTCTAGGCTACATAATCTTAGACAGGAAAAACACAAATTAAAAAGATTTCTTTACAAAAACACATTCATGGGCTTTTAAACGGGCACTTCTAGACGTGCAAGGGACATGTTGGAGGACTCAATGGCGTTTGTCATCTAATGCAAAGGTTAAGCCTCCTCAGAGGTGCTCTAGAGACACCCTGGCCTCCCACGGGTGCTCACCCTCGCTACTGCCTCCCTGTCTTTACTTTGTGCCATTTAGCTGCCATGTGCTGCTTCCATCGGCTCAGAAAACATGGCAAGACTGGATTTGTCAACAGCAGGGATGGATGAGTGAGACGGGTGTACGAGCTTCTAACTGTGAACCTTAAAGCTATCTGTGGAGGCGCATGGCAGCGGAGACTGAGGGGCCAGGAATGGAAGGAAAGAAACGGCAAGGGGGAGGGGGTGTGCGGGGGTGTGTTCAAGGGAGGGCATGTGGGTGCTTCTTAGTTTGGGGGGAGGGTTCCTGTCTTGTAACACAGGCTAGAAACTGGGAGCAGAAAGCTCCAGCCTGGAATAAGCAGCCGTCTCTCTCCCCGTGAGGTTACAGAGCACACCGTAACCAAGGAAACCAGGATCTAAGAGGCCAAAATTCCGGGAAAAAAGGAAAAGCGTAAAGAAGAGACCCTGACAGGCTGTTCCCTTTTCTCTTGATGCTTGGAGTATGTCCTCCCTGGCGCCGAGGCGAGGCTTAAAGCAAACAGCACAAGGACACAGCTAAAGGCTAACCAACTAGGCAGAGATTTCACTACCACAGCCGTCGGGAGACAAAAACCGGAGCTGAGGATTGTCCAATGAGACAGGATGGTAAAGGGGATGGGAAAGGAGGTGTCTCCTCAAAATGCATATAAAAATCGGTAATGTCCAGTGTGGTCATATTAGAAGGTGGGGTCATGGGGGTGAGTGGGTCAGGATGAGGTTAGGAAACCCCAGAAAACCCTCTCCTCTCCAACCGCAGGCGCACACAGAGAGCTGGCTCTTGTGAGCCATGAGGCAGCTCTGGCCAAACACTACACCTGCCTTTGCTATGGACTCCACAGTCCACAAAACTCAAAACCCAATGTCTGTTGAAATCGCCCACTGTGTGGTATTTTTGCTGCAGCAGCCCAGGTACACTAAGACAATATCCAAATGAGTAAAAGGCATATGACAATATTCCACCTTTGCCATTATGGTGGCAATGCAAATCACACCGTGATGAGATGCCACTAAATCGCTATCAGGATGGCTAAAATCCCTTTTAGACATGAATATCAGTACAAGTGTTTCCTGCAATTAACGGAGCAACTAGAACATTCACGCAGCACCGGCAGGATTACACATTGCCAGAACAGCTTTGGGAAACAGTCTGGCAGCATCTACTGGAGATGTGTATATAAATCCACAGATCACTACACCCTGTGACTCAGCAGCTCCCCTCTTGGGAACTCACAACAGAAACTCCCATACAAGCAGCAGTGTTTAAAACACTTAGCCCAGAAACAAGGCCAACGTGGACACACAAAAGGACAGTTGCTGTGTCCGCAATACAACAAGACACACGTGCTTAAAGACACAAGGCCTCAGGCCACGAGTCAGCTGTAAGCAAACGTCTGCTCATGGGTGTGCATTGTGTTCCCTAGTTTTCATGGGGACTTGACACAAGGCAGGGTCGTGAGGGGAGAAGGAATCTTAACAGAGAAAATGCCTCCATGGTATTGGCCTGTAGGCAAGACTGCAGTTCCTTTTCTTAGTTGACTGATGTCAGAAGGACCAGATCACTGTGGTGGAGCCACCTCTGGACTGCTGGGTTCTATAAGAAAGCAGGCTGAGCAAGCCATGAGGAGCAAGCCAGTAAGCAGCACCCCTCAATGGCCTCTGCACCAGCTCCTGACTCCAGGTTCCTCCCTTGTTAGAGGCCCTGTCCTGACTTCCCGGGGGTCGGACTGTGATACGTGGAATTGCAAGCTTAAAACCCTTTCCTTCCAAACTGTTTTTGGCTGTGGTGTTTTCTCACAGCAACAGAAGCCCTAACTAAGACAGAAATGTGAGCCTAGTCATGAGGCGTCACTTTAATAGGTACGATCCTGTGGTTCTGGAAGGGCTGTGGTAGCCTTTTAGCTTTGGGCTAGAAGGCTGTTGGGAGCTTAGCGTACTGTTCTATGTGGGAGGTGGGAAGAGGGAAAAGCTGAGAGAAAAGCAGATGGCGGAGGCCTGGATTGTGACGTCTCAGACAGAAGTCTGAGCTGGGCAGTGGTGGCGCACGCCTTTAATCCCAGTACTCAGGAAGCAGAGGCAGGAGGATCTCTGTGAGTTCGAGGCCAGCCTGGTTTACAGAGCAAGTTCCAGGACAGCCAGGACTATAGACAGAGAAACCTTGTCTTGAACAATAAAGCAAAACACATAAAAAATAAGAAGTCTGAAAGTCCCTTAAATACTTTATCAGGGCCATTTAATATTTTGAATTAGAAATCCGTGGTGTCTGGTTGGTCACCTGGAGGTGAAGAGTCAACTGTGATTAACTAGAGCCCAGAACCACTAAAATAAAACTTGTTTTTCTGAGACAACGGATACTGGTCAGCTGGGACAGAAGAATCAGTTTTGATTAAGAGGCGGCCAACGTCAATGAGTCAAAATTCTCTGAGATGTAGGTCTGGCAAGGGCAGCGAGCAGGTCCCAGGCATCAAGCATGGGCTTCTAACACTGTTGATTTTCCGTTTTGATTTGATTTGCTGTGACCATGACCTTGTTCTTCCCCTTTGGAGCAAGATAATATGTAACGTTTATTTATTTTACAGGAGCCCACAGTTAAGAGACTTCAGAATTTTATAGAGATTTTGGATATTTATTAAAGAAATGAAAAACACTTTGGATGTTTCAAAGAGACTTTAAAGACTTTGGAATGTTTATTTTTATTGATGTGGATGTCTATTTTCATATTTTATTTACCAGCTATAATCTGTTTCTGTCATTACTCCAATGTTGAAGATATTAATAATCTAGCCTGTAGAAGACCCTTTAAATTGGTTTTTATGATTTAGATACTCCTCCATTAATATTTGACCAATATTTAACTTTCTGACACATAAGTGCCACATTCATCTTTTTTATTAATTATTTCATTGTTTTTATTGTGCTATGCATTTTTCTCTGCTCCCATCCCTTCCTCCCTTTTCCCCTCTACCATGACTCCCACGCTCCCAATTTACTCAGGAGATCTTGTCTTTTTCTACTTCCCATGTAGATTGGATCCATGTATGTCTTTCTTAGGATCCTCTTTGTTGTCTAGGTTCTCTGGGGCTGTGGACTGTAGGCTGGTTTTTCTTTGCTTTATGTCTAAAAGCCACTTATGGGTGAGTACATATTATGTTTGTCTTTCTGGGTCTGGGTTACTTCACTCAATATGGTTTTTTCTATATTCATTCACTTGCCTGCAAATTTCAAGGTGTCATTTTTTACCACTGTGTAGTACTCCATTGTGTAAATGAACCACATTTTCTTTATCCATTCTTCGATTGAGGGAAGTCTAGGTTGTTTCCAGATTCTGGTTATTATGAATAATGTTGCTATGAATATATTTGTTCACATGTCCTTGTGGCATGACTGAGCACCCTTTGGATATATACCCAAAAGTGGTATTGCTGGGTCTTGAAGTAGATTGTTCCTAATTTTCTGAGAAATCACCATACTGATGTCCAAAGTGGCTGTACAAGTTTGCACTCCCACCACCAATGCAGGAGTGTTCCCTTTACCCCACATCCTCTCTAGCATAAGTTGTCATCAGTGTTTTTGATCTTGGCCATTCTGATAGATCTAAAATGGAATCTGAGTTGTTTTGAGTTGCATTTCTCTGATTGCTAAGGATGTTGAACATTTCCTTAAGTGTCTTTCAGTCATTTGAGATTCCTCTGTTGAGAGTTCTCTGTTTAGGTCTGTACCCCCACTTTAATTGGATTTCTTGTTCTTTTGATGCCAAGTTTCTTGAGTTCTTTGTATATTTTAGAGATCAGTCCTCTGTCTGATGTGGGGTTGGTGAAGATCTTTTCCCATTCTGTAGGCTGCTGTTTTGTCTTGTTGACCGTATCCTTTGCTTTACAGAAGCTTCTCAGTTTCAGAAGGTCCCATTTATCAATTGTTTTTCTCAGTGTCTGTGCTACTGGAGTTATATTTAGGAAGTGGTCTCCTGTGCCAGTGTGTTCAAGTGTACTTCCCGCTTTCTCTTCCATGAGGTTCAGTGTGGTTGGTTTTACTTTGAGGTCTTTGATCCATTTGGACTTGAGTTTTGTACATGGCGATAACTATGGATCTATTTTCATTCTTCTACATGTTGATATCCAGTTATGCCAACACCATTTGTTGAATATACTTCCTTTTTACCATTTTATATTTTTTGCTTCTTTGTCAAAAATCAGGTGTTCGTAGGTGTGTGGATTGATATCCGGGTCTTCTATTCTGTTCCATTGGTCCTCCTGTCTCTTTTTATGCCAATACCAGGCTGTTTTCATTACTGTAGCTCTATAATAGAATTTGAAGTCAGGGATGGTGATGTCTCCAGAATTTCCTTTATTGTACAGGATTGCTTTGGCTATCCTGGATTTTTTATTTTTCCATATCAAGCTGAGTATTGTTCTTTTGAGGTCTGTGAAGAATTTTGCTAAAATTTTGATGTACATTACATTGAATCTATAGATTACTTTTGGCAAAATTGCCACTTTTACTATGTTAATTCTGTCTACCCAAGAGCCTGGGAGATCTTTCCACTTTCTGGTGTCTTCTTCAGTTTCTTTCTTCAAAGATTTAAAGTTCTTGTCATACAGATTTTCCATTTGTTTGGTTAGAGTTACTCCAAGATGTTTTATGCTATTTGTGGTTATTGTAAAGGGTGATGTTTCTCTGATTTCTTTCCCAGCCCATTTATCATCTGTGTACAGGAGGGCTACTGAGTTTTTTGAGTCAATCGTGTATCCTGTTACATTACTGGAAGTGTTTATGAGTTGTAGAAGCTCCTTGGTAGAATTTTTGGGGTCACTTACATATACTATCATATCATCAGCAAATAGTGACAGTTTGACTTCTTTTCTGATTTGTATCCCTTTGATCTCCTATTTATTTATTTATTTATTTATTTATTTATTTATTTATTTATTGTCTTACTGCCATAGCTAGAACTTCAAGCACTATATTGAATATTGAATAGAGAGTGGACAGCCTTGTCTTGTTCCTTATTTCAGTGGGATCACTTTGAGTTTCTCTCCATTTAGTTTGATGTTGGCTGTTGGCTTGTTGATGTTGCCTTTATTATGTTTAGGTATGTTCCTTGTATCCCTACTCTCTCCGAGACCTTTATCATGAAGGGGTGTTGGAGTTTGTCGAAGGATTTTTGGTATCTCATGAGATGATCACATGGTTTCTCTTTCAGTCTGTTTACATGGTGCATTACACTGATGGATTTTCATTTGAATTTTTAAAGATGGCAGTGGTTTTAAAACGTGGACTGTTTATACTGTGATACTGATATTAATAAAAGATTGAGGGGATAAGCAAGAAAAGACAGCTGTAGCTTAACAAATGATGGGCTTGCATGTTTGACAATGAGTGGACAAGGGGTCAGTTTTGCTAGCTCGTTTTTACGTCAACTTGACACAAGCGTGGGCTATGTGGGAAGAAGGGATCTCAAGCAAGAGAATGCCTCTACAGGACTGGGCTGGAGGTAAGCCTGCAAGGCTTTCTCTTGGATGACTGATACTGGAGGGTCCCCAGGTTGCTTCAGGTTAGGGTGTTTCATCAGAGCAACAGTGACTCCAAGACGGTGACTCTGATGCTCTCCGAGTCTCATGATAAAAGATCCAAAATTAAAGGAGAACAAGCCACGTTATTCTAGTCACATAAGTCAAAAGGAGAATATACTACATTGATAGGACTGGAGGGAGGGCTCAGAGGTGAAGAGCTCTTGTTGCTCTTACAGAGGACCCGGGTTTGATTCCCAGAACCTACATGGCAGCTCACAATCATTTGTAATTCTAGTTCCGGGGATCTAACATCACTTCTAGTCTCTGAGGGCACCAAGCTTGGACACAGCACACGTACATATATGCTGGAAAACATTCAAAACACAAAATCTTTTTAAATAGAAAATACTAGAACTTAGTGGTAGAAATCGGTGTCATTAAGTTATGGCATTAAGGAAGCCATCTTGGTGCTGGTAGCACCGGCACCTTAGGGTGTATGTGGGTGTGGTGTTTGTATATAGGTGCTCATGCATGTGGAGTCGGAGGCCAGTGATGAGCATCTTAGTCACTTTCCCCAGTACTATTCTAGACAAGCCTCTCCCTGACTGGAGTCACTGACTTTGCTACCTCAGCTGCTCACAAGCCAGCCCGCCACCTGCTTTCCCCTTCCCAGTTCTGAGATTACAGGAACCTGCCACCGTGTGAGCTTCTGTGTGTGCGCTAGGGATCCGAACTCGGGTCTTCCTGCCTGCGTGGCAAGCACTCTACCAACCGCATCGTGTCTCCAGCCCCTAATATCTGTACCTTGAACTGACTACAGGAACACATTACTCATTAAAATACGCCAAGATAAAGATTTATAGATATCACTCTCTTCCTGTGTCTGTGAATGGCTTGCACTTAATGTTACATTTACATACATTGTATTCATTCTGATTTATTTGTCTAGAACAGCAACATCAACCTGTGGGATGAGACCTCCACAGGGTCACATACCAGGGATCCTGCATATCAGATATTGACATTACAAGTCATAACAGTGGCAAAATTACAGCTATGAAGCAGCAATGGAATGATCTGATGGTCGGGGGTTGCCACAACAAGAGGAACTAACTGTATTAAAGGCTCACAGCATTAGAAAGGTGCGGGACACTGGCCTAGAAGGAAACAAGGCAAGCAATGCTGGTCTGGGTCATCCTCCTGTCTCAACAGCAGAAACAAGACCCCTGCCTGGCAATCCAGACCGGGTTGTCTCTGATGGGTAGACTCACACGAGCACAGTAAGGGGTTTCATCTTTACTGCAGGAGCCGATGTGCTGTGCTGTGTACCCTGAGCCCTGACAGTTACTGTGAGCTTAGTCACCATCGCAGCAGGGCGAGAGAAAATCAGCAATCCTGCCATGAGTAGACATAAACACTGCACAATTGAGCCAAGATGGCAGACAGCTTGCTTAGTCTCAGCTCGACCAGGTGTCTTTAAGTAAGTGTGTAAATATGTAGAGAGGCAGAGGACACACCCATAACAGGGCTGGAAAACCAGGAAAGGTGCCAGCGACAGCCCGTGAACGGTGTGAGGGCTCCTAGAAGATGGAGAGCAGATGGGGTCAGAGCGAGAGGAAAATTATCACCAATATACTGGGGGGGGGGGGACTGGAGGAGGGAGGACAGAAAACAGCTCCCGAGATCAAAGTGAATACGGGGAAATTCCAGGCCTAAATTATGTAAACATCAAAAGAACAGGAGTGATCCCCAAAGCACAATGTGGGGATCATTTAAAAAACTGTGTGGTGGCTTAAGGAGACAGCTCAGTGTTTAAAACGCTCACAGCAGGAGCCTGACAACCTAGGCTCAGATCCCCAGAAGTCATGAAGAAGTCAGCTAATCCCAGCATACCCCCACCAGGAGAGGAGAAGCAGAGAGAAGAGCTGGAAGCTCTCCTGCAGACAGAACAAGAGAGATGTGACTCAAAATGGAAGGTGGGGCTCAACACTGAGCTTGTCCTCTGGCCTCCACATGCAAGCCATGGCACAAGCAGACCAGCACTCATGTGATCACACACACTCATAAGTAAATAATAAATAAACCCATGATCCCCTCCCACTCTGTGGCCACATCTCTTCCACAGCCAAAGGCAAACTGTAGTTATGGCATCTGGGTTCTAACCCCGCTTCACTGGTAAAGGAACTGACTCTGGGGAAATTACCAAAGCCGGAGCGCTCTGCACCTTCAGCTTGTGATGTGCACACTGGGGGTGATCATAGTTGCTGCTCCATGAGGCTTAACGTTTGGGAAGCGCTTAGAGCAACATCTCCTACTAGACTTCACTAAAGAGCAGACATTAACAGACTGGCTATGCAACAGACACCCTGGGTGCTTGTGCATGCCTGGAGCCTGCGCTCATGCTTGGGTCAACTCCCCTGATGCTGAGTGGGCTCTAGAGCAATGTCAGGATCAGAGAAAAGCGATAGGTCTTTCCAAACATTGCTACAGACAGGAGTTAAATATGAAAGCAGCCCGCCCAAGAATGAAGCCCTGCACTCCCAGAGTGAAGCCTTCTCTGCAGCCTTCCGCTGCTCATTACAGATCAGACTCCTCTGACCACCACACCCGTCCTAGTGCAAGAGAGAACACAATTGGGCAAAAAGGCAAAGCCTACCCCGCCACTCCCACGCCTCAGCCTAGCCCTCCAGTCTAATGGCAACCTGGAATTACAGAAATCCGAGGAAAACCAGACATGAGAAAAACACGTCTACAAGGAAGCTAAGGATGAACCAGAAGAAACAGCTGGCCAGAGCCTTTCATTAATATTCGCTCGCAAGTTTAGATAGTATACTCAGGAAACAAGAAAAGGCTACCGTGAGAAAGGAACCATCAGAAGAGCAAACGAAAAATGGTTGAAGCTGAGATCGGACATTTCCTAGGAAGACAGATGAAAGAGATGAGAAGCAGGACGAGGTCTGGCTTCAGCCCCTCTTAGCTGAGGCTGCTCTGGACCACCCAGTCCCTGAAGGCCTTGCCTACGATGCCAAGAAAAGCTGTTCTGGGGCCTGGCACGGGCTTGCTGCAGGAACAGACTCTGAGTCCGTGTGGAAGCCAGATGACAATTCTGGGGGTCGGTTCTCTCCTTCCAGTGGGCTCCGGGGTGGCACTTGCGTTGTCACAATTGGGCTGCACCTGCTGAGTCAACATCATGGCCCCAAGAACCTTCATTTTATATAAAAATACATATAGTCAGTCCTGGACCTAAGATAGCTCTTTCAGCATAGATGGTACTTTATGGATTTGAGATAATACTGAAAACTACAAAATGTAAAACATTTATATGAACTTCGCTGGAGGCTTAGGCAAACCTCTCAGCCTCCTGATGCAACGTAATGCCATGGACAATTCTATCTTCTAGCTTTGTTTCTCTTTTGGTTCTGGGGTATTGTTTGTTTTGCCTTGTTTTATAAAACAGAACCTTGCTATGAGACCTGGCTAGCCTGGAACTCAACACCAGGCCGATCTCTAACCCATGACTCTCCAGCCTCTGTTTCCTTACTACTGGGATGACAAAAACGAGTCACCATGTTTTTATCTTATATCTAAATCTACAGAGAGGAATGTAGCCGTTCTGTACTATGACAATAAGTTAGACATAACACTCCGAAAGCTTTCCAGAGGAAGGCAGTTATATGTCAGCACCTGCTTCATAATAATAAAACCAAACAATAAAATAATAACAGAAATTAAAACTATTAATATCCTCTGTGCACCAAGCTAAGAGTGTTTGATTATGACTTCTCCTCTGTATTCTGGAGACCTTGAGAGTTCTACTGCTTCCTGGCATTTAATGTTGCTCAGAACAAGTACTGAGGGGGGTTGTAATCAACTATCTTTCAGAGTCTTTTATTTTTATTACTTGGAGCTAGCTAGTGTTTATTTTTCTTAGACCAAATATTAATTTCTTTCTGAAGTCCAGTGGATTTTATTTCCCCATCCATTTTGCTTGTTCTGCCCAAAGACCCCCTGAGTGTCAGAAGCAGGCCAATAGATTGGCAGAGTACTAAAAATCTAAGGGACTGGTATAAAAATCTCCATCTACAGACAGAGACAAAAAGTACGAGGAGCCCGAGGCTCAGACCAGCTGGAGGAAGAGAGGGAGGCAGGAAGTCTTCATGCCCTCAACACCAAGTGAGATGCGAGTAAATCCTGGGACCAGGAGCGGGTCTCAAGGTGTTAAGAGGCTATCCATCCCAAAGAGCCTCTGAAAGGTCAGCTCCACCCGAACACTTGAAAGGCATCCCAAACAGTCGCCAGAGGCTCAGCAAGGAAAAGGGAGGGAGTTGGCTCTGCACACCTGCCAGCACCGCGCAGCTCAAAGAGTCTGGCACAGGCATCAAACAAGTAGAAACTTCCTGCCCACTTTCTTTCTCCCTACCCCACCACTGCCACCTCCCCACACACCCAGAGGGCAGGAAGTAGGAGAACCTCAGGAGGACCAGCCCTCCCCGTGGCAACAGCCTGCCTGAAGTCAGCCCCAGCTGAGGAAGACAGATGGACTTCAAGCAGGTGCTCCCATTGTAATATCGTATGAAACTGATAATCACGTTATCCTAGATCGGGTGCTGTCGCTGTAACGAGCACCATGACCAAAAGGAACTTGGAGAGGAAAGGGTTTATTTCATCTTACAACTTCCAGTCCGCCATGGAGGGAAGTTGGGGTAGGAACTGAAGCAGAGAGCGTGCAGGTACACTGCTCACTGGCTTTCTCTCCACGGCTTGCTCAGCTTGCTTTCTTAAAGGACCCAGCACCACCTGACCAGAAGGGGCACCACCCACAGTGGACTGGGCTCCCCCATATCAGGCTAGTCTGATGAAGGCATTTTCTCAACCCATGTTCCCTCTTCCGGGTGACCCTGGTTACTGGGCAAGTTGACATAAAAGCAATGAGCACGCATGTAAAACAGCTCCCGCGAGAATGGTCTGTGCAGTGTGCTGCAATAACCCTCAGACGAGAAAATGCGACAAGGTGGGTTATCTCAAGGCAGTTCTTCCCAGATTGTCACCTGTGTGCACGCTCTTTGCTCTAACCTCTTCCCCAGAAGGCTCCCGTAGTCAGCCCAAGGGCAGGCTCACAGGACCTCACTGACCTGACCTGCCATGACCGAAGCCATTTGCACATTCTTCAAGGCCACCTCCCATTAGTCCCCAAGGTCTACTGGCTACCAATCCACACCTATCGGAGCTGCCTCCCAAGGAGACCAGACATCCGCCCCCGCCCCCACCCCGTGCTCCCACTTCCCACTCCCTTCTCAACCCAACTAACGTCAGCTCTGTCTGCTGCCCACTCAGTGATGAGCCTCTCCTCTTCCTTGTGACAGATTTCATTCCAGTCTGGGCAACACAGCATTACGCTAAAACAGTTCGTGTTTCCCCAACGCCCCTTCCAACTACAAGCAGTCATGTTTCATAGCTAATCAGACCTAAATAGAAGTCAGCTGGGATGGGAGTTTCTGGAAAGCCTTTTTGTTCCTTAGCATCAAGTGCCCCCTTTGTTCTTTCCCCCACATTGTGCATGAGATGTCTTGAGGCGGCGGCAGTCAGCAAAGATGGAGCCCCTGACATTACCAAATGTAGAACAGGCACTGTAGCTTCCCACTCCTGGGTGTCAGGAGAAAAGCCTGCTCAGGTCAATCAGCTCTGTAGCTGCGTTTTCTGTCACGTGTAGCCACTCCTGAAGGCATCCTGCACAGCCTGGCTCCACTCCACGTGAGCAGCTCTACCAACCACCTAACTTCAACACCCCTGGGGTGAATCTGGTCCCTAGTCAACCCCCTTCCAGGTGTTCTAGCTCTACTGACCACTCCTCTCCTAAAACTCTTCTTGGCCTCTTTCCCTCAGTTACCGGGGCAACCGTTCTTTGCTCAGCCAGGGTGGCATCGTTTGCCTCCTGCATCTCCTTTGCCCTAAACAACCTTCCTGTTCTGTGATTCTATGACCACGTACACGCTAACCACGTGTATTTGCTACTGACTTGAAAATCCTCAAGTCTCTTGAATGTGGGTATTTTTCATACATAGTGCTCTATTGGAAATGTTCTTGGAAAATACCCCCACACACTCGCCCACGAGCCAATCTGGTAGAGGTGTTTTCTCAAATAAGGGACCCTCTTACCAACTAGCTCCAGCCTATGCCAAGTTGAAAAAACCCAACACAACTGGAATCTATACTTCACAAAAATGTTAAGGGTATGAGTGCAGATGGATGGATAGACGGGCAATAGGTAAATAGGTAGGTAGGCAGGCAAGTGGGTAAAAGGTAGATAAGTAATCTTCCTGTTTAAAAAAATTAGCCCACAAAGAGTCATAATTTGAAAGCATGGACATATTTGACTTGTCTTTAAAAAGACAAATATATATCCATGACAAAACAGATCAAGTACAGAGTTTTGTTGGAAAATGAGCAGTCACTAAGTGGGTACCATGCAGGTGCAGCCTCAGAAAGAAAAGCTCTTTGACCAACACAATCAAAGGACTGGGATTGCAAAGATTGCACAGAGCTCCCTCTCTCTCTGATATAGCCCTCAACACACACACACACACACACACACACACACAACCTATCCAGTCTACATCCCAACAACTCTGGGTCCATATACATGCATGCACACACATGCACACACACAACATCCCAAATAACTCTGGGTCCATTTTCCACTCCCATGAATAGATGCTCAGGCTAGCTCACCGTCGTCTCATCCCTGAGTTTCTGACAGTCTCCCACCTGAGGTCAACTTCCTACCCGGAGCTTCTGAAGCAGCTCCTGAGAGCTGCCCTTCCTTCCCAAAACGGTTCAGTGACTCCCCATGAGGCCTTGGGACTCAGCCTAGTCGTCACCAGCAAGAAGGACCTCACCAGATATGACCTTTTGATCGTAGGCTCCAGAACCATGAACTGAATAAATTTTCATTCTTGATAAATGAGTCACCACTTACAAAGCCTTTGTAAACTTCTGCATTCTTCATGGCCACAGAAGGCGGACCAGGATGCCTGTGCTAGATGCGCAGGACTGGCTGCTATGGGCGGGCGGGGGCCCCTGGCCTGCATGGCATCAGCTGTACGCTCTCTAAGCATATGGCCTCCTGGCCTAGGAGTCACCAGCGAAGTGAAGAAAGTGAAAACAAATTTCTCACCATTCAATAAGAAACGGTTAAAAATGAAAGAAGGAAGGAAGGAAGGAAGGAAGGAAGGAAGGAAGGAAGGAAGGAAGGAAGGAAGGAAGAAAAGGAAGATGACTGATTCATTGTTCATAGTTTAAAATAAGTAAGTTAATAGTTTTCTTCTGGATCACTCTATAAGAAACATGTTGGCACATAACACCATAAAGGTTTAAGACAATCCTGTTTCACAAGAGAAACACTTGGTCCACCTGACTTCTCTTCAATAATAAGATGCATCCTTCACACCAAACAAAGCAAGAAAGAATACAGATTTAGGTTTAAAGTCAGGAACTTGTAGACAGCGAGGCTTGTTGGAGGGGGGGGGGCTGGTTCAGCCAAACCTTGCAGATTATAACCCACACAGGCAGCCTGGGTAGCCAGAGCTCCCCAGCTCCAAGTTCTCACATCACTCACTCCAAGAAAGTCATGGTTCAGAGGAGCTTCCCACGGGAGCAAGGGCCAGGAGCAGTAGAAATGGCCACATAGAATGTATGAGCCATTCCTCTTTCTCCTAGGATTCAAGTTTCACGGTCAGCTGGCTGTAAGAAGCTGAGAACCCCATGAAAACTGCCCCTCAGCCGGGCGGTGGCAGCACATGCCTTTAATACCAGCACTCAGGAGGCAGAGGCAGGCGGATCTCTGATTTCGAGGCCAGCCTGGTCTACAAGAGCTAGTTCCAGGACAGGCTCCAAAACTACAGAGAAACCCTGTCTTGAAAAAACCAAAAGAAGAAAAGAAGAAGAAGGAGGGGGGGAGGAGGAGGAGAAGGAGAAGGAGAAGGAGAAGGAGAAGGAGAAGAAGAAGAAGAAGAAGAAGAAGAAGAAGAAGAAGAAGAAGAAGAAGAAGAAGAAGAAGAAGAAGAAGAAGAAGAAGAAGAAGAAGACTGCCCCTCTATCCACCACAGGGGCTTGGTGCCCCAGGAGACCCTTGAGGCTTCCACCACACAATGGCCTCATGGGAGGGAAGAGTTGCTAACTTCACAGTCATCATTTTTGGAGGTCTGAAGCAACTAGGAAATAAGAACAAGAATAAAACAGGAAGACAGAGAGGGCAAGAGGAAAGGAAGAAGTGGTATTTCATGCTACCCTCAAACTACCCCATCCCAGCCATAAGGGCATTTCCAGGGCTTCTTCAAAGCCCCTCAAACTCAGCCTCGGGGAACCCAAACCCACTTATGAGCTACATCAAATCTCTGACTCATATGCAAATGTCCTTATGAAGCCCAGGATTATGTACAGTGAATACATATTGATTTAAGTAAAGACACTGAAAAACCAAATGTTCTTCAGCTTAAAAGAAACTTTAGAAAGCCTGGGACGCATGAAGGAAGGCAAAACATCAGAAACTGTAAATATCGATGGCGGGGAGCTGTTCTGAAGATCTTTCTGCTCCGTGAAAGGATGGGGAGCTTGCTCCCCTCAACACGACACCCCATAAGAGAAGTCAGACTCAGTGCCCTCTAATCCCTTCCCTGCCTCTTCTCCATGCTCCCCTCCTCTCAGGAACCAAGGCTCCCCAAGTTCCCAAACAGACTGCAGCCCTTCCAAACTCCCTCAGGGCCTGGCAGCCACCAGGTCATCTTATCTCAAGGCTACAGGATCACAGACAAATGAGATGCCATTGACACTAGTGAAAAACCGGCAACAATCAAGCCTACTGTTGGTCTATTTTGAGATACCGATAGGGGAAGGCAGAAACAGACACTATATTCTTTACTTCCTGGGAAAACATCCATGGCCTCACCTAACACTTCACAGCAGTGGAAAGTTCCATGCCAAGCTGCTTTCCACCGTCTGAGATGTATTTTAAACTTATTTTAGAAACTGGCTTAATTTAAATTGTCATCAAAGAATTCCTAGGTAAAAATAATGGTGTCGGGTGCAGAAATCACCCTTCAGATTTGGGGACATCTACATCTCTGGGAGAGCTGAAGCCTTAGGGAGGTACCTAAGCGTTTTTGACTGTCTGTTGTCCCTTCTGTTACTTGTGTGGTGTTACAGCGGTACACAGTAAACAAGACCATTTCATCCTACAGTCACATTGCGAAGAACAGAGAAGGCCAACTGTGGCTCCCAGCTACACTCTGAAAGAGGCACGCGGGAAACAGCAAAGGGGCAGCCTTTAAGCCCCGCCTCTGAGCTTTAGGCTTCAAGTGGTCACCTCTCCCCTTCTGTCCCCTGCACCTAAAGGCAGAAGGAGCTCCTGGGAGTTTCTAATCTCGGGCTTACATCACTCATTTGTCTATTTTTCAGGGTGCTAACATCCACATAGACAAATTCTAGTACGAATTTCAGTACGAAGACTCTTTTCTATGGGATGCGGAGCGTGGCTGCTCTGCTCTGATGGAGCCTGACTTAGACTCACCTTTGCCCTCAGTGTGTCTGCATCTGTTACACACAGTAGCTGCGTTCCCAAAATATCACAGGTTTCTCTGCCAAGGACGCCGCTCAGACAGTCACAGAAGGATAAACAAAGCAGAAGGGAACAGCAGTGAAACAGCTGGACAGGCAGGAATGCCAACACTGGGTTCTCAACCCAAATTCACTCACGTGGTGAAGCTTAACAGGTGGCCAGGGAGACAGTTGAGCAGTTAAACGGGCTCCCGGCTCAGGCCATGCCTAAGCAGGACAAAGAAATACTGGACTGGAGAAGACGGCTCAGTGGGACAAAGGCATTGGCCACCAAGCCTGCCCGCTGAGTTTGATCCGCTGAACTCACACAGTGGAGAGAATCAATCGCTCAGCGTTGTCCTCTGACCTCCACACACACTGGGACACAGTGCACACCCACACCCCCTTCTATGAAACAAATACAGCGAATGTTTGGAAAATTTTAAATACAGGCCAGGTATAGTGACACAGGCCTTTGATTCCAGCACCCAGAAGGCAAAGCTCAGTGGATCTGAGTCTAGCAATATTCTACATACTGAGTTCTAGGCCAGAGAGGCTGACACAGCGAAAGTATACCTCAAAAACAAACTAAAAAAATAGAAAAACTACATTTCTTTGGTTTGAGATTTCTGCATAGATTTGTATTGTATCTATTCAGGCGTTCAATACATTGCTTAGACAGACAGATAAATTTCTACAGTCAGACCAGTATCTATTACCTCAGGGCACAGTTAAAATATACTTTTTCTTTCTTTGCAAATTTCTACTATACAGAATACAGGTACAAAAGATTGTCTGTGTGTGAGTGTGGGCATGTAGGGGGGTACTTGTGGGGGTAGGTGAGTGTGTAGTATGTGTGTGTATGTGAAAGTGTGAGTGTGTGTTACATGTCTGTGGTCATGTGTACAGATGGGCAGGGCTGGTTGTGAGTGTGTGTGTTACATGTGTGTGACCATGTGTATGGATGGGCAGGGCTGGTTGTGAGTGTGTTACGTGTGTGTGACCATGTGTACGGATGGGCAGGGCTGGTTGTGTGTGTGTGTTACGTGTGTGTGACCATGTGTACGGATGGGCAGGGCTGGTTGTGTGTGTGTGTTACGTGTGTGTGACCATGTGTACGGATGGGCAGGGCTGGTTGTGTGTGTGTGTGTTACGTGTGTGTGACCATGTGTACGGATGGGCAGGGCTGGTTGTGAGTGTGTGTTACATGTGTGTGACCATGTGTACAGATGGGCAGGGCTGGTTGTGTGTGTGTGTGTGTGTGTGTGTTACATGTGTGTGACCATGTGTACGGATGGGCAGGGCTGGTTGTCCTCCTCTACCATTCTCGTGGTCTCTCGCTGAACCTGGAGCTCACCAGTTCAGCTGGACTGTCTGAGATCCACTTTTCTTCCCACCCCTCCCCTGTCTCAGGTTATAGCACACTGCCACACCCAACTTTTATGTGGGAGCTGGGGATCTGAACTCGGGTCCTCACGCTTGTGCAGCGGCACTTTAGCCACTGTGTCCCCCCCTCCGCCCACCGCCCCAACATCATATATCCCAAGACCCAAAGACTCACTCCTGGCGTGTCTTCCTCCACCCTCTCCCTCTCTGCCATCCAGAGAGCCCTGGCAGTTCTCTAGGCGGCTGTAGTTCCGCCTCTTCACACATTTCACCTCCACTGCCAAGGACCTGTAGCCTGCCTGTCACCTGTCCCTCAGCAGACAGCATCCCCACCCCACCCCCAATCCCTGAAGCTGGGATAACTATGCATTAGCATGGAAATACAACGAATCAATAAACTGTCTCCAGCCACACACAAATTAGTAACAAGTAGATTAGACCGCTGGGGAGATCACTGTCCCTGGGTCTCGGGTTTCTGGTCCTTTTATTCTAGATCATTCAGGGACATTTATATAACAAATAGACTTGGAATATTAGTGTCTCTCCCCGAAGGAATGCACACACAGGTTTGCTGACTATCCAATATAGCAGACAATGTTTCCCTTGGTGGCAAAGGTCAGGTAAGCTTACAGCCCATTATAAACATCCAGATCCTAGGCTCACACTTCCTAGCCTCCCACACAATCCACCTGGGGCTCAGCTCACTGGGGCCTCTGAGCACTGAGGATCAGGAGCAGCATAAAGTGGTGCTGCTCAAGGGAGTGATAAATTTATTTGCCTCTGAGCCGGAAGTCCTGGGCCTCTTGTCCGCATTCGTGACACTCACAAGGAGGGCAAAATCTCAGAGTTAGTTCTTGACTAACTGTGCAAAATAAACCATAGACCCTAGAAGATTAAAGAAACAACCACCTCATAACCTTGAATCAGGAAAGAACTGTTGAATAGAATAGGTAAAAAACACAACACAGAACAGGAAATTCTGACAGACTTGGCCATATTAAAATTAGCTTCCATGGATCAGCGGAGTCCATTAAACAAGGGAAAGAATGAGGCTAGAGAGAGGGTCAAAAGATGTTTTCACACAAGCACTAGGGTCTGAGTTTGATCCCCACCATGTACATAAAGCCAGGTTATGGTGGCACACACCTGTAACCACAAACCTGGGGAAGCAGAGACAGGAGGATCTGTGGGACTGGCTGGTCAACTAGTCTAGCCAAGTCAGCAAGCTGCAGGTTCAGTGAGGGACCTCATCCCAAAAAATAAGATTGAGAGTCTTTGGGGAGGATACCCAACATCAATCTCCACCCTCCACCCTCCACCCCCCCACACACACATGCACACACAACACAAATATGTATAC
This sequence comes from Arvicola amphibius, assembly GCF_903992535.2. Taxonomy (NCBI): domain Eukaryota; kingdom Metazoa; phylum Chordata; class Mammalia; order Rodentia; family Cricetidae; genus Arvicola; species Arvicola amphibius. The sequence goes on along the minus strand of NC_052058.2, from coordinate 153,301,287 downwards.
ATATGCACATACAAGAAGGTATTTGCAATAAATAACATGTTGCCCCACATAATGACAAATGCATGCCCATAATAACCACGTAGCTTATAAGTCAAAAGATAATTATATAGAAAAATTAGCAGAGGAGCTAAGTGGGCCCCCACAATAACAGAAATCAAGGTGCACGCCAAAGTGCAAAAGAAGAATGGACACAGCTCTCAACATCACTCAAAAAGTCAAGAAACTGCAAATTGAAATTTTCATGGAAAGCCATTTCTGCAAACTGCGCAATGCATGCTACACAACACAACTGTTCGACTCCTGGGTCCATGGGGACAGTGGGAGATGGTCCATTGCAGCTGTATTTGTGACGTCAAAACCCTAAAAGCAGCCCAGAAGTCTAGACACAGGGGAATGGATGAGTAAAGCACGGGATGACCCTGCGCTCTTCCCACAGGTGGCAGCAACAGGGCATGGGGTGTTTCACATGCCCCTTGATGGCAGGATACCATTCCCAGGGGAAACATGGGAAAAGGAGCCACCTGCTAGGGAACCTTGGTGATGCGTGTGCCCTTGCTTCCCTACTGGGTTGGCAGGCCAGGCCCTCTCAAAAAAGCTCTCACCCCTTTCACCCCACTTGCCTCTGGCCCCAGCCCGTCAGGCCACCTGAATCTCTATAAACCCCATGGTACAGCTCTTGGCCAGCAGCAATGATTGGCCAGTGCCTAGTTCTTCAGAAGCAGAGCTGCACACGTCATTGGAGGAAAGCCGAGCCTGTCTTCAGTTGACCCTCTAGACCTACCATAGGAGGAAGGTCTGCCCCAGCTCAGCGCCAGGACCAACACTCCTGACACCCACTCTGGTGACCTGCTCTCCCTAGACTCCTGCGGAGCCTGCTCGTGGTAACACCATACCATACCAAGAGCTCAGAATGGCAACACCAATGAATGACATCTCTCAGTTCACATCCCAAGGGCTGCACAGAGTTTAACAACGTAGCACTTGCCCATAATCGCTCTCATCTGGTACCAGGCTTGAGCGCTCAGAACTCTAACACCTGCTGGCAAGCCCAGTCTAGCCGGCCTCCCAAAGCACAACGTAAGTCAGCTGGCATCCCAAAGGTTGCTCAGGGTTTGGAGCTCTAACACTTCCCAGTGCTGCCCCCGCCCTTCTTCCCCTACCCCAGGCACGGCATCCTGCCAGCCACCAAGAGTTTAGATGTCTGCTTCTCCATTCAATCTGTCACAGTGTAAATAAAAGTCCTCAGTTTCCCCCTTCTCTGTCCACTTCATTCCCTGGTGGAAGAGAAGAAGCCAACAGGGAACCCGGCTGCGTCAGTCACACAGCTATTCCACACTGTGATGAAGAAACCACAGCTTCACAGAACACCGCATGGACCTTAAAACATTGAGTGTTCAATGGAAAGTCTAAAACACGAGTGATACAGTGTGGCCATGGTTTTGCTAAGTTTCAGAGGAGACAAAGTAGCCCCTGGTACTCAGGAGCGCTGTGGCGGCTGGAATGAGAAAGGCCCTCATATATTTGCATGCTTGGCTCCCAGTCAGTGGAACTCTTCGGGAAAGATTAGGTGTGGCCTTGTTGGAGGAGGTCTGTCACCGGTGGTTTGCTTTCGGGTTTCAAAAGCCCATAGTATTTCCAATGGCTTCTGTCTCTGCCTCATGCCTGTAGATCAGATGTAAGCGCTCAGCTACTGCCCCAGCGCCATGCCTGCCTGCCTCCCACCATGCTGCCTGCCATGATGATCACGGACTCTAACTCTCTAGAACCATGAGCCCCATTAAATAATTTCTTTCATAAGCTGCCTTGGTTATAGTATTTTGTCATGGCAATAGAAAAGCTAACTAAAACAATGTGTTGTGGAATATTATTTTAACTATGTAAAGAGGTGTTACATGTTTATGCTGCTAAATATTTAACTGTATAAAGGTGTGTTATACTTGTTTATGCTGCATTTGTCTAACAATATAAGGAGGTATGTGTAACTATGTAAAAATGTGTTGCATTTGTTTCACCTTGCCTCCCTAAGGCACCTGATTGGCCTAATAAAAAGCCAAATGGCCAATAGCTAGGCGGGACAGGGATAGATGAGGCTGGCAGGCAGAGAGAATAAGTAGAAGGAGAAATCTAGGCAAAGGAGAAAGAGGAAGAAGAAGGAAAAGAGAAGGAGGAGAAAGAAAGGGACACACCTGGGGCAAGAAGCCAGGAAGCCACCACAAGCTTATCACATGATACGCAGTGAAAGTAAGATTAAGACACACAGAGGAAAGGAGTAAAAAGCCCCAAGGCAAAAGGTAGATAAAGATAAACAGGTTAATTTAAGTTAAAGGAGCAAGCCAGAAACATGCCTTAAGCTAGGCCGAACATTCATAACTAATAATAATTCTCATTGTCATGATTTGGGAGCTGGTGGCCCAAAAGGAAAAGCCTGGCACACAAACACTTAAGTTCTAAAATATAAATAAAATTAATATGTCATTGTCATGCAAGGTAAGGGAGGAGAGGAGGCACAATCACAAAGACCACTAAGGGGGGTGAAGGGACTGTGATGTCACGTGTCCTCAACGGGAATACACTAGCATTTGCTTCCTAACAGTCTACAGCTGTGCTTTATGCCCCTAAACACTGTACAAGAGAAAAATCAGTCTCAAGAAATGCCTGAGGCAGGAGGATCACTTAGGGTCACAAAACACTACCAGCAAGGCAGAGTCCCTCACCGGCTGCCACCACCCTGACCTGGACTCCCACACTGGGTCACCAGCCACCTGTTTACCTAATTTTTCACCGGTGCATAAGTGGACATGACTGAGCAGTGACATTAGAGCCGGGAAGCTGTCCTTAGCGGAGCGGTTAACTGCTGAGACGGGCATGCGCCCTTCAAGAGTCATACATTCCTGCATGAAATGAAAGCGGTTCAACTGAAACCAAGATAATGCAGCAGGGCTTTGCCAGTGTTTGCAGACAACACTAGGAACGCCCATTTAGGTGAGCAAAAACACTGTCCACGGCATTAACTCCAAATTAATTATTTGTAATTTCATTTGTATTTAACTTTAAACAAGTTTAGAGTTTATAATTGTTGTAGAGCTGTGATTACAGTTAGCACTTTGTGTTCATGCATGTTTGACTAACACAACAAAACTACATTCAAATTAACACAAACAGTCTCTGAGAAAGGGGTTGAGAAGGCTCCGCAGGAATCGGCGCCCACTCTTGCCCCTCCCGCTTTTCTTTCTTCAAGAACAAGCCCACAGCTTGCCTCTCAAGCAGGTACTTTCGAGCACAATTGATGCCAACTCATGGAGGTGATCAAAGCTGGGGACCACATAAGACAAAGAGATCTGGGCCTGGGGACAGTCCTTTGAAATGCAAATGGCTGTGACCCAGAGTTCATGCTGGGGCAGCACTGGGGCACAGAAGCGCCCAGTTCCTTGTCCCCAGTGGCTACTAAAATGAGTAGCTGGAGACTCGTGCCTGGAATCAGCACGAAATAGCTTTCCTATTTCAGAGATGAATCTAGACATTATCACAGTTGTTCCTTCTGGAGCGCCTCAGGAGGCTGTCCTGAGCATGCTGCTCCAGAAACGGAGGGGAACCCGTTTGTTTTCCCAAACTGCCAGAGTTTCTCCGGTTAACAATATACATTTACAAGGTATGGCAGACTTGAATGGCAGTGCTTGACCATGTATCCCGTTGTCCGTGATAGTGCTGGTGGAGGAGAACACAGGCCCTTTTGATCCAACCTTAGTTACTAACGCCACATCTTACACAGCACACCGTGTTTCTCTCTGTATGTATCTGCAAACGTGCTGGGTTAAGAGGCCAAAGAGGAGTTCATGAGGTTTTCACGAGTTTGAGAGCAAAGCTGTAGACATGAGTCTTGATGGTGAAAAGGCAAGCCTAGGTCCAGACGGCTGAATAGGCAGACAGACAGACTGACAGACAGCAGGCCCAGATGGGCAAAGAAGAAGCCTTACTAGCAGCAGGGATGGAGTCAAGCCAAAGCCCCTGAGACAGCAGGGAGTTCTCTACCTGTTGGTCTCTCTGTCTCTCTCTCTCTCTCTCTCTCTCTCTCTCACACACACACACACACACACACACACACACCAGTGGGCAGGTGGAAAGCGCCTTCCCACATCTTATTAGGTCCAGATGAGGGAGCTGCCCCTCTTTTTCATGTTTCTTTTAAGTTCTCAGGCCTGTTTTTCCTGCTATGATTTTAATACACTCCTGAACCCCTGTAGTTCCCATTTCTCCCGGTATTTTTATAGGATGGCACCCTTCATGCTTCCAGAATTAAAAGTTATCAGGAGCCCTCATCCTCCACCTTTAAAATGGAGTCCAAAGCAGCTTGTAAAATGAAGCCGCTCAGCAAGGAGAGTCTGGAAAGAACAGCCATTCACACAACGTGGAGGAAACAGAGCACGGCACAGCCTCATCGCTAACAGCCTTCCAGCTTCTAGAAACCCCTCTCTCCTCCCTCCCTGCTGAGTAAGCACACTGTGTGGGGAGCCCCAGGGAGGCACCCTCACCCATGCTGGGGTGGCCCTTTGGTGATTCAGCTGCATTTGAGCCACCCATGCTCCTCCTGTAAGTGACCCCAATAAACTCTGGTTCAGGAAGCTGTAGTAGGGCAGAACAATTTCTTCAGTTTGTCTCAAGTTCCCTAGTGGTGACGAGCAGACACCTGTTCATGATGCCCCAGCCACACACTCTGTCTTCACCTTGGTTCTCTCCTTCCATCCCATGCCTGTCTTAGAAGGACCCACCATACGGTCCAGGATAACCTCTCTTAAAAGCCTTGATCCAACCCAGGCTGCAAAATCCCACCAAAAAAAAAAAAAAAACCCTCAAGGGGTCCAGCCGATTGGACATAGACACCTTGGGGGACCACTGTGCAGACTTCTGTGCCCAGGCCATAGAAGTCCAGCTTCTGACATCTATGATTTGAGATGATCCCAAGACTTAGCTGAAATATCAAGAAGTCCCAAGCACAGAGACCCACCCCCAGCCAAAACACAGCTCACACGAATTGATCAAGGTTGTACGGTACACTGTGATTGGTGCCCACACCAAAGGGGAATACCGTTTTTAAAAAGCATCTTATTTTTTAAGGAGGACAAGAATTCAATTAATCAGGTTTATTAAAAAAGTATTTCAGTTGTTTTCTGTGTTTTGGGTTTCTTGAGACAAGGTTTCTCTGTATAACAGCTCTGACTGTCCTGGAACTCACTTTGGGGACAGATTGGCCTTGAACTCAGAGATCCCCCTGCCTCTGCCTCTGCCTCTCCAGAGTGCTCAGATTAAAGGTGAGCGCCACCACCGCGCAGCAAGCTTTTTAGTTTTTTTTTAAGACTGGTTTAGGGAGACTCTACGTGAATCCTACAGCACAAAGACCCTTCAATCATGTTGCAAAGCCTTCAATCGTGTTGACTCCTACACTGAACTTGGCATCTACCTCCCTCTCCCCACTCAATCTCCCCTGACCAGAAGGCCTCTAAGCATCCCACTGTGCATTCTTAATAAGATTAGGAGGAATTTTTCTAAGACAGACATCCTTCAGAGCAAAACTTTCAAAGGAGACAAGTTTGGTTTTTTTTTTTTTTTGAGGGGCGGAGAGGAGCCACCTCTCATCATATTGCACAAAAGGGTCACACATTATGACTCAAACTCCAGAAACTGAGGCCTTGGCCCCTGGCCTCCTGTGATCCATCACACACAGCCCCGGCCCACAGGAAGAGGTCCAGGGCATTGAAGTTGAGGGGGAAGGGAGGATTTCTGGGCAGGAGATAAGACTTGCCAAAAGGAAGGGGTGGGAAAGAAACTCTGGAGAATGAATAGCACGTGGAACCTTCAGAAGCAGGAAAGGCCTGAACTACTTCCTGGTATTCCATGGTCTATATCTCAAGTCATGGCTAGTTTTGCAGAAAACAAGTTCCCTTTTTATTGCCAAGTAATTAACATTCCGTAAGTTTAACATTAAAAATCTTGACCTGGTTCTACCTCAAACAGTTTCCCAAAGAGCCCTCCCCAACCCAATGCCTTTCCTCACCCAACCCCGGGTCTGACTCCAAGCTATGCTGAACTCCACAGCGTGGGAAACCAGAGGGGAAGACCTGCAGATAGGTTCAGCAGAAGAGATACAGGTTTCCAGCAAGCAAGGGAAACTGTGGTCCAGCTATGATGAGCGCATCATGCAGTCCATGAGACCATTTTAAGACGGGGTATCTGGATTTGTCACATGTCTGTGATTATGTAAACACATTCCAAAGGATTCTTCTCAAATTGTTCTAAGGAGGAAAGAAATGCAGCCCTCTTAACCTGGGAACAGCAGGGGAAGAGATGCTAGCAGCTCCTTCTCTGTGGCTGTACCCTCCCCAATGTTGTCTGCAGAACACCATCTCCCGCTTTGAGGCAGCTGGTAGGGAAATGGGGGAGGGAGGTGTCAGTCAGGGCAGTGAGAAGATGCACAGGCTGCACTGGGATTGAGGCTGAGAGAGGAAGGGGAGACGGAGTTTCGGAGGAAAGCTCGGCTCAGCAGCTTCCCAGAGCCAGGACCAGCATTGACAGCTGACAGGTTCTGAGGCTAAGGTTGCTGCCAAAAACTAAGGCTTAGGAGCATAAGGGGTGTGTGTGTGTGTGTGTGTGTGTGTGTGTGTGTGTGTGTGTGTGTGTGTGTGTGTGTGCACGTGCGCGCACATGTGTGTGGAGACCAAATGTCACACTGCTACTGAACCATCCACATTCCCCTTAAGATGTGGCCTCTCCCTGTCCTGAATTCATCCAAGTAGGCTAGGCTGGCTGCCCAAGGAGCCCCAGGGACCCACCTGTTCCCACAGGCTGTGTTCCAGCCACTGGCATGGGGTTTATGTTTCCTGAGATGTTGGCAGAGTGTTGCAGCTAAGCATCCTGGCCACCATGTGGCCCCACCCACCATCCCTGTCTCAGTTCCTCTCTCCAGCAAGGTCTGTCAGACTTTGTGACAGACAACCTGTCAGACTGTGTGAAATCCTTTTGAAAAGACTAGCATCCTCTCTGGCCTGTACCAGCTGTGAGGCTTTCCCTTCTGTAAACACGAGATTCAGGCTTTCCCTTCTGTAAACATGAGATTCCTGGGGAATTTTCAGTTTCTGGAAGTCCACAGTGTCAATGGTGTGACAGCCACGGCAGGTAGGGACAGACATCTCTTTAGAATATCTTCATTCATGCCAGGACAGTTACAGAGGAGGGGCCAGGCACTCCTTCAAAACTGAGAAGCCAGTAGGGCTTCAAGACCGAGAAAATAATGTCCGTGGGATTTACAGACAACAAACACCAATGGCAGGGCTGACAGCTCTGTGTAGGAAAAAATATTTCCACTTCTTCATTTCTCCAGGAAAATGAGAACTAGGTCATCAAGATGGGTCAGCAGGTAAAGGGACTTGCTGCCAAGTCTGACCACCCAAGTTCAGTCCCCAAGACTCACACAGTAGAAGAGAAGACTGACCCCAAGTGTCTTTGGATCCACACACATGCACACACATACATCCATGCACACACACACACACACACACACACACACACACGTGAAAAATTGCAAAATACCCTATTATTTCCTTAAAATAAATTTTAATGCTCGAATTGCAGGCACGGCATAGCACCTGCTACCAAGTAGGTTAAGAGGGGAGAGGCCCTGCCCGCTCTTTCTCACGTGCTGAGAGCCAGTGAGGGCTTAAAGGCACCAGGCACCTCTGGAGACGCCTGAAGATGCAGGGGATGTCAGCTACTCTGCCTACCTCTGCTTCCTACTCAAAATTAGTTAGCCCAAGGTACAGACTCTGGGGTGCTAGGATCCATGGCAGGCCTTTACCTGAACCACTCTTCTGATTGGCCAGTTTTATCTTGGGGAAACCCAGCTGTACCCTTGCTTGGCCCTTTGAAGAGCCAGAGAACAGGTGAACCAACGCCTTCTCTCTCCTCCCTTTGGCTGCGAGGAAGCTCAGCATCCAATGTCATGATCAACAGCGCAGCTCAATGATCTTTTTATGTGCACACATCTACGTGTGCACTTACTTCCAGGTGCCTCCCAGAGCCTCAACTTTTTCCTAAGCTTATTTATATTTTCTCTGCTTGTGGCACATAATACTTAAATTTTATACTTGGAGAAAATTTCTACCAAGCTACTTCAAATCCCATATGAAATAAGGGATTACAAACAGTGTACATTAAATGCTGCCAAAAGCATCTCACGGACAGACGGACAGACAATGGCTGCCACAAACACAACATCTCTTAGTAATCACAGCCAGGGGCTGGGGAGATGGCTCAGAGCTTAACAGCACTTGCTGGTCTTCCAGAGGATCTGGGCTCAATTCCCACCCCAACATTGCAGCTCACAACTGGCTGTTAACTCCAGTCCCAGGGGAGCCAATGCTATGTTCTGGCCTCCAAAGGCACCAGGCATGCATGTGGTACACAGACATGTATGCAGCAAAAACACCCACACAAATAAAATAAATAATGATGATAATAAATAAAATTTGTAAGCAAGAGTTATTTATGCCACCAGATTGGGTATTCAGTTCTAGTCTCCCAGAGCATAACTAATTTTCCCCCTAAAAGATATGATACAGTGGGCCCCAAACCATATTTAAAATTCATAGAGCTTCTAAACAAAGGCGCTTTTCCATGAACAAAAACATTGCATTCATATGTGCATAAAGCAGAGATTCTTTTTGCTCCTCAACACGCTGGCTACAAGGATGAGGTATTCCGAGCCAGGCAGAGCCACACCACAGAACCGATATGCGTTCTGCATGACGCTCAATCATGGCCCATGCACAGGGTGACAAAAAGCACTTTGTGTGGCCAAAAAGGAAAGAGAAACCCTGCGACTCTCCTCTGACACTCTCTTCTGTTTCCGCAGAATACAAGGCATTGATGGCAGACGCATACATTAATATATTCATTCTGAACCCAGTCCTGTGCATGCCCCACACAGATGCTCAGTGTGGGGGGTGGGGGCGTGGAGACAGGACCAAGTAAAGGAGATGCAAAACTCCACACCAAGGGGAGCATCTGAGCAGAGGTTTTGGGTTAAAGTTTTTCCGAAACAGTGAAACTTTAACTAGGTCTTGTGAAGTTAATGGGGTCAGGGGATCTCCAGGAAGTAACCGAAACCCCATCAAGGCCCCAAAAGATACTGGAACTACTCTGCGGCCAGCTTCCTGAATTATTCCTATTTGTGGGTAACTACAGAAACAGTACAAACACAGCATCTTTGCTGAGCTTTGCTCTCTTGCCCTTCTCGCTTTTGTTTCTGCTTTGCTGTTTTAAACAGGGTCTCACTTTGTAGCCCAGGCTGGCCTGGGCCTTACTATGTAACCCAGGCTAACCCAAAACTCAAAGCAATCCCCCTACCTCAAGACTTCTGAGGAGCCGGGCGGTGGTGGCACATACCTTTAATCCCAGCACTCAAGAGGCAGAGGCAGGTGGATCTCTGAGTTTGAGGCCATCCTGGTCTACAGAGTGAGTTCCAGGACAGCCAGGGCTACACAGAGAAACCCTGTCTCAAAAGAACACAACCCTGAACAAACAGAAAGACTTGTGAGGACCACAGGAAGGAACCACCACACCTGGCTCCCTCTTCCCTTTAAGTAGCAAGTGTTTTATCTTCACATTTATACCACAGCTCTGGACTGGAAATATGATATTTTTAATTCAAGGGCTTTCATTCCCCCCCTCTGTTGAGTGGCACCCTCGTTGCAACAGAGAGCTAATCCAAGGAGAATCACAGAAAATGTAGATCAGGGTTTACAGTTGAAAGCCACAGTGACAGCCAAAGATGGAGTCCCTCCTCATCAGACCTCAACACCCCAGGCCCACTTAGGTGGTGCTGGTGGAGGACCTCCACCCTTAAATGCACCTCCTGATTAGGAGCCTAAGGCATGAAAGGAGGCAGAGCTCCCCTGACTCTCACCCTCCAGGCTGTTCTTCACCCTCCCATGGCTCATCACCTGGGACCCGGCTCGAGAAACCGACTGCTCCCCAAGCCTGCTCTGCCGTCTTCATCTCTCTAGACAAGTGTACACTTCTGAAACGTGGGAGCTGAGGACGCGGCTCAGTGGGCGATGGGCAAAGTGCCAATCGAGCAAGCGCGGGAACTGAATTGTCAAAGCCAGGTGCGGTGCTGCCCCTGTAACCCACTCGCCAGCAAGGCCGTGGAACAATGGGTTCTGGGTGACCGCTCCTGTCTCAGAAAGTCAGGTGGAGAGCTGCTGTGGAATATTCCTTGAAGATGTGTTTCGTTCATTTATGCTGTGGAACATTTGTTTGATGATGCAAAGATGTGTTGCATTCTTTTATGTTGCATTTGTTTAACTCCTTGAAAGCTGTGTTACTTTGCCTGTCTAAAACCCCTGATTGGTTTAATAAGGAGCTGGACGGTCAATAGCTAGGCCCGAGAAAGGACAGGTAGGGCTGGCAGACAGAGGATAAATGGGAGAAGAAATCTGGAGAGGGAAGACTGAGAAGCAAAAAAAAAAAAAAGGAGGAGATAGAAACCAGGGACCAGCCACCCAGCTACACAGCAAGCCACAGAATAAGAAGTAAAGGAAGGTGTAGAACAGAGAAAGATAAAAGCCCAGAGACAAAAGGTACATGGGATAATTAAGTTAAGAAAAGCTGGGTAAGGCCGGGCAGTGGTGGTGCACACCTTTGATCCCAGCACTGGGGAGGCAGAGGCAGGCAGATCTCGGTGACTTCAGGGCTAGCCTGGTCTACAGAGCTAGTTCCAGGAAAGCCAGGGCTAAACAGAGAAACCCTATCTTGGACCCTCCTCCCAAAAAATAAACTGGCTAGAAATAAGCCAAGCTAAGGCCAGGCACTCATTATTAAGAATAAGCCTCCATGTGATTTATTTGGGAGCTGGGTGGTGGTGAGCCCCCCAAAGAGTAAAGAGTAAAAACCAACAAACCCCAGAGAGTAACTAAGAAAGGCATCCAAAGTCAACCTCTGACCCCCGCAGACACGCTTACACACGCACACCACACATGTCGCCTGCATTTAAAACACACTAAAATTTTCAATGGTAGAGTGTTTCCCTAGCATAGACAAAGCTCTAGGTTCAATCCCCAGCACAGAAAATAACAGTCAATGTCTTAAAGCATTCCTTCCCCAGGCCTTGATACTCATTCGATCCACAGCAAGCCAGAGAGATAGATGCTTTTGTACCAGCCTAACCACACCCTCTTCTGCCTCTGTGCATCCCAAATTCCTTCGCAGCAGAGCAGCCACAAGGATCTTTTCAAAATGTAAGCCCATCTTGCTCCTCCCATACCCCAGAACCCTGCAATGGTCCTCTTATTTACTCACTCTCAGAGTTCCCCTGGGAGCAGTTTAGACCCTTCTTGAACACCATCCTTCACCCCTGGCCCATGGTGCTGCAGAGACTCTCACAGGGTACAAGCTGCTCCCTCCCGACTCAGGTACTTCCAGCTGTTGTCCCTGCAGCCAGCTTCTTCCTTATGAGTGTCAGCTCAACACTGTCTCTGGCGAGGCCTACACAGTTGCCCCCACCCAGCACCCTGAGCCAGCTCCCCGTAGCTCTGCTCTCTTTCCCCAACAGAGTTTATCATCTAACTGTCATATCATACGCACATCAGAGTTCCTGACACATCTATTCTAGGAGCTCAGAAACGTGAAAACCAGAGCAGGCGAATCACTGGGGCTAGGATGAGGCCAGCTGCCAAATCTGTAGCTGCACCTATGGTCAGGAGGCCCAACCTCAGGAAGGAACCCCCGCACAGTTCTAGGGAGGGTCTGTGGCTCCCTGTGATTGCACAGCTCACGTCCAAACATTTGGTAAACTCAACATTCATGAGAACGGTCCCGAGCATCCGGCACACCCACGGCAGCAATGCGAAATGGGAAACTACATTTCGAGTGATCATCTGGGAACAACCATTTGCAGCAGTGTGATGCCTGTCTGGAAAGATACAGGACAAGTGACACAGACGGAGTCAACAAACAGCGCAGAAAGTAACTAAACTTGCTATTGTGTCAGGAAACTACTGCAGTCTTTTCTCTGATGTCAAGAAAGCGTGGGGAAATGGGATTTCTCTCTTACGGGGAAAAATATGCTACATCTATGTTCAGGGGAGAGATGTTCTAGAACCCTCTAAATGAAGCCATTTACCACAGCCCGCTTCTCAAAGGGCCCCAGGGACACCCCCTCCTCCTCAAGTCCATTTCTGGTCTACAGCACACAGCGCTGACTCAGCAACCACACTTCCAATTCATCCTCTCCCCTAGAAATTAGCCAAAGACTTGCTCACTGCTGCTCGTGAATCTAATTAGGAATGTATACTGCGAATCCCAGCTCCCACCAGTGCCTTTCACTTGGAACACACCATTTTGTGTCTTGGTCCCTCACTGCTGAAATTTGATTGTTATCATTATTACTGGAAAATAATTGGAAATGGCTTTAAGATCCAAAAATAAATTATTGAAATAAATTACAGTTTGCCCATATTATATACTCAACAAAAATTCTGTTGTGGGTCTACGTGTACTGCTGAGGAAGTGTGGTCACGGCACACTGCTGAGTGAGAAATGAGTGCAGGGGTTCTCGGCCTGTGGGTCGCAACTCCTCCGGGGGTCAAACGACCCTTTCACAGGGGTCACATCAGATTCTCCTGGATATGAGATATTTACATTATGACTCATAACTAGCAAAATTGCAGTTATGAGGTACTAATGAACATAATTTTGCGGCTGGAGTCACCACGACTTGAGGAGCCATATTAAAGGGTCACAGCATCAGGAAGGTTGAGAACCACCGAGCTAGTGTGTATTATTTTTACCCTTTGTGAAAATATGTAATATGATAATGAATACACACCCAATATTTGGAGTAATCAATATGGTAATGGGATGTGGATGACTTTTTTGAATCTTTTAATAATGCCTCTTCTGTGAATAAGTTAGGACCTGAAATATGTGATTCATTTTCAAAAGAAGCAATTCAAACCAAGTACAATTCAGTGCCCTGTCACATTTTATAAAGTGTTGTACCTGTGTGTGTGCGCCTATGTATGTGCAGGTTATGTATACATGTGTGTGCACATGGAGACCAGAAGTTAGTATCAAGTGTCTCCCTCAATTTGTTCTCCACCCCCTTTTTTTTTGAGACAAGGTCTCTCACTAACCTTGAATCACCCATTCATCTAGACTTTCTGGTTAGCAGGTCTAGGGATCTTCCTGTCTCTGCTTCTCAAGAGCTGGGATTACAGGCATGGGCACTGAAGGATAACACACCCTGCCCCTAACCAACTCAGGAATTGAAATTAAACCAATCCCCAAGCACAAAAACCAGCTAACCCCAGAGCACGAAACCAACCAATCTCTGAGCACAAAATCCAACCAATCTCTCAGCTTGTCCCAAACTCAGGAATGAAGATTCTACCAATCTCCATCCTGAAACACTCTACCTTAGAAAGCTCCGCTCCTTTAGAAATCCTATATAAAATCTGTACCTGCTCAACTTTTGGGCTCCCCATTTCCACCCTGGCAGAGTCATTCACTCTCTTGGACTCCTCCCTCCCAATACATCTCTTGAGTGAGGTTTGTGGTAATGAATTTCTTTCCCTGGAGCAAAGACGTCTATGTAATAACAGTGACCAGAGCAGAAGGGCTACGTTTCTGTGGGGCAGCTCCCTTCGCATGGCAGGGTGCTAACATCTTTCTCTGGGAGCAGAGCAGAACTGTAACCCTTTGACTGGGCAAACTTTCCTCTCTGGAGAATTGTTATCCTCTGGGGCAACTGAGGAGAACTATAACATTTCTCTGGAGCAGAAAGGAACAGAGCTATGACAGCCTCACTGGGAAAATACTTCCCTGCCTGAGCAGAATTGTTACTCTTACATCCCTTGGGTTCTCACTGCCAGGATACTTTTCCCTTCAGAGCTGTAACACTTACAGGCACAATGCCACACGTGTCTACATGAGTGAGGAGACTTGCACTCAGATCTTAATGCCCAGGTATCAGGCATTTTACTGACTGAGCCATCTCTCCAGCTCAGGGGTTGCGTTTTTTAAAAGAATACATTTATTGAGCGGTTATGTCTCACACAATCTCGGCTACCTCACACTGTCGGACATAGCATAAAGTGGACCCTTACAAGTCACTGTGGTCATGTGCTACAGAGTTGTCACAATCTAAATTAGCACATAGCAAACAATTACCCTTGGAGGAAATATACCCTCAAAGTCGCTGATCCCATAAATGTGTGTGTGTGTGTGTGTGTGTGTGTGTGTGTGTGTGTGTATGAGAGAGAGAGAGAGAGAGAGAAAGTCTGTGTGTCTGTGTGTGAGTCTGTGCCTGTGTATATCTTGGAAGATCGCCCAAGTTCTTAAGAAAAATACTGATGCCTAGTACTTAGGCAAAGGTGGTACATAGATCTTTACCCAAGACAGGCAACCAACAGCCTCCCCGATTCTCTCGCATCCACCTGCCCGTTCATTCACTCATGCAGGAATGAACGCGTCACCAATGTGCAGAAGCCAAGTTCTGTAAGGCCTGGATATAAGCTTTAGGCCCCTCAGCTGGGTGATGCGGGAGACAGACATCTGCAAATAAGGCCAACCCAAAATGAACTCAGGATGTGCAAGCAATTAGGTGTGGAGGTGGTGGCCTTGCTGTGCCTACACTCAATACTCCACCCCGAGCAGCCACAGGTATAGATCCTTACCTCGGGGCACCTCAGACACCACAGGTAACCCTGAGACAGATGCAGCTGGTTATGATGGCCTTGCTCGGGAATTCACTCCTGAATAGGTCATTACACCCTCTGTGAGAAGGCTATCATGTAGATAGATACACAGTGGTCCCTGGGTCTTAAAGCGTAACCACACCTTCCAAGGGCTTGAAATAATTTTCCAGAGGATAAAGCTTGCATCATTCCTAGAGAGAAGCCAAGTCTCCCTGTATGTATCTGCATGGGAACTAATATAATTAACATTATTTATTTGAATAAATCATCAGGCTTTTCGATAAAGTATATGAGCACATTAACCACCTCTGAAGACACCAGGCTAGCAGGACGCTCCGGAAGAGCTGTAAGAACAAATGACCTCAGAGAAGACCGTGGAAGTGATGGAGGAAGGGAAGTAGATAAGCCCAGGCGCTGCTAAGGCTCAGCAGAAGGAGCCAGCTCTGGCTTTCCCTTTGCAGCTGTCAAGAAGCCAATCCACACCCTTGACATTTCCTTCAAGACCAGAAATGGAGGGAGACTTGACACTTGAGAGTGCTTAGCCTATGGGGCCCAAAGACCTCCTTTACCCAAGACTGAATCTGTGACCTCCAGCCTACAGCCAAACAGGGGGCAGCCAGGGTGCGTAGTCATGAATGAGGCTCACACAGACCTGAAAGAAGGAACACCCTGTTCACCTGTTTGTCACACTTGGCCTTCACTACTAGCTTTGGGAAGCAGAAACAGGGAGGGGAGGTTGTCAGGAAATGATCCCAGTCTCTCAACAGAGTAGAGCTAACAAACAAGTTGAATGGCACTTTACTGCTCACCACGAAGCCCAGCAAATGTCCAAAGCAGAGTGCCAAGGCTTGCAATCTCCCTGTCCCGCAGGCCAGTGTCAGAGTCAGAGCCGCTGCCACACCCACAGGACCTCGTTTAGCAAGAAATGCCAAAACTGCTCTGGCCCCTATAGAGCGCACTGCCTCCCACATCAAGAGAGGACAGAGCAGAGGAAGAGGAAGGCCCTTGGTGGGTGGGAGGAGCAACACATAAGACCCAAAGCCAGAGGGCAGAGTAGAAACCCCAGATCTATGGCTTGCAGGTTATGTGACCCAGGACAATACATACTGGTCTTTGGATGCTCCACAGCCAACCTCATGCTACCTGAGCGGAACCTGGCTCGCCTGGAGGGTGCACTCTGCCTGTTGTTATTGTACCAGCAGCCCAGGACATCTGTGCTGGGCCTGAGCAGCTGACCCACCCAGAGGCAGACTCAGTTGTAAACAGGACTGGCTACCTTTCTGTTTCCTGGTTGCATCCCGTTCCCTCTGGGAAAATGCAGACCTTTTGGCCAGTACTTCGATAATTCATGCTCCCAAATCTCGCCCAGGACTAAAGACCTGTCTTGCATCCTCTCCCCACCCCATAAGTGTTTCCATTCTTCCTCTTGTTATATCCCTTTGGTAAATCCCTTCTATTACATCCCTATCGTGTTTGTCCCACGTTAAAGTCACATTGGAGTGGTGGGCCATGTGCTAAGGGAAAAAACCCACCACCTTACTGTTGTCATTCAGAAGGGGGAGGGGAAAAGAGAGAGAGGCACAAGTTGCCTCACTAGAAGAAGGGTAGAAATAGTTTGGGGTGGGAGGGGGGACCGCCCAGTAAAACCAGGAGGGGAGTGAGGAGGGAAGGCTCACAGTGCACTGTCATGAGTGGGAGGGCTCTGGGTGATGTGGGAGGTACCGCCCAGCTTTTTCAAGCCCAGGGAAATTTTCTTACTAGCTCCCGGTCCATCACAGCTGGGGAATCAATATAAGGCCAAGAACTCCCTGACAGCCTCCTTTGCTGGCCAAGAATAATGGAAAGAATAGAATAAATGTCCTCAAGCAAAAGGCAGGGGTCACAGGTGTCCCCAGTGCACAGCCTTCATCCAGCAAGCCACAGAATTAGAAGTGGTAGGACAAAAATAATAGAACTACCACACAATTCAGCCATTCTATTATCGGGTACCATCTGGCCCACAGAAAGGACATTGATGACATGCTAGAGACACGGCTGCACTGCCAACATCGTTTCAGCCCATGTCACAACAGCCAGGAAAGGGAAACAAGCCGGGTGTGCATCTGCTGATAAACGAATAAAGGAAACAGGGCACAACGGAATACTACTCATCCATAAAGAAGAACGAACATCCAGTCACACGTGACTCCACCCACGGTGTTAAGTGAGATAAGTCATACAGGAGGACAACTGTCCAGGACCTCTTTCATGTGGAATCCAAGCAGAAGGGAGGTTGAGAGGATGGGAGCGTGGGGACAAGGTGAGGAGGAAAGCTGGCGGCTGGGCTCTCAGGAGGTCACTGCAGTATGCCGCCTCACGGCACAGTAACCAAGGACAACAGTGTGCTGTGTGGGGCTTTAAGCTGGAACAGAGGACTCCGGATGTTTTCATCATAAACAAGGAAGAGAAACAGTGGATAGAGGCGCCACCCTGGAGGGGCTGCACAGCATGTACACCGCACCAGACACCACTGAGAGTCTCATAGACAGTTTTGCACCCCAGTGGGAAAGTGTGTGTGAGAGAGAGAAAGTGTGTGTGTGTGTGTGTGTGTGTCTGAGTGTGTGTATGTGTGTGAGAATGTGTGAATGTGAGTGTGTGTGTGTGTGTGTATATGTGTGAGTGTGTATATGAGTGGTCTCCAGTGATGTGAAAAGGACAAGAAGGAAGTGGAGGTGGCAAGAAGATAGTGCCACCTGCAGACTTCCTAGAAGTCCTCTCTCTCTAACTTCTCTTTTTCTAGGTGACTTATTTATTAAGAAATTTGTCTGTGCTCCCTTCAGCAGCACATATACTAAAATGGGAAGAAATTTATCATCTATCATAATTTCTATATTAATCCTGGTAAAATACATTATCATGGTGTTAATGTGTTCCACTAGCATCTATATGTGTTTGTATGTGCATGGATGTGTTCATGTGTGGACATACTGTGTGGATGTACATGCTATGTGTGGAGGTCAAAGGTCAATACTGAGCATTTTCTATCCCTCTACAATATCTTTTAAGACAGGGTCTCCCACTGAAGCTAGAGATCACAGTTTGACTACACCGACTGGCGAATGACCACCAAGGATCCTCCTGTCTTCCCATTGGAACTCTTTACACGGGTACAGGAATGCAAACTCAGATCCACATGCTTGTGCGGCACGCATCTTACCCATTAAGCTATCTCCCCAGACCCTATCCTCTGGGCTTTATATGAACTAAATAAAAGATTGACTGGACCACAAGTCTACTGTATATTAACATCACTTCCTTCCTCCTGCACCTCATCAGGAAAATGGGCTTTAGGGCCTTGAGCCAAGCTTTTCTCCCCTCCCCCAGCCGTTCATGGTAGTTCAGTATATTCTCCAGCAGACCAAGGGCCTCAGAGCCAGGTCCATAGGAGGTGGAAAAGCCAGATTTCCTGTCAGTCCTTGTCGATACATTTCCAGCTGGGTTTGTGTGCATCCTAGAAGACACGCCTGAGGAGGTCATAGATCACCTCCTCTCCACCCACACACACACTTAGACCTCGTCTCAGACTTGAAGCTTGGGGAAACAACTTAAAGAGCGAAAGCACCACACAGACTCCGACTCTGAGTCCGGCCTGTGTGACTAGAGCCACACTCAGCTTCAACAAAGCCCACAGCAGCCCACTCAGCTTTCAAAAGCCGTCCGTGCTTCTGGCCTGCAGGCATACACACAGACAGAATATTGTATACATAATAATAAATAAATTTTTAAAAAAGCCGTCCGCGGCGCCTCCCTGGAGAAGGCGGCCCTGCCTCCCTGGAGAAGGCAGCCCTGCTACACTGCAGTGCCTAGACAGTGCTCACCCATCAGGGCTCTGGGTGGAAGATAAAATTAATTCCCAATCAACACTGGGGCCGGTGAGGTGTGGACCTTAACCAAGGTCCTTCTCACGTGTTCCCATTAAGTCGCCGCACTAGGCCCGGAGTGTCCAACTCTCATTCAGTAAACGCTTGCTGACCTTCTGGGACCGTGCGGGGCCTGTGCTGGCCATGGTGGGCAGAGCTTCCTCTTCATCTTCATGGTGCCAATTTCCAAATATCACCCCGGAATCGCAGCCGTCAAGAGCTCAGACCCGCTGAGACTGGCAGTTGCCTCCTGACCAGCAGGACTAAACCTCAAAAAAGCCTTGAGAAGGGACACAGCTCAGCTATTCTAAATGTAAACAAATTCCCAAGGACTTTGGCATTGTTCTGATTGGGCTTCCAGGGGCCATCCCACCCAGACAGAAAGCCAGGAGTGACGTCCCTGCTTAGCTCTAAGAAGCCGGACCAGGTTACAGGTGAAGCTGATTGTGACATCACAGGTGGTGAGCACGCATTCCTTGTTTGCCGTCAGAGTGCCCCACCCTCTTTCTTGCTTCTGCCCAGAGTAGACAGTTCCAGGCCACAAACAGCAGTTTCTACACACTGCACTGATCAGAAAAAACAAGTGGTAATCCCTCACACTTACCAGCAACACAGAAGCCACCTGGAAAAGTGAGTGTGCAAAGCATTCCATTAAAGAGCATCGCTGCTGTAAAAACAAGCAAACGACAGCAAAGCACAGGCAGCAGAAACCATGAGGAGACAGCCCACATGGCCAGGTGTGAAGACCCCTCCCTCCAGGGCTTCCGCCTCACTGGCCATGCCTGAGGTCAGTTTCTATGCGAGGTATTAGCCTTTCCCAAGGTCTTAGCAGACCTCTGTCACCTCCGTGATTTGGTCCCCAATGCCCCTCCTCTCCCTTCCTGGATAAATACATTTGTTTAAAATGGTACAGAGACGGGGTATGGCTCCCTGCTGTCTGAGCATCTGTCACCCACTGGTCACCATCGCCCCCACTCTGACCTAGGTGTCTGCTTCCCAGGCAGGCCTAACTCCCTTGCCTTTTTCAACTGGAAAGGACAGACCAATTTAGCCGCTATGCTCTAAATGCCACTGGGTTCTGACGAGGATGTGGTTGACCTTCTCAAGATCACACAACAGTCTAAACTCAAGTCTTCAGACTGCCACGCGCACCACTGCCCCCACTGTCTGAGGACAGGTGATGTGAACTAGTGGAGAGGTGTTTACCTCAGCATTGGAAGCAGTAAGCGCCCTGGAGAAGTAAACTGATTGACGGGTGAAGAGTGACAGAGGGGATAGCTGTCATAATAATGGAAATTTGAGGCAGCTTTTTCTCTTTTCCCTTTGACTTCACTGTGCACCTTCACTAGTGAGTAGGTCCTGAAGTAATGAGGAAACAGAAGGCTGGGTGTGAACAGGAATCACAGTTTGGTAATTTTATCTTTTAAAAGGTAGTCTGACTGTGCCAAATATGATCATTTGACTAATAAAATACAAGCTTTAGAAATACATACTACTACAGATAAGATACAGGCCTTAGAGAGACTTACTAATGAAAATAAGAAAGTTTTGACTGATACAATACAAGCCTTAGAAGAACTTACTGTTGATAAGATACAAGCTTTCAAAAGACCTACTAATGAAAATCAAAAAAATACTCAGACACAGACAGGAATTTAGAGCAGAACCTATTACCTCATTGCATTATTAAATGGAAGGGAAGCCCTAAGGTTATTAGAACACCACCGACCTTAATTTATCCAGTTACCAACAAGAATGACCACCAGATGATAAGCACCCTCAGGGCTATGCAAAAGTTAACTGGAATCCTGTAGACTTGTTAGAGCTGAAGAGATTTAAGGAAGCAGTCGTTTCATTTGGTTTGCATTCTCCTTTGGGAAACGATGTGAAACTCATGAACCACTAGGATCACAATCACTCCACAAGACCGGAAAGATTTCGCTAGAGCAGTATTGGAAGCTGGTCCTCAGTTACAATGGAAAACATGGTAGAAGAGGAAGCTAAGGTCATAGAACAACAAGGTAGGGCTAGAGGTCATGAGATTTCCCAAGACCAGCTTCTCCATGAGGGCCAGCATGTAGATTTGCAAAGATAGTCTATGTTTGATGATAACACCTTGATACTGTGCCGTAGAGCTGCTTTGAATGTGTGGGACAGGGCTGAAGAATCAGGAAAGAGAGCTGAATCATTTACTAAAACTATACAAGGCCCCAAAGAAGCCTTTACTGATTATTTATAAGGATTGACTTCACTTGTAAATAAAATGGTATCAGATCCAGCCAGCTTTTAGACAAATATTAATTGAAACTTTGGCTTTTAAAATGCTAATTCAGAATGCAAAAGGGTGATTAGACCTTTAAAGGCAAGATCAGCACCCAAAAATGAATGGATGTGAAATATACCTGATATTTGATCTCACATTTATGATGATACTTTGATAGGAGAATTGATTTCTAAGACTTATAAGAAAAATCAAAAGGTTAAATGTTAAATTGTGGTAAATCATCTGGAAATGGACTCTAGGCAAGGTGTTCCTAGAACAATGTTTGTTCTAGGGATAAGCCAAGCAGAAGGCCCCAGCCTTCTGGAGTATGCAGAAGGTGTGGCAAAGGCCAGCACTGGACTAATGAATGCAAATCAACAAGAGACAGGCAACCTTTGCCACTGGGAAATGCTTTAGGGGGCTTCTTGCAGACTCCAGTGTTAATTTTTTTCACTCATTCCCTGTCAGCATTGGGGAAACTCCACCATAGAGCAATTAAAAGACCTAATGCCTATTGTTAAAAAAACATACTGCTTTGGATAACAGAACAGCATCAGTAGATAAAACTAAATTTTCAGGAGAGGCCATAAAACAAGTATTTTGGCAAACTTCTACAAATGATCAAAGATAAAAGCTAAAAATACAAATAAATGACATTATGATTGGGGATTTGGTGAACACAGGCACAGATATAACAATAATCTCACCAAAGTCTTGGCATACAGATTGATCTCTTCAGGAAGTAAATGCTCACCTTCTAGAGATTGTAACTTTATCTCAAGTAAAACAAAGTGAAAAATGGGTCAAGTGCATTGGGTCAGAAAAAGGAAAATTAAACTCATATATGGCTAATATAACAATAAATTTATGGGTACATAATTGGATGCAGAATTGGAAAACACATTCCTCCCATCTCAGTTTAATATTCCTCCAATCTTAGAAACAAACTGTAAATTAACATATGCTTCTAAGAAAAATATTAAAGGTATTATCAAAGACAGTCACCAAATGTTCAGGCTGTGCATAAGCAGGGAAAAAAAAGCTGTTGATCTTTAAAAGGTACCAACAGTGCTTCCTTTAAAATAGTCAACTGATAAATTTGTGTGAGTGGAACAATGGCCTTTGATGACAGAAAATATATAGGCATTAGAACAGCTGGTAGCCAAGCATTTAAATGCTCAGTATGTTGAAGAATCAATCATTCCTTGGAAGTCTCCTATATTTGTTATTAAAAAGAAAACTGGAAAATGTTAACAGATTTAAGAGCTATAATGCAATTCAGCCAATGAGTTCTTTACAATCTGAAATTGCATTGCCTTCTTTATTACTTAAGGGATGGTCTATTATAATGATTGATTTAAAAGGACTGCTTTTGTTTTTGTTTTTCTTTTTTTAGTATACCTTTGCAAGATCAGGATAGAGAAAAAAATGCCTTCACAATGACTACTTATAATAATTCCTAGCCCATTAAAAGGTACCACATGAAAATTCTTCCACAAGGAATATTAAACATCCCTACCTTATACCATTATTTAAGAGCCATTAGAACTAATATGCAGAAAGAGTTGTTTTACATATTGGAACTGCTGAACTTATTCCAGATGATTAAGAATTAACTTTGCTATTTATTCAACTACAACAAGTAATCAGAAATAGAAATCATCCTTTGTATAATAATACTAGATCCCATTGGGTCTACATAGTCCTCTAGCACAAGGTAATAATGAAATTTATCAGCTATTGGTAGGAAATGTGCTAGAAACCACAGAATTTCATAAGAAACATCATGTCAACAATCTTTTAAAAAAAAATTTGCTATCACTTGGCAATAAGTCAAAGAAATTGTTTTTAAAATGTCCTACTTGTTCTTTGTTATAGTGACATTTCATTTGTATTTTAATAAATAAAGCTTCCCTGAATATCAGAGAGTAAACAGTTCCATTGCTCAGCCTTACAGACCAGGCAGTGGAAACACACATCTTTAATCCCAGTAGCCACACTAGTTGCCATAAAAACCAAGTAGTACATGCCTTTAATGCCAGCCCTAGAGAGAATTATTAGGAGGAGATAGCTCTCAGACACAGTCTCATTCTGAGGTTTCCTGGAGGCAGGATCTCCATTTTTCAGATTGAGGTCGAGGTAAGAGCCAGTGATTGGCTTTTTTTCTTTTCTGGTCTTCAGGTTGAGCCCCAATTTCGGTCTCTGAGTTTTTATTAATCATGCTTCGCTTTGTATAATCAAACTCAAATAATCCAAAAGGTACTCAAAGAAATAAAATTTGGCAAATGGATATGTTTCATTTTGCAGAGTTTAGAAAATTAAAATATATGAAACATATCAAAGATGTATATTCAAGATTTTAATGGGCAACTGCTTAAAGCTTTGAAAAAACTGATTCTGTAATTACACATTTATTAGACCATTATGGGGATACCTATACAAATTAAGACTGACAATACTCCACATATGTCTCTAGTAAAGTAAAACAGCTTTTTGCATATTACAACATGAAGATATTACAGCTATATCATACACAAACCTACAGGACAAGCAGCAATAGAAAGATCTAATCACACTTTAAAAAATACGTTTAATAAACAGAAAGGCAATAAAGATTCCCAGAGATAGATTACACAATGCTTTATTGACTTTAAAAATTTTTAAATGGTAATGAGAAAGGAATAACAGCTGCAGATAAACATTTAATAATAGAAAAAACTGTTGAATAAAATAAGCCTATATATTTTAAAGATGTGTTAACCTCAGGATGGAAACCAGAATATGTGTTACATTGGGGAAGAGGTTTTGCTTTTGTTTCCACAAGAAAAGAAAAGCTATGGATCCCATCAAGATTGCTAAAGATTCAAACATGGAAGACCTCATGATTGGGAGAGGCTATAATTCATCAAACAGCTTGGTCACTCAATCCAAACTAACTTAAAGAACTAATAAATAGCTTTTATTTGATCAGAAAGAAAACAACAAATAATTTTTTATTATTAAAGGTAATACTTTTTCTGTTGCCCAAA
Organism: Arvicola amphibius; assembly: GCF_903992535.2. Classification (NCBI taxonomy): domain Eukaryota; kingdom Metazoa; phylum Chordata; class Mammalia; order Rodentia; family Cricetidae; genus Arvicola; species Arvicola amphibius. The sequence goes on along the minus strand of NC_052058.2, from coordinate 153,277,349 downwards.
AACATTTGCCTTAACAACAATACAACCTGACAAAAAAGAAACTCTCCAAAGTTAGGACTGTGCAGGGTTTTGTTTTGTCTTTCCAGGAGAATACAGAGTTCAGCTAAGGAATCTGAAGACCACTGGTCAAAAGAGTCATCTGAAGAAGCAGGATGAATCATCCAGAGAAAAGCATCCCAAGAAAAAGAGCAAATGTGATCTAATGGTATAGTATATTTCCAACAGGATAAATTTTCATAAATCTTCCCAAATATTTGTTTCTGTTGCTCTCTACACACATAAAAAGACAAATGGTCTTTTTGTGGTCCCAATTCAATTAAAAATTAAGGCTGGCTTTGTAGTTGGAGAATAACTCTTTCCTCCTCTCATCTTAAGCATACTTGTAAAAGGAAAATACAAAATCTCTATTTCATGTCAGAAGAGCCATCTGATGTGAGACAGAAGAAAGTCAAAATTAAAGGGCTATTCTATTGTCACTTAGATTATAAATATTATCACTAAAGTTATAAAATTACTATATATACTAACATATATGGTAATATATTATATAAAATATATATAATTTCAGTTATATAAAATACATAAAGCATATATGTTTTATGTTGTAATATTAATGGTCATATAGAGTACTAATTTTAGAAATTAGCTTAATCTAGCTTTCTGTACATGATTTCAGACTTGAGTCTGAATCAGGTAACTAGGAATTAAGTTTCTGTACCATGGATATACTTAATGGATTGTGGTCCTTTAACCTTCCTGAGATCTACTACATATGACATTCAAAATAGTTAAGCTTTCTGCAGTGAACCGTGATCATTTCTACCAGTGACCTTTGAAGTCTCCAAAAAGATGATGGGGCCCCACAATGACAATTCTGCCCAGATTGTGGTAGGGCTGACAAACACCACCCAAAGATCAGTTTTGAACTACAAGCTGCTTAGGAGAATTTCAAAGCTGCTATCTGAGATGCTTCAGCCTCATAGACTACCCAGCCAAGACTTCAGATAAGCTCTACACTTTCCCATCACACAGAGACTAAGCAATAAATAATACATCTAGCTGTCCCAGGACTTGAACATTATTCCAATTTTCTCAGGGTCCCCTAAAGATGCTGTCACATACACCCCCAGATAACAGAAAGTAAATTTTAAGAATATGATGCTCACATTCCCACGGGATGGAGTAGGTGATTTTTGGTCACTCTGTGGGTTAGCAGTGTTAGTCATTTTTTAGGGCAGTTGGTTGCAAACTGTTACTGGTCATGGTAAAGGAGGAAACTAAGCAAGGGAGGTTGGATTTAAGAATCTTTGAAAAAAAAAGAAGGTGAATATGAAAAGGATAGAATAAAAGGGTAGATTATTGAATCTACTTTAAACTAAAAAGCAACTACTAATCTCAAATATTTTATATGGGTATGGATTTTTGTATATTCATACAAATTTAAGGTTATTTTTGTTAGAACATACTCTATGTTTCTACTCTTTAAGACATTTTGTATATTGATACAAATGTAGGTTATTTTTGTTATACTGTATATGTTTCTACTCTTATTTAAAATGTACTTATGCAGCTCATTTAAAAATGTAGTGTATAATTTAGAAATACAGGTAGTAGTCATCTATAATAAACTTGTAGTTATGCTAGCTATGTTTTCAAAGTTAAACAGGTATATTTTAGATAGATAAGTGATCTTCAAATGATTCAGAGACCTAGAGAATATGGCATCTAAGATGTTTAGTAACCTAAGGTTTTTCAAGACAGTTAGATACATCTGCTCCTGGCAGCACCAAACTACTTCACGAAAGGATGATGGGCATTGAAGAACCTCCATATGGAACTCGCTTTTGTTGTGGCAAAGCTAGCCATTTGGGCAAGAAACTGTCCTGGCCTCAACTGCTGGCAGCATACTGTAGAAACTGAACAACCAGGACACAAGGAAAGACTGCTGAACTTTTCTGAGACAAGGTGGGTCAGTTCTTCAAAATTTGGTTCACAGAAAAGCCTGTATGCACCAATGCCCCAGTATCACAGAGGAACCTTGGATGACTGCTGGAGAAGCAGGCTGGTAACTGGAGCTGCAATTGCTGGCTGAGACAGCAGTAGATTAAGACAACAGAAAGGATCCTTCCAGATTAAAGGACATTTCAAGAAAGATCCCAAATTGTACTCATGAGTGGATGCTCAAAATAGTTGAAGCCAGGTACCACTGTGCTTGGATAATGCATGGACAGACTGTTCTCATATGCAGATGTTAAGATCCCTCACGAGCCGTGTTTGGAAGGTGGTGAGGGGTCTTTGGGAGAGAAATGAGGTTAGATGTGACGGAGTCACATTAGAATAACATTAGAATAACATTCTAATAATAATAATAATAATAATAGCATTAGAATAACATAAGAGCCCAGAGTAAGCAAGTGATGACCATGTCCTGCCATCCCCCCTCCCTGCCCTACTCCTAAAAGGACCTTGTGAGGTTTCCATTTACAGGCCAAAAAGAGGGTCTGAATCTGCCAGACCTTCATCTTGGACAGATTCATTAATCTGCAAGATTTACGGGGGGTGGAGGGGTGGGAAAGAAGAGCTTAAAGAATATCAAAGAGGTTTGATTTAATGTTTGCTTTTTGAGACAGGGTTTCTCTGTATAACCCTGATTGAACTATCTCTGAAGACCAGGCTGACCTGGCACTTAAGAGCCACCCCTGCCTCTGTCTTCCCAGGGCTGGGACCAAGGTGTGCGCCCAGCTATTGAATTTCGTTTTGAAGAGATTAAAATCCTTTGGAAACACAGCTAATGCTTGCAAAGCAATCCTTTTGTGAATGTATACTAAATGGCACTGAGTAACTTGTCTTAAGATGGCTAATTTCACGCTAAGTTGTGGGCTGAATGAAAATGTCCTCCCAAGCTCAGCTATCTGAACTCTTGGTTCCCATTTAGGGAGGTTTGGGTGGGACATCTGTGCTGCAGGAAATGTGTCCCTGGGAGATAGGCCTTGTGACTTTAATACTCTTGCCGCTCCCTCCCTCTACTGCGAGCTTGTGTTTGGAAATGTGAGCACTCGGCTTCCTGCTCCTGCCGCCACTCATGGGCTCACAGTATCTCCTGGTTTATGCTCTGAGTGCCGAGATTACAGGTCTGCCTTCACATCCAACTCAATTCCATTGTTTGAAAATGACTTAAGAAACATAAATGGTCAAAGACTTTATGTTAACATACCACAGACACTTGCATATCGATTTGTACTGTCTCAATCGTCACAATGATTAAGTTATGGAGCAGCTTAGACGTCTGACAGTGGGGACTAGGATAAAGATGTGGTTCATATACACAATGGACCTTTTCCTGCCATGGAGGAAGAGTCACTTGCAGGAAAGTGGAAACAAGGAGAGAACAACATATTTAGTTAATTAAGCTAATCTTACAACAACAAATGTCCTGTGTTATCTTTCATTTGTGACGCCTAGCTCTTACATAGATACATAAAACCACCCATGCAGGTACGAGACGGAATTCAAGGGAACTGTCTTGAGGACTGAAGAGGAATGTCTGAGTCAGGTTTTATTGCTAGAAGAGACCATGACCATGGCAACTCTTATAAAGAAAACATTACTTGTGGTGGCTTGCTTCCAGTTTCAGAAGTTGAGTCCATTACTGTCATGACAGGGAGCATGGCAGGATGCAGGCAGATGTGGTGCTGGAGCTGAGAGCGCTACATCTTGCAAGAAACGGGAAGTTGGCTGTCACACTAAGGGAAGCTTGAGCAAAAGAGACCTCAAAGCGCGCCCCCACAGTGACACACTTCCTCCAACAAGGCCACACTTTCAAATAGTGCTGCTCCCTTTGAGGGCCGTTTTCTTTCAAACCACCACAGGGAATAAGAGGAGTAGTACACATGGGGGAGAAGAATTTAGCAGGGGCAGGGGTAATACACTCAGCATAGAATGTATACTTCTATGAAAGTATCTACACAGAATACGGTACCATGAACAATGAATACATATGACAGCATACTTGTGTGGCCCTGTCCACATGACAGAGACCCAAAGAAAATTCCAATTCCCCAAAGTCTGACTGTTGGACAAAAGCCAGCATTTCTCAGTATCTTGTGAAACTGATTCTCCCTTACCAAAGGGAGCCTTTCCCTTATCACTGGCAGAAGGGATGAAAGGCCACCTATGGTGTCTATTAGCACATTCTGGTCTCCGGGATCCCTCAGTATCACAGTACCTGTTGTACATTTCAGAGTCCCTGCTGACATACCACATACAGTGAACATATAAAGCAGTACACTTGTTTAGTGTGTCCATATGTAACAGAGTACTGTATACAATGAATGTATGTAATGATATATTTATGTGGAAGTAGTCACATATAATATACTATGTACAAGGAACACATATAACACAATGAGAATTGTTTTGAAAAGAAAAAGGTCTGGGGATGTGGCTCAGTTGACACAGTGCTTGCCTAGCATGCACAAAGCCCTGAGTTTGAACCCCAGTACTAAATAAACCAAGCACAATGGTACAAGCCTATAATCCTAGCACTAGAGAGGTGGAGGCAGGAGGATCAAAAGTTTAAGATCATCTTCAGATGCATAGTCAATCCAAGACCAGCCCAATGAGTCCTGTCTCAAAATAAAAATAATTATAGATAGATAGATAGATAGATAGATAGATAGATAGATGATAGACAGACAGACAGACAGACGAAAAACAGGTAAACAGAAATGCAGTGTGGTCTTTAATTAAACTCAGGTATATACCAGCCAGCTAAAGAGACATGGGGAGCACTGGGGAGATCTGGAAATAGCTAGCTACCGAAGGACACAGAGGCACTGTTAGGTGTGACAACAGAAGCACCACTAAACAGTGCAAAAGCTATGATTTCTTCGATGAACATATTCAAGTATTTGGGGATGACATGAGTGAAGTCTCTCTTAATGTCAGGAGCGCAGAGCGGTGGTGGCGTACACCTTTAATTCCAGCACTCCAGAAGAAGAGGCAGACAAATCTCTTTGAGTTTGAGAACACCCTGATCTACAGAGCAAGTTCCAGAACAGCAAGGGCTACACAGAGAAATCCTGTCTTGTCGCCCCCATGCCACAGCAAAAAAAAAAAGTCAGGAGCGAAGATGGCAGATTGCTAACACCTGCTTCTCCTTTTCTATACATTTAAATTTTTTCATTTAATAAGGTGAAGAAAAAACAGTTTATAAAAAAACTAGGCCTGTAGTTCATTGGTAGAGCTCTTGTCTCCCATACAGGAAGTTTCAGGTTTCAAGACCTCATGCTGAAAAGAAAACTCCACTAGGTAAGCAGTAAAAATCAAATTCCAGATTGCACAACATTAAAATTAGAGTCAATAGAAAGGAAGGAAGATACCTCCAAAATGGGAGGAAAAAGACTTTTTAAAAAAAGGATAATGAAGGTGATTGTTTTCCTATGACCCATATTCTCTCCCAAAGCTTTTGTGGCAGCTAAGTTAACAGATGAAAGGTGAACGTCACTTCAGGACCCTCAAGAAAGAAACCGCGGCACTGACAGCAAACAGCGCTTGGTGCAGGAACTTCCAGGATGAAAGCAGAGCAGTTTGGCTTGGCTCAGCACATATTAGCAAAACTAACGAGGGAAATTCGGCTAGACATACTCTGGTGGCCTACTTTATGCCAAGAATAAGTAAGGAAGGCATCACGTGAGAACTCAGAGAGGAAGACGCCAGGTGTGGTGGCCACAGCAATACCAACACCTGGGAAACTGAGGCAGGAGAATGAAGAAATAAAGGCCAGCTTTGGCTGCAAAGTGAAACCTAAAAAAAAAAATTCAGAAGGAGAAATTTGAAAGAGAGAGATGGAGGATACAGGAGAGGGGAGAGGAGGGATACAGGGGAGAGGAGAGGGGGGTATAGGTGAGGAGAGAAGAGGATGTGGGGAAGAGGAAGGTATAGAGGGGGGGAATATTTTAAAGAAGATGAAAGCAATAATGGCCTCAGTATTCAATATTTTGTCCCAAAAAAGTGACGTCACAAGAGGGCAGAGGTGGAGCATTTGCCTAGCACACATGTGGCCCTGGGTTCAAATCCTGAACCATATTTAAGGAAGTTCTCAGAAGGCAACTTGGCAGGAACTACTATATTCAGACACATGGTCATTCGTAAAGAAGGCAACTTAAGAGATGTTTCAAATATGCAGAGTCTCAGAAAACACATGGCAGAGTCTTCAAGAAACAGACACTTGAAGGTGGGCTTTGTGTCTGAGAAGAAAAATGAACTCAAAAAGCAAAGCAAGCTTAATGGAAATGTAAGGATAATTTTAGGAGGGGAGAGACACAGAGAGACAAGGGGAAGCCATTAGCACGGCTTCTCAAAGCACAAACTGAAAGACACCAGATTAAACGGCCAGGCTGGAGGAAATGAGTTACCAGGAAACCAACTGAAAACCCTAAAAGCAAAAAAGGGAAATGAGAATGTGTATCCAAGAGACTGAAAAGGCTATTTCTTTCCTTGATTTCAGCAAATGTTATAAATATTTATTAAAGAATTGCCATAAATATTTACTAAACACTAATAAGGATCCACTACTCAAATTAGAAATGGTGTTAACTGTGATCCAATGAAGTGGCTGATAAGGGGTGGACAATGGCAGGAAGAGGGGCAGGAAGAGAACAGACTAAGACCATCCACACCAGCCCACGACAAAGAACCCGCTTCTCTATAATGGCACCATAGCTTCGCACCGAGAACTACGGCCAACTTTGGGGGAAATAGTAAGCCAGGAGGCAACACTACCACAGCCTGGAAGGAAATTAGGCAGAAAGGGGATGAGAGAGGTGAGCTCACAATGCTGAAGGTGGGTGGGGGATTAGGGAGCAAAGACTTGGGGGAAGTGGAGATTTTGCATTCAGATCTCCTAAGCCCTTGAAAGGGACACAATGTGACAACAGGGTCTTTTCAGATTTCTGAGTCCTGTTTCCCTGCTCAGGGCCAACCCTCCCTCAGAATGACCAGATGGCTATAAAATTTGAGTATCTAGATCAGATTTGAAAGTGGGGCAGCTCACAACTGCTTGGCAGCAGCTCTGACAAAGTCCTGGAAGAGACAGGGCAGGCGAGAATTCCTAAGGGACAGATGGGTGTCAGTGGCCAGAACAGAGCACAGAAGATAATAAATAAGAAAACTGAGAGAGGTTGTGTGAGACCCACAGACACCCTGGCAAACACCACTGGGTAGGTCCAGGGAGGACTGGTGCCTGCTCCAACTCAGCAGACATACAGAAAATGAGCCCGTGGCCCAGCAATGTGGGTAGCCCCTGCCAGACACTCCCTCCCTCTGCTTCCACTGTATAAAGTGCCTGTAAGGTGTCAGGGGCTGGGCATGGGCACACAGTAAACCAGATGCCTTTGACCTCTGAACTCACAGTGACTGTGTGGCCTGGCACAGCCAGTGGCCACAAGTGGTCATTTAAATGTTAATTCCAACTTTTTTGTTTGTTTTTACACCCCAACCAAAATTTCCTCTCTCCTCTCTTTCCAGTTCCTCCAAAAAAAGTATTACAAATATTTTTAATTTATTTTTTGTTTCCAATATATCCCGACTCAGTTTCCCCTCCCTCCACTTCCCCTCTCCTCTAGATCCACTCCTCCATCTCCACCTCCTAGGGGAGCAACAGAACACAGCATCTAAGTTACAATAAGGTGAGGCACATTCCCCATAACAAGGCTGGATGAGGCAATCCAGTAGGAGAAAAAGGGTCCCAAGAGCAGACAAAGGACTCAGAGACACCCCCACCCCACACTGCTGTAAGCTGCATAAAGACACCGTGCTACACAACCACAACATACATGCAAAAAGCCTAGTGCAGACCCATGCAGGCTCTGTGCCATTAAAACTTTTAAAGCTAAGAACAGTTTCTCAGCTGCATGCACCATGTTTTCAAAGACCCAGAACAGCTATGACTGGCGAGTGGGGATGTGGCAGTTTGCCTAAGAATGCCCCCCATAGGCTGCTATATTTGAATGTTTAGTCATAAGGGAGTGGCACTATTTGAGAAGGATTAGGGAAATGTGGCCTTGCTGAAGGAAGGGTTCAAAGGCCCACACCACGCCTGTCCTCCCCCTCAGCCTACAGATCAGGCTGTAGATCTCAGCTATGGCTCCAACACCTGCCTGCCTGCCTGTCACGCTCTCCATCATGATGCTAAGTCCCCAATGAAGCACTTTCTCTACTAAGAGTTGCCTTGGTCACGGTGTCTCTTCACAGCAACAGAACACTAACTAAGGCTGGACATCGACATCGCATGAGGAAGCCCAGCCTCCAGAGTGTGCTCAGCATCACAGAAGCAGCCTTGGCAACACTGAAGAGAGCAAGGCCCTCCCTGCTCCCCTAGGGCACCAGGAGCCCTCCTCTGAGAAAATTTAGGCATTAGTAGTCTAAATCTCTGCCTTCCCAGGCTGTCCTGGCTGACAGGGAGCTAACCAATCAGTCTAAACCTCTGCCTGCCCACGCCATCCAGGCTGAGAGGGCAGAGAGGAAAGATGCAAAGGCTGCTTTCTTCCAAGCGTAGGCGAGAAAACCACCTGACATTGGAATAAAGCTGGTATATTCAAGTAAGAGAAGCACCCCACCAGGCCAAAACAAGTGTGCCGGAGAAGCGGGCACACAGAAAGCGAGAAGGGAGTAAGCAAAGACCTCCGATTACTCTCTGAGTCAGAGGGCGGCTTCACCGTGACAATGCACTTCTAGAAAAGGACCAAACTGAGGTCAAGAACTCTATGTAGAGAAGAACATCCTTGTTTAGATTAAAAACAAGGAAGCGTTATGGGGGGGGGGAATGAAAGTTTAGGCCACTAATAGTGATACATGCATTTAATCCCAGCACTCAAGAGGCAGAGGGATCTCTGTGAGTTCAAGGCAAATCTGAGTTATACCATTAAGACCTGGTTTCAGACAAGCACATGACCGGAGAGACAGGTTAGGAGTTAAAAGCACTGTAGAAATAACATCCACCAATAGGAATCCAGACAACACAGAGATGGACAACAGACCCGGGAGCATCAACCTATGAAGGCAAGTCTTTAAATGTCATTAAATGGCCACCATGGGCTGGAGAGATGCTTGACAGCTAAGAGCACTGGTTGCTCTTGCAAAAGACCTGGGTTTGATTCCCACCACCCACATGGCCGCTCACAACCATCTGTCCATCAAGATCCAGGGGACCCTACACCATCTTCTGGCCTCTAAGGGAACGAGGTGTGTACATGGTGCACAGACATACATGCAGGCAAAACACCCATATACATAAAATAAAATAATCCTTGAAAATATTCTAATGAGAATCAAATTTAATAACTGGGAAATTTCCAAAGACAAGGCACAAAGGAAACATGTATGGTCTGCACCGGGAAGCTGCATGACCAAAGGGGTTTGTGGCATCCGACCTCACCAAACAACAGAGGCAGGAGGCTCTGAAGGAAGGGAACTCAGGCGCATATGCCTTACGGGCAGGGCCATCACAGAGGAGCCTGCGGGAGCCACAGCCCAGGCACCAATGCCTCTGCAGCCGCACACACGGGGTGCTTCAAGATTGTCCATCTGCTGACCACCCGCTGTCCGACCTTGACTGATATCACATTTATGCTGTTCCTTATAACCTCAGGTGATGTCACGTTTATTGCTGATCCTTGTATCCATGGAGAGGAGTTTCCAGATGGCTTCTTGCCTACTTGCCTCCTCGAGTACACGGTTTACTAGCATGTTTTTTATACTGCAACTGTATTGTCCGACAGATTTATTCTCTTTGGAGAACCTCAGTTTGCTGTTTGGGCTGGTAGTGTCTATGTGACATCATCATACACAAATCACGTGTTTTTCAACCTTCAGCTACAGCGCAGACTTAAAAAGACTAATACCCAGGGTTACCAAGGAAATGGGAACAAGTGAGGATATAATATAAATCATCTTCGGGGGGTAAACATGGGAATTTAGTAAGTAGACTACCCCCCAACATGAAGCAGCAACGCTCTGCCGGCTTTTCCCAGTATTTCTGTCTCTCAAGAACACTTCTCCGGTAGGAAATAGGAAATTCAAGATTGTTTCTTTAACTGCAACCAAAATCACACAAACCAGAGAAGATTTATATTTTTTTTTTAAAAAAGAAGCCTTTTAATCCCAGCACTCGGGAGGAAGAGGCAGGAGGATCGCTGAGTTTGAGGCCGGCCTGGTCTACAGAGCAAGTTCCAGGACAGCCAGAGCTACACAGAAAAACCCTGTCTCTGTGGGTGGGGGGAACAACAAAAACAAACAAACAAACAAACAAAAACTATAGCCCTTTTATCCCTAAAGGCCGTCACACAGTCCTGGGACAGGTGTGTCTGCTGAGAACCAGGACTAGACTTCAGGCTGGCGTTACTTCCCCTGCCAGCCTGAAATCTCAGGTCTTGAGTTTCTTCTGCCTTAATGTGACTCAAGGCAAATACCAAAGAATTAAGTCATTTCTGACTTCAGAGACCTGTATGAAATCAAATAGTAGGAGTGAGGAAGTCGTTTACCAAAGGTGCCACCTCAACAAAGCAAAACTGGCAAATGGCCGAGATCCGGAGTCACCTGGCCTCCAGTTTTACCCCCCTCCCCAGCTCCCAAAGTCACCTGCTACAGTCAACTTATCCCTAGGCCTAAGTCATTTCAACCACAGTGAGACACACCAGCAGAAAGAAGGCTCAGCCAACATCCCCATCCATGCGGGGGCCTCAGAGTGCCACCTGTGCCATTTTAAAGTCGTTACAAAGTGTCTATGTGCCTCAGTTTCCCCAGCTTCAAAGCAAAGAGGAGCAGTATCTTTAATGTGGAGTTGGGAGTGATAAACCAGGGGCAGGGTCTCCATCCTCTTTGCAGTAGAAATGGAGTTTGTGACTACTTGTTAATGCAGAAACACCAATTTGCATCAACAGACATCAAAGGAACAAAAAGGAAAGGCAATAGCTACCTTAAGGGTAAGAGGGCTAAAGGGAGTTTTCAGAAAGATGAAAGGTAGCTGCTGGCAAAGTTGTGGAGAAAGAGGCTCCCAAGGCCTTTGGTGGGGATGGACCAGTTCAGCCGCTGGAGAGGAGTGGAGGCTCCGCCATGGCACACCCAAAGGAAGAGAAGCCGGCAAGTCAAGGGGTCAACACAATGCCCATATTTATGAAACTGTACTCACAAGAACCAGATAGCGAATCAAGCTAAGGGTCCGGCCAGAGTGGTACCAACACCCCATGGAACACTATGCCACCCTAAGAGGCAAGACATGCTGTCATTTGTGACAACATGCCTGGCTCTCAAGGACATTATGTTAAGGGAAAGAAGCCAGGCAGCGACGACAAACGCTGCACAGCATCCCTTGTGAGATGGATCATTGATCTCATGCTATGAGAATAGAATAATAGTTACCAGACACTTAGCAGAAGGGGGCTGGGCAGAAGTGGATCAATGGATGCAAAGTTGTTTAATAGGAAGAATATGGTTTTTGTTCTGTGGCCCACAGGATGAATATAACTAGAACCAATACTCTATCTCTAAAACTTAGAAGACAGGAATTTGAATGAGTTCACCTCGAAGAAACAATGAAAGAAGATGATGATGGATGGGTGTGTTAATTCCCTGAGCTGATTCCTACCCGGGGATACAAACATCAAAGAAAGCATCAAAAAGCCTCCTTATATGCACAAATGTGTCAATTAAAAATTAAAAACTCTGATTTTCTATTATAGCATTTTAATGATACACATGATAGTTTTAAATACATAAATAAAATAACTTGGGGAAATAATTTTCTGCTCAAAGGAATAACAATTTTCATCATTTAAAGTCAAACACATCCCTTCTGCTATTTTGATACAGTTCACAACACTTAATGACTCTGGTAAATTTAATCACAATGATAAAAATCTGAAGAAACTTGGTAATTATATAATATAAATTCAGATTTGGTGATAGAACAGAGCAGGACCATTAAGTACCTCCTCTCACACACTGACACAGAGAACCCATATTAGATACCGCAAGAGAAGAACTTACCATCTCCATTTCAAAAATGAGAAAAAACAGGTGCACTCAAGGTCACCGAGCAGAGAGGTTACCAAGGAGCATCCCCTTGCTGAGGGAAGCTGATGGCGCCAACATCCCCTACAGCTGCCCAGTCTCACGGCGCGGCCGACATCCCCGGCGCCTGCCCACCCGTTCCCACGGGGTGAATCTCTACAAGCTCGGGACCATTTACTGCCAGCACCTGCCCCTCTCAGCCTTCAGGCTTTTTCCTCCCAAGCCAAAGCAACAGTTTGAGCCCACATGCTATGGCTGCCAATGCCACTAACTCAGCAACGACAGTCAGGGCAGTTGGAAGATCCATGACCGGCTTCTACCTGCCTGCAACCCTCAGGGTCCCAGCTGTCTGTCTACCCCTGTTCCCTCTAGGGAATAGTGCCAGTCACCATGAGAGTTAACTAAATAGAGGACCTGTGTGTGCCCTCTGGTCTGACTCTCTTCCCTACCTAACTTCTGGCCTGAGGTCACCTTTGAAAGTAATACAAACAAACAAACAAAACCCTAAATCCACACAACTCCTTGGTTCAAAGTCTGTTTACTGTGAAACTCAACCAAGAAAGCAATTGGCACACTCAGCTCCATACCACACCTCCAGGGAAGAGCAGGAAGAGAATACCCGGGGGTCCTCCTTCATGTCAAACCTGCATCCCCGTCAACCCTTTGAAGGGGTTGAAGAAAATGCACCTTGCCTTTAACCCACATATTAAGCAGAGATTCTCAAATGAGCCATATAAAATGCTATCATGCCATAGAGAGTGGACAAGAGCTGAGAGACAAAGCCACCATTCCACCAGTGTGCTCTGCATGGCCCCTCCCACTCAGTCGATTGCCTCCCTCACTGCCTCCCTCCCATCTGCTCTCACCACCCAAAATGTCCCCAAAGAGTCCTAAGTGAGCAAATCAGAGCCTTGTCAAAGGAAAACTCTGTATTATAAGCTAGGCCTTGTTTGACCAAGACTGTAATTTTTTTTCTGTGAAAGACATTACATACATCCACTAACATCTGTGCCCTGGGCTGGAGAGCTGACTCAGTCAGTAGAGACGGCCACCCAAGCCTGAGGAGATGCCTGAGGAGACTGACAGCTGGACAGAGTAGCACATCTGGAACTCGGAGCTAGGGGAGGCGACAGGTCAGTCCCTGTAGCCGGCCACCCAGCCTAGCTGAGTGGATGAGCCCTGGTACAGTGAGACCCTCTCTCGAAAGTTAAAGTCCATAGGGTAGGCTGGATGAAAATATTCCCCATAGGCTCATGATTTTAAACAACTAGGCCTCGGTTGGTGGTTTTGTCTTGGGGAGGTTTAGGAGGCCCAGACTTGCAAGCTACAAGAGGTTAAAGAATCTCCCACTTCCGATTCACTCTCTCTACTTCCTGCTCAAGGGTTAAAGATGTGAACTCAGGTGCCACACATCACGGACTCAACCCCTGGAGTTGTATGTTTAAATAAACCCCTCCTTAGGCTGCCTTCCTAGTGGGATTTCATCACCGTAGCGGAAAGGTAACGACAGAGTGGAGGATCCGGGTGGACAGCTCAGTGGTTAGTACTTCCCGTCCTGTTTGGTACACAGATCTGCTTGGGAGCTCACGACCAACGATAACTCCAGCTCCAGGGAGTCCCACGCCCTCCTCTGGCCTCCACAGGCACTGCACACAAGTGATGCACATAACAGACGTGCAAGCAAAACACTCTTACACAAAATAAAAATAGTTCTACAGCAACTGAGAAAGACACTAACATCAACCCCGACTTCCACACCTGTGCACATGCATGAGCCTGCAGCTATGCCCCCCCACACACATATACACGCAGTCACTGCCTATGCTGGTCTTTCAATATTATGCTATTTTTGATGACAAGCCCTAAAGAATTTCTCGCTTTAGTATTAGTTGATTCCACTCCCAAAGACACCCTCCACTTGACCTCAAGAGGATAAATGCACCTTATTTCTTTTAGTATGTGTGCCTAAAACTGGACAAGGGTGAAACTGATTCATGCAATTTTAGCATGACTTTTCTGGAAAGCCTGTAGAAGAACCCACAGGATCCACACCTGCAGAACCCACGGGATCCACACCTGCAGAACCCACGGGATCTACACCTATAAGACCACAGGATCCACACCTGCAGAACCCACGGGATCCACACCTGCAGGACCACAGGATCCACACCTGCAGAACCCACGGGATCCACACCTGCAGGACCACAGGATCCACACCTGCAGAACCCACGGGATCCACACCTGCAGAACCCACGGGATCCACGCCTGCAGGACCACAGGATCCACACCTGCAGAACCCACGGGATCCACACCTGCAGGACCACAGGATCCACACCTGCAGAACCCACGGGATCCACACCTGCAGGACCACAGGATCCACACCTGCAGAACCCACGGGATCCACACCTGCAGGACCACAGGATCCACACCTGCAGAACCCACAGGATCCACACCTGTAGGACCACAGGATCCACACCTGTAGAACCCACAGGATCCACACCTGCGCTAACAGAAACCAGAACCTTCCCTGCTCTTGTATAAACTGACTCAGGTCATTCTCTTTTCTAGGGTATACGATCTCCCTGGGAACATGGCACACAAATGAAAATGCACCTACTGCACCTACTTAAGCGTCATGCCGGAGAGGAACGACAAATCAACACAAGGATGATGGCAGAGCTATGAGGTCTGTGAGTTAGAGCAATGAGGCCTTTGCCTGGAAAAAGCCTGATCCAAAACACCAATCTGAGCCACTGGGATCCAGCTGGGATAAAGTTCAAGAACATCGGTTAACTTTCTTTAACCAAACTGAGCCGTCTGAAATGGTTTCGTCACACACATCTCTTTCACTTCCGAGATGCTAACGTTCGAAGGACCGGCCAGAGTAGCATTACTGCCTCAAGACAAACAACTACCTATCCCCACTCTACCTCAAAAGATCCCTGGATGGGTCACTGTGAGCAAAGCCTTAGCTCTACTTCTTCTCTTGCTGGCTTTTGCACAGTCAGGGGAGGCTGCCCGCTCATATTAAAGCCTTCCTCCCACTGGTCCACACACACAGGACTGTCAGGCCAACAGCTCTCTGCCCTGTCCCCCTGATCGTGCCACAGTCTATGATGGATGCTGCCAAGCTCTTCCCATGGGCAGATGCTCAAGTCAGCTCAGCCCATTCTACCTTCCCCGTAAGTTTTCCGGGAACATCTGCACAGAAGACCAGGAGCCACCTCTGCAGGGGCCATTTCAGCGCCTGAGCAAAAGTGCTGGCAATGCCATGTGCATCATCTGCCCGAGCTGATAAAAGACAATCTGTGGGTGAAGGGTTCAAAGTCACTCTCATCTACAGGCCTGAAAGACGGAAGCCTGGCACACGGCAATGGACCACGGTAAGTCGTCACACTTGTCTTTTAGTACCCGCTGCTTTTCAGAAGTTTAATTACTGATATTTCAAAACTAGAAAATCCCATCTAAAAATCAAGACTTTGAACACCCCACCCAAAACAAGGAAGACCTCAGCAAACTGTAGGCTAGAAGAATCAGAAGCAGGTCGCCCATCAAGACCCCAGCTCACTATCATCGCTGTCTGCTGGATGTCCATGAACACTATCAGATAACACCCTGAGTACCCACTGTGTGTCAGCCACGGGAGGCTTGGGACACCATAAGGAGTAAACAGGATGAGAAATGATGCAACATTAACATCAGAGAAGAAGGGGCTTAAAATTGGAGGACACGGAGGATTTCTGCTTCAGAAAGACAGTAGCTGTGCTTGCCAAACTCCTCCCAGTGACTACTGCTAAAGCTCTTGTCTACAGCTCAAATCCAAGAAGACTCAAGAGGAGACAGGAGGCAGCTTGGTCAGAGACACTGGGCATACCCCCCCCCATGGAATGTTAGCACGTGTCCTAATTACTAGAGCTGAAGGAACTAGCAACCTAAACATGGCAGCAAACTCAGATAAACAGTGTTCCAGAAAGGCCTGCTCTCCGTCAACCATAGAGCAAGCAAGTGGCCAGCTAGAGAGGCAAAGAACTCTTAAGCTGCTTTACTTGGGCCATACTGCACAGAAAGGAATAAGGTAAATGATAGGTAGATGATAGACAGACAGACAGACAGATGGACAGACGACAGATGGATGATAGGTGGACTAACTAACCCTGTGGCCCCACAGTTCAAGTTAGCAAAGGGTGAGAGGGATACTAGACTTTTGCCTTTGATCAGACTGTGACAAGATGACTTATCCCAGCCCCTCCTTGCCCACAGGATGGTGTCGAGTAGACACATGATACTGTCATCCTTAAAGCAGAGAAAAAAAGCCACCTGCCCAACCTTTAGTGTCAATGGAGGCCATGTGAAGAGCCTAACTTTCATTTTTACTGATAGTAATGAGGTTCCTGCAGTCCTGTCAAGAGGAGTATGTCAGAGTCCGGCAGTGGTGGAGCACATCTTTAATCCCAGCACTCAGGAGGCAGAGGCAGGCGGATCTCTGTGAGTTCAAGGCCAGCTTGGTCTACAAAGCGAGTACCAGAATGGCCAGGACTATTAGACAGAGAAACCCTGTCTCAAAAAACAGAAACAAACAAACAAAAAGAGTATGTCAGATAGGTTGAGCGGAGAGTCAGTTCGTCCACCATGACTAGTGATAACGAGGCCACCCCTTCCATGGTGCGGCGTGAGACCAAGTCGGGAGCAGCAGCAAGGTATTTCCACCCCTCCCAGATAGAGAGGCATCATGGGCACCTGGTGGCCATCAAAAGGCCCAGTCCCCCAGCAACAAGGAGCGATTCCTCCTTCCAAAGCCAGCACAGCCTTAGACAGGAATCTCAACTCTTCCTCTGCCTGGAAGGAATATGATAGGAACATCCCACCCCCCCAAACAGAGCAGTGTCAAATAAAACCAACAAATGGTGACCATTTAAGTAATGTCCAGAGGCTCATCCTAGCAAAATGCCCAGATTTCAGTGAAAAAACATTTGTTCCGAGAGCCAGGGAGATTTCAGGTTGAATGAGTAAAGGCAATTGGTGGATGGCAACACCAGGACAACAGAAACATTCCAGCTGCGGCATCGATCTTGAAAGGGAGCACCAGGTAATTGTCAACATCCTAAAATAAATAAGCAAAGACAACATCTCCACAATGACATACAGATGATGCAAACGAGATGCTAGAATTTGGAATTCTAAGGTTGGGACTTAAAGCTCTGTGTGCAGCTCACCCGGAGTGCGGGAAACAGCAAAGAAGTATAGACTGGAGACAGGGTCATGTGAATTACCCTGCCTGAACAACAGAGAAAAATGAGCTGGGAGAAAAGAAGACAGCCCCAGGGACATGGGAGATGATAATGAAACATTCAATATTCATGTCACTGGAGCCCCACAAGGAAAGGAGGAAGAGAACAGGGCTGTTAAGCACGCAAAGAAATAGCGAGTGAAAATCCCAAATTTGGCGGAAGACACAACCTACTGACTCAAGAAGCCAAAGGAACAACTACAGAGTGAGATGAAACCCACACTGAGACACACCATACTCAGACATCTAAAAACTAAAGACACTGACAACATCTTGAAAGCAGACGCAGAAATGACATCTAAGCTCTAGAAGAAATGTGACTCAGATTATACAAGATCAGAAGTCACAGCTAAAAGATAAACTTGACACAAACAGCCAATAAACAGATTGGGGGATGCAAATCAAGCCTACAGGTAGCTTCCACCTACTCTAGTAGGAATGGCTATTATCAAGAAAACAAATGGTACAAATGCTGAAGAAAGTGTAAAGGAGTGGGGAGTGAGCCCTTACAACACATCACAGGGGGAGGGAGCCCTTACACACCATGGGGGGCCCTTACACACCATGGGGGGCCCTTACACACCATGGGGAGCCTTTACACACCATGGGGGAGCCCTTACAACACATCACGGGGGAGGGAGCCCTTACACACCATGGGGGGCCCTTACACACCATGGGGGAGCCCTTACAACACATCACAGGGGGAGGGAGCCCTTACACACCATGGGGGAGCCCTTACAACACATCACAGGGGGAGGGAGCCCTTATACACCATGGGGGAGCCCTTACATACCATGGGGAGCCCTTACACACCATGGGGGAGCCCTTACAACACATCACAGGGGGGAGCCCTTATACACCATGGGGGAGCCCCTACACATCATGGGGGAGCACTTAACATCATTGACAGACATGTAGATTAGTCCAGGTACTGCACAAATCACTATGGAGGTTTCCCCAACAAAACTTAAAACTGTGTTTCTATATGGCAGCTATACCACTGCCAGATCTAGATACACAACGGACTCTGAGCCCACATGCCACAAAGATATCTGCACTATTCTCGATAGCAAGATACACAGAACCAGCCTAGGTATCCAACGACAAATGATACAGGAAATGTGTCACACACATCCAATGGGTTCCCCCACACTTTGATTTTTTCAAGACATGGTTTCTCTGTATAGGTTTGGAGCCTGTCCTTGAACTCACTCTGTAGACCAGGCTGGCCTTGAACTCACAGAGATCCACCTGCCTCTGCCTCCCGGTGCTGGGATTAAAGGCCTGCACCACCACCACCCAGCATCCAGTGGAGTTTTATTCAGCCATAAAGAAGAATGGAATTGTATCAGTTGCAAGAAAGTAAGCGGAACTAGAAATCATCATGGTGAACCAGACAGTATAATGCAAATCTCTCCTATTTTCTTTTTTTTCTTTTTTTCTTTTTTCTTTTTTTGGTTTTTCGAGACAGGGTTTCTCTGCAGCTTTTTTAGAGCCTGTCCTGGAACTAGCTCTTGTAGACCAGGCTGGCCTCGAACTCACAGAGATCCGCCTGCCTCTGCCTCCCGAGTGCTGGGATTAAAGGCGTGCGCCACCACCGCCCGGCTGTTTTGAATTTCTTTTTATTGTACCATTATGCGTGTTAGTTGAAGTTTATTTGACTTCTGTGTGGTGTTTTCATGTGAACATTTTTATACAGATTGGTAGTGGCTATTCTAGGTATTATGATAAACGTAAGCAACTCACCACAGTTTACCAGTACTGTCATTTTAACGGTTAAAAGGAATGTAAAAAATTTACTTCCCCTTATCAAAACAGAGCCAACAAAAATCAATTAAAATGGCAGCTTTTAGCCCTAAAATGCCAATAATTACATTAAATGTAAATGGCCCAAATACAACACTTAAAGAACAGACTGGAAGAGTGGATAATGAAGCATGGCTCACTTTACCCCAAACTGCAGTCTTGTTTGGAAGACTGTGGCAACTTTAGGTCAGGCCTGGCTGTGAGAAAGGGTCGCTGGGTGCCTTTGAAAGTCCTGGGCCTACTCCTGGTCAGTATTACCTGAGTGGTTGCCTTCCACGGCTTCTACCACGACAGATGGAACCACTCCTACCACGCTTGTCCCCTATGACAAACAGAAATCCCTCTAAGACTGTGAGCCAAAGATTAACCTTCCCTTCCTTGCATTGTCTCAGCCGGGCCCTTTGTCATAGCAAAACAAGCAATATAAAATCTGACCACACTTTGTCCAAGCAACACGCTTCAAATAGTCCAATATAGGCAGGCTGAAATCAAAGCGAAAGTGATTAGCTATATTAATATCAAGTAGGCATTAGAGCAAAGAAAACTCCCACAGTGGAAACTGACTTTAAACCTAACTTTAACTTTGGATGTTATTTTTATATGCAACTAAAAGCCAGTGTAGACCAGTCGTCACTAGAGCAGCATGGCCTTAGATGCATTTTTATTTTAGTATGTATTAATTGCACATTAATGGAGTTTATATTGTGTTTCAATAGATATATAAAGTATTCACTTGCTTTCCTCTATCTGGTTTATTTCACTTAACTAAATATACTATAGTTAGGTATTTTTTAACTACAATTGACAGGATCTCCTTTCTTCTTTGTGGCTGCAGAATAATCCATTGTGTGTCACATTTTCTTTAGCCTTCCATCCACCGAGAGGCACCTAGGTTGGCTCTTGTGACAATAATAAACACAAGTGTGCAGTGGCTCTTAGGCACACTGCTTCTCGTTCGTTTGGTTACACACCCAGGAGAGGAATAGTTGGATAACTCGGGGCTCCCACTCTTCTCCACAGGGGCTTTTTAAATTTATAATTCCAAAAGCAACTGATGGCTGAGGACTTCCTCTCTTCTCCAGCATTTTTAATCTTTTCTTTTCCTGAGCTGTATCTTTTGAAAAGCAACTGGCCATGGTGGGTGAACAGATTGTATGAAGGAGGGCAGGCTCAGAGGTCTCTGATGGATCGGGAAGCTACTATGGACATGGGGGCCGGGAAGATGGCCAGGGCAGACCAGCGTGGCAGAGTTGGAGAGCGCCCGCTGAATTAGGGAAACACTTTCAGAGCAGAGCCAGGAAGAGGACCACACCAATGAACTCATGATGTGACGGGCCAGCAAGGCCCAGTTGTGGGCTTTGTTTCGTTTTATTTTATTTTATTTTACATAAGGGGCTGAACAGATGTTTGATATCCACAGAAGAAAACTGCAAGAGGATACAGACAACTTCCTGTCTGTGCATCTCAACTGGAATAGCTGAGCGGAAAGGTAGAACTGATTTATGTCTGTATCTAGGAGGAGCAGTTGAGCTAGAAGTACAGTTTTGAGATTCAGCAGTGCATTTGCTGTACTTAAATGTGGGTAAGCCTCCTCAAAAGAGCGCAAGTCTAGAAAACAGGAGTCAGAGGGCCAGTGTGGCACGGCACTGTGCAGTCAAGGGAGAAGAGTCATTAACAGAGCCCGGAGGAGCAGCCGGCTGACCGAGCGCAGAGGAACTCTGGCAGATGCTGCACTCAGACAGTGGTGGTTGGGCCAAATGTAGCCGAAGAGTTCAGATTGGGAAGTGGCCATCAGAATGAAGAACACTGAAGACCCACATATGCGTGGCCTCAAAGTACAGGAGACTTAATTGGAATGGGTTGACTAAAGCCCATGAAAGGGTGCTAACTTCATCAGTGTACCTGCTGATAAAGGAGAGGGAAAATAGAGGGAGGAACAGCCAAGGGGGTCTCTCTTTGAGAGACAGAGAACTCCTAGCTACATGGGGATGGAAATGAGATGCAGCCACGGGAGCAAAGGTTGAGACAATGAGAAGGGACAGGCTTGGAGGCACCATGGAGTAACCAGCCACCTGTATTTTGTTTCTTGGCACACCAAGAGACGCAGTAAAACACCCACACATAAGCAAACAGGGGCGCTCTGGAGTACTAAAGAGCAGCCCAGAGGAGAGGCATGAATGAGGAGTCGTGACTCAAAGATCAGATTCACCAGGGAGGACCCATGTCACAGCTCTGCTACTGGTGGACACAACAGGAGTCATTAGTGCTGGAGAGGGGTGTCCCCTGAACCACACAACATGGTGTGTGCCTAGGACCAGCTTGGGCTACATAAGACTGTCTGGGAGAGGGAGAGAGAGAGAGAGAGAGAGAGAGAGAGAGACAGAGACAGAGACAGAGACAGAGACAGAGAGAATATGAATGAGGAGCTGGGAATAGGAACAGCTAGAGGTTAACACCACCCATGATGAACCCCTCCCTCCCAGGCTGATGCTGCTCTTGCCAGACTTCAAGAACTCGGACTCAAACTGCCCACACCCTTCTGAGTGCCAACATCCACAACAGGCTCACCTGCTACAAACTAAAGTACCACATCCATTCTGTTCACTAACAACTTGATTTCCTGGCTAAAACCTGCCCGTCAACATGTCCCCGATATACATGACACACACATCTCCACATGTGCTGGGCAATACAGTTAGCACTCGGTGTACTTAATAAACCTAAAAGCCGATCTTAATAGGAAGGAACACTGTTTTCCAATGTGCTTTAAAAGCAAATCCCAAGGGACTCCTGAGTTATAAGACAAAAAGTAAGAACTGTTTGGGTTATATTGTATCTTTCAGTTATTAAAAACTCCAAACCAACTCAATTTGAACATCTACTCCAGGACCCTGGCTTTTAAACCAAAGTGCACAGATTTATGGATTAATTTGTCAAACAGTCTGTGTGAAAGACAACAAGAATATTTCATCTTTAATATATTTTTCCGATGCTTCGAAAAGGAAAAATAAATAAATCATTATAGATTTTGCAAAGTGCGTTTTTATCTTTTTTCTCTAATGAGTAAGTGAAACAAAAGACATTCATTGTCTCCCTAGAGAAGCTCATCATTTATTAGGGCCATCTTTCCCCAAAGCATTTGTCCATAAATGGCCAGCCTGCTCAGTCGGTATCTGTCTGCAAGAGCATTTCTCAGGGCTCCTCACAGCCACTCAGCCTTTTTCAACTTGATGCATTAAAAGAGAAAGAAGGGGTTACCAAAAAGCTATATTAAGGCCTTCCCCGTTCCCTACTGTGTTGTCAGGTCATGTGACAGAGGCTGTGAGCATTGCCACATAAAATCACAAAGTAAATTCAACGTGGAGCCCATGACACTGGGTGGTTAGACTAGGAGAGGAAGAGGGAAGGGATGGTACTGGTCCCTGGACTTTCATGGGAATATGGCACCCGTCCCAAGGAGGTTAGAAGGTCCTGGGATGAAAAGAATATGTCGATTCATACAGAATCCAAGCCAGAGCATCCATCCACAGTAGGGCCTGGACCTCCCTCATCAACAGTGACTACCACCAAGAGAAACTGCTATCAGATGAAGCACAGCCAGTCTGGTCGGGGAACGGCCAGAGTGGATCTTTACAGAAGGAAGCCACAGTGGCAGCTCTCAGCTAGCTGAATTTACTTCTAGCAGCTCGAATCACTGCTTCTATTTAAAACTCTTTTAAAAGTGTTAAGTAAATTACTTAAGAATTTCAGCCAGGTGGTAGCGACAGCAGTGTACACCTTTAAATCCCTCAGGAGGCAGAGGCAGGCAGATCTCTGAGTTCAAGGTCAATCTGGTCTACAGAGTGAGTTCCAGGACAGCCAGGGCTACACAGAGAAACTCTGCCTCAAAAAAAAATTCAGAGCTGAGACATATACACAAACTATCTAGATGGATGGATGGATGGATGGATGGATGGATGGACAGACAGACACTCCTCCCCACCTCTATGTGTATGTGTGTGTGTGTGTGTGTGTGTGTGTGCGTGTGTGTGTGTATTTACAATTCACACACCATGCAGCTCATTTAAAGTGTACAATCCAGGGGCTAGAGAGATGGTTCAATGATTAAAAGCATTACTGCTCTTCCAGAGGACCTGGTTTCAGTTCTCAGCACTCATACTGGGTGGCTGACAACCACCTATAACTCTTGCTCAAAGGGATCCAATGTCCTCTTCTGGCTTCCTCGGGTACCCACACAGTACATAGCACACACGTGCATATGCACACAAAAAAATTAATAAAATAATAATAAATCTTTAAAAAATCAAAAGTTCACAGTCCAGTGGTTTTTAGTATACTCCGAGTTTTGTGAACATAGCACTACCAAGTTTAGCACAGGGACCCAACTTCAGAATCCTCTTGCCATTTGTCATGCAGAGAGAGAAGCCAAGGAGGCCCAGATGGGTTAAGTCCAAGGTCGCAGAGCTGATCATGGCAAGGAGCCAGCCCTGAATCCCTGGGAATTACTAGCCACTGACATCATCCGGGACTCCCTTTCCCTGCCCTTGGGAAAGCTCGGAGTGAATTAAAAACCCACTGTGAAAATGTTGTTTGAGAACATCTGGCATTTCTTACTGCTCTGTTCCCTCATATAAATTAAACACAACCGACTTTCTCCAAGCCGGCTACACCGCAAGGTTTCTAAGAAAGATGCCCAGGACTGAGCTGGGGATGTAGCTCAGGCAGGAGAGTGCTTTGCCTAGTAAGCATGGCGCTCTAGGTTCAGTGCTCGGTGTTCAAAACAATTGTTCATGGTGCTGCCCTCCCATAAGCCCAGCCTCGGAGAGAGAGAAGTAGGACTCAGAAGCCTGCCATCATCTTAGCTGTATGGTCAAGGCTAGAACTAGACTGGGCTACACAAGACCTGAGGGAGCGAGGGGGAAAGAGGAGGGCAGAAACATCTAGAACAATATCTAGACAGTACTTTAACCACAGAATGCAGGTAAGTTCAGCGAGAATCTGGGATGTCTCTCTTTTCAATGAAGTACAAATAATTTCAGAGAAAGGAAGGAAAGATTTAGAGCAGTGGTTCTCAACCTACCTGTGTCGCGACCCTTCAATACGGTTCCTCATGTTATGGTGACCCCCAATCATAAAATGATTTTTGTTGCTACTTCCTAACTGTAATTCTGCTACTGATATGAATCGCAATTTAAATATCTGATATGCAGGACATATGTGACCCAGAGTTTGAGAACCACTACTTTAGACCATAAGTAGGCACACACACACCCCAAGAACAATGACTGAATGTACTCAGATCCCTCCCAGGTCTTCTTGAAGAGAGATGAAAAGAAAAGGGGCTCATTTCCTGCTAAGGAAAACAATGTTAAAAGTGTGGTCAACAGTTACTCAAGCAGGGCTTTGCTGGAAGAAGTTCTGGGACTCCTGGCTGCCCGGGTTAGCTGCTCCAGTGTTACTGCAGAAGTAGATGCTAACGGCTTCAGCCTTACTGCCTATCTACTCGCTCTCTCTCTGTCTCTGTCTCTCTCTCTGTCTCTCTCTCTCTCTGTATCTCTGTCTGTCTCTCTCTCTGTATCTCTCTCTGTCTCTCTGTCTGTCTCTGTCTCTCTCTGTATCTCTCTCTGTCTCTCTCTGTGTCTCTGTCTCTGCCTCTGTCTCTCTCTCTCTGTATCTCTGTCTGTCTGTCTCTCTCTCTGTATCTCTCTCTGTCTCTCTGTCTCTGTCTCTCTCTGTATCTCTCTGTCTCTCTCTGTGTCTCTGTCTCTGCCTCTGTCTCTCTCTCTGTGTCTCTCTGTCTGTCTCTCTCTGTATCTCTCTCTGTCTCTCTGTCTGTCTCTCTGTGTCTCTCTCTGTGTCTCTCTCTGCCTCTCTCTCTCTCTCTCTCTCTGTCTCTCTCTCTCTCTCTCTCTCTCTCTCTCTCAGTTAATCCTTAACTTCATTTATTCCTCACTTGAGCACCAGGCTAAGCAGTGGTCCAAGTGTGGCGCCTCCTAGAGTCTTTATTTAGACTGTTGTGTATGTTTCCACTTGGCTCAGCTTTCCCATTCTAAAATGCCCATTTTAATTGGAATGTCCCCCAAATCAATACTTCCAGTTCCAGACACCCCCCCCCAGTGCAGGATTCACCCATGGCCAAAGGCCAATGACAACTGAATATCCGGCAGACTTCTGTAAGTACTAGAGATCAAACAGAGGACCCACCATCTCTGCCCTCACCCAAACGGCCCCTCCTCCAGGATTTCCACCACCCTGAATAGCACCACTGTCCACCCCATGTCCCCTGCTGGGAACAGCCATCACTCAGTTTCCTTGTGGACCAGCTGGGACTGAGGGGCTAGCCGCGTCTTTCCGCCTGGGATAGAGAAGAAGAATTTTCTCATGCCAGCTGCAATCTCAAGATCGATTTGTGGGAGAACCAGGGGTGGAGCATCGCCACCGACAGGGACTCTAAATGCAGTCTGTCCACCTGGGTTCTAGCAAAACTGAGGCTGGGGATGGGGTAGGGGCATGGCAACAATTCCGTAGGTGCTGGTGAGGAGGTTTTAACACCGTGGGCTCTACCACTGCTAGAAAACCGTAGTGTTAGAATGTAAATTTGCTTGTCACACACACACACACACACACACACACACACACCTCTTTTTTTCTGTGTCCCTGTTTCCAGCTTCCTCTGTTCAAAATGCCCTCCCTCCCACAGCCCATAGCCACAATTACTTTTCGTGTTTAATCCCCAAATGCCTTGTCTTCACCTCCTGGCAGCTTCTCATGAAGCCCCCACAAGAGTCACCTGCTATCCTTCAGCGCGGAGGTGTGTCTAGCGTGGTTTGTTTACGTATGTGTTTTGGGTCTCCCCATCACCAGGGCAGGAGCCTGGTGCCAAGCTCGAGCCAAGCCAGGGAAGAGGGCCCACAAGGGAAGGACCACAGCGGCGAGCCCCAACCCCAAGGAAGCCAAAGCAGAGATTGGCGGGCCCCAGCCAGGGGACTAGTACAACGTCCTGAGGAGACACCCAACGGAAAGGCTGGAGATACCTGGGCAGGAGGAAGGCCTATCTGGGTCGTGGTCCGGGTGACTCTCCTTCCTGCGCTCATCCCGGAGCCCACCACCTCCGACCTCGCCACCGCCAAACCGCTCCTATTTACAACCGCCAGGGCGCAGCCGGAGACCCGAGACTCAAGGGAGGAGGCACCACCGCGCGCAGCACAGAGCGCGCGACCGCTACCCGCCCCCACGCCCTCCTAGGCGACCAGAAACCCAGCCCGAGGGAGGCCGACGGGAACCCCGAGTCCACGGCCCGCGACCCCCGTGGGGACACCGCCTCCAGGTCCCCTTCCCGCGCGCCTCCCTACCTGGCTGGCTTTGTGGAACTGCTTTTTGAGCCCGGCCACCGACATCGCGGCAGCGCCCCGCCCGGCGGTGGTCTCGGGGCTCCGTCGGGCCACGCGGCCGCGACGCTGAGCGGAGCGGGCACCCCGGGCGGTCCCCGCGCGCCCCACGGCCACGGCCACCGCCACGGCGCTGTCACACTGGCACACGCGCGCGCGCAGATAGCAACACCGCGTTTCGAGGTTTGGACGCAGCCCATTGGCCGAGCCTTGGCGGCATGCAAATAAAGCCGCTGGGACCGCCCACGCCTCATTGTTGCGTGGCGACCCGGAGCGCTTGAGCCAGGAAAGAGGCTAGTGGATGGATATCCCCGGGATGCGGAGAGCCTCTCGGGACTTCTTTAGACCAGTATGGGATGCAGCTGGCTCTGAGACTGTTCTGGACCCGAGGTCGTCTCTCTACTTTTCTGGGACTTGATGTGAAACCCGCTTTCACTCACTGGCAGCAACATTATCTCCCCTAACACACACACACACACACACACACACACACCCTTGCCCCGCGAATTTTAGATTGCTGAGTGATATGAGGAAGGAACGCCGGGGTGTGCATCTCAGGAAGAGAAACACTACAGAAACCGGGCTCTGTACTTAGTTGGGCCAGAGCTGGTTGTGGGAAGCTAGGGGGTGTGCTCTAGCAATCTGGGGTCCCTGGGAGGGAATTACTTGGTAAGGTTTACTAATAAACTCACACTAGTCTCACAGATGACAGAGCCCCTTGTCAGCTACACCACTGCAAGATGCCAGAAACAGGGTCTTCCATTCCACTCCTTACCGGAGAACTTGCCATATTGGTCTCCAGGTGTGTCTGTTACACAAGACCTTTTCACAGGGTTTAGAGGGCGTTGTTGAACAGCGGGTGCCCGGTCACGGAAACGGAGCTTTACATCAATGCATGTGCCACCAGCGAGTCTACTGCTTTCCTTGAACCTGGCCTTTCAAGGACCCTGTGGCCCTAATCCACTTTAGCAGAGTTTCCATACTGAAACAAGCACCGGCCAACTTTCACTCTCTACCTAAAAGAAATGTCACTCCATGGACCCTCTCCAAATCTGTGCCTAGGTTTGCTCGCAACAGCTGGGGAAGTGTAGAGTCCATAGCGTTCTTCCTTTGCCGTGGGAAATGTGGGCATCTTTTTTTTTTTTTTTTTTTTTTTTTGGTTTTTCGAGACAGGGTTTCTCTGTAGCTTTGGAGCCTATCCTGGAACTAGCTCTTGTAGACCAGGCTGGTCTCGAACTCACAGAGATCCGCCTGCCTCTGCCTCCCGAGTGCTGGGATTAAAGGCGTGCGCCACCACCGCCCGGCTTGTGGGCATCTTCTTAATGGGCATCTTGGGATGAGGTTAAGGAGTGTGACTTGCACCTAGCTGCCCAAGGACTAGCTGACACCAGACAATGGTAGAAGGTGTGATGGTGGTGACCACTGGATCATAATAGCCCAGCAAAATGACAGGTCCCCATTGCTGTCCCAGCCCAAGGTTCTGGGAAAGATGACCCTCCCTTGTCCTGAACTAGTCTATGGCTGGGTAGATCCTCTACTGCTGAC
This sequence comes from Arvicola amphibius, assembly GCF_903992535.2. Classification (NCBI taxonomy): domain Eukaryota; kingdom Metazoa; phylum Chordata; class Mammalia; order Rodentia; family Cricetidae; genus Arvicola; species Arvicola amphibius. The sequence goes on along the minus strand of NC_052058.2, from coordinate 153,249,254 downwards.
CCCTTTGGTACTCAAAAGGAGTTTAAATAGCTCAGGCTCAACCTGTACCCTCTGTGGAGTTAGGTCTGTTTCAACATTGGTGATTGGCATTTTTCCATGGCTGACGGTTTTATTAGGTTTGCAAGGGGATTGTTTTATTTTGTTCTGAGGGGGAAGTTACAGTTTGAAGGGAACATTCCATGGGGTAGGGATGCAGATGGTAGTGGGAGCCATGAGAGCATGAGGCAGTTGGTCACACTGCGTCTTCAGTGGGGAAGCAGAGAGATGGGCACTGTCGCTCAACCCCAGGCATGAGAGCGTAAGCAGCCTAATTGGGGGTAGGGGTCTTTTCCTTCTTAGTGAAAGCTCTCTGAAAATTCTCAGGGGCACATCCAGAAGTGTGTCTCCTAAGGTATTCCAAATCCCATCATGCTGACAATGGGAATCCACCATTACAATAAGTACGTGCAAGTTTCCTTCTGTGGTCAAGTTTAGTAAATCCTTCTCCTGGGTTTATTCAGGTGCAGACTTGTAAATTGTTTCTCATGATTTTTAAACTTTGGGATTTTTCATATATAGTTTTCTTCACTAAAAGGATTTACATGGTTTGTTCATTTTATTCTTTCTTGTTATTAACAGCACAAATAATACTAGCAATGGCTTGGATTTCATGTCTTGTTCTCATAAACAACACACATTTTCTACATGTTTTATAAGCACAAATTTGGTCATTCTTTTTGTTTCTTCTTTGTAGCAGTGGTGTACACCTTTAATCTCAATTCTCAGGTGGCAATGCAGGCAGATCTCTGTGAGTTCAAGGCTAGTCTTATCTACATAGCGAGTTCAAGGACAGCTAGAGCTACGTAGTGAGGTAGGATTCCCCTCTGTATGCTGTGATTACCTTTGGTTAATAAAGAAACTGCTTTGGACCTAGAGAGGACAGAACAGAGCTAGGTGGGGGAAACTAAACTGAATGCTGGGATAAAGGTGGAGTCAGGGAGCCACCATGGAGCTGCCAGAGGAGAAAGACGCAAGCCAACACAGCAGGAACCTTGTCGGTAAGCCACAGCTACATGGAAATACACAGATTAATAGAAATGGGTTAAATTAAGATGTAAGAGTTAGCTAATAATAAGTAAGAGCTAATAGGGCAAGCAGTGAATTAATTAATATAGTTTCTGTGTGGTTATTTTGGGAGTCTGAGGCAGCCAGAAAACAAACTAGCAGCCTCCTACAACAAATTGGTGCTTGAACGTGTGCTAGCTAAATATCATAAAACCTGAGAGCAGTTGGAAAGGAATTCTAGACACTAAAAAACAAGTTTAGTTGCATGTTTTTTCAGATGGGCTCTGCTTGCTGGCAGCATGTTGCAGCTCCTTTAAGAGAGTTCTTCCTGATTCAGCAGCAGTAGTAGCAAAAGGAAAAAAACATGCGGTTTCAAAACTGCAGTTTCCTGGTCTGTGTTGCCAGCATAAACTCTGGCACTTTCAGGAAGCCAAGCATTTAAATGAGGTTTGCGAGCAGAGTGCTACAATTTGCTTAATGGCAACATAGACCTGCTGTGTGCCCGAAAATGAGGCTGTGAACATGGCTCATGCTAAAGAGACCTCCACCCCGTCATGTTGGACTGGACAGAACCAAAAGGCAAAGCAGCCTTGGTCTTAGTACACTTAGCATTTTAAGAAGTGGTCCTGGTCAGAAATGATTACAGATACACAATAAAGACAGATTCAGACATAAAAGAACTCTAAACAAGTCACAGTGTGTTTTTAAAATGTATGTAGGCTTGGGAAAGAGAAAAAAAGAGTAAAGAGTCAGTAAATGTAATATAAAAGAGTACAGACAGTCATAGATTAAAGGAGTAAAGATAAAATAAATATTAAACTTGTAGAAAAAGTAATAGAATAAGAAAAATAAGCCACGTAAAGATGGAATATACACAGAGAGCTGGATGATAAATATTATTGTGTTTTCTTTGAAATTTTTGATTGTTGAAGAGCTATATAATGAGAGACATTTCACTGTATGGACTGCTAAATTAAACGAACATAAAGGTCTGAGCACAATGGTGGTAGGGGCACATGGAGGATGAGTGAGGGAGAGGCCTGTCCACCCTCAAAAGCACTTCCCTGCTCACTTACGTCCTCCAGCTAGACCTGTCTCCTAAGGCTTCTGCTGCCTCCCACAATTGCGCTACCTGCTTGGGCACCTTAAGTTCAACACTGTCAGGATCAGCTCATAGTCAAACCATAACAGGGTGCAAGTTAATATCTAATTTCAGTTGTCAGCATATAGACATCCAGCTTATACAGCATCATTTTTTAAAGATACTGTATTTTCTCCAGCGCATATATGTGTGTGTATGTGTATGTATGTATGTATGTGTGTGTGTGTGTGTGTGTGTGTGTGTGTGTATATATATATATATATATATATATATATATATATATATTACCTTTTTGGAGAATTAAGTAGGTGAATCTCTGTGGGTTTATTTTTGTCATCTGCTCTATTCCACTGACCTTTTTCTGTCCAGTTCCATGCTGATTTTTGATTACTATGACTCTGCTTTTGTTGGGGGGTGGGGTTGAAACAGGGTTTCTCTGGGTGACAGCCTTGGCTGTCCTGGAACTCACTTTGTAGACCAGGCTGGCCTTGTACTCACAGAGATCCATCTGATCTGCCTGCCTCTGCCTCACAAGTGCTGGGATTAAAGGTGTGTGCAACCACCACTGGCTTTGATTCCCGTGACTCTGTATTGTAACTTGAAACCAGGAGACAGAGAATTCCACAGGAGCAGGACCAGACACCAGGATGCCTTCAGCGTTGTTCCTCAGTCAAGGTCACTTTAGCTATTTGGGGTCTTCTGTGCTTCCATATGAATTTTAGGGTTTTTTTTTTATTTTCTAGTTCTGGAAAGAATGTCATTGAAATTTTGCTGGAAATAGCCTTGAAGTTACACATGGCCATTGAACTCTTCTGCTGATCCACAAACAAGGGAGTTTTTTTCCAATCGCGTAATTGTCCTTCAGTGTATTTGGTGTTTTTAATTGTCATGATAGAGGTCCTTCACCATCTCCGTTTTTATTCCTACTATGTTGGGAGCTATGGAGATGGAATTGTTCCCAGTTTCACTGAGTTCACTAATGGTGTAGAGAGAAGCTAATGCTTTGCTGTTGTTGGTCTCTTTTCTGCAACTTTGCTGGAAGTTTTTGCTAAGACTAAGCATCTGTGGAGTCTCTGGGGTCTGGTAGGTGAGGATTAGGCCATCTGCAAACAAGAATATTTTGATGTCTTCCTTGACGAGTAATGATTTTCCTTCCTGCTTTGCTCTGTCTAAGAAATCAGGTGTTAGACTGAACAAGAGTAAATAGAAGATGCCATTGTCATAATTCTGAACTCTTCATTTATCCCCATTTAATGTAACATTGGCTATAGGTCTTCATAGAGAGCTCTTATCATATTAACGGACATTCCTTCTATTCCTAGTTCTTTCTAGTTTTATTATGAAGGGATGTTGACATTTTTCAAAGGCCTGTTATGTATCTATTGACACAGTAATGTGATTTTGTACTTGGTTATGTTTATATGATGTATATTATCTATTTGGGTAGGTGAAATCAGCTTTACATCCTTAGACTAAACCCAATTTGATCATAGAGTATTTTTTTTTTTTTTTGGTTTTTCGAGACAGGGTTTCCCTGTAGTTTCTAGAGCCTGTCCTGGAGCTAGCTCTTGTAGACCAGGCTGGCCTCGAACTCAGAGATCCGCCTGCCTCTGCCTCCCGAGTGCTGGGATTAAAGGCGTGCGCCACCACCGCCCGGCCCATAGAGTATTTTTAATGTACTGCTTAATTCAACTTACAATTTGTGTGCATGTGTGTTTAGAGGGTACGTGTGCATATACATGCATATAGAGGGTATGTGTGCATATGTACATGTGTGTAGATGATGTGTGCATAGGTGCATGTATGTAGATGTGTGCACTGTACATGTGTAGAGGGTGTGTGTGCATATATTCATGTATGTGCCTAATGAAGCCAGAAGCCAAATTCAGGTATCTATTGATATCCATATTACTTTTATATATCTTATTATTGTATTATTTGAATGTGTTTGCCTGCGTGTGTTTATATGCACCATGTGTATTCCTGGTACCCATGAAGGTCAGAAAAGCATTTTGGATCCCCCAGGGACTGGCATTACAGGATGGTTGTGGGCTACCATGTAGATGCTGGGAATCAAACCCAGGTCTTCTGCAAGAGCAACAAGTGTTCTTAACCTCTGAACCATCTCTCCAGTCTGTCTACCTTACTTTTTGAGACAAGATGTCCCACTGATGCTGAGCTCACTGATTGGCTGTAGGAACTAGCCCCAAAGCCTCAGCCATCCTCCTGCGTCTGCACCACAGTGCTCCTCCCCAATGCTGCGATCACAGGCACACACTCATAAGTGCTTGAGATCCAAACCGAGGTCTTCATGTCTGTGACACAGCACTTTGCTAACTTAGCAGCGATCTTCTTCCAAAAAATGAAACGCATCATCTCATATGTGTGTGTGTGTGTGTGCACTAGTATGTGTGTGACTATGTGCACGTGAGGCTAGAAGGTGGTGTTGGTCGGCTTCTGTTAGTCCTCATCTTTTTAAGACATGGACTTTCATTGAACCTAGAGTTCACCAACTGGCTAGACTAGCCGACCAGCAAGCTCTGGAAATCCGTCTGTCTCCACATCCACTCCCAGCACTAGGGAGACCATGCCTGACCTTTTTTCTAGAATGGTTGTTGAGGATCTGAACTCAGGTCCTTATGATGTTTGTGGCAGTCACTTCACTGACTGGGCCATCCTCCCAGCCCCATTTTGTTAAAAATGCAGTACTTCATTTTACAACTCTAAATATTCTTGTATGCTACCTTGATTTTCCATATTATAGTTTTATGTTGTAGTTTATGTGACTTTTGAGGTATATGAATAGCTCTCCTTTTTCTTTTTTTTTTTTTTTTTTTTTTTTTTTTTTGGTTTTTCGAGACAGGGTTTCTCTGCAGCTTTTTTTTTTTAGAGCCTGTCCCGGAACTAGCTCTTGTAGACCAGGCTGGCCTTGAACTCACAGAGATCCGCCTGCCTCTGCCTCCCGAGTGCTGGGATTAAAGGCGTGCGCCACCACCGCCCGGCATAGCTCTCCTTTTTAAATTAATTAATTTTTTAATGTGTATAGGTGTTTTGCCTGCACACATGTCTGTGCACCATGTTCTTTCAGTGCCCATGGAGGCCAGAAGAGGGAATCAAATCCCATCAGAGTGTAGTCACAGATGATTAGGACCGTCCTGTGAGTCCTGGGAATTGAACCCAGGTCCTCTGGAAGAGCAGCCAATGCTCTTAACCATTGAGCCATCTCACGAGCTCTTCTTCTGCTTTTGATGTGAGTTGTCTTATTGAGCAGCCTTTTCTTGAGAGCTCAAGACCCAGGAAGACTCAGGAACGAAAACAAACCACAGTGACTCCATCAGCACCAAAACAACACAGGTAAGTTTAAACAGCTACAAACATCCGCTACACCCTTATAAAACCAAAAAGAAAAGGCAAAAATAACATAGATTAAAATAAGAATTCTAAGCCGGGCGATGGTGGCACACGCCTTTAATCCCAGCACTCGGGAGGCAGAGGCAGGCGGATCTCTGTGAGTTCGAGACCAGCCTGGTCTACAAGAGCTAGTTCCAGGACAGGCTCTAAAGCCACAGAGAAACCCTGTCTCGAAAAACCAAAAAAAAAAAATAAGAATTCTAAAAATTAATAAATGTAAAAGTAATATTGATGAAAGGTAATTTTAAAGTAGGGGGAACAGCAAGAGAGGAACAAGCGAGAAGTGAAAGGAAAAAGAATATGAGGGAGTGCAAAAAATACAGTATTTCATATCCAAAGCTAAACTGTTAGAGGGGAGAAAAAGGCCCCAGTTAAAAAGACAGACACCCATCTTACCCACGCTTCTGGTGCCAGGTTCTGGGGCTCTTCATGTAACCTGGGCTCTTCATGTTTGGGATGCAGTGTGTGTGTGTCTTCTTTCTTCTCAGTTAATGAGTTAGTGAATGTTTATATATACCAATAGGTCATATATATATATATATATATATATATACACACATTCATACATACATACACTCATATATAATGGATCAAATGGATGTTTATACATTTAATGGTGTTTATATATGTTATATATATATTTATATTATTATATATAATAGATTTGATGGTAAATACCATTTATTAACTTGAAGGGATCCAGAATCACCTAGGAAACAAATTTTGGGACAAGTCTGTGAAGGAGTGGCTAGGTTAGGTTGAGGTCTGAAGATCCATCGTAAATGTGGTCAGCACCCTCCCATGATCTGGTATCCTGGACCGAATGAGTAGAGGAAAGTGAGCTGCGTCCCAGCATCCTTTGCTCTCAGTTTCCTGACTCCAGATGCAATGTGACCAGCCACTTCATGCCTCCGCCACCGTGCCCTCCTGCCATGTTAGACTGTACAGTCAAACCATGGGCCCAAATACCCTTCCTTCCATTCTGAAGCCACTGCAGGTCCAAACACCCTTCCTTCCGTTCTGAAGCCACTGCGCAGGTGGATGTGCCCGGCAGAAGTGTATTCCCACCAGCAAGCTCTGTTGTTAGCCTCAAGATCATCCTGGAGGCAGCATCAGCTGCCTGTGGCCTTCTCTCCAGGCCACCCTGGAGGTGGTTCCCTGAGGAACTCTGTCAGTGTGGCCTTGGGCATAGTAGCTGAAACAATGGTACTGTGCCCTCTAATTGTCTCCCAGCCTCCGAACAGGGATAAAGTAGCCAAAGCTAAGCAGCTGCGCTGAGAATGATGAGGGTGGCTTGGAGAGGGCGGGGGTGGGGTGATTCCTTGGCCCCACCTTACTCGTCTCTACCCCAGCTCCTGCAAGAATCCACACAGCTGCCCACCCTGCTCACAAGAGTCAGAGCTCAGATTTGAAAGATTATCTGCTTCTCTCTAAAACACACACTGTGTTCCCACCATGTAGCCTTGTGTCCAGGGATTTGGGTTGAACCTACGATCAGGTTCATTGTCCCACTGTCTTAGGGCGCCTAGCTACTAAGCCAGTGAAGACGGGAGACTGTTTTTCTAATCTGCAGACATTGCTGATGGTCTCTACACCGCCAGCAAGATCAGATTACGGCCCCCCCGTGTGTGTGTGCGTGTGTGTGTGTGTGTGTGTGTGTGTGTGTGTTCCAGTGTGCAGGTACAAAGGCCAGAGGTCAACCCCAGAAGTTTCTCTTCAAGTGCCATCCTTATATTGAGAAAATGTCTCTCACTTTCTGGAACCCACTGGCTATCAGATGAGGCTGGCTCTAATAATCTAAGCTCCAGGATTCTTTAGTCTCTACCCCACTCCATCCAGTACTCAGATTATAGGTGTGCCACCAAAACAACTTTTTTAAAAAAAGGTGTTAAGAACCAAATTCAAGGTCCCCATGCAGCCTGCACTAGGTTAGCTGAGTCATATCCCCAACCTCAGATCAGACTGTAGGACCTCTCTTAAGATAGCTGCCTATTTCAGCACCCATGACCAAGCAGAGGGGAGCAGGAAACCCCCAGCCAGCACCCAGATGACAGGTATGTCTTTTGCTGCGGCTTTAAGGTACTGAATTCTGCCTTTACAAGGTTCTCTCTTTCACCCCCAGCTCCACTGATGAGCTTCCCACTGTTACAGCTGTCTGTTTCTCTTACAATTCTGAGGTTCCAGATTTCTGGGTTTCACCTAGCTGCTGTTTTGTAGCCATGTTGTAGGGCAAAAGGGCTAGGCAAATAAACCCACCCTGGCTCTAAAAACCAGAGTAAGTGAAAGAGACACTTTAGCCCTGAATCCAGAACCTAAGAAAGAAACCCTGGCTCTGAAACCAGAACCAATTGGTCCTGGAACCAGAGCCATTGAAAGAAATAAGTCCTGGCCCCAAAACTAGAAGCAAAAAGCTTTTTAAAAGGCAAATGAAAGGAACACAGTTTGGCCCTCAAACCAGAGCCAACTCTGCCCGACCAACTAAACTAACCAATCCCTGAGCAGGAAAACTAACCAATCCCTGAGCAGGAAAACTAACCAATCCCTGAGCAGAAAATCCTCTCTCTGGGAAAACTCCACCCCCAAGAAGCCCTGTATAAGCCCCTCTGCCTCTTCAGTTGCTGGTTGTCCTTCACCACCCTGGCCAAGGCAGCCACTTCTCTGGACTCCTCCTTCCCAAATAAATCTCAAGTTTTGGTCACCAGACTGGAAAGATCCCAGAAGATCCCCATCCCACCAGCCTTGAAGGAGCCCAGAACCATCAGCTTCTTGGCTCTGAAACAGCAAACTAACAAGATAGAGACTGGAGTTCAGGGAATTGGTTTTAAGGCTGAGAGACAAACTTTAAAAGAAATTTTGAGATAAAGGAATTGTTAAGTTGTTTTAAATCTAAATAGATGTTTTAATAAGTATACATTTTCCATTCTAAACTACTTAGAGAAATTTAGACGGGCTGGCCCAGTATATGGCTTAGTGGGTAGGGGCTTGTTGTCAATGATGAGGCCCTGAATCCTATTCCAGGATTCCATATGGGGGAAGGAGAAAAGTGATTCCCAGAGATGTCCTCTGTCCTCCACACACATGCTGTGCTACACACACACACACACACACACACACACACACACAAGCTAGTTTAAAAGAAAGTTTAAATTCCCATCCAAAATGGGAAATTACCTTTGAAATTAGATTTAAACAACCATCCTAGACTTTGTGTTTTCCTTTTATAGTCTCTACTGAGAAAAATTCAAACATAACTATCGCCACCAAAAAGTAGCATTTTTTTCTCCATTTTCTATATCTGGGTGATCCCCACCCACATTATTTTCACAACAACATAAAACAATTATATGTACATAATAAATGACAATCATTTTCTATTAATACATGGCTAAAGAGCCCATCCCCAAAAGCTCACCATTTAAGTAATACTGTCTTTTAAGCATATATTTGTTCTGTACAGGTAGAATTTCTTAGGTTGGAAACTGAAATGTAAATTAGGACATAAAAGTATTTGAACAGTTCTAAGTTTAATTCATGTTCCATATATGTGTTGTGCCATTTTAATAGCTCTCATATTACATGGTCATTTAGAGAAGGAAAAGGGGGTAATAAGTGGGTAGGGAAGAAAGAAACTTGGATCTAAGCACTCTGGAGGCCGAGGCAGGAAATGCTCAGTGAGTCTGAGGTCAGCTGATCTACATAGTGAACTGAATTCCAGGATAACCACAACTACACAGAGAGAACCTACCTCAAAGCGAAATAAAGAATGGAAGGAAGGAAGGAAGGAAGGAAGGAAGGAAGGAAGGAAGGAAGGGAAGGAAAGAAGGAAAGGAAAGGAAAGGAAAGGAAAGGAAAGGAAAGGAAAGGAAAGGAAAAGAAAGAAAAATAATTTTGCCTTGAACTAAATTCCAAGTCACTAAAAGACTGGCCAACCTCTGGCCTGATAGATGTTCTGGATTTCTGCTCTTGGCTACGATGGAAAATTGAATTCCAATACTGACATCTTAAATCAGCCCTACAAAGCTAGTTTAACCATGACCTCTCAAATCCTAGCTTCGTCTCTTTTTCTTACAAAATGCTCCCCCCCCACCCCACCCCGTCTCGCTTCTCAGGAGACATCCCAGGTCTTTGATCCACCACCTGCCAAATGTTTAGCTAAATCAGGCGGAGAAGCATTCTCCTGGGCCGAATGTCTTCACTCCGAGGGCACGGAGACTTCGCATTCTTTGAACCTTCATCCACCACGTGTCCCTCTTTACACAGCTGGGAAAGACGTGCGCCTATCAGTGAGGTAACAGAACCAACATGATGAATCCCAGATGCTGGGCAAGGCAGCTCGCCTTGAACTTGCAAGACCACGACTAGGAACAAACGCATAGATTTTTCTTCGCTTATTGCTTTACATGGAGCTGAGGGGGAAATCAATTGATCAGCTAGTGAAAGGCCAGAAAGCGTTCTCATTTTAAAAGGTAGAGAAAACACCTGAAGGATTTTAATTCATCGCAACAGTAAAGCAAATAAACGGACCAGGGTAACCATCTGTATATAACACAAGACTTCCGTCCCCTGAACTCTGTATTCAGTTCCAAGTCTGTGACCTACTGTAATTGTAACTGCCCTCTGTCTATTGAAGGTGATATTTTATATTTCCATACTACTATGGAACAAATAAATGCGTACAGTTTGAGGTAGGAGCCTTACTGACGGCGTTCATAACCTGCTGCTGCCATCTGGTGGTCGTCTTGGGAAGTGACAGCCGCAAGTGGGAATCCCGATTATTTGGGTACCGGATAGTTTCAGGCCCTTTGTGGTTCACAGGTTTGAGATAGGGCCCCACATAGCCCCGGTTTGCCTTTGTACAAGCTATTTAGCAGAGGATAACCTTGAACTCTTGACATCCCAAGTGTAGTGAGGGGCATGAGTTGAGTCTTTAAGAACACACTAGCCCCTTAGTTTGACACAGTAGCTCACTTGAATGGTGTTAATGGCAAACATGTTGCTACTGAAACACTCAGTCCTTACAGTAAGAACCTGGAGGGCTTACATGTCTGTCACTAGGCAGAGAAGAACAATAACACGTAGAGAAGGGGTGTGGTGCCAGAGGAGAGGCCGCTAGAACCGAGGCAATAACAGCCGCTCCTTCTCCCCAGTCCTATGACCTCCTATCCCTTCCTCATCTTAGTCCCGCCCACACTGCTTCACTCAGGTTTTAATACCCATGATAGACAATTTAAAAAAGTCTCAAGGTAGCTGTACTTTAAACATATTTTTAATTCCTCCTTTGAAAATGTCATTTGAAATGAGGGTTTCCCATTTATTCATATAATTAGTGTTGCCCATGTATAGGGTGGGATCATTCATTGGAGCATCTTACCAGAAGCCATACATACAAAGAAATGACTCCTCCCTTTTCCCCCAAACCCCACCCCCCTGCAGCATCAATGGCCTACAGCTCCTCAGCTAGATGCGTGGGAACGCGTGAGCAACAGTCTTGTCCTAGCCAGAGAAGCACCGCGTGGCTCTCCTTCCCCCTTCCCACCCTCTGGCTCTTACGTTCTTTCCGCCCCTCATCCACAACATCCCTGAGGCCTTAGGAGATGGGATAGTATAGATGTCCCACATGTGACTGAGCACTCCCAGTTACGAGTCTCTACATTAACCACGGCCCCTGCAAAAGAAGCTTCTCTGACCAAGGCTGAGAGCAGAACAAATCTATGCAGCACGAGTTCTAATAGGTATTAAAAGTAAATTTCCGAGCCGGGCGGTGGTGGCGCACGCCTTTAATCCCAGCACTCGGGAGGCAGAGGCAGGCGGATCTCTGAGTTCGAGGCCAGCCTGGTCTACAAGAGCTAGATCCAGGACAGGCTCTAGAAACTACAGGGAAACCTGTCTCGAAAAACCAAAAAAAAAAAAAAAAAAAAAAAAAAAAAAAAAAAAAATTCCAGATACAAGGGAAATGCTGAAAGATCAGAGAGACGAAGGAGCAAAACCCACAGCCACCTACCTCTCCACTTCTCGGCTTTCCTGTTTCGTTCGGCCTCTGTCTGTCTGTACAGCCGTTCAGATCTCTATGGTTCGTTAGTGGCGAGCTCTGCCCTCTAATCTTCTGGCAAGCTTTATTTATGCAAACAAGGTATCACCACAGATCGGTGGGTGTAGGCAAAGATTTAGAAGGCAATTTGATAATACAACCATTTAGTAAAATAACGACAGATTGCCCCCTGAAGTCTATGGCCTTCCTAGCCAGGGCTTTAATTACGGTACCAGACATGAATTCCCTAATTCTCTCCTACGTAGCTGGCCTCAAGTCCAGGATGATTGGTTAACGTCCTACCAGTCATATAGCCACGATAGCATCAGTGAACGTAGTTTACCTGGCAGGTTGGTATTGTAGCATGCAGGGTCCAACGCTGGATAACACCATTGATATTCTTTATTCCCCAGCACCTCCCAGCACTAAAAACTAGCCAACGGGGAGGAATTGACTTTCTCTGTGTCCTACAACTAAAATGTGTAGTCTTACCATCTAGTTATGGCAGTCACCCAAGAGCCATGGAAATACCCTGTGGTGTTCTGGGAGCTTCTGGGACCTCCTTGACTGATAACTCACAGGCGAATCCTATGTACGGCAATGAGCTGTTCCTCTAATACCCCAATGTCTTCTAAGAATAGCGCTATGCACCCACGCCTCTGTGCAAACTCCTTTTTGAACCTTTTTGTTTCTTACTTAACTCACAAACTAGTAGGCTTCCAAAAGACTTACTAATCATTAAGGTTTTGTTAACCTGCCCTCATCTCTTCCTTTGCCCCACCTCCCCATCCACTGTCCAGCGTCCCCCACTTTCATATTGCATGTACCCTATGATCCTCTTCAATTATAAGCGGGTTGAAAGGCAGCAGACGTCCACAGCTTTTCCTACACCCATGTTTGGTTCACTCCTCCTCTGCCCTCTCACTCCCATCTCCCACCCCTCCCTGCTTAAGCCTTTCTGCCCTCAGTATTCCCCCCTACCTTCCTTCTACCTATATTACACCATCTTCCCTTGGTGCACGCCCATCACCCCTTTACGGGTCTTGCAAGTGGCTGCTGCTGGAAAGTTCCTCTCCAGAAGGTCAAGGGGTCAGTGTGCTTTATTTTACCACAACATTCCTTTCTTGTTTGTTTTTATTCCAAGACAGGGTTTCTCTGCACAGCCCTGGCTTTCCTGGAACTTGTTCTGTAGACCAAACCGACCTCAAACTCGGAGATCCACCTGCCTCTGCCTCCTGAATGCTGGGATTAGAGGCGTGTGCCACCAACTGCCCAGAGGGCAGCATTTATGATACTAAAGGGTACCGAATTCCCTAAGTGTTAATAAACAACAGGGCAGGGGGACCGGAAGTGATAGATAAGATTTATTAGGAAGTCAGGGGTGCTGCTTAAGGAAAAACGGTAAAATCAGATGGAGTAGCAGGCCCAGCGGTGTGAAGTGCTGCCATCATGTTGTATATTGACTGTAAAGAGAACAGAGGCCCCACGAATACCGACCCCCATGGGATGATGGGACTTGGCTTTGCAGCCAGAGGTTGACCTAATCCTGCCCTGATGGCCAGCTGAGTGTGGAATTCCCACAGACACCGCGGCAAGGAGCTCATGGCAAGTGTCAATGGAGCTAGGAAACTCCTGCCTGAGTAAGCTCCTGATCGCATGGAAACCCTGACTCCTTATGGGAACTACTGGGTTGATAACAAAGAGCCCACAGCTGTGTAGGACCCAGGAAAGAACTGTCGAATGCATGAGACTCGTCCATTAGTTATCCTTACTATTCCCAGCTCAATTGTGCTTCTCATCCCCAGTCCAGGACATCCTTGGCTAAGTAGATTCTGTCCCCAGGCCCATCAAGGCTAGGCTGGGCCTTCGTCTTCCTTCTCTCCCTACTCCAGCCTCGGAACTGCCAGATTCCATGCATAAAACAGGCTAGCTAGACACATTCAATACAGCAGTTCTCGGAGTTTAAAGGCCATCCTTCCAGAACTATATTTCTGAACCATTCCCAAATTAGTCAAAAAGGATGGCATGGATATCCATTTTGAGACAAAAAAAAAAAAAAAAAACAAAAACGAAAACGAAAAACAAAACCCCTCTGAACCATAGACAAATCCTCCAACTGGTATATTGGGAGAAATAAAAAAGCTGCAGTTCCTTTAATTACAGGACGTGGCCGTGTTTACAGATGAAGCAAAAAGGCTTGGCGCCTGAGGTGTAAAACCTGTCAACTGCATGTGCTTCTAGTCACAAGGAAAAGAGAAAACGTATAGGATATCATTCCCTAGACGGATGTGTAGTTTGTCCATTGCTGTAGGACTCGGTCCATAGGGGGCAGTAGGGGACCTTAAAGTGAACCGGCACACCCTGCCGCTCACTGTTGAATGGGGGAGTCCGCAGAGGCCTAAGGCGGTGCTTGCTTAGCCAGCTTTGCCGTGTGGATGACTCGCCTGGGGCCTGGTGAGGTTGCGGGTTCTGGTTCTGATCCGGTAGGTCCGCTTTAGGTCCAGGCCTGAGGTTCTGCAGTCTTCAACAAGCTCCCAGGCGATGCTGCAGCCGCTGGTCGCTGTCCACTCTTCCTGGAGTAAAACGCAATTCCTCCACAGTCTCCCAGAGGTTCAGCTGCAGCTAGAGGTTCGCTGGACAGCTGGTAAACATGCATGTCCTCCTGTGTTCTGGTGACAGAGCTAAACTACTCTGGGTACATCTGTCCCTTGGTCATGGGGGGGAAAATTCTCCGTGTTTCAGGATCTCTGCTGGTAAACTTTAGAGGCTAATATTGTTGTTATTGTCTTGACTCAAGTGGGCATAGGATTCTGAACATGAATTTAGCAGATTCTGCACAAACCGTAGGTTGTATTGTGGGCTGGCTAAGGTTACTGGCTTGACAGACTCTAGAATAAGCTGGAAGGGTAGGGGGTCTCGCCACATGCCCATAGGGTATTATCGCAGTGACATTAACTGATGTGTGAAGATCCATCTTAACTGTGGGAGGGGACCGTCACCTGGGCAAGGACTGTGTAAAATGGAGAAAGGGAGATGAGACATAGCATTTATTCAAGACTGTGTCCTGGCTGTCGATGTGATGTGACGGCTGTCTTGACTCTCCTCATGAGCTGTGAGCTCAAATCAGCTTTTTCTCCTTTACGTTATTTTTTTAAGAGTGATTTATTCTCTCTTCTGACCTCCATGAACAAGAACGGGGAAGAAAACAGAGACAGGCCTCTACCCATACTGAACTGACGGTTTACAGTCACCTTCCACAGCCTTGGCCACATTGGCCCCTGAATTCCAGAGTTTATTCAGAGTGCACAGTGCTTGCCAGACTCACTATGCTTGCTGTGGCCATTCTTTGAGATACATGTGACCAAGTCAGGAATAAACTCAGAGATATGGAGCGTGTGGGGTTTGAATGTGAAACATCTCAGCAAACTCGTGTGTCTGAATGTTTGACTTATTGTAGGGTTTCTATTGCTGTGAAGAGACACCATGACCATGGCAACTCTTAGAAGTAAAAACATTTAATCAGGGTGTCTGGCTAACAGTTTCAGAGATCAGTCCATTATCATCATGACGGACAGCATGCTGCATGAAGGCAGACATGGCGCTGGGGTAGTAGCTGAGAGTCCCTCATCTTGCAGGCAACAGGAGGTCGACTAAGACACTAGGCAATATCCCGAGCATAGGAAACTTCAAAGCCTGCCCCCACTGTGACTCAGTTCCTCTAACGAGGCCACACCCACTCCAACAAAGCTACTGTGCCACTCCTTATGAGATTATTACATCTGAACTACCACAGTTCCCTAGCTGGTGGGCACTGCTGTATAAGGCTGGGTCACCTGAGAGATTTTTAGAGCTGGACACACTTCCAGTCCACTCTTCTGAAGGCATCACAGTCCCAGACTTCAAACTCTACTACAGAGCTACAGCACTGAAAACAGCCTGGTACTGGCATAAGAACAGACAGGAGGACCAATGGAACCGAATACAAGACCCAGATATCAACCCACACATCTTCGAACACCTGATCTTTGATAAAGAAGCAAAAAAATATCAAATGGAAAAAAGAAAGCATATTTAACAAGTGGTGCTGGCATAACTGGATATCAACATGTAGAAAAATGAAAATAGACCCATATCTATCACCATGCACAAAACTCAAGTCCAAATGGATCAAAGACCTCAACATAAAGCCAGCCACTCTGAACCTTATAGAAGAGAAAGTGGGAAGTACACTTGAACGCATTGGCACGGGGAACCACTTCCTAAATAGAACCCCAGCAGCACAGACACTGAGAGAAACAAATAATAAATGGGACCTCCTGAAACTGAAAAGCTTCTGTAAAGCAAAGGACATGGTCTCTTCAACCTGATTGTGTTAGTAGTGTGACCCACTACATCACACTCCCAGGGCCACGCCTTTCTCAGCAGAATGAACCATACCCCTTCCTAAACTGTGAGCCACAAGAAAACCTTCCTACGTGCTTCTGCCAGTCCCCCAAACAAGCAAAGGAACTACTACAGAAAGTTGGTACTGAGGAGTCGGGCTGTCACTTTGATCAGCTTGGCCGTGGAGCCCCTCCGAACTTGTTTGTGGGAGGAGTATGAAAGAGTTCCAAACTCTGCACTAGAAAAGCCCTCGCAGGCTGTAAGCAGAGCTTGATGGACCATGCTGACTGGAACCTCAAAAGACAAGGATGCCCAGAGAAATGCAGAGAGTAGAAGCCCGGCTCGTGAAGCTGGGAGCAAGAACTCTCCTGGGGACTGGATCAGAGGCTATTTGGGCTTTCGTCATGGCAAAGAATCTGGATGACTTCTGTGACATTCTGCGGACTTCAGGGAAGTTAATTAAAATAAGCAATGGGCTTGCAGCTGAAGAGATGGCTCAGCAGCTAAGAGCCCTTGCTGCCTTTCTAGCTCAGATCCCAGCACCATGGCAGGAGTCTCACAAATGCCTTGGAACTCCAGTTCCAGGAAATGTGATGCCCTCTTCTGACTTCCATGGACATGCGTACACATGGCATACACACACACACACACACACACACAAACAAGCCAATAAGAATCATTTGTTAAAGCAATGGACTAATTTGGTGGAGGAAATTTAAAGACATGATAACATGCAAGCTTTGTATCCAGGACTACAGAGAGGGAGGAAGGGATATGGAGAGAGAGAGAGAGAGAGAGAGAGAGAGACAGAGACAGAGACAGAGACAGAGACAGAGAGACAGAGAGAGATTGGAGCATAAAAGCATGAAAATAAGCTGTTTGGAGTGGAGAGGAATATAAGCATGTTTAGCATGTTTAATGTTGTGGGCAGGGTGGGTGCTATGAAGCAGGTGGAGTTGTTAAAGAAATTAGACCTACCAAAGAGGAACCTGGTGCTCTGATTGGGCGGGGGGGGGAGGGGGGGACAGGACTGGCTTCCAGTTCCCTAAGGGCAGAAGCCTAGTTAGGAGCCCACTTATGAAAATGCAGGTTCATTTGGAAGGAGAGAGTTGAGCCGAGCATGACTTGGAAGGAGTCCCCTGCCTAGGAAAGTGTCTTCCCAGACCCAGCTGATAAAATACAGAGGTGACCACAGCTGCAATCCAGGGCCAGCTCTATCTGGGCCAGCCACAGAGCGTGGCAACCTTGTTCACACGGTACCTTTTTTTTTTTTTTTGACACTTGAAAGACGCAAGAGTGAGGGGTTCATAGAGATTTGCACCGAAATTCCAGAGAGTCACTGTACCCAGGCAATGGGTCAGCGGCCTGGGTTTCCCACAAAGAGGCCCTGAAAGGTGTTGATTGAAGCTGGGAAAGTGGAGACCCCCCCAGGGTGTTGGTGCCACCAAGGCTCTGGGAAATCCAATGAAAAAAGCTACAGGTATGAAGTGGAGATGGCCCAAGAGAAAGACTTAGCGTATTATAGGTAACAGAGCTGGGGGGGCCTGGAATAGCCAAGACTTTTGGAGCCCAGATGATTCCGTGATAGCTTCAGATGCCAGGCATGGAACTGGAGGGTTTGGTGGGTGCTGGTCTTGCTGTGGCTCGTCTTTTCCTCGTTATATGCCCATCCTGTTTACCCTGAGCCATTAACGTATAGAGGTAAGAGATTACCTCTAGTCTCAGAAGGCTGCAGAGACTTTTGGAAGAGATGAATTTTGCATGACAAGATGGCCATGAGCCCATGTGGCCCAGGGACGGAATGTCATACTTTGAATGTGAAATGCCCCCCCCATAGGCTCCTGTATTTGAACATATGGTCCCCAGCTGGTGAGGCTGTTTTGGAAGGTTGTAACACATCTAGGGGGAGAGCTTGGCTGTAGGGAGTTGTTCACGAGGAAGCGGGCATTGGGCTTTGGTCGTCCAGCACTACTTCCTGCCAGCTCTCTGCTTCCTGACTATCTAGGGATTATGATCAGCTTCTTCCACCATGCCTTCTCCACCACGATAGATTGTGTCTCTTCTTAAACCACGGGCCCAAACAAGCCTTCCTTCCTTGTTTTTGACAGGTATTTTGTCAGCAATAAAAAAAAAAAACCTAATATAAGCATCACCAAGTGAAATATGATTAACCCACTTTTCAAAACTCAGATAACTTGAGAAACCTTTGCTATAAAATATGCCAGGGTCCATTCATTGATATATATGTATATTAAAAACACATCTGCTGATTACCTACTATGTTCTTCAGGCTAGACTAGCAGAGCTAAACCTTATGGCGCATTAACCTGAGGAAGACTTCAATGGCTTAACACCAACAGGTTAAACAGCCAAAGTCTACAGAGTCCAGCCATGGATGCCACTGGCTCTGCTCTCTGAGTAGATGTATATAGAGCTCTTCCTTCAGTATTATAAGATACGTATCTGGAGACTGGGGTATTTTGTGCCGTTCTGTGTCCCTTCTTTCATTGCTTTCATGGCGTCATGAGAATATATTGTCTCAATCCTTTCCCTAACATCTGACCCTTGCTTCCACACTCCCTCGGCTTGTCCATACAGAGGAACAGGGGCCAAGAGAGCTGATGTAATGGAGGAGGGGCAACAGAAACGCTTGCTCTCCCATCCAGCCTGTGAGTTCCCTCCGATCAGGCTCCTGGAAAGCAAAATTCAAAGGAAAGACCCAAGATCTTACCCGAGCGTTTTCTAGTGGGAACAGATTAAAGTTCATTTAGTTTTAGGAGAGGAAATTGTTGGAGGTTGTTAGCAATCAGGACACAGGCTTCCCCTGGGAGGGCCTGGCAAGGCTAAAGGAGCCACGGTGAGCTCTGGATTCCGCTGAGAATCGACTTCTCTGCTTGGGTTTAGGGGACGCACAAGGGGCAACTCTGAAGGTCCACGGAGCACTTCTGAAGGTCCACGGAGCACTTCTCGGTATGCAAAGAGGAATTCCACACAACCCCTAACTCTGAACGATGGTTTTACTACATGTAGCAGCAATTTAAAAAAAAAAAACAACAACCAACATTAAATCCCAATGCTTAAATCCATGGCAATGAACGAATACCTTGAATTTTCCCCTTCGTGGGTCTTTCTGCTGAAAACAAACAAGTCCTGGCCACCCCTGTGCGGAGTATTTAAGGCTAAAAAACTTCAAAAACAGCCGTTCTCTCCTGGTTTCCATTCTGTTCTTGCCCCAACCCCTCCCACACACACGCTCGTGGGATGACCTCACCTGATTTTTATATAGAAAATTGAGTCCATCTGGTGTTGACTCCCTCCAACCCCCTCATCTCTATTTGAATGCAATCTGGGAGCCCTTAGTCTCCCCTTTTCCTTCCCTCTGATGGTAAGGAAAATGAGCCCTACCTCCTCTTCCCCTCTGGTCTCTATCCCCAGGGACGCATGAGTGCCCTCTTCACCCATAGACTGCCGGGGGAAAGAAGCTGACCCTCTTCCTGCACCTTGGAGACACCTTGAAGAGAATGTTGTCCCCGAGGTTCAAGTTCTCACTCTGCACAATTTGACCCTGGATTTTTGTGGTATTTTTCCCCTTGGTTTCCATGCATGGGTCTGGCTTTCAGTAATTTTCAAAGTTAGATGTTTCATCTTTTACAAACAATGGAATGGACTGACAGCCTCAACTACTTCTGACTACCTAGAACCTTCCGAACCCTAAAGTAGATTCTCAGAGTGCTGGTCCGGTCTTGGCTTTCTGTCCTTTACAAGACCCCCTGCCCCCCAAAGAAGTAGCTAACTGGGAAGTGCCAGGTGCCACCTGGCTTGGATCCCATCATGCTGGAGGCCCAAGACCAGCCCTTAAAGACAAAAGGTCAATTTACTTAGTGATACACTTCTCTAAAATTCACAGTTGTATACTTCGCTCTGTTCACACGCTGAATGAGCCTCTGACCTTCGAACTGTCCTAGCCCTTCCAGAATCATGGGATTCTCATGAGTACTTACATGAGGAGTGGAGCACAGTCTTCCCTGAGGAGGGGAGCACAATCTAACCTGAGGAGGGGAGCACATCTTCCCTCTTCAGTGGGGCACGTTGTCCCAGGCACAGCCTACACAAATGGCCCCCATCCATTCCCAGAGATTCTTTGGATAACTTTTGAGGCCTGTCTACTTGCGCACTTCTTATAGCATCCTTTAGCTGTTTCCCGAGATCCTTCAACTTTAGTTTCATGTTTTCAGGCCAAATTTGACAAATTCTTAGAATTTACCCAAGGTATCAAATTTATGTCTTTGAAGTGTTCCCCCCCTTTCACTGTTTAAAATTTGATTTATAGAACATGATACACTATAACAAATTATAGCACACAAAGGGTTTGTCAAATTAAGGAGACCTGCCCAGATAGTTAGAAGAGACGAAAGGAACCATATGGTAGAAGGCGAGAACCAATTCATGCCAATGGCTCTGTGACCTCCGCATGCCCATTATGGTTCCCCATAAATAAATATTAAAAAAAGTTAAAATATAAGCTCATTCCATAAAATAATGGGGGTGTGGGCACAAAATACTTATCAATACAGCTAACCTTATTTGTTTGCATTTTTAAAGTTTTATGATCCCCGCATCTTCCTGGGACCCACACTGGCCAAAGGCTGAGATAATTGCAAAGGCTGCTGGTAATAGAAGCCTCTTCTTCTCAGAAGACAGGCACTCCTCGGGATAATAAGATACGGGAGCTGTGCCAGCAGCGCAGGCTGGCCGGGATGTCTCGGATAACCCACCTGGAGGCCATATGGCTGCAGCGGCTAGTTCCCTCTCTATCACATGGGTCTGAAGCTCCCGTATCTCTCTAGCAGCCCAGATGGATGAAACAGGGAAGTCCACTCCAAAGGTCCACACCATAGCCTGGCCATGCGGGCAAGGTCATGGCTAAGGGCTACTGTTTTAGAGAGATGAAGGGTAAAGCATCTATGACTTCGGAATTCTTTCTGTTCATGGACAGCAGACAGGCATGGGAGAGGTGCAGAGGAGACCAAAAAGCAGGAATGTCCAAGAAGTGTGTGTAAGAAGCTGAAGGAACCAGGCGGTGGTGGCACACGCCTTTAAATTCCAGCACCTGGAGGCAAAGGCAAGCAGATCTCTGTGAGTTCAAGGCCAGGCTGATCTACGGGGTGAGTTCCAGGACAGCCAGGGCTACACAGTGAAACCCTGTCTCTAAAAACCAAAAGAAAAAAAAAAAAAAAGAAAAAGAGAGAGAGGGAAAAGGGAAGAGAGAGGGGGGGAAAGGGGGAGGAAGGGAGGGGGAGAGAGGGAAGAGAAGGAGGAAAGGGGGGAGAGAGAGAGAGAGAGAGAGAGAGAGAGAGGGAGAGAGAGAGAGAGAGAGAGAGAGAGAGAGAGAGAGAGAGAGAGAGAGAGAGAGAGAGAGAGAGAGAGAGGAAACTGAAGGAAAGACTTAGAAGTGATCCTCCTCCTCTGGGCTGAGGGGAACAGGGCAGGGCAGTCACATCCAGCTACCTTCTACTTCAAACAGGTCAACTTCATCACTCACATGGTTAAGATCCTCCTGGAAGGAGCTTTCACTTGAACAAGAAAATGAGATAGACCGGCTTATGCCCACAATCACACAAAGGGTGCTGAAGACTAAGACAGAAACCAAGTGAAGCGATGATAAACTAGGCATGTCAAAAATAATCTAAGAAATGAAAAGTATGGTGCCAGCATAGCTGAGCTGTTGAAGCCATAACCACACAAAGGAAGCTGAGTGCGTCAGAGCCTGGGGAAGGTCTATATTGGGGGCACAGGCACCTGCAGAGGGAAGGGAAAGGATAGGTTAGTTAGGCCATGCTGGAGTGTGGGCAGGACAGGATTAAAGCCTGGGCACCACAAAGATGTGCTCCAGTGTCGGAGAGCAGCTTCAGCAAAGATACCACTCACCACGGCAGGGACACAGGGATCAGAAAAGTGGTAGAGAGAACAACGAAGACCCAAGTGAAAATAATAGAACAGAAGCGTAGGACAACACCGGGAGGGAGTTCAGTGAATACTGAAATCTGCCTGTGCTTAATTTTCCGTACACTTTAATACCCCATACAACGGGGGGAGGGAGGAAGACCAAAGATGTCTTTAACTACAACAGTTACTTGCTTCAACACTTTGAGACATCAAGTTATTAGCATTCTGTTGTGTAGGCAGTGAACCCACCCTAGACCACGTATTCTGAAAGCAGCCATTCCTATGGTCAAACCTCCTAGTTCAAAAGAAGGAGCAAAGTATGCTGGGATATCCTGACCATTGGTCAGGGTGGAGTGGATCTACAGGTGTGGGCCATCTTTAAGTCCAGAACACCAAGTAACCACACCCTAGGTCAGGGTGTGTAGCCACGCTTGTTGTCAACAACTTTGAACAAGCTAAACCTCTCTGACCTTCAGACAAGGTGGAAATAGGCTCACATTTTCAGGCCTCCACGCTCCAGGTTCTTGGTCCAGCACGTACAGCCGGGAAATGACCCTCCCTGGCTTTTCAGAATCCTGGCTGGGAATGGGATGGTGAAAGTCAGCCGGATGCTCAGGAGGAGGGTCCTCGTCCATTCTCTATGTCTCAGTCTGAGACTATGGATACCCGGATGATTCAGGAGGAGGGTCCTCATCCATTCTCTATGTCTCAGTCTGAGACTATGGATACCCGGATGCTCAGGAGGAGGGTCCTCATCCATTCTCTATGTCTCAGTCTGAGACTATGGATACCCGGATGCTCAGGAGGAGGGTCCTCGTCCATTCTCCATGTCTCAGTCTGAGACTATGGATACCCAGATGCTCAGGAGGAGGGTCCTCATCCATTCTCCATGTCTCAGTCTGAGACTATGGATACCCGGATGCTCAGGAGGAAGGTCCTCGTCCATTCTCCATGTCTCAGTCTGAGACTATGGATACCCATTCTCAAGAAAAGCCACTGAATGCATAGTTCCAGGTGACGGCAAAAGAGGGATGACAGGTTTTTTCCAGAATGCCTGGGGCTGCATGTGTGGCAGTTTCTATAAAACTAAGTAAATACAAATTGGGCGATTACTTAAATGGTATGATAGAAGAAATAAAATCATAACATACATCTTAGCTGTGGACAGTATCTGTATTAATCATAATGACAATATAAATATTAATGGATAAAAAGCCCTGGTTATAACTCAGTTGAGAGCATAGGGAGGAGTGTATGGTGGTTGATACTATGTAATAGACAGTCAAGGGTGATTTCTAAATTTTATGCTTTACATTTTAATTGAAATCATAAAGAGTAATTGCATTGGTCACTTTTCTCACTGCTATGACAAAATGCCCAACAATAGCAACTTAAGGTGGGAAGGGCTTGCTCTGTCCCACAGAGTAAGAAAGGGCAGAGTCCAGCATGGTGGGGAAGGCTCGGTAGCAGGAGTCGAGGCAGCTGGTCACAGCGCACCCCAAGTCAGGATGCAGAGAGTGGGGTGGGGGCTACTGTAGCAGTGTGAATGAGAACTGTCCCCATTTGAACACTTGCTCCCCAGTTGGTGGTGGTGTTTGGGGAGGCTATAGAGCAGTGGTTCTCAACCCTGCTAATGCTGAGACCTTTAATACAGTTCCTCATGACGTAGTGACCCCCCAACCCTAAAATTATTTTTGTTGCTACTTCACAACTGTACTTTTGCTACTGTTAGGAATCATAGTGTAAATATCTGATATGCAGGATATCTGATGTGTGACTGACCCTAAGGGGCCAAGACCCACAGGTTGGGAACCACTGTGATAGAAGCCTTAGGAACAACAGCCTTGTAGAGGAAGTATGTCACGGAGGGGGTAGGCTTTGAAAGTTTAGATCCTTGGCCCACTTCTGGCTCACTCTCTCTCTGCTTTCTACGTGTGGTTAAAAATGTCAATGTCACCTCTCAATTCCCTGCTGCAGCCACCTGTTTCCCTGTCTCCTCACCTTTATTCTCTCTCTCTCTCTCTCTCTCTCTCTCTCTCTCTCTCTCTCTCTCTCTCTCTCTCTCTCTCTCTCTCTCTGTCTCTGTCTGTCTGTCTCTGTCTGTCTGTCTCTGTCTCTCTCTGTCTGTCTCTGTCTCTCTCTCTCTTTCTCTCTCTCTCCCTCCCTCCCTCTCTCTCTTTCTCTGTCTGTCTGCCTCTCTCTGGAACCATAAACCAAAATAGATTCTTTCTCCAGAAAAGATCACTTTTGGTCACAGTGTTTTGTACAGCAACAACAACAAAAAAGTCATAAACACAGCTCTAAAACCCCAAGCCAGCCCCCCAGTGACCCACTTCCTCTAATGAGACTCACGTTCCTATAAGGTCCACATCCAGCCAAAGCAAGGCCACCAGCTAAGGACCAAGAGTCCAACCACACGAGCCAACAGGGAACTTGCTGCAGTCCAACTGCAGTAGTAGCTCAAGCATGCTGTGCAGAAATGTTAAGTACCAAAAAGGCCAAGACAAGAGAGTTTGGGCAGCCTGACTCCTGAGCAGTGGGAATGGAGAACAGAAAGCAGCTCAGGAAAATGAGGCTACGGGACTCCTTACTTCCCTGGAAGCCACAGCGCGTCATTTGACTTTGAAAATTATATACATAGATTAACTTCAGCAAGAATAAATTACGTTTTGAAGAGGAATTTGTCCGACATTCCTGAGTATTAAGTATTTGGTGCATGTGTGTGCTCTAGACAGAGAGTGCCTAGACCACGGCTTCGCTCCTGCTAATTGCCTGCAGATGTGAACATTTCTTCAGGGTAGACAAGAAGGACGGCAGAAGCCACAGCATGTGACTGGCTGGAAGTCGCCCCGTCCTGCCTTCCGAGTTAAAAGGGCACAGCTGCCGGGGACCGTGGAACCGCCGCGCAGGATCTTGCTATGCCTGAGCCAAGAGGCACCTGCCTTGGCAGTTAGAACCTGCGATCATCAAGGGGAGGAGTCCCACCCCAAGCGCTAACCTCGGTTGGAAGGGAAGCTGATTACCCAGAGACAACAGTGACCCCTGGACTGGAGGCTGCTGGGAAGCAACCCGCGCTGGAAACAGCTTGTCACAGGAGGATGTGGTTGACTCCTTGTTCTATGACACAGAGGACTTCCTACATGAGCCTCTCAGGGGATTCTCAAAAGAAGAGGCCATGAAATTAGTGGCTACGACTTCATTGCAACTTTATTGTTGTTGTTGTTGTTGTTACTAGGGGAACCGCAAATTTGTGCACAAGACTGAGTTGTCCCTCATTTGGCCGAGTGGCAAAGGGGCAAGCTTCTGGGTTATTATTAGCGCCTTTACCCACAGCCTTTTTCACCTTTTAGTTTTAGCCCATAAATATCATTATTTTAAAGTAGTTTCTTGCCAAGTGTGGTGGCACATATGCGTTCCCACAACTCAGGAGGCTGAAGCAGTAGGATATAAAGTCCTACGCCAATCTGGACTCCATAGCGAGACCCTGTCTCCAAAAATGAAGTCTGGGTCTGGTGGCACATGCGTTGTTATTCCAGCACTAGGGGTGTGGAAGCAGCAGCTGGAGGACCGAGGACCGGAAGCTCAAAGACATCCTCAGCTCCCTCCCAAGTTCTTGTCTAGCTTGGGCTACATGAGACCATGCCTTAAAATAAAACAGAGACAAATAAATAAATGTAGTTTTCTTATAGATAACACAGCTGAGTCTTCCTTCTGTTGAACTGAACAATCTCTGACTTATTAAGATTTTATTTATTTATGTGTTTATGAGTGTGTGTGTGAGTCTATGTGCACACATGAGAGTAGATGCCTACAGAGGTCAGACGAGAATGTCAGTGCCCTTGAAGCTAGAATTACAGGTATTTGTGGGTGTCCACAGTGGGTGCTGGGGTCTGACGTCATGTGCTCTTAACCCCTGGGCCATCTCTTCAGCCACCATCTCTGCATTGTTAACTGGATTTCTCACACCATTTGCTCTTGGCTACTTTTCTATTTCTCCTGTCAATTCTTTGTTCCCGTTTTCTTCATTTCCTAAATCATTTTGTGTAAATTTGTATCTTTATAGAAAGCTTACAGTATTCTCTTATTTTCTATGTCTCTGTTTTGTGGTTTTGTTATAATACTTCGTTATTGACCCCTTTCTTCTTTTGAGACCAGGTCTCACTTTATAGCCCAGGCTGACCTCAAACTCACAACGACTATTCTGCCTCCATCTCTGAGGCACTGAGAGCACAGTGTGTATTACCACGCCCACTCAGATCACAGTGTCTTACCATGTCCAGCTCACAGTGTCTTACCATGCCCAGCTCATGAGTTTTATATGTATGCTATCAACCCAACCCACATCTTTATTATTTTCTCTTAATTATATTTAAAATAAAAAGATATATTTTATATTTACCCAACATTTGTCATTTCTAATATTTTGCATGTTTATGCATGTGTGTATATTGTATGTGAGTGTGTGTATGTCTATATGTGTGTGGTGTGTACGTGTGTGCATATGTCTGAGTGTGTATATATGTAAGAGTATGTGCATGTATATACATATGTGTGTGGTATATACATGAGTGTATATGTGTGTAAATGTGTGTGCGTGTGGTGTGTATATATGGTGTATACATGACTGTATGTGTTTATGTTTATATGTGTGAGTGTGTGCATGTGTGTTTATATGCCAGTGTGTGTGTGTGTGTGTGTGTGTGTGTGTGTGTGTAGTGTGTGTATGTGTGGTGTATATAGGAGTGTGCACTTGCACCTGCCGCTGCTCCCACATGCATTGATTGGCCAGAGCTGAACACCAAGCCCCATCCTCTACAGTTAAGTATCTTCTTGCCTTGGTACAGCCTCTCACTGCACAGAAAGCTCACCCTTCACTAGGCTGCTTCTCCAGGGGTCTGCCTGTCTCTTCCTTCCAAAGCTGGAGTTACTGACATGCACAGCCACTCACAGGGCCAGAGATTAGAACTCAGGTTTGATGGCACAATATGGGCTTCTCACCAGAAGTCAATCAGCACAGTTGCCATGTTCTTGAGTCTCCAGAACAGTAAGATAAATGAACCTCTTGTCTTTTAAATCGACTAGCCTCAACAATCAGTAGCATGTAGCCACCTGCACCTTCCTGCAGCTCCGACCGCTCGATGTTTGCAGGCTGCCTTTGGGCCAGTCATGTCTGTCTGCTCAGCAGTGCGATCTTTGCATTGGCACATTTACTGAATTTTCTGCACATTTTTTCTCAAGATATGGTTGGTGGTGACATTTCCCCCCCATTTTTATTTGTCTTTCAAAATATTTTAATGAGAAGACAGGAGGAAAAAAAAGGAGAAGACAGGAGAAACTGCGTTGGAACTTCCAGATAGTTTTGAAACAAAAAGTAGAAATTTCCAAATCTGCTCATTTAAAAAATGTGTATATTCTATTTAGCTATTATTTAATGTATAGAGGGTTTTTTGTTTGTTTTTTTTTTTTTTTTGAGACAGGGTTTCTCTGTATAACCCTGGCTGTCCTGAAAGTCACTCTGTAGACCAGGCTGGCCTTGAACTCAGAGATCCACCTGCCTATGCCTCCTGAGTGTTGGTATTAAAGGCATGGGCCACCTCTGCCCACCTAGACTTTCTTTTTTTTGTTAAGATTTATTTATTTATTCTGCCTGCATGTATGCATACAGGTCAGAAGAGGGCATCGGATCTCACTATAGATGGTTGTGAGCCACCAAATAGTTGATGGGAATTGAACTCAGGACCTCTGCAAAAGCAGACAGTGCTCTTAACCGCTGAGCCACCTCTTAATCTTTCTGTTTAATTCCATTTGCTATTTGTATTCTAGATCCTTCTAAGTTTCTTCTGATATAATTTCTCCATTATTTCGTTAATATTTTAATATTATATCATCCTTAAGCTGACCCCTGTGAATAGCACCAGATATATTTTATGTATTCAGAGAACACTTTTAGCCAAGAGACTGAACCTTTAGTTTGGCATCTCCATGAATCACAGCTGAGCTACTGGGCTTTAATTTGATCACCATGCTCCGTGTGTTCTGTCTACTGAATTTCCTCATTGTTTCCTGAAATATTCAGTTCGTTTTCCCTTCTTTTTCTCTGGTTTTCCTGTGGGCTCTTCTTGCTCCCTTCACTCCCAAAATGAGAAATCAAGACTAACCAGGGTGTTCCTGTGTTTTCATTCTTTGAGACCATCTCTTCTATCCCCTGGGCCTTAATTATTCTACATTCACTGTGCAGTCAAATCTCTATGTCTTCTTATGACCATATGTCTTCTACATAACA
Source organism: Arvicola amphibius (assembly GCF_903992535.2). Lineage (NCBI taxonomy): Eukaryota > Metazoa > Chordata > Mammalia > Rodentia > Cricetidae > Arvicola > Arvicola amphibius. The sequence goes on along the minus strand of NC_052058.2, from coordinate 153,221,057 downwards.
TTTCTCCCTTTGAAATTTATTTATTTAATATTATGTATATGAATGTTTTGTCTACACACATGTCTGTGCTCTCTGTGTGTGTTTGGTGCCCTCAGAGGCCAGAAGAGGGCATCAGATCTCCCTGGAACTGGCATTATGGGAGTTTGTGAGCCACCCTGTGGGTGCTGGGAATTGAACCCAGGTCCTCTGGAAGAGCAACTGTGCTCTTATCCACTGAGCCATTGCTCCAGTCCCTGTTTAACATTTCTCATTCTTGTTCTTCAACGAGAAATCGGAGATGCTAGCCTATAGAGACATTGAAAGGATTGGGAGAATTTGTAAATTATCACTTAAGATTTAAAGTTTTAAAACATAAAGAAAACTCTTGCTTACTTTTAACAAGCTGCATAATATTATTGGTGCCCTAAATGAGTCCCAGACTGTACTTCCTTGGAGAGTTGCACATTGCACTGTCTACAAACGTCACCCATTCTGGTGAGTCTGGCCATGTAGGCTTTGGGTAGGAATGGCTTAGAGAAGAATTTGTCCCATGGAGAAGGAATCAGTAAAGCTCAAAAAATGGAATTGGGATAGAGAGCCATCAAAACACTGTTTGAAGGCGCTCTTTAATTGAATCTGCACACAGACCAGCCACCCGTGTGGCTGGTAGCATGGCATCATGAACTACTGAATCATCACTCTGCCGTGGGACAGTGGCAGTGAAGGGCCTGGCTCCAGACTGTGTCCCAAATGAGGACTGAAGGGAAAATTGGCCCTGGTTTAATGCTCCTCGCTCAAGTGGGAAACAGTTCCAGAAGAAACTTTAGGCTGGAGTGGAAAATCTAACACCTAGAATCCACTGTGAGCTGGCACGATTCTTCTCCTCTCTGCCAACAGTCAGTCAGTCTTCCTCCTGTCTCAAAACATCACCAAACTCTGCTTTTCCCCGTTTCAAGGGTTTCTGTCCACTCCCCCGGGGTTTAGTCAGTTCGGACTCTTGGGAAAGGGGCGGAGCCTGTTGCTTTTCTATTAAGGATGTTTATTCATTGCATGGAAAACACAAGAACTTATTAAGCCCAACCCCCACATTGCCAAGCAACACCATTACCTTGTAGCTGTAAACAGGTCAGCCATCTCATTCAGGATGGGTTCTCCTCCTTCCTATGTGATCCCCAGTAGCCATGGCCTCTTCATTTCTCTGGTAACTTAGGAAAAAGAAATATTTTTGGCTGGTGTCCTAGAGAATTTATTGACCCAGTGTGACCCTCATACTGCAGATGGCAGCAATATCCCAGCACAGGCTCGGGTTCTCAAAGAGGGGAACCTTCACAAAGATTTTTATTAACTAAAACTCTGCCCAGTATGAAGTCTGCTCTCAATTTTCTACGTGTCCTAAATCTTTTAACAACGATCCAGATCCCATGAGCAGAACAAAGGGAAAGGAGTACTTGATTTCCCCAAGTGTCTTCTTTAACGTTTCATGGCAGGTGTACCCACCAGACTTCCTGCAACACGTTGGCAGCCTACATTCCACAGCGCAGGAGAAATTCATCGGGGCTGATCAGGAGCCAACCTGACTAGCCAGGTGGAGAGAAAAACACACTGCCAACAGCAATGGTTAGCTTCCAGAGAAATTACCAGAGTTCGTCAGTAAGGGAAGAGGCCAAGTTCACACACCTATGTTGACTGTGGTACTCAGTGCAATTACTCCAATTCTGAGAGTGTCCCTCCCCTCACAGGCCACCAGGATGCCCTGCATCGGGTGAGTGGTGGTATCTGAGCTTTCTCTGTACGATTCACATACCCGCAAAAGGCAGTTTAGGAAAAGACAATACTGTTTTCCTCTTCGAGGATGCTCCCACCTCCAGAGGAAGTAGGGAATGATCCAAGGAAGAAGGAAAGCATTCTGGACACAATCCAGGCTCTTTTAGATGTCCTGTGAGAATGTAGAGTGGAAAGAATATTCAGCTTGCTGTGAAACAAGACTGAAGGAATAGCTGGAGCACAACCTGCAAGGCCTTAGCATTATGATTAAAGATCTAAGTCCGAATCCTAAATAATAGTGGAAAATCTAATCAGGAGGCATGTGCTTCAGCCTGACCCCTGGTCATATTAGCTGCATCTTCTGAGGAACTTTGGCACGAAGTTGGAGGGATCCTGCTTGGGAGTCAGCAATTTGGAAAAAGTGGAGTGGCTCTAGGAAGTACAGGGAAGCAAAGAGATTCCTTGGGTAAAGATAACAGGCTTTATCAGTGGGCTGAATGATAGAAGGGCATCAGGCATGACCCTTCACCCCTGAGAGGCCAAGAGCTTATCTTTGATTTTTCTGTAACAGTCATCAAATGAATGAGGAAAAGGATCCCAAGGGCTGCTCAAGGCTGGGTTTTCCTGCACTGGTTCCCTGACTTAGCCACTTAGAGGCCATGCAGTCAGGTGGCCCTGGAACTTGCTGAGGTAAGCACTGTAGAAACGTGGCCACCAGCACAAGAGAAGACGAGCAGAAAGCGCACCTTGAAATGAGTCTCTGCAGAACCCCCCATGGGACAAAGCCTAGCATCCCATCAGCGAATAAAGGGGAAATGTTCACGTATCCCTGCTCCAGCGTCAGCACAGAACATCAAGGGTAGGAGTGAAAAACCAGCATAAATGCAAATCAAAATCAGAATGGGATGTGGCCTCCCCTCTGTCAGGGTGGGACTGCTGAAGGGTGAAAGGGTACATTCTGGTAATGACGCAGTCACGGCGACAAAATACCTGACATAAAGGAGAACATATTTATTTCCACCCTCGGTGTCAGCGCCTCCAGGCCATAGTTCTTGACTCTGCAGACCTTGAACCCACGTAAGGCAGAGCGTTAGGAAGAGATGATTCAGCCTGTGGCGGACAGGAGGTAGCCTTTAGAGGGAGGAGTAGCAAGTTAAGGGAAGTTGAAGCAAAATATAGTCCTAAGAGAATGTCTCCAGTGACCTACGTCTCCTACGTAAGCCCCACCTCCTAGGCATGTGTCAATCAAATTGTGTTGATAATCGTGTCTAACCAACACTCTCTCTTCGAAAATTATCTCCTCTTTTTATCCTAGCACTATTTACCATCATGGAAATACCTGGATTCATTGACGGGCAAGTGGATAATGGAAATGTGGTACACAGACAATTCAGCCTCACAAGAAGGCCATCCTGGCATCTGCAACGATGTAGGTGAACCCAAAGGGTGTGGGAGCAAGTGAAAGAAGTCAGGCACAGAAAGACAGATGCGAGACTGTTCAACTTACACGTAGAATCTTAAATAATGTAAAACTCAGAAGCAGAGGGAAACTGTGGTGGTTTGAAGAAAACGCTTCCTACAGGCTCATGGGGAGTGGCATTGTTGGGGGAAGTGTGTCACTGGGGATGGGCTTTGGGAATTCAAAGCCTCAAGCCAGACCCAGTGTCACTCACTCTTCCCACTGCCTGCCCATCTGGATGTAGAACTCTCAGCTCCTTCATGTCTTCCTGCCACCGCCGACATGCTTTCCACCATGCCAGTAAAGGACTAAACCTCTGACCCTGTATGCCAGCCCCAATTAAATGCTTTCCTTTATAAGAGTGCCGTGGTCATTGTCCTTCTTAAGAGCAATAGAACACTAACACAGGACTGACCATCAGTAGAAGCTGGAGATGGTGGGAATCAAGGGCATTCATAGGATGATACAAACTTTCAGTCCTAAGTTCTGGGACTTAATGTAGGTGTTGATTTTAGTTAGCAACACTGTATTCAATACTTAAAGTTTGGTAAGTCTCAAGAGCTGTCACCACACCAAAAAAAAAAAAAAGGTCATTATGTGGGGTGATTGGTAAAATGTTGGCATGTGGCACTTGCTTGTAATTGTAGCGCTCAGGAGGTGGTGGCAGAAGAATCAGAAGTCCAAGGTTTTCCTCTGCCACATACTGAGTTGAAGAGCAGCCTCTACTAAGCAGGACCCTCTCTCAAAAGCAAAAACAAAACCCAAGCAAGCAAACATACCAAAAACATAAAAACAAAACAACACTTTCTTTTTAATTCCCTAAAACTGGGACTTTTGAGAGGCAACAGTGGTCACCAAGTTCAGTGGGTTACTTTTTTTTTTTTTTAAGATTTATATACTTATTGTGTATACAGTGTTCTGCCTGCACAGATGCTTGCAGACCAGAAGAGGGCACCAGATCGCATTACGGATGGTTGTGAGCCACCATGTGGTTGCTGGGAATTGAACTCAGGACCTCTGGAAAGGCAGCCAGTGCTCTTAACCTCTGAGCCATCTCTCCAGTCTCCAATGGGTTACTTTTTAAAGACACAGTTTTATAAACAGTCACAGCATGTAGGGATTTTTTTTTCCTTTTTACTCTTTTGTCAGCTATGTCCTTTCTTCCTAATGGGAAAAAGCAGTTGAACCAGAGATGGCTGCGGTCAGGATCCATATTCCCCACTGAGCTGAGCCTGTCTTCGAGAATAGTGCACTGCAGCCAGTTTTACCCACAGTTGACAACCCCAACAGATGCTGGAGGGGAACTAATGGTTTCTGTGTGGATCCTCGCTTCCCTCCCCAGTGCCCACTGTTATGAGATCTGTGTCTGAGGTCCCCTCAGTCAGATAGAGGAGCCTAGCGGGCTGTTACTAACACGTTTCTACATGAAGTGTGTACCCCCTAAATTCAAAAACAGAATTCCTGGCTACCAAGGAAATTGACTTAAAGGTGTCAATAGCAGAAGCCCTAACCCAACATGGCCTAGGTCCTTGTGAGGAAAAAAAAAAAACAACTGGCACAAATATACATAAACAACCATCTAGAGGCCACAAAGAAAGACCTCAGGGGACACAAATCCTGTGTACACTGTCAGTCTTCTAGCCAAGAAGGCTGTGAGAAAATGCAGCTGTTATTTAAACTGTGGTACTTGCCACAGAGGCCCTAGCGAATGAATACAGCCCGAGGCAGATCTGTTTGGCCCATAGAATACAGACTACTGTTCTGGAACCTTCTACCTGAATGTTTCTCCCAATTATTGGCTTTCTTCTCTCTGTTCCTGGAAATAGGACCCCCAGCCAGTTTTGTGTTGCAGGGAAGGATGTCCCATTCCCATTAGATTAGCATGGACATTTGTGTAACTTTGGATTACGAGCCTGAGAACCTGAGATCCCCCTCCCATGTGGGGATTCTTTGTATGTCCTACAGAGCCAGTATCCCCATAATGAATCAGCCCCCTCTCTGGTTTACTTTTACATTTGAAACATAATCTTACTTGATGAATTGTTGAATTGCCAGATCAGAGTTTTAAATCCAGGAATATGGGAGGGGGTGAGTCCAAGTCACAAATGTTTGCTCCTTGAAGGGAACCAACTACATACTTATTCAATATAGGCAGGGCTCAGCTTCCCTGCCGTAACACTAGGCCCAGTCCCCAAATCCCTCAGGATGAGCCAGGAGCTCCCGATGCCAGGAAAGTGCTTCCACGCCATCAGGTGAGCTGTACAAATGAGAGGTAATTTGACAAGTCAGTCAGCACGAAGCAACCAGTCAAGTCAATGCAGAGTGCTTTAATGCACTTAAAAGCCCAGAAGCAAGCCCGGGCTGGGTAATAATGGCCTAAACACCACCAGGGACTTCCCAAGTCTAATTTCCAGCCCTGATGGCCATGGTGTTCCATCTCCATTGGGCTAATTAAGGCACAGTGGAGACAGAATCTGACAGAGAAGCTCACCCGGGCCTTGCTCTAGATTTATGGGGACGAGAAGTTGCCAAGAAGGTAAATTAGACATCAACAGGGCTTCCCCAGGATGATAAAGCCTCAGCGGCATTAAGACCATGAGATTTAAAGTGAATCTAGATCAATGTTAGGCAGAGAGACTGGGAGACACAGTTAGAGCTAGCCATGGGGTCCTGATTACTTCATCATTCAAACTATTGATTCCTTCATTTGCAAGGTTACCTACCTTGAAAAGCCGTTGTGAGAAATGAAATCTATTCAGTGTGTCCTACACCGGCAAACGGTAGCAACTTCTAGATTACGTCATTGCTCTTGATAGTCTCCGTATAGTGAAATAACCCCAGAGACCAGCCTTGAGAAGTGAAGTCTGTGCCCAGTCCTGACATACGCACTTCAGTGCAGGGTTTTACATGGGTTGTGTCTCAAAGGTGGCTGTTTTCCTACCAACTTTCAAGATAGCCAGACTTTAACCACAGTTTCCGTAATTTATCTATCCCTCCCGCATTCTCTAATTTTAGCTCTAGCTGCTTCTCTCCCCTTGACCTCTGTTGTCATCCACCATGCTGGGTCAGCATCCCAGAGAGCCTTGTTCTAGACTACCAACAAATAGAGAGAAGCCCTCGCCCCTCTCCCGATCAGCCTAATAGCCAACTCTTCCCAGGATTATCAAATGCACATGATGTCCTGCTTGCAATTCACTCTGATTTCCAGCGGCTGAAGCTCTGATATCAGCAGAATCCAATCTTTAGCACGCACACACCATCATGAGAGAAGACGCTGAAGGGTCACACCCACCCCAAGTCCATACTCTGGGAGCCTTGTTACTATTGAGATCTAGTTCATCTGTTGATCAGTGAATTAACTAATCAAAATCTGTTCTGTTACAGAATCAGATGAATTATTATAAGACATATGTAGAAACACAAAGGACCTAGAAGAGTAAGCTCAGTCTTAAAAAAGCAGCACAACACTTAAGCACACACACTACCTGGTTTCAGGTTGTCCTGTAGAGCTAAAATTTCACAGGGATGAAAAGAATTTGGTAGTGACGTATAAACAGTAAAATAAGGTAAGGAAGGAGAAAAAAGTTCAGAAATTAGCCAAGTAGATGACTGATGTTTTTTTTTCAACTGAGGTACTCACACCAGCCAATGGGAGGAAAGAAAGCCTTTCAATCAACAGACTTGAGACAAATGGATAAACACACAGGACTAAACAAGCCTCAACCCCTATTGTCCACGCACACAACGTTAATCTGGGATGGATTACATATCCAAATACAAAAGCTAAGGATATAACTTTGCTAACATAAGAGAAGATGAAGCAAAGATGTGGAAAACACTACATATAAAAGAATGTTTTGATAAATTGGATGACATCAAATGAAAAATGTTGTTTTTCGAAGAGCACACTATTGAGAAAATGAAAAAGAAGATGAATTGACTGGGGATATTGTTACAGCACACCTGTCGGGCTTGGGTTCAGAATAAAGAACTCCTCTACAAACCTACAACAAAAAGACAAATACCCTGTTTCAAAACATGAAAACCACTTGACACAAACTCTCACGACTCAGGGAGCATCACAGGAGAGGGGGCAGGAAGAGCCAGAAAATGGGGATGAGCACTGGGGACCGCTGTGTCATGGCGTAGCTGCTGCTACCCTTGTGAACTGACAGCTGCAGTGGCTACCCACACTGACCTTCCCAAGAGCAAAACAGTCACAGTTCCAGCACGGATGGCAGAGGGACTCCACGCCCCCCACACAGCTGAGGAACCACCGGAAGTTGACGGAGCCTGGAGAAGGGGTAGTCATTCATTTCTGATGGAGTTGTAGCCACTAGCAGGCTGTCTATGGCTTTACATCCATGCGCGCACATGTGGGTATCACTAGCGGGATACAGGGGATATTTTACAATTTGAAGGAGAGGATGAAGCTGGAAGGAAGATCTATTAAAAGGGTCTGAGGGAGCTGAAAAGGGAAATGGGGGGGGGGGGCGGATATGAACATAATACACTGCATAAGTCAAGTTCTCAAAGAATAAATTTGTTTTAAAATCTGTAAAGATCATAACAAACATGAAAGAAGATCTCTAATGACTGGTAGCCATGTGGAAAGATAACTATTGGCATTTCTCAGCGGGATGTGCAAATCAAAGCCACATTTGGATGCTGTCCACCCCTGAAGCAGTTATACAAGCAATACAATTTTTACAGAATCAGATGCTGACAAGAATATGGAGCGGCTGGAACGCCTCTGTGTGGCTGGTAGGAATATACGACAAAGCAACGACTTCGAAGAGAGTTTGGCAATTCTACCACGTGCCAGATATTTGCCCAAGAAAAATGAAACCAATGGTCCTTGAAGAGACCTGTATACAGATGCTTATAGCAACTTTACTCAAAATAAGTCCCAGACAATCAAGTGGCTTTGCACAGTGATTACTTCCTAGCAATAGAAATTAATGTTGCAACCAATGCATGACACAATATGAATAAACCTCAAAGTAGTACATTGCATAGAAGCCAGACACAAAGGAGTATGTACCGTATATCCCACTCACATGCAATTCAAGAACAGGTAAAATTAATCTGTTGTATTAGTAGTCAGAACAGTGGCTGCTTCCATTTCATAGGCGTTTACTTAGGGGAGGCAAAGGAATATGTGGGCTGGTGGAACTATCTCGTATCTCAATTATAACGGTGGCTACATGTGTATATATGCTGATCAAATATCAACAAATACTTAATATCTATGCATCTTACAGCATGTAAACGTTACCTAGAGAACTAACAAGACCTAGTAGTGAGATGGGTCTGTGGTAAAAACGCCTTACCATAGGAGCTGGCCAACAACCCTTGTCCAACACGGTGGAGGAAAGATCTGACTCCTATGACTTCCACATGCTTGCTGTGGCACTCAACATACATACACACTACCCACATGTATGCACATACTAATAAGAAGAATTCATTAATTTAAAACAATGAAAAGATCTTTAAATTCAAACAATTCTGATTAGTGGGTGATATGGGACTCCCCTCTGTATGCTGTGAATACTATTGGTTAATAAAGAAACTGTCTTAGGCCTGCTCAGGGCAGAGTAGAGGTAGGCAGGGAAAACTAAACTGAATGCTGGGGAAAAAAGGTGGAGTCGAGAGAAGCCATGTAGCCCTGCCAGAGACAGATGCCAGAACTTGAGACAGATGCCAGAACTTTACCAGGTAAGCCACAGCCTCATGGCAATCCACAGATTAATGGAGATGGGTTAATTTAAGATATGAGTTAGCCAGAAATATCCTTGAGCTATTGGTCAAACAGTTTTGCAAATAATATGGATTCTGTGTGATTATTTCGGGGCTGAGCAGCTGGGAACAAACAAGTGGCCTCTTACTATAAGTGGGTTTGTTTTTTTCATCCTGGGATATCTCATCAATTCAAATGTTATTTTCTGTGTTCTAGGCTCCAGAAAATAAGGAAGTCCATTCAGACTGAATAAATACACACAGACACACATGGGACAGCTAATAAATGTAGAAGAAACCATAACATTTTTTTTAAGTTAGTGGACATGATTAATGCATAAGAGTTCGATAAGATGGACAGGAGAGATGGCTCAGTGGCGAAGAACACTGCTTAATTTCCAGAAATCATGAGTTCAATTCCCAGCAATCACATGGTGGCTCACAACCACCTGTAGTAAGATCTGGCACCCTCTCCTGGCCTGCAGGCATACATGCAATAGAACACTGTACATAATACACAAATCTTTTTTTTAAAAATTCCCCCAAAAAAGAGTTTCATAAGAAATTAGGATATATGACATATCTAGTATATGAAACATAACACGAATGTATTCCCTATATCATTTATTAACTACAGAGAGAAACAGTGATGTTAGAGAGAAGAGACTTGGTAGACACAAGTTTATTCCAATGATCAAATTAGCATTATCACAATGGGGTCAAAATGTTATCATGTCCCTCCTAAAGCAATATACAAACAACACGAGGCCTCTGCTCTTGCGTGTCTGCCCCAAATGAGAATTCTGAATCCAATTGTGAGGAAACAAATTCAGATGTGGAACATCCTATGAAATAACTGCTACCCTAAGCTCTTGGCAAATGCCAATGTCAGGGAAGGCAAAACAAGACTGGAGAACTGTTGAAGATGAAAGAGATAAAGATTCCTGGAGACTAAATACAAAGAATGAGCCGGGGTTGTGTTTGGAGCCAGAAGTGAAGCTCTTCACAAAGGACCTAGTGGGTCACATGTCAATATTGTCTATAGCCCTTGGGCTGGCAAATGGTGCTGTATTGATGTAAATCTTTCCATCCTGAGTATTAAACAGACAACGTCTTGGATCTGGGTAAATACACACTGAAGTACTTAGAGATCAGAAAGCACTGTCCATAATGTCCTGATAACGGCCTCACTGCTTATTGGGAACACTAGGATGGGAATGGCCCTTTGGAGATGTCCCAAGGGACAGCAAAGGGCTGACCCTCTATGACCACACACCCTATATGAGTTTCTCTAGTAGGGAGCACAACATTGTCAACATGGCTTTCTCCAGGTGAGGCAATTCAGTAAATGAAGACCTATTCCCTCCTTTAGTCCCGAAGGGAGCCTGGATAGCAGGTTCACTGTAACTATAACTGGGTAAACAGGCTCCAAACGTCCCCCAAAGTCGATGTTCTTGCTATGGAAATTCCAGAGTTAAAGGTCATGGATCATTTCTACTCCTTAACTTGATGGCTTGGCCAGCCAGGGTGATATTCCAGAAGAAAGTAGGGCAAAAAAAGGGATGGTAACAGTGGTCAGGTCACTACTGAGGGATAATGGGACTTGCAGACCCATCTGTGAGTGGCGGCAAAGACCTGAATGCTAAGAGAAGAATGGGTTCCAGGGCACAACGAAACAAGCACGTTAATAACACTAGAAACAAGCCGTACAGTGGTGGCTCATGCCTTTAATTCCATCACTCAGGAGATAGAGGCAGATAGATCTCTGTGAGTTCAAGTCCAGCCTGGTCTACAGAGTAAGTACCAGAACAGCCAGGGCTACACAGAGAAATCCTGTCTTGAAAAACCAAAAATGGAAAAGATGAAGCAGAGCCAGCAAAATAACTTATTGGTAAAGCTACTTGCTGCCAAGCCTGACACCCTGAGTTCAGTCTCTGAGACCCACACAGTGAAAGGGTCGAAGCAAATTCTACAAGTTTTCCTTTGATGGCCACGTGGGTGCCATGGCAGGCACACCCCTCACATACACACATACTACCCCAGGACTGGCAGCCTCGTTCAGTATGTTTTATTAATACACTTTCTCTCTCCCTTGCTGTTCAGTCAAGATGCTCAAAACAAATTGATTTGATCAGAGCCAGCTAGCAAGGAAAAGTGTGATTGGAAGGAGCTACATCACTGAGCTGTAAAGGCTGCAGGCCTGCATGGGTCAGGCCGGTGTCCTCTTGTCTTGAAGACAAGTCTTCCCGCGAGAGAGCAGCTACCCTCTACCTTCCTCAGCATGTCCAGCCTCATGCCGCCGGCTACACAGCCTGTTTCAAAGAGTTGTGGATTTTTGTCTTTCATGAAGTTTTTTCTTTCACGCCAGCATTCCTCAACCCTGGCACTATTGACATTTTGGGCTGGATAATCCTTTGTGGTCATGGGGAGTAGCAAGAGTCTGCAGGTTGGAGGATGTTACCAGCCTCTCTCTCTCTCTCTCTCTCTCTCTCTCTCTCTCTCTCTCTCTCTCTCTCTCTCTCTCTCTCTCTCTCTCTCTCTCTCTCTCCTCCCTGCCAGTTTTAACAATCAAACATGCCTATAGTGTCAGATGCCCCACGGGGCCAAACCTGGTTAAGAACTATTGTTTAAAATGGAATTGTATGAAAGATTTCAGGTATTTTATAACTGTTCTGCTTCATAGACCAATCTATTTGCTCTCCATTCAAAGCTTTTACAAAAACCAGCTCGAGGTGTAATCCATGTCCAGCTGCCTCTTGGAGCATCTGCCTACCTCTGTATTTGCGCATTACAATGCCTCATTGATCCTCCCTTTCATAAATCCCATTATCCATTCATATTTTGACTCTAAGAGATGTTTGCTCAGGTCACGTCTGCTGTGTCTAATGGTCCGGGGAACTTAAAAGCTTCCTGCCAGCAGGCACTTCCCACTATCGACTGTGGGCTTCTGGAAAAAGTATGTGGCTTTCTCACAAGTGTGGTTGGGTCCCCACCCCATTCCAAAGCTTCGGGTGTCACCTTGTCTGTAGACAAGATCACTGAGCTCTGAGTGCTGTGTCCAGCTATTTGTAACTTGAATCTGGAGACGCCAACCAGAAGGCTGCCCCTGCTGCCCCTGCTGCAGCTGCTGCAGCTTCCCTTGGACAGAAAGAGCAGCAGGAGGCCCTGTTGCCAGTAGGAGGGATGGCCCTTTTCTGCCTCCCGCTTCCATTCGGAATGGTTTCTGCTGTTTTAGTTTGACACAGGACCTTGCTATGTAGTCCAGACTAGCCTTGTAGTCGTGAGTCTCCTGCCCCAGCCTTCCAAATGCTGGGATTACAAGCCTGCCCCAGCACATTCAGCTTGGGTTTTCTTTCTTAAATTATGAGGTTGCTTCTCAGTTCCAGACAAGTTTTCTGTGCTGGTAGTGCTTGGAGGTCCACATTGTATTTCACCCCGACCGGCCAATGGCCATTTTGAGATCTGGAAATGCTTGTGTGGCAAGTGTTGGGCCATTCAACTTTACCTAGAAATTAAAAATAAAAAAGACTAAAGTCAGGTCTGGTGTTACAAGCCTGTATGGCAGCTATTGGAAAGAACGAAACAAGAGGATCACAAGTTCAAGACTTGCGTGGGCTACAGAACCAGTTTAAGGTCATCTTAGCCACCTTCGCCAGATTCATCTTAGCCAGACCCATCTCAAAATCAAAACACTTAAGAGGGTTTGGGAGTAAAGTTCAGTTGTAGAGTGCTTGCCTACAAATGTGTATGGTCCCAGGTTCAGTCCCAGTGCTAAAGAGAGAAAGAGAGAGAGAGAGAGAGAGAGAGAGAGACAGAGACCGAGAAAGAGAGAGTTTGCATGCCAGCAGCTAGTTTGCCTGTAACAAAGCCCTCCCTCTGAGTTGACTGTCTCTCTATTTCTATTTCTTCTACCATAATTCCTACCATAACTCCATGCCACATGCTGTGTGTCCCAATCTTACCTACTAAGCCACAGCTCGAATAATTCTGTTCTCTGTTTCTGGCAACTTTAATTTGCCATCATCCCTCGAAGATTAGTCCCCCACGCAGACGCAACACACACCTGTCAAAATGCACACCCATCTCTATCCTGCCGCATGCTTTAACACACCTTTGGATCTCTTGCTGTTTCTTCAAGCTGACCCATAGAAACAGGTTGTCTCTTCATTCCTCCTCTCCAGCCCACTCCTGCCTCAGAAAGCCCCTTCACATTCCTCCACGGGATCCCCACTCCTTTGGGCTCCTCATGTACCACCCACCCTTCCCTTCTGGTCTCTCCTCCCCAGATGGATACCACTTCCCCTTTAAGCAGAGATGCCTGGCATTCATTCTTAGGGTTCAGCTCTAGTCTTCCCTTCCCTGGGGCCTTCATTGGGGTCTCTGTCTCTTCCTGGCCTCATAGCTCCTGACACAGATTCAGAGTTACTGGTTCCTTTTCTTCCCACCAGAAGATGACGTTTCTCTGAGAGCAGGGACAGTGTGGTCACTCTGCTCTGAGTCTGAAGTGCCCAGTTCTGGGTGGGAAGACTCTGTCTTCTTGGTTCAGTTGGGCCTGTCTTCTCTCCATTCTTGCCTGTGGCTTTAGTTCGGCCAGGGCCCTCTCTTCCGTGGTCGAACAAACCAGGGTTTGGCTTATTTGGATTCCAACTGAGGTTGATGGCAGTAGATTTGGGGAAGAGAGAGACTTCTGGATATGACCTGGAAATGAAGCAACAGGACCCACTAAGGAGATGGATGAGACAGGGGACAGAGGGATGGTCAAGACCTGTCATCAGGATCTTCAGGTCCTAAATCCCTTATGTCAGAGCTTGTGAGCGTCTGGTTTCTTTTACCCCCAAACTTCACTTCACCTCCATCCCTTACTCATCTCTTGCAGTAGGAGACTGCTTATTCATTTCCCGGCCGCCCAGACTCCCGAAATAACCACACAGAAACTATATTAATTAAATCACTGCTTGACCCATCACTATAGCATATTCCTAGCAAGCTCTTACATATTAAATTAACCCATTTCTATTATTTTATATTTTACCATGAGGCTCATGGCCTACAGGCAAGGTTCCTGCGTATCTGTCCCTAGTGGCAGCTCCATGGCTTCTCTCTCACTCCGCCTTCTTTCTCCCAGCATTCAGTTTAGTTTTCCCCACCTACCTAAGTTCTGCCTTGCACGGGCCTAAGACAGTTTCTTCACTAACCAATGGTATTCACAGCATACAGAGGGGAATCCACACCCATCTCTTACATTCTTCCCTTAATTCCAAGCTGTAGCCACGAACATCAGTGTGTAGGTCCCTGGACTCCCCGTGGTCTCTGTCAGCTGCATCCCACCCTTCATCCAGCCAACACTTTCTGGTTCCTCGTTCTCACAGACACCACCTCTTTCAGGAAGATGGACCTGACGTCTCTCCTCTGGTGTCCCTCCTTGTATTCTTTACTGGCCCGACCCTTGCCTTCCACTCACACTGTTATTTCTACCTCCCCTCCGAGATTATAAATCTCCCAACAGAGGAGGTGGTGTCTTATTCATTGCAACAACACCCTGGGATAGCATAGTATATGGTCCACAGTGTAAACTTAATATACATTAAATAGCAAGGCTACCAGTGAGGTCCAGAGAGAGAAACTAGCTTTTTCAAGTCCCTGGACAGAAAGGAGAAGAGCTAGGATTCAAGTCTATATAAATAAGATATAGCATTTCTTTCTCTTTTTTTTCCCTAGAGAAAAAAAAATTAAGATGTGGATCCAGTTTTGTGGGCAAGGAACAGAAACCCTAGAAGAGGTTAATTGATCTCTCCCTTCCTGGAACTGGCATTGACAGGCAAGGCAAAGGCTGGGAGGAGTCAGGTGTCATCTGCCAGGGCAGGTGGGGCAGGAAAAGTCTGGATGGATGGAGGTGAGGCCATCTGGAAGGGACAGAAAGCAGCACTAGAGGAGGGAAGGGAGAGAGAATGCATGCATGTCCCACAGTGTACATAGAGGTCAGATAACAACTTGTACGAGCTGACTCTTTTTACCATTTGGGTCCCAAAAGTTGAACTCAGATCATCAGGCTTGGCAACAAGTCCCTTTACCCTCTGAGCCCTCTTGCTGGCCCTTGGAGGATGAGACTCCCTAGCTCAGGAATCTCTGCACATGAAGACGGTATTCCTGTGTGGATTTGTGAAAAATTATCTCAGGACGTTTCCTTCTCTCTCCTAAAAGTTGCTGGCTACGAAGTCTCTGCCATGTGAAAAAATACGAGGTCTTTATTTTAAACTTAGATCCTGGGGTTGATTTTCAAGAGTATGCCAAGTCTACGCTCCAAATCCACTCATTCCATCTGACCTGCAAGAACACATCTGCCCCGGGCTCGCCCCACCCGACTTCTGACGGTGGCATATGTCTGGTGCTTTTGATTAAAGAGAAGGGTTTGTTAGCATGTCATGTACAGTATATCAAAGGAGATCAGGCACCCGTCTGCAAGTCAGATGACAAAGGGGTGATCCGCCTGGGTACAGCTAAGCAGAGGTTGTGAAGCGTCAGCGCGAGGGATGAGTCATAATTTGGAAGCGTTCATTAGCAGCGGTTTAGGTAATAATCATGTAGGAGTCCCAGGGTCTTCGGCGTTCAGTGAAGCAAAGCGATTTCCCCAAACATCCATCTGTCCCGAGCACAGAGGAATTCCGACTAAATTGGAGAACCACCACGGTCAAGGAGGCTCTGCAACATTTGGCAATCATTTCCTAAACTGGGATTTCTCCAGCTGCTCGGTTTAGATGGATCTAGGTTAAGATCAGGGCTTTACCTTTAATCAATTCATGATGAAAAGCTTTTGTTTCTGAATAGCAAGTCTGCCCCCGACACCATACCCTTTGTATTTAAATCAAAATATACATGTTACACACACACACACACACACACACATAGTTACATACACTCAGAGAGAGATCAGTGGGGCCAGCAGGAAAGCCAATCTCTTTAACTGTTAATGTATGAAATAATTGACTTCCTCCCTGGGCCAACCTTTATATTTTCTGTATGTATCTCATGGGATGTCAGCTGTCCATCTTAGTGCTGAGACAGGAACAGAAATGAAATTTACTTCATGGAGTTCCTTCCAGACCTACTAAGTCCTGGTGACCCACAGTGCACATTTCAAAGTGCCCTGTGAGAAGCTGCTAGAATGCAGCCTTTAAGACCCCACTCACTGATCAGGACCCCCATCCTCAAGCACCAATGAGGAGGTCAGCTCTGTCGGTTCAACAATCGGACTTTCTCAAGCATACCATTCTTTACCTACTTCATGGTGCTCCCCACCACCATCTAGTGCTCCCCCTACCACCACCCAGTGCTCTCTTCCCACCACTTAGTGCTCCCTCCCACCACTCAGTGCTCCCCACCATCACCCAGTGCTCCCTTACTACCCAGTGCTCCCCACCACCACCCAGTGCTGCCCCACCACTTAGTGCTCCCCCATCACCACCCAGTGCTCCTCACCACCCACCCAGTGCTCCCCCACTACCCAGTGCTCCCCCACTACCCAGTGCTCCCCCACTACCCAGTGCTCCCTCATCAGCCAGTACTTCCCACTCCCCCAGTCTTGCCCCCCACCACCCAGGGCTCCCCACCATCACCTAGGGCTGCCCCACCACCACCCACCTGGATAAAATGACTGTTTTCCCTTTAAAAATAGTTCAACGAAGACTCTTTGGAGCTGTTTGTATTGGCCACTCTCATCAGATCACCTGTTGAGTGACCATGAGGGCAAAAGGTTCTGCCTGACCCCTGGGTACTTAAAGTCTACAGTAGATGTATTTCAGAGGAAGTCTTCAGCCATGAGTCTTCTGTCACGTGTCCAGTGTGTTTCCTGGTATGGCCTCCTTTAGCAAACAGTCTACCAGGTGGAGTGGCAGGTTCACAGGGGAACTCCCTTGTGCCCAGAGAGGAGGAGCTGCAGAGCAGGAGATGGAGGGGTGTTTCCTACACTGGGTCCTAGATAGCCCTATCCCCTCCCCCCAGCAGTATACAGAGGCTCCAACTGGCATGGCTGGGGATAAGCTGCCCTCTGCCCCCACAAATGTAATAATGTTTAAAACCAGGTATAGAAAAGCAGAACAGCTTCTGGGGTTAAATCCAGCCTGTTCATGGTGCCTTGGGGAAGCTGCAAGGAGAGAGTTGCCAGCTGTCTCCTGTATCTGGCAAGGGCCGCAGCACAGGGCTGCCTTCCCTCCACCTCGGCGATCTCTGACAGGGATGACTGGGGTGCACTGAGAAGCTGAGACCAGGCACTGCCAAGAAAGCTTGGTCAGTCTGTCCTGCTGCAAAGCCGAGGGTGGGGGGGCAACAGGGATGCCAAGCTTGCTTCTCACTTACTCAGTGTTGTCTTACACCAAGAAGCCTGGAGGAATTAGCCACTAATCCAGCCCATCAGAGCTGCGCTTAAAACCAGTCCTCCCATCCCAGGCTCTGACACGCTCCCTTCCCGTCCTGTGCCTGTAGCTGGCACCGATTATTTTTCTATTTGCAAGTCTTCGTGGCTATTTAATAGAAAAGCAGGAGCGGGGAGCCGGCTGCTCTTCCTTTACTCCAACGATCTCCACTAGATCAACCGACTGCATTTAAAGAAAAACGCTAACTCAATATTGATTAAAAGCACTTTTCAACAATTTAAAGAGCTTCCAACTTTTGTGGTTGTTTTGTTGTTGTTGTTCTGGGGAGAGATCTATGGGGTTGGGGGGCATTTGTCCATGTGGAGGCCAAAAGTCAACCTTGTGTGTCTTCCCTCAAGAGCAATCTGCTTGGCTTTTGAAGCAGGGTGTTTCTCTGGCCTGAAGTTCTCAGACTGCGCTAGACAGGCGTGTCTCTTCTCATCCAGTGCTGGGATTATATACGGACTCCATCTTACCTGGCTTTTTCAGTTGAGCATTGAGGGCAGAATGCAGGTCCTTGCGTTTGCTGTTTGTGTGGAGAGCGCATTAAAGACTGAGCGGTTTCTTCAGCCCTTGATTTTTTTTTTTTTTTTGAGACAGAATCTAAATAAATAGCCCAAGCTAACCCCGCACTCAAAATCCTCCTGTCTCGACTTCTCGAGAGCTAGGATATGTGTGTGCCATCACAACCTGCGCTAGGAACACCCACCTTAGAAGCCAAAATCATATTCAATGACAAACTAGAAGTAAATGGGATTTGAGATCCCTGCTTTCTCCTTTCCTTTGGTTCTCCATCGCTTCCACAATTCCTGAGCCTCTACTACAGGTGGTACTCAACATCATAAACAATGAGGTAAACCCTAGAGGGGTTTACTGCTTAGCAGTTACCATGGTTACCAAATTAGGCTGTTTCTCCTAATGCAATCAGCTTGAAGAGAGGAGAAGGAGTAGAGACTAGCACACCAGTTTGTGTCTGTCATAATTTTCATCTCCCCCTCTCCCGTGGTGCTTTTGATTAAACCCAGGGTTTCAAATACACTAGGCAAATGCTCTTCCATGGAGCCACTTCCCCCCAATGCAACTGGTCATTGTTTTCAGGTGGCTGAATTGCACTCTTTGATTGGTCCACCGGGTAAGGCACACACTGTGGCAGGCACTCCTGTCAAGTACTTGTGATGTCTCAAAGACTTTTCCTCACAAGACATAGGACAAGTCAGGTAAGACCAGCCCCTCAGCAGGTAATTTGTAATCTCTAAGTCCATCTGAGTCCCATAGGTGCTAAAGTGGCGGTGGGAGGGAAGCCTCCTCCCAAACATAGTGCCCTAGATTGGCTTCTGTTGCTCTGATAAAGAACCATGACCCAAAGCACCTTAAGGAGAAGGGAGTTCCTTTAGCTTCCGGTTCCAGATTATAGAGCATCACTGAGTCTAAGTGACGGTGGCAGGAGCCTGAAGCAGCTTGTTACGTCATAGTCACAGTCAGCGTCAGACAGGGAGAGTCTGCTCCCAAGAGCTCAGCTAGCTTTCTCTACCCCTATGCAATCCAGGGCTCTGAATCAGGGAATGGGGCTGCCCACTTTGAGGCTGGATCTTCCCACATCAATTAAAGCAGTCAGGACAATCCCCCCAGAGACACACCCACCGGACCTGGACAATCCCTCACTGAGATTCTCTTCCCCAGGCTGTGTCGAGTTGCCCATCAAATTAACTGTCACTCATGACTATGCCCAAGGCATGTGGTGTGCAAAAGGACAGCCAGGCTAGAACCACAAATATCCTAAGCCAAATATCCTAAAGGTCTTCTCCTTCCCCTCTGGGGGTTTTATTCGTCTCCTTGTTGCAGCCCCTGACCTTGGAGAGTGCCCAAGTGTGTGGTCTTTTTGATGCGAACCCTGAGGAAGGCAAAGAGGGAAGAACAGCCAACTCCTCCGTGCTCTCTGAAAAGCCATTCTCTCGTCCTCCTTTGCTCACTAGGAATAGCTGTGCTTGCTCCATGAGGCACTGGAGATGGGAATAGACTCTACACAGACACACACAGCCACCCTCCAGCTGCCTTTCCCTGAGGGTAAGCTGAGTGACCACCTGCAGTGTGTGCCGGGAGGGTCTGGTGATGCCTGCGTTCCCACTCTCATCGGTGTAGCAGCCTTGGGATCTGGAATCCTAAGTGTGCATTCTTTGGTCCAAGACAACCAGGAGAGCCATGCTGGTTGACTGACCCAGTCCCCTCATAACATTTCTGGTGTAACCCAATTAATTCATTATCTGGGATGCAAAGTGAGAGGACTTCTGGAAGATACAAATGCTTTTCCACCACTGTGCCAGGACTCTTGAAAGAGATCTCACCCATCCCTCAGAGGGCCTGGCATGCATACGTGAAGGCGGCCGTTTTGTTACCATGAGAGAGAGCAGGTTGGCTTGTGGTGGTGAGAGAGACTAAGAAGTCTGTTCATCACTTGCTCCCTAAGCCAGCAAAGCAAAGCAGCAGCACAGCCCACCCGGCTCCTTCTGCTCTTCAGGTCCTAAGAGTTCGTAAATCTCTTTATTATCTGAGGTCTTCTGACTTGGGTTTTCTATTTCTTGACCCTAAGCAGAGATTAAACAGACAGAGTATCTTTCCTGGAAAAGGGAAAGAGGAGCCAGTTGCTCTCTGGAGTACCACACACCTCCAAACTACCCCCCCTTTTTTGGATAAAGATGATTATTGAGCAAATATATTATGAATTTAACTCTAAATTAGGAAGTTGAAATAGATAGTCAGACCCCATGGGCACCAGGAATCCCTCTCCCAAACACATAAATCACTCAAAGGACTGAACGAGGCCTGGGACACAGACAGAAGGAAGCAGAGGCATGATTGTGTTAGCCTGGGCTACCTAATCTTTGAACAAGTTTATTTTCCCAGCGTTTGACACACTCGCAATGATGTTCCATTTGCTGTAAGTTTGGCCTTTTTAGCAATAGCCCTCCCGTCACACGGCACCCCAGCTCCTAACGATGAGGGAGAGTCTCAGGAGGCCCACAGTCACATAAGATGACTTCCCACCCCGGTACCACAGCCTACCCACCACGTGTATTTTCCACACCACTGTCCGTGCCAGAGCCTCACAGCAGACTTAAAACATTTAAGCTCCAGGATCCAAGATAAGTCTTTTTTTAAATAAATAAAGATAAGCCAAGACATGACTGCCCACTTGGATGTTTCTCCGGCCTTGGTTCTTTTATCTTCTTTGGCTGCGAGAATGAGCTGCATCTTGAACCTGAATTTGAACCTGAGTGTGCTTGGTACGGCTCCAGAAACATCAGGCCCATGGGTCCTCCAGATCACGGAGGGGTGTGCTTCCTTGACAAGAAAGAATTCCAGGGGTCCTTGGGAATCCTGGGGTTATCAGAGGCCTCTGCAGTCCCAGTAGGGGAGGCATCCAGATAACTTCAGCCAGCGCTGTGCCTCCCTGGTCCACACTTGCAAACTGGAGCTAACATGGGGCTCCCAGGGCTCATCCAGAAAGTTCTGAGGTGGAAGTGCTTGCAGCGAGGCAGAGATATGAAAAGCCTCCATTAGACAGCTGCTTCAGGAGAGGCCCTCAACCACCCTGTGTGACAGGGTCACACGTCCCTGTCTATAGTCCCCAGAGTCCCTTCCTTTTTGCAGCCTTGGGTTGGTGGGTGTAGCAACATTTATGCAAGACCCAGATGCCTTTGTGCTATCCCCCAAATGCCTTCCATGATTGGACAATTGGTCTCTCTGGAAACCTGTGAAAGCTTTGGAAGGTGGGGCCCACTTGGAGGAAGCGGGTGACTCAGAGGAGGTGGGCTTTGTGGTTTATAGCCTGGCCCCATTTCCTGCTTTCATAGAGATGGAAGTGAAATGTCTCATGTTCTGCTTTGACACTACTCTCACACCATGGCAGCTCGCCGTGATGAACTGCACCTTCAGACCAGGAGCCAAAATAAACCTTCCTCCCTGGAACTGCTTGTCAGGTATTTTATCATCGACAGCAGCAAGGACTGCACAGGGCTGCTCCTTCTCAGAGAGCATTTCCAGCTTTGCCCCAGCCTCAGCTCCATCTTCGGTTTCTGTTCTGCAACCAAAGCTATCCAGAATATAACGGCACAATGTGGTGCTCTGTGCACAGAAAGATCGCCTACTGCCGGCCACTCCTGCCGCTGTATCTGTGTCCTTCCCTGGTGGACCAGCACAAAGCACTGAAAACCACCGGTTCTGCACGACGGTTATTCCCAAGAGTGTGGCCCTTGATGCCAAGCAAACATTGTCAATTCCCTTCTTAGTCTCTCCCATCGACGCAGAGAGGTGTGAAGAGGCTCAGGGACAGTGATGGGAAGCAGTCCTCGGTCAGGTTTCTGTGTGATCCCTAATCCAGGGCCAATGCCACCCATATCTCTACCCGGTAACTCTGGCAAGGGTCTCTTCTCTTGCCGTCAAGCTGTTGAGTGGCTGTGTCCTGCTCTCCTTTTGTGGGAGACCAGTTGTTGGGTTCAGACTGGCAGCTGCTGTGCCCAGGGCCTGGCTGCATCTGATGGTACCTCTCCGCTCTCTGCAGCTGGGCCAGGTGAACCGAAAGAACATCGGAACCTGCAGACAAACGCCAGGCAGGAACGGGTGGGTAGCTAACTGCCCATGGCAAGCTGCCGCATAGCTAGTTCCTTGGAAACACCCTTGCGTTCATCTCTCTTCCCTGTCGCTGCTGTAATGCTTTCACAAAAGTGACTTCTGGGAAAAAGCATTTTCTTTTTAGGTCACAGTTCCAAGTTACAGTCCACAATGAATGACAGGGAAGTCAGGGCAATGGGGGCCAGAAGCAACTGGTCACACTACAGTAGCAGAAGAAGGCGTGAATGAGTGCTCAGCTCAGGGTCCCCACAAAATAGCTGAGGGTGGGGCTACATCAGTCAATTAAAGCAATCAAGATAACCCTCCATGACATAGACTCTATATCATCAAAACCTGATGATCCTAGGTTTTGCCAACAATGAGGCACCAAGCATCACGATTGCCTCCTGGAGAGAGGGATGCTCCTAAAATTGGGGAAGCTAGGGAAGTTAAAGGTTAAGGAGCTTGTGAAAGCGACTAAGATCCCCAGGGCTCCTCCCCAACGGCTACTAAGCAGTTAATCACTGCTGATGGGGGAGACTGCAGCGGAGCCACCTGCGAGTTGTACAGAGCTCCAGGGATGCGGCTTTTGTGACCTGTCACTCACACTGGGGCAGGCCTTTGCGTCACCCACACTCCTGTGAGTGACTCAATGAACTCATGAATTCCCCACTAGAGGTGCACAGAACCAAGTCTGTCCTTAGGGCCCTATCTGGAATGAAGAGGTCTGCTCCCACTCTCCAGGGAAAAGTCCCATAAGTGCCTTAGAGTCCCTTTGCACGGCCAGTCCTGTGCTCAGGGCTTCAGCACCAGGCAGAATGACTTTGGATGCTTCGTGGCCAGTCGAATTCCAGAATCTTGCCCCAGCTCCCACCCATGAGCTCTCTCCTAACACCTTCACACCTAGTCTTTAAGGTCCTTTGGCACGGCACATGTGTCTGTGTGACTCTTTGATTAAATTCTATTGGCACCAAGAGACTTGGAGGCCAGGTCTGATTTTGCTGCCTCCTATGCCCTGAAACAATTCTAACACCTAGAAGAGGCCCCATTATCTGCAGAATGGTTAACTCAGTGGAGAAATGGATGATTTTTCCTACCTCATTAGAGAAAATTAAAACAAAACATTTTTTAAAGAATAAAACGCAGGGACGTGCTCAGCATCCTGGGGTCTGAAGGAACCATCAGGGGTCAGGCTTTAGGGCTCTGGGACTTCTGGGACTTTCCAGCAGATTGCCTGTTATCTGAGGATAAAATTAGGGTCCACTACACAGGGGTATTGTGAGGATGAACCACATGCAAAGCGATCTAAGCAGTGCCTGGCCCCGGCAAGCACTCAGGCTTCAGCAAGAGGCTCTTTGGTAAGAGACGGCTGATAGGAGGGTAAAGTTGAGAAACTTCCAATAGAATTTCTATTTTTGCTTCAAGTACACAGTGAGTTATCTGCAGGTGACGGGAGAGAAGATTGAGATCACGATCACAAAACAAGAGCTGCAGGGCCAAGTGGAAGGTCCAGCTGAAGCGGACCATGGGTCTGGAAGAGCACCAGCTGGCAGAGTCGAATTCCTCCTGCAACTGTCATCAGCCAGCCAAGAGAAGGGGTGGGGTGAGGACCGGGGTTCATCCAGGACTGGAGTTTGCAAGGAAGCACTCTCAGAATAAAAACTAAGCAGGATCCTGGCTGAAAACTTAGACCCGATCCACGCTACAAATTTAGGCTACAACGGAGGTAACACTTCAAACTAGAACCTAATTATTCTTCAATACACAAGAATGAGGCTATCGCACAGCTCTTAAAGGGAAAAATAAAATGAGTTTTTGCTAGTTTAGACTCACCAATGTAAATTATGTATTCATTAAAGTCGAGGGTGAGAGAAAATGAAGCGAACAGTAGATGGCAATGCCCATGACCTTAGCATCGGTGAGGACTCTCTGAATGTAATGACCAATTCAGAAACCATAAAGCAAAATGACTAGAGAAAGTTTAAAACTTCAGTGTGCCAGGAAAAAAAAAAACATGGACGTACGTCCTGAGAGAGGGAACTGGGAGAAGACATTTACAGCCAAATTCACAAAAAAAAAAAAAGGATCTAGCTTCAACATAAAAAGCGCTTTCCAGTCAGTGAGAGATGGGTGTCCTAGATAAAGAATATACATAAGCATTTACTAATGAGCAAATGAAATGGTTAGGAAAACCAGCAAAATATTAATCCAAACAGCCCAATTTAAATCTGTGAGGAAAGGGTTAGTTATTCAATAATGCTGAAAAGCCCAGAGTGGTATTGCACACCTTTAATGCCAGAGTTCTGGTGGCAGAGGCAGGTGGGTCTCTGTGAGTCCCAACCTGGTGTACCTAGTGAGTTCCAGGCTAGCCAGGGCTACATATTGAAACTCTGTCTCAAAATGATGAGGATGGTGATGATGGTGGTGGTGGTGGTGGTGATGGTGATGGTGATGGTGATGATGATGATGATGATGGTGATGATGATGATGATGATGATGGTGGTGATGATGATGATGATGGTGGTGGTGGTGATGGTGGTGATGGTGATGATGATGATGGTGATGATTATGGTGATGGTGATGGTGGTGGTGATGATGCTGGTGATAATAGTGATGATAAAACTGAACAGACTGTTGAAATTTTTAATTGGATACTTCATTAATGTTGCAAGAGAAATGCAAGAATTAAGGGTTTAAGTTTAAATGAGGAAATTACAGAAGTTCACAGGGAATATGTATTTTTAAAAGATGATGCTACTGGGCAGTGGTGGCGCACGCCTTTAATCCCAGCACTCGGGAGGATCTCTGAGTTCGAGGCCAGCCTGGTCTACAAGAGCTAGTTCCAGGACAGGCTCCAAAGCCACAGAGAAACCCTGTCTCAAAAAAAAAAAAAAAGATGATGCTATGCAAAAGAAAACAACCACAAAACTTTACTAATGGAAGAGTCCACTTTCCTGAAATGACTTAACAGTCAAAACCATAGGGCCAGGGGAGTGGAGGACAGAAGTTACTGTTGAAAGTTACAGTGTTCCAGTCCTACTGAAAGAAGACATGTCAAGACAAACGATGTTTATGGCTGTGTGACATTATAAATGTGTTTAAATATCACCAGAAAGCTGGGCATGGTGACTCACACTGTAATCCAGCACCTGAGAGGCTGAGCAACAGGACGATGAATCTGAGACCAGCCTGAGCGGCAAAGTGAAAACCTGTCTTAAAAAAAATCAAAGCAAACAAGAGCACACACTTAGACCTACACATTTACACACAGTATAGATAAATACGTACTATTTAAAATCACCAACTGTACACATAAACGGTGAGAATGGCAAATTTTGTGTTCTGTGTATTTTACCACAAAGATATTGGGGAATGGGTTGAGGTGAAATAGAAAATTACATCCTTATGGTCAGTATGTCAGTATGGAGGAAATCTTTCATCTTGTAACTCACACAATTTCTACTACAAAAAAATCTAAAACTTCAAAAGGTAATATATATTCAAAGTCAAAAGACAAACAAGGTTAAAATTTTCACAGCACAGTAAGCAGGGGCTCCTAATAATGCATAAAGAACTACAGCTTCCATGACAAGATTCTTCCCTTTTTTTTAAAAAAAAAAAATTTGTTTTGGTTCTTTGTTTTGTTTGGATTTGGGTTTTTCCTCTTAAATTTGGTTTTGTTTTAGGGGGAGGCTGCAAGGGCAGAGAATGGGTGGGAGGGGAGAGGGAGATGAGTGGGATCAGAACCCATAATGTGAAATCCACAAAGAATCAATAAAAATTTTAAAAAGAGGCCGGGTGGTGGTGGCGCACGCCTTTAACCCCAGCACTTGGGAGGCAGAGGCAGGCGGATCTCTGAGTTTGAGACCAGCCTGGGCTACAAGAAGCTAGTTCCAGGACAGGCTCCAAAGCTACAGAGAAACCCTGTCTCAAAAAACCAAAAAAAAAAAAAATTAAAAAGAAAAGAATTTCAGAAAAGTAACGAGAAAGACATCATTAGGAGCAAGCGTTCGGTGAAGGACACAAAGGCTGTGCAGAAGAAATTTATGTAAAATGAAAAGATGTTCAGCTTAGTCTTGCTAACAATCAAGAGATGGGAATTCAAATCTTGCTAAAAATTAATTAAACACTCCGAGAATAGCAAACTTGGGCATGTGTGTGGGGAGATGGAACTTGCCACATCTCATGGGTGGGAATGTGATTTGTATAATTTACCTGTGTATATCAAAATCTTTAAAACTTCCACCATTTGACCAGTCATTTTCTTCCTAGAATTCGTCCCAAGGAAGTCATCACATCCCTCTCCACAGAGCTGTTAGTGGCTGCTTGAGGACCTCATAGCTAACGGGTCCAAGCAACCTTTACGTCGAATACAGTGATTGGTCAGTTGGTTGTTGGCAGACCTACAGAAAGGAATGCTCAACTATCCTTAAAAATAATGTCAGAGTGTTTATTGGCATGTGCAAAGATTCCCAATATACTTTGAAGTGACTAACGTAAATTCCAAAATAGTTCGAGTAAATATATCATGTGGAGAGTGGTCCCCTCTGAGAAGTTGGTCTCCTTGGCTCTATGCAGTTTTCTCTATGTTGCTCAAAGCTTTTTCATAAGCAACCACAGTCTTGTAATCATAAGATACATAGTAAGTGCTGTTTTTAAAAGATTGATGTGTTTATCTTATGTGTATACACATGGATATTTGAGTGTGTGTGTGTTCACCACCTGTGTGCAGGTGCCTTCAGGGGCCAGAAGAGGGCATGGGACCCTCTGGAAGAGCAGCCAATGCTCTTAACCACTGAGCCATCTCTCCGGCACCCACCCTTTTAAACTATCCATATTTTGAGTTGAATAAAAAACTTTTAAGAACAAAATACCATACTCTTCAGTAGTCCAGGCTTCTTGGGTCTCTCTCCAACGCATCAGCTACTGCTCCTGCCTCAGTAGCTCATGACCATTTGTCCAGCCTCTCTTCCTGGCTTTCCACAATCTATACTATTTCTGGGCAGAAAGACCAGCCACACAGGGGGCTCATTTTCTTTTAATCCTGCCCCTCTCTCTCCCTTGGGTCTGCTACAGCCAAGCCACTTGAGGGCTCATCCCCCACTGTGGCAGTGATACTGTGACCACAGGGACCTACCAGATAGAATGCAGGCCCCAGGACACCATTTCCTGGAGTTCCCATTAGCAGTCCCCCTAAGTGGGGCTCATATGTCCAAACCATATGACCAAACTCCATGAGCCCTCATCTGAAATGTCCCCCTGCCTGTCCTATTCTGGTTACACTTTGATACTTACTTGGATCTCTTCTGGATCAGGACCGTAGCTCTCCACCCCAAGGATGCTCTTCACATCTGCATGTACCCTTACTATGGATACATGACATTACAGGGTCCTGACCAATCAGAGCGTACTGTTCCTGACACCTTCATATCCCTTCCCTCCTGACCCCTATCATCATCCCCTACAAATGCTAAAAACGGCCTTTCAGAAAGAGAAGAACTGGGCCACCAGGGCGACTCACATCAGAGGTCTCTCCCACCCGTGACAGTGTACAAAGGTTGATTGTTTCCCTGGTGTGCAAAGGACATAGTTACTGAGCAGCAAACGCTCGCAGTACAGTGTCCACCCCAGCTCCTCTCCCAGCAGATCCCCTGGCATAAGGGTTCTGCTCATCCCTCCCCACTATGGAGACACCCATTTTGTGGCAAATACTCACATTCTTGACCTAGGGGTCCCTTGATAACTGTATCTTCAAATATGGTTGGCTTTGCTATGTGAAGCATTTTCTCTTGTAGGAGGATGTGCACTCCTGTGGGTGGCCCCCAGGACACCTTCTGGCCAACAGGTCTCAGTTTCCGCAGCAATTCTGCCAAACACTGAAAGAGAGGGAGCAAGATGGAATGTGTAGGGACCACTCTTCAGAAAAGCAGGCTTGTCTGCTGCAGACAATGCTGCCAACACGTAAGCTTGCAGAGAGACAGCCGCCCTCGCTGCAGAAGATGGTGACTATCTGGGCTGTCTGCGGTAGCTGTCCCAAAGGGCAGGGTCTGGCACCACCTGGCAATGACTGCCTGAGGTATTTGGTGAGTCCCAAAGCCCAAGGACTGGGGAAAGGGCGGGGATGTCTCCAGTTAGTGTTTAAGGGACAGGAAATTCCTAGTGGCAAGATGACCTCATGCTGACAGGGCTGGGGCGAGCCGACCTGCCCCGGGCTCATCTGGGACGCCATACCTTGTCTCAGGATGAACCAAGTCCACAGACCACTGGTTCTTCTGAGGAGGACAGGGCCCAGAAAAAATCTTCAGATTCTTAGAGAGATAAGAATTTCTCAGATCTGGGAGCCCCATTCCCACACAAACAGGCAGCCCCTGGTTCAGCTTTCCCTCTGCACCCGTCCCTGTGGGTACCAAGAAACCAGACCCCACTCCCAGGTGTCAAAGGCCAAATTCACTTGAATGATTCCTTCATCTTGGATAGAGCAGTGACTCAAGCAAGTCAGGCTTGCTGTCTTTAGGAAGGGGATTTGGACTGGAGGCATGGCCTTGCAGCAGGAAGCCAGGCAGAGAGAGGGGCAGGCAGCAGTAGGTAGCTCTGGTCAAACTGGCTCATTCCCTTACCTTGGACCTGGATCAGGATGTGGGGGAAGGCGGGCTGCAACTCTGAGGACCCTGTCTAGGACATCTTTGGATTGGGGAGTCACCCTCTGAGACTGAGGGCTGCAGTCACAGGCCGGGGCTAGGATGAAGCACAGTGATGGAAGTGTGAAGGATCTTGCTCTGCCTGGGACAGAGTGTCCTAAGGATGGCCAAAGGGAAGAGGGCTCCTGAGGGGGTGGTTTGCTCTCTGCTGAGAGCAGGCTCCTGGCGCTCATTCCCTCAGCACAGGTGCCATCACATTCCTTGGTCATTAATAAAAAAAAAAAAAAAAAAAACCACTGATACCTGCTATGCGGCACTCAGGTGGTGGAGAGAACACTATGACTCAGACAGAATCTATGCCCTCAGGACACTCCCAGCCCATTGGGGAAAATAGACAAAGAGAGATGTCATCCCTGCAGTGAGCTGTGTAGGGACAGGATATTCACACAGAGGAGAGGCACAAAGGACAGGGCTGGGTGAGCCCAGGAGACATCACCCAGGGCTTAAAAGTGGAACTCAAGTTCCAGGCAGATCTGGGCTTGAGTGTCAGCTCCACCCTAACATAACACTGAGAAAGCCATTTAACCTGAGCTTGGGATCCTGGAACGCCAAAAAGACATGAGAAGGCTCTTCCGGTGATGCGGTGTGGAGGTGACATTCCTGGGCTTTCCATGAAATGCTCAGCCAGGTGCCCCATGTCAGCGAGGGGCGTGTTGCTAAGGTGATAGGGAAGGCTATGTGGGACCAAGTGGCGGGGGCTGGAACTTTTGGCGGTGGAGGTAGAGGCTAGGGTAGCAGGCTGTGTGTGCAGAGAGAGGGGGAAGCTAACACTGTTGCTTTCACAGCCCACGGAGTCTGTCTCTCACAGGAAGGGAAAGAAACTGTCTGGTGAGGAAAACGGGGTCTGAGCGGGTGAGGTTGAAACCATTGGGAACCATCATGCTGGAGGGGGGTGCGTAAACCTATCAGGAGGAAGTACCAGAAGTGACAGGTCTGTCAAAAGACCAGCAGGGCAGATGTTGAACTAATATTCTGGGGTGTGTATGTATACTCATGGAGCAGGGGCTCACACGCACACACGTGTCAATGCATGCAGAGACCAAGGTCAAAGCCTTCCTCAACCGCTCTATTATTTTGAGCTAGGGTCTTTCACTTAGCCTGGACCTCCCCAGTTCAGCTAGATTGGTCGGTCAGCAAGCCCTGAATTCACACGGGAATTCACCTCCCAGCTCTGGGATCAGAGGTGTGCAATGTCACACCTGCCTTTTTTTTAAAGTGCTAAGGATCAAACTTCAGTTCTCATGCTTACGTAGCAAGCACTTTGTGGGCTGAGACACACACACACCCGACACACACACACACACACACACCGATTATCTAAGATTTTAGTGGGTCAGTCAGCAGAGCTGATGGGGCCCTGGAGGGGACAGGCTGAGAGAGAATCCACCCGAGCCTTTTGTCGAGGAAGTTGGCTATCAGTTCTCACACTTGGTACCCAGCCTGGCACGGAGATTTAATCCACTAGACAGTCTTAATTCTCTCTCCTTTAAGGAATTTCACTTATTTGTTTT
Organism: Arvicola amphibius; assembly: GCF_903992535.2. Taxonomy (NCBI): domain Eukaryota; kingdom Metazoa; phylum Chordata; class Mammalia; order Rodentia; family Cricetidae; genus Arvicola; species Arvicola amphibius. The sequence goes on along the minus strand of NC_052058.2, from coordinate 153,190,888 downwards.
TGCTGTGGCAGACAGGAGTGCCACAGCACACACACAGAGGTCAGAGGATAACATTCCAAAGTCAGGATCAAGCCCAGGTCATCAGGCCGGGCAGCAAGGACACACTCTGAGCCATTCCTGGATGCTGTTCTTGAAGTGCACGCGTGGGGGGACAGGGGAAAAGAGACCAAGTTCTAAATTCGTGAGGAAAAGTGCTGGGAGAATTGCTGCAGATTCTAGACATCGCTTGCTCTATCCACTGCTCTTAGAGATGCAAGGCTCCAGTGCAGCCTCAACCTCAGGACAAGAACCATGACTGGCCTGACCTGCTTAGAGCAATCCAGCTCCCTTTGCTTTGGTTGGTAAAAAGAGACAGGTTTTTGTTGTTGTTGTTGTTTTAGGGGGGTAGGTGTTTTTTCTTGGTTTCTGATTTGTTTGTTTGTTTGTTTGTTTGTTTGTTTCTGCCATCCCTCTTTCCTTCTACCTTCAGCCGCTGGTGTTAAAAATGAGCAGACGGGCAGCAGCTGTCAGTCATGAGGGGCAAAACCCCAACATGCGGAGGACGAGGATGGTAGAGCACAGCCCCAGAAGGAGCCTGTGTCGTCCACGGCACCGGTGGCTGTTTTCAGATTTCTGGTTATGTAAATGACTGGCACTTCAGATTGAGCCATCAGCCGGTGTACTGTCGCTTCCAGCTGAACATGTCCAAACTGGCACATGTAGAGCTGTCACGTGACACGGCTCACACTGCAGTCAGCATGGACGGACCTCGGGGACTGTGGAGTGTGACCTCTTGTTAGCTGGGGAGGCTGACGGCCTGGGGAGAGAGCTGAGGGTCTTGAAGGTTTTGAAATATGGCTTCTGAGGACTTGAAAAGACAGCATTTCAAGCCACGGGAGTCCAGGATGTCTCTCCAGGGGACTTTTGCCATCTCCATTCCTGCTCCCTGACAAATTCCACCCATGGTTTTTGTTGCTCTGTCATGGGAATTCCAGAAGCCCGTCATGTTTCTGGTTAAGAGTCTGTAGTCTCAACCAGTGATGGCTACTTTCCTGAGTGTGTGTGTGTGTGTGTGTGTGTGTGTGTGTGTGTTGTACAGGACTATCCTCCAGGCCAAGGCCAAGCAACCAGCATCTTAGGAATTCATGTGTGCCAACTTGCAAAAGATTATTCCAGTTGAGTTTTGTTTTGTTTTGTTGCTTAGTTTTTGGGGTTTTGATGTTGTTGCTGTTATTGCTTTGAGACAGGGTTTCTTTCTGTTACAGCTCTGGCTGTCCTGGAACTCATTCTAAAGACCAAGCTGGCCTCAAATTCACAGAGATTTCCTGACTCTGCCATCCAATGGTTGAGATTAAAGATCTGCCCAGCTGAACTTCTTGACTGTCGTTGTACCCTCATGAAATGGTCCTGTCCCTCACCTGAGCATTCAGCTGCTCTTCCCAACCCCTTGTGGTCAATTCTATCCTAACTGCATTGGCCTTGGATTCAAAGCGGAATCAGAGAATGTAGGCTGCGAAGGACTACTATACATCTATGTACACTACAATACATCTATGTATGCTACTATACATCTATGCATGCTGCTATACATCTATGCATGCTACTATAAATCTATGCATGCTGCTATATATCTGTGCATGCTACTATACATCTATGTATGCTACTATACATCTATGTACACTACTATACATCTATGTATACTATTATACATCTATGTATACTATTATACATCTATGTACACTATTATACACCTATGTACACTATTATACATCTATGTACAATACTATACATCTATGCATGCTACTATACATCTATGCATGCTACTATACTTCTATGGGGGAGTTTATTCATGAAGGGTCCACACTTTCTAGCTTGGCTGTTTAAAGCCACCCTTCCTCACCCATTGCTCTGTAAGTAAGCATAATAAACCCCTTGTTTCCCCAGGGTGAATGGTGATATAACTGAACTTTGGTTTGTCATTGGAATCATAGAAAAGGGGAGCCATGCTTATTGGTCCCCACTTTGAACACAGAAAAGTTTGTTTATGGGTCCACATGTATGGAGGTGAACATGGAGGCGGGAGGTTGACATCAGGAATCTTGGGTGATTCTCCACCTATTCATTAAGACAGGGTCTCTCAGTTGAACCCAGGGCTCACTAAGAAGGCGACTATGGCAGCTGGATCACTCCATATCACCTCTTCTAGCCTCCCGAGCACTGGAATTACAGGCAGGCTGCCAGCCCCACTGACATTTACATGGGTCCTGGAGTCCGAACACCGCTCCTAACATTGGATAGAACTGAGCCATCGCCCTAGCCCTTCGCTAGTGGTTTCTAGAGCTTCAATCACTCATCCGAAGGAAGGTACAGCGTCTTCCTTCCACATGGACAAGGGACTGTGCAGGCTGGAAATATCTATCACACTGCCATCAAGGGCAGCAGCCATTAAATGCCTTATTCTGTTGAGGGTGCAGGGGGAGGTAGGGAATCATTAGCAGATTTGTTCCTTGTGCCTCCCAGCAAGCCTTGCCAGTAGTGGCTACTCTCGCTGGGAACCCTCTGGACTCTCAAGATTGAACTTCACATTGATGAGACTGCTATTACAATGTAGACAGAAGTTTCTGTCCTGCCTGATCCCGCAGCCATTCAGTTCCCAACAAAACACACAGAAGCTTATTTTAATTATAAACTGTTTGACCTTTTAGCTCAGGTTTATTATTAACTATCTCTTATAACTTAAATTAACCCATGGTTCTTGTCTATGTTAGCCATGTTAGCTTGGTACCTTTTACCAGTGAGGCATTCTCATCTTGCTTCCTCTGTGTCTGGGTGGCAACTGTAGCCTGAGCCTTTCCTCTTCCCAGAATTCTTCTAGTCTGGTTGCCCCACCTATACTTCCTGCCTGGTTACTGGCCAATTAGCATTTTATTAAACCAATACAAGTGACAAATCTTTACAGGGTATGAGAGCATTACCCCACAGCAGGAAAGTCCTTTCTCTGTCCTGTTACTGTCTTGATTGGTTATCCTTTGTACCTGAGGGTACAGATTTAGATCCATACTGGCTGCATGTTCAGCCTTGGCTCCTGTTGAACTTAGAAAACATTAGAGTTAGAGAGGGAATGTATTGTATTTTCTGATTATTTGAGTATTTGGTTCAAATTTCTCACATATACACATACATATACATACACCTCAAGTCCCCTAACCATTCCAAACTTTGGGAAATTGCTGCTGCCCATCTGATCATTTTAGTTGGACTTTGGCAATGCCTGCCAGGTAGGGGTGTGTGTGTGTGTGTGTGTGTGTGTGTGCATGTGTGTGTGTGTAATGGGGAAGTACATTTGATTGATTTAACTTTGTGAAGGACCAAAGTTCCCAGGGACCATCTATCGGTCCAGATGAATAATGTACTTTTAGGAGGAACAGCTGAAATCCTAACCACAGAGTACTTCTCCCAAGGGCTCTTGGGACTCCCCTACTCCTTTCTTGTAGACTAGACAGCTGCCTTGGTATCTCAAGCCAGCCCACCATAGCATCATCAGGACACAACATGGTGACAGACATCTGGTGGGGTCCTCAGCCACCTTTAAAGGATAGATAAATGTTGACCTCAAGTTTATTTAGTGGCATTTGAGTCTGTGGTTAGAATTCCTTGCTTTTAGCATAAGGCATATTAATGATAGCTAATAGAGTTGTAGACAGTGTGCTTTGACTAAGATAGATGAATATTAATTATTTAAGCCCATATAAAGAACTACAATCAAGCCAAGTAGAGTAGGAATTGGAAAGCATCTTACGGATATTTAAGAGGAGGTCAGGGCTGACCTGGGGGAGGCGGTTTCAGTAGGACTTGAGAGAAGTCCAGTAGCTAAGGGTTGGGAAATAAACGGAGAACCCAAAATGGACAGGGCCCTTTGAGAGCACTTAATTGCGATAGGACAGTGTGATGTCTTCAGGCACCTGGCAATTGTTTACTGCCCAGCCCAACCTCATACCTAAAATAACAGTAAAATCAGTCTATCACATTGCACCCAGAGAAGGCACCTGGGCCAGCACTTTCAGCTCAATTGCTTTCCAGCAGAGCAGGAAAAAGAAAATCAACAAAGCAGCGCACTCTATATTCAAAACGCAGAGTCTCAGAAAGGAGGGTCGTTATCCTCCCCAAAGGCCGTACCTGACAGAGCCTCAAACGTACAAGGACAGATGTTTTCATTGTAATCACATCTGATCACAATGACAATGGCTTCTATGCTTGGAGGACAGTATGCTACCAAAATCACACATTTCTGGGGGGGGGGGTCCATAGACACCCCCCCAAGCCCAGGATGGGGTGTCATGAACCTCGGCCCTATAGTCCCAAACTCTGGGGCTGAGGGTTTGGCGAGGGGTTGTGAAGAGAGGCCTTAGCCCTCACCACCTGGGGATTCCTGACAGACCCATCAAATGCTGGAAGAAATGCCCATGAGAACATTATAAGGTTTAGTCTGATATCCTCTTAAAATCTAGAGGGATTTTGCTAAGGATGGAATGTTCTAGTACTCTCAGTGAGGCACAGGTGTGATATGGCTCAAATGCCCCATCCTGTTTCTATAGCAATATGGGTGGAGCCAATACAAAATTTCCCTCCTCTCCTCACTGAGATGAGGCAGCCAGACTGCCAGGATACCAGAAGTCTGGGATCTGATCCTGGAACAGCAGCATGTCTGGGGCAGCAGCCTACCTGGGGCAGCAGCCTACCTGGGGCAGCAGCCTTCCCCGGGGCAGCAGCATACCTGGCAGGCAGAGACCCCAGATCAGACATGAAGGAGGCTGGCTGCCTCAGAAGGAGAGACACGAGCCATTGTTGTTCCCCTCTGACAGGGACCTTCGCTTTGGCACCTGCAGAAGCTGTGTCATAACAATGCACTCTAATTCTAGCTGAGAGGAGCCTGAAGGACCCACAGTGTCCATCTGAAGGGTTTTCCCTTCCAGTTTCCCTATGTCTAAGCGCAACTTCTTTAGCCTTGGGTCTAGGGCTTTTCACCAAACGTGCTCGGCAGTGAACACGGGTCACATTTCCAATCAGATTCCCCCCCTCAGATAGAGAGTCATGTAGCCCAGAATGGCCTTTAACTTTGCTGTGTAGCCAAGAATAACCTTAAACTTCTGACCGTCCTGGAGCGGGGGCTAGACTGCAGGAGCTCACCATCACATCAGGTTTATGTAGTGCCAGGAACCCAGGGCTTCATGCCTGCTCTCACACAGTCTTTAGAATACCTCCTTGTCTAAATATGAGTGTGTAAAAGCACAAAGAGACTAACAGGAAACCTTCCTGGGAATGTGTGAGATAGCAGATTTATCATTAAATAAAAGTTTCAGTACTAACAGATCCTCTTCACCTAGCTCTCCTGTTAGCATCCTTAGACCAGCCCACCTGGGAGACAGGAGCATTTGCTGCCATGGATTCTTCCTCATGCTGGGAGGCAGTATAATAAGGTGGTCTTAAAATGTAGCTAGACCTGGGTTGAGTCCAATCTCCAGCACCCCCACCCCACCAGGCAGGTGTCCCTGGAAGTGGCCTCATCTTTGAGGTAGTTGCTTCATTGTGCAATGGTGTTGACAGCCTCCAGTTTGCAGCTGGGTGGCTTACCTGAGATACCATAGCAGTACCCACCACAGCGTCTAGCACTTGGACAAGGGTGTTAAGTGGATGTGCTTTCTCTAAGCAGAAAGGGGCTCCGATGGGTGGCTGGACCACACACGAGGCTGACTGGGCATGCTTCTACACCATGGAGCAGAGGCGGAGGCAGATGGCATGGTGCGGAGCAGAACAGAGGGGGTTCTGGGAGGTGAACAGCAGGCTGTTTCTTTTGAGGATTCCATGGGCTTGTGAAGGGAGAGGGGCAGGAGGAGACGATGGTGCGGAATCACACAGGCTTTGCCTTCCAGATGGCAGAAGCTCCACCTCCATCAGGGAGAACTGTCTGGAATGTGGAAAGGTCAGGAACTTTGTGGGGGAAAGTGGTTGTGTCCTTTTGGATTTTGTACTGTCTGGGCGGGTTAGAAAGACTAGGTGAGTCAGACAGAACCAGGCTTGGCTTCCAGCCGGAAACCTTACTAGCTGAAGGGTAGAGGCCATTTCATACTGAAGGATGAAGACAAGGACATCTACCGGAGGGACACTTGTGAGACAGGGCAGATGAGACACCTGCCCCAGTCATACCAGGGTGCTTGGGCACTACAGGGACAGGAAGCCCTTGGGTCATGAAAGCAGACACCCAGCACTTCAGGAAAACGTTAGCTTAATCATGGTTTTACCCAGAGTGGAAAGGGAACACTAAAGGCAGTGTTTTAACCGATCCTGATGAGCACAGGTTCGAGCCAGCTGTTGTGGAGGTCCTCTCGGTAGCTTCAGCAGTGGAAGCCCACGACCAGGTAGAAGGGAAAGTTCTAATCGTTTCTTCCTCTTTTACTTTCTACCACGCTTCCCACCCAACTCCCCTTCTTCATCGATGGTCACTCAGTGTCTACGTTATTCTTGTCTACACTTCAGTCAGCCGACTATGCTCTGTCCACTTCTCCTCCACTGGGGCTGCCCTGGCCGAGGTCACAAGGGGACCCCAGCCTCTTCACCCATCGCTCTCCCCTTCTCTGGCCAGTGTGGCGTTCCTGTCTCACATTTATCACACACCCACTCTCTTCAGGTGACAGTTCTGTAACTGTTTCCTTGCTCCTTCAATTTCCAAGCCCCTCTTTCCTTCCTTTTATGTCTCTCACTGGCTTCTTTCCTCCAGTCCCTGCTAAAATGGTGTTCCAGCTCTGCCCCCTTCTTCCCTCAGAGGATAGATTCCTTCCAAGGCCACTGATCAGATCCGAGCCAGCCCTTTCTGCGCTTGTGACCTCATCGTCTGCTTCCAACAAGGGATTTTAGGCAGACCCCCCAAGCACTTCACACGGCATCTGTTCAAGGCAGAGCTACTTCATACGGGCCCAGGACCCCAACAGCGAACACAGTGATGCCAGGACCTCCTCGTCCTCCAGTTCTGCCCCCCTAGCCTTTTGCCTTCTCTCTAGCCAGGGGTTCTCAAGCTGCTTGTTTCTGAACAAGCTTCCCCACTGTTGAGTTGACTCCTACTGCTCCTCGTCCCAGGATTAGGAAAGAGCTTCAGAGATCCCCAGTTACCTTGATAGAAATGAAGACTCCCCTAGACCCACCTGGAACAGGCTAAATCAGACCGCAGGGGGAAGGCCCTGGGATTGTACGTGCCTGTGGATTTCTCCAGGTGATGGGATGTCCTCTTAAACTGGGAACAATAAAAACATTCTGGACACATTAGGAGCAACGGTTGGCAAGATTTAAAGATCGTCTGGGGATGGAATGCAGGGAGCAGGGAAGGAGAGCACGCTACAAACTGAGCCCGGGGATGGCAGAGCAGGCAGTGAGCCTGGAATGGAGGTTTGCGGGCGAAGTAATTAACTCAGTTGTTAGGGCTACAGTTTGACTAGCAAAAGAGGCTGGAATCAAAACACAGGAGTCTTTTCTGAAATGATTTGTTTCGGTTCAAAGCTATCTTTTATTCTCATCCTTTAACAGGATGTTGGAGCCCATCCTGTTAGCGCTGTAAACCCAGGGAAATGATCTTACAAAAGCTGGGCCCCTGTCAGCGTTAGCTACTCAAAACGGGCGAACATCTGAAGGTAAATTAAACCCTGGGCTTAAAAAAGACCGCTGCTTAATTAGCTCTCCAACTTATCAGCACATCTCTTTCTTTAAGTATTTTCTAGAACAATTATCCCAATTTATATTTTGAATATGAATGGGAGAGTTACCCCTGAACTTTCACCTACCTCCCACTTGCCAGAAGTAGTCGAGTCTTCTGGGAGAGTCTTTTTCAAATGGTTTCTTACACAGACACATTTCTTTGTATTTTAAAGCCACACAACACAGCACATAGGAGATTTCTACCTCGGGTGGAATCAGGGCCACTGCCTTTGAAATGCAAGATTAGAGAAAAGGACTCCACTTCTTAATTGTTTATACTGAGTTAATCCGATGAAATCCGAACCTTGAAATTAAAGTTCAGACTCACCACGGATCTAGCAAAATAGAAAAGCATCGCAGAACCCTAGGTGTGAAGTTCCAAAAGAAGAATTAGAGATAAGTGGTAACCGAACCACTGATGATTAAAGAGCACTCTATTGTGAGCCAGGAGCCAACCCCGCTGATGTTAACATCTGTATTTCAAGACTTACGCCGTATAGATATGAAAGTATTTAAATTTGCTGTCACATTCCGCATAGCCTTAAATCAGCAGAGCCTGGGGTTTTGCCATGACCAAAACCAAATGTTATTTTCGAAAGCAAAGAGCTGCAGGATCAGGAAAGCGTCAGGCCATTCATCAGCAGGAGGAGGACACCAAAGACAAGCCCGTGATGCTTCAGGGCCCACCGGGGACTTAACCCTTTAGGTGGAAACTTTTTCTTTAGGTGGATTCATACCTTGTCCTCAGTTTGAGGAACACCTGGGATCCTAAATTGTAATTTAGCAGCCAGAGATTGGCAAGCTCTTCAGAGCTAGCCATTTAACTGGTTTGGGGAGGGTGGCAGGGAAAATGGGCCCAGGTCAGTGGTAGTGCAACACTCTGGGCACCCCAGGTTCCTTCCCCAGGTGAGGCCATCTGCTAGAGTCCTCCATGCCTGTGAAGACTTCGAAGTCAAACAGAAGCAGTGCTAATTTTCGAAATCTCTGCCATAATTTACTGCAATACAGGCCCAAGTCCAAGAAATTGCATCTATGATCTCCAATGTTAGGATCAACCTAAATTTCAATTTTTAAACTAAAAAAAACAAAGCATCTCATGTATGCACAATTTCCATTTTGAAAACTTCAGCTGCGTGCGTGGGCAGGCATAGATGATACAGTTCACACCAGTAGGACGTAATTCACTAACGATGCATGAAGAGAGCTGAGATGGCTCAAGTGAGAGAGGGTTTTCCTTGCAAGTTCCAGGAGTCTGAGCCCCAGAACCCACATCAGAAATCAGGCCCGTGGGAGGTGGTGGCTCACGCCTTTAATCCCAGCACTTGAGAGGCAGAGGCAGGCGGATAACTGAGATGGAGTCCAGTCTGATCTGCAGAGTAAGCTCCAGGACAGCCAGGGCTACACAGAGAAACCCTGTCTCAAAAACAAAACAAAACAAAACAAAACAAAAACCAAAAAAACCAACAAACAAACAACAGCAAAAAGGAAGGCAGACCTGGCACTGCACATGGTGCCTCTGTAATCACAGAGCTGGAGAGGTAGAAACAAACAGATCCCTAGGGCTCTCTGGCCAGCCAGCCTAGCAAATCAGCAAGCTGTAAGCCATGAGAAACACTGTCTCAGAAAACAAATCAGACGGCACCAGAGGAACAACACACACGGTTCCACCCCAGCTTCCACGTGTATGTGTACCCCACATACACACTTGAACACAGACACACAAACATAATTTTTAAAATTTTGTGTGAAGAACCTTTGATATGTGGATCTCCTTCTGGGTGGAGGAGGGCAGACAGCCGGACAGCCGAAGAGTTTAGATACTAGAACAACAGTGTGCTGGAGTGAGCCTGCTGGAGCCTCTCTCTGTTCCCAAGTACAGCTCTCTCCGGCCTTCAGCTCGAAACTGACCACGCTGGCAATGTTTATACCCCAGACCCAGGCGTATGTTGTAAATCAGAGCCCTGGGGAGACTGCTGGAGATTCTTAAACACCAGTGCCAGGTGTCGCAAGGCTCCCTGCAGTCCCAGCATGAGGAAAGCTGAGGCAGGAAGATACAGGGTTCAACATTGGCCCAGGCTACATAGTGAGACTATCTCAAAATAAAAACACAGAGACCATATACATAACACATACTACACACACTATATAATCACCACATGCACAGACCACAGACATAAAACACAACGCACTATACATATATACTACATAGTACAGACATAGTTTACATATGTAACATATAGTATAATACACATACTAGCCCCATACACAGCACACATACTACCCCCACAGACTACATACCCACAGATGACACACAGATTACATGACAAACTAAACACGCAGCACCCACACACACACCACCTTCTCATACCACACATATGTTACACATACACATACACAAGCACATGAACAAACACCAAACCCCATAATACACATACAGAAAACAAAAAAAACCCTCATATGTCGCATACGTCACACAGAACAGACACAGAAGAACCACTATAACCCACATATGACAATACACCACACATAGATCACATGACACACATGCTACCTCCAAGACCCACACAACACCAACATACCACACGGACCATTTCCATACCACACAGACACATACCACAAACATACACATACCTGTACAAACGCTGAAATGAGTTGAGTGTACACCATTTCACAGTGTATATTCCATATACACTCAGCTCATAGATTATGTAATAGGGGACAGGTTGTCCATCCAGGTGCTAAAGCCATTAGTCAGCACGGACTTTCAAAGACAGGAGACTAAATGAAAGAAGCCAGATGCAAAAGACCACCTACCCTTTGATTCCGTTTGTAGACAATGCCCAGATATGGCAAATTTACAGGGACAGAGGTAGATCTTGTGGTTACCTGCGACTGGGGGCAGGGTAGAAAAAAATAACAGTGACAGAGGAGGCTGGGGGGGGTAGATATGTGCTCTAAAAATAGCATGTGCTATATTCTGTAAATGTCAGCCGCGTGGATAGAGCACTTGCTTAGAATGCATCCAGGCCTTGAGTTCATCCCCCCCCAGCACCACACTCGCTGGCTACCCATGTGTATGTATGTGTGTGTATACATGTATATGTGCTTATACACATATATAATCAAAGTTCTCAAATTGCACTAGTAAATGAGTTCATCGATGTGTAAATTATGTGTTTTTAAAAAGCAACACAAAAAATTGTCAAGAATTTGTCATTAAGTGTTACTCCACCTTGTAATAAGCTTCTCTAGGTCAGCCTCCCGCACAGTTCCTGGTGCGGAAGTGGCACCCAAACCAGCTCCAGGTCCTAATGGGAAAGTCTATTTCCCCAATACCTGTGGTTCGAATTGCTCATTTCTTTAAAGGATCTTAAGCCTGCCAAACAAGAAAAGGGGGAGACATGGGAAAAGAAATTCGTCCCCCCTCCCCCCCAAAAAAGAAGAAAAGCCTTTGATGGTTTTAAAAATACTGCAGCAGGCGAGGGAAAGGGTTAACCCCCAGCCTCAGAGCGAGGGCGTTGGCAGAGCCCAGCCGCGGTACCAGTCTGTACAGGGGAACTGTCCTGCCTGCTGATTTATCATTCCCTAATGTCACGGGGATGGGATGTTGAAATTGTGGCTAGAATGTGAAATACGAAAAACACGAAGATTATGATTTAGCGTCTGGGCAAGCTCAGTGCCGGCCCTGGAAGAGCTGGTCCCCGGAGCTTCCCTGGCTCTGGTCCCCGGAGCTTCCTTGGCTCGCTCTGGCCTGTGGTTTTCCACCCCAGCCCCTGGAGAGGAGCAGGAGGAGGTCAGGGCCACTGTGTGCTGGGTGCAGAGCAGACAGGCAAAGGTGGGATGAAAAACACCTAAACCACTTCTGCGAGGTGCCTGCCAGCAGGACCAAAGTCAACTTTAATTAAATGGAGACCTGATGTTGAAGGATAAACAAAACAGCGTGGGGTGTAAACAGCTTAGATCGGGATTCAAATGACACCTGTTGTGTCTAGACTGAGGTGCGTCCTGTTAATTTGCAGTCTCCTGAGAAGATGCAGATGAGTCGGGATAATATCCCCAAATTTTGCTCATTAGTAAAAATAATAGTTTGAATCTTAAGGAGGCACCGGGGTTAGCGGGAGACTGATTTCAACAGTTTCCTGCCGAGGAAGAGGCAAGCTAAGAAGGGATGACCCGTGCAAATCTTGGAAAAAAAAAATCAAAGGTCACACTGCTCAGTTTGATTCTTTCTTTTTTTTTCTTCCTCCCTCCCCTCCCCCTTTTCTGGGCTTTACATATTGTGCTGAAGTTTACTTTGCGTTTCCACTCATCAGTGTGGCTCCACTCGCAGGGGAAAAAAGCTGCTTCCACATTGTTTGTTGGTTATCGAAATAGGCGTTGACAACCTTTCCCTCTCCAGGACGGTTTGTTTTAATTGCTTCCTGTCATACCAAATGCATCGACAAATGTGGACTCTGAGAATTGGCCTCAAGACATGGGTGTGCGTGTTAAAAAGCTAGCTAGGATAGCCAACCACTGAACCTTGAGGGTTATTCATTTGTTCATTTATTCATTCATTCACCCACAAAAGAAAAAAAAATCTGCCTCAGGCACTGTATGGAAATAAGTCAAAAATGCCTTCACAGAGTGGCCAGTCAGAATAGTGGGATAATGTTAGGTGGTATGTGCCTGTGTGCGTGCTGCGTGCGTGCGTGCGTGCGTGCGTGCGTGTGTGTGTGTGTGTGTGTGTGTGTAGCTGCTAGCCACCAGAGTTCTGAACTCATTTTGCATCAATAGATAGGGAAAGGTTTGATTAGTCTTTTTTTTTTCTGTCCAGCAGCCCTGGGCAATGGAATTTTGCCTAGATGTCGGTACTTCAGCCGGGAGGTGGTGGCGCACGCCTTTTATCCCAGCACTTGGGAGGCAGAAGCAGGAGGATCTCTGTGGATTTACTTTCCAGGAGAAACCTTGACGCTGAAAGAACTGAGAGGCCTTGTCCAGGGGAGGGGAGAGGAGGCAAGGAGGCAACCTGCGACTGAAAGGTGGGATAGAGGTGAGTCAAGAAGGGAAGGCAGAGCCTCCGGGAGGAAGCCACACCACCAGACAAGAAAACCAGACCACCTGGCAGGGTGTTTATCAACCTAGCTATTAGCTAGCAGCTATGACTTTGGTCCTGAAGTTTGGGTGGGTTTCTTGTTTTTGCTGTTTTCTTACCCCTGCCCCACCACCTAGTTTTCTTTGGATTCTGAACTTAACATCATGGAGTCATTAAGAGGCTACCCAATAAGGGTAATTAAGGTAGTCTCTTAATGGGCGTGGCATTGTGTGGCTAGTCCATTCTTTTTGAAGATGAACCTATCCAAAGTTCTTACCAAAAAAAAAAAAAAAAAAAAAAAAAAAGCCTGATTCTTCTTACTTCGCCTTTCCTCTCCTGGTTGTTCTCCAAGGTCTCCAGGTAACGGCAAATTAGATGTAGTCATGCCATGGTGTGCCAAATCAGAACTTGACCATCACCCAGAACCCGTTCCCTGCAGGACTCCTGGCAGCAGCCCTTCAGTTCCCTTCCAGAAGGAGAATCAACATGGCTTTCACAGCCTCCGCCAAATAGCCCATTCCTGTGTCTGAAGATAAACTCACAGAACCAGTTTCCAGGTAGTACCAAGTCCCTTCTTCCCTCTCCCCTCACTGGGCACCCCTCAGCTGGGGGAAAAATATTCAAGTCGGTTTACAAAATGCCAATTTTTTTATTAAACAGAAAGCTTAGGAAGTAAGAAATAGCTCAGACAAAAATAGCTTTTACAGAAACTTAGTTTCATTCCTCCTAACCTCAGTATCCATGCATTCATCTGTCCATCCAGCCATCTGTCTGTCCGTCCGTCCATCCATCCATTCGTCTGTCAGTCCATCTATCCGTCTGTCCGTCCGTCCGTCCATCCATCCGTCTGTCTGTCCGTCCATCAGTCTGTCCATTCATTCATCCACCCGTCTGTCCATCTGTCCATCCATCCATCCCTTCATCCCTCCCTCCATCCATCCATCCACCCATATAGAATAGAGGCTGAGACTAAAGGGGACGTCACAACCTTGGGGACCTTGTAGTGGAGAGTCACGTTCCACAGACAAATCAGGAAGTACCATACGAGCCACAGTGCTAGCTGCTGTGAAGATGTGGAAGGAAGGGACAGGGATGGGTGGGCGTGAGAGGGGACTGCTGTCAGATAACAAATGACTTCAGCACTCTTACTGCTGTTCCCCCTTTACACAGCCACACCGCGTCTCGGGAACGTTTACAGGTTCATTCTCAGGGTGGGTGGGCTTGGCCCTGGGACAGGCAAGCACACCCTGCTGTCCTCCGTTCACATTTTTATTTCCTCTGATCTTTGAGGCACTAAAGATCAATAGCCTGGTTATAAAGATAAAAATCAAAGTACTAAATTCATACATGAATGAAGAGGTTCTCTTGATGTACATGCCATTTACATACAGCTCATTGATTGTTTAAAAAAAAAAAAAAAAAAGATAGCGTCTCAGGAAGCCCAGGATGGCCTCAAACTTGTTATTGCTGAGGATAATTCTAAAAACCTCATCCTCATGCCTCCAGCTCCCAAGGGCTGGAATCATGGGTGTGAGTCACTGGGACTGGCTCATTGCTTGCTTTTGAAAAGCAGAATGCTGGGGGGTGGGGGAGCTAGAGAGATGGCTGCTCTTCCAGAGGACCCAGGTTCAATTCCCAGCACCTGCACGGCAGTTCACAAGTGTAACTCCAGTTCTAGGGGATCTGACACCTTCACGCCAATGCATATAAAATAAATGTTAAATAATTTTTTTTTTAAAAAAAGATCTTACACTGGCAGATTTTTAGAAGAATAAAGTAGCTGTTAGACTACATATTGATTTAATCTGTCCAACTAAATTAGAACTTTGTGGTTATCAGTAACAGAAAACTGAACCATGGCTGGCTTAAGCCAGTTTATCTGCTCCTGTGACTGGACAGCCCTGGCCAAGGCTAGGTGTCAGGCACATCCTAAGAGAGCGGCCAAACAACATAAGCACTCAACACAGCTCTGTTCGCCCAGCACGCTGACTTTGTTCTCAGAAGCCATCTCCCCGCAGGGTCAGAAGGCAGCTGCAGCAGCTCAGCTTTAAATCCCTGCAGGGAAAGGGAGCTGAAGATCAGGGCCCACCCTGGGAGCCAGAGGCGGAGCTAAGTGTGGGGAGGCAGAGGCCCCACAGAGCATGTGAGATGCTGCACACACTCTCTCTTTTAATAGAAGAAAGATAACTAGACGCAGTCTCCCTGACCTCCCTCCCCAAATCCCTAGGCTTCAGACCTCACTTTTTTGATGGGACCCATATACAGGACTTAACAGAAAGAGGACTGGGAAATAATAAGAGGAATCACCCGGCTGGGTCCCTGTCTTTTGGCGCAGGACCCGTCCAGATCTTTCCAGGCAGATGAAGATGTGTCAATGTTTCCAAGGAGAGAACTGAGCGAGGTGCCTGGCATCTGATGTCCTGACTGACAGCCACCCCTCTCTCCTCCCCCTCCTCCCATCAGTCCCGAAGGAGAAACGTGGTCCATTTTCCCTCTCCAAGAATTAATTCTGCTTGGTGGCATCCTTTCCTCTTCAGATTCCACCTTAACAGTTTAGGGTCACATCCTTTGATCATTACATCACCCAATCACCCAGCTTCCTTTGGGGTTTTTTCTTTCATCTTAATTCAGGTCCCTTCTCTTGAAAGCATTCCTGAATTTTTATGGAAAGAATAAAGCCGATGCTATATAAAATGTATTTTTTCACAGTAAATATTTTCCCAAAGTGTTCTCTCTCTCCTCTCTCTCCTCTCTTCCTCTCTCCCTCTCCTTCTCTCTCCCTCTCTCCCTCCCCCCCTCTCTCCTCCCTCCCTCCCTCTCCTTCTCTCTCTCTCTCTCTCTCTCTCTCTCTCTCTCTCTCTCTCTCTCTCTCTCTCTCTCTCCCCACTCCCCTGGCTTGTTTTTGCTTTCTTGAGATGGTTTCTCTGGCTGTCCTGGAACTCCCTCTTAGACCAGGCTGGCCTCGAACTCACAGAGATCCACCTACCTCTGTCTCCTGAGGGCTGAAATTTAAGAAAGGCATGCGTCATCACCATCTCTACCCGACCACCCTGACTCTTTTCAAGTTTCCTACGTTGTACAAAATGCCTGAACCATTCTGAACCTCCATTTCTGTATTTATAAAATGGGATCATCACCTAATAATAAGGCTACTTCGGATGTTGTTTGGTTTCCGTGGTGACAGAAGCATTTAAAACTCTACCTGGTGCTACTGTCTAACACAATAGCTGCTGTCATTCATTTTTTGTTTGGTTGGTTTTTGGATTTTGGTTTTTTGAGACAGGGTTTCTCTGTGTAGCTCTGGCTGTCCTAGAACTCACTCTGTAGACCAGGCTGGCCTCGAACTCACAGAGATCCACCTGCCTCTGCCTCACGCGTGCTGGGATTGAAGGCGTGCGCCACCACGCCTTCTTGTTCTACTCCTTGGATTCCTGGCGTAGAACTCTCTGGGAGATTCTCATCTTCATTCAGTAAAATTATCTTCAGATCTGTTTCCTCCATCCCCCCACCAATACACAAAAATGAGCGCTGAATTTTTCATAAAGCCCACTCCGAGCTCACGAGGATGCCTGCTGTGATGACTATGAACCACAACACATATTAGCAAAGATGTAGACAAAACAGACTCTCCCATATTCCTGGTGGGGTTGTGAACAGTCGGCTGCCCTGGAAAACAACTATAAGTACCTTAAAAGGATGAAGCCTAGAGTTCCTAGGTGACCCCTCAATCCTACCCCTAGATGTGATTTCAAAAAGAACCGAAAACAGTTTGTACACATGAGCGTGTGTGCTCCTATCATACCTGCACATAACAACACTAGTCTCAGCCCTGGAAAGGCTCAAATAGCCCAAATCGTTGCCAATGAGCGGGTGAACTGATTACACACTATGGTATAAATGTAGTTATTCCAGAAAAAAAAAAAAAAGAGTGAAGGGGGCTGGTGAGGTGGCTCAACAGCTGTAAACTTTTGCTATAGAAGCCCGAGGACCTGAATTCAGATCCCCAGCCGCCCTATACAAAGTCCAGCATCGTGCATGAACCTGCAAAGCCAGTGGTCAGGGAGGGGAGTGCAGAGACAGGAGGATTGCTGAGGCTTGTAGACCAGCCAACCTGGAGGGTCGGGGGGGGAGAACAAAAACAAAACAAAACCGAAGTCCAAGTTCATAAGAGATCCTGTCACAAGGGAACAAGGGAGGGGAGTGACAGAGGCGTATAACAGGCACCTTCCCCCTGGCTTCTGCAAGCGTGTGTGTTGGCATGCACACCCACAAGGATGCATGCACACACACAAATGAAGTACTAGTATATGCTATAAACATTATGTTAAATGGACAAGTTCCAAAATATGCTAAGTGAAAGAGCCAGACATAAAAGGGCACACATTATGTGACTATATTTATATGAAATGTTCTGACTAGAAAAAGCCAGAGACACATCAATGTATCAGTTACCTCTTCTTATATCTGTGGCAAAGTGTCTGAAGGAAGAATCTTTAGGTGGAAGGGTCATTGACAAGATCTCAGGGGATTTTACATAAGATCAGAACAAACTGTTGGTTTCAGGTCCAGCCCTGGGGAAGGAGAATAGGGAGTGAGTTTAGTGAGTGAGGGGTTTCAGAAATCTTCTGAAACTAGGCAGAGTGTTTACAGCCCAGCATTGTAAACGTGCTAATTGCACTATTCACCTGAAAGCAGCTAATCTTATGTTTGGCAATCAATGAATTATTATTGTAAAAGTGTATTAAAATTTTATTTTATGTGTGTTGTGAATGCCTGGATGTATGTCTGTACACCACATGAGTGCGGTGCCCACAGAGGCCAGCAGAAGGCATGGAATGGATCGTTTGGAACTGGAGTTATAACCAGCTGTGAGCTGCCAGGTGGGTGCTGGCAACCAAACCTCTATCCTCTGTAAGAGCAACAAGCGCCCCTAACTACAAAGCCATGTCTCCAGTCCTGTAAAACTCTATTTAAACAAACGAAAAAATTAAAGAATGGGGTTGGAGAGATGGCTCAGCAGTTAGCAGCAGAGGCCACTCTACGAGCCAGGCTCTCAATTCCTCGCAGCCACATGGTAGCTGGCCACCATCTGTAATTCTAGTTCCGGGAGACCCCACACCCTCTTCTGGCTTCCTAGGCACCAGGTATACCTGTGGCACAACACTCACAACCATGAAATAAAATAAGGAAACAAACAAACCCATACTTACATTTAATGCTCCTTGACTCCCTACTCTGGCTGAATTTGGTCCCATGCAGCTGTCAGACTGGTCTCCAATACAATCTTAAAGCACGGACAATTCCCTAACCGCAGCCACCAGTGTAGATAAAGACAGCGGAGATCCCCGCCCTAGGCCTCCTTTGTTTTGTTGTTTGTGGTTGCTCTTGCTTTGTTTTGTTTGAAATGGGATCTTGTTTGTGTGTTTCAATACTAAACCAGACTGGCCTCAAACTCATGAAATCTGCCTTTCTCTACCTCCTGAGCACCACCACCTGGCTTAAGACAGGATCTTGCAACTGGTCCAGTCTGTCCTTGAACTTGGAATTCTCCTGCCTCAGCCTCCTAAGTACTGGGCATTCCAGACATCGCCCGCCATGTTAGGCAGGACCTTTCAATCTCTGTGTCTCCACCAAGGACTGTGGGCCTGGTGCATAGATGATTCTCCACTCCCTTGCATCTTCACCTCACCCTGTGACTTACCAGCAGCCACCTCCCCACCTCCCCCAGACCCCCACCCTCCACTTCCCCACTTCTCCCCCCCCAACCCCCCACTCCCCTCCCAGAGGCTGCCGGAGGTGTGTGAAGAAATCATCTTTCTTTCTGGACTCTCTGTATGCTCCCAAAACCAAACCCTCAGGTCCCAGCTCTGAGTCTCCTCCCCCTAAACTGGACACCCAGGGTCCGCTAGGCTTCTCCCATGAGGCATTGCTGCTTTCTCAGGAAGTAAAATCCCCCGAGCACATGCCTTCCATTTTGTACCATTTGTTCTCATTCTCAGAGGTTTTGTCGACATCTCTGACACGTGTTCGCTGCCCTCCCCCAGCTTCTAGAACAAACCCAGACTTACCTGATTGCTATGTGTCTCTCCTAACTTTATTGAGGGTTGAACCGAAGAACCACATTGTCTGGTCTTCTAACAAGCCGACTCCCTCCAGAGTGAAAACCATTACCTTGAAAGTGTCTCTTCCTGCTCAGAGTTACCGCTGTGGGGAGAAAACTTACATTCAACATGCCTCAGTTTCCGGCATGCCCCGCCCCCAACTCCCAACCCCCGGGGAATTGGGGAGCAGTGATTAGAAAAGCCCAGGAGGAAGACAGGCTCTCAAGCGGATGAAATGTGGCTTCCCCTCTCTGATGCAGGGTCCAGCAAGTCAGGGCTTCAGAGTTAGACAAGGGCTCAGACTTGCCTGCCCTGGGGGGCAAGACCTACCTTGACCACAGTAGTTTACTATGCCCAGACCAAAAAAAAAAAAAAAAAAGACACTTGCGAACAGAGAAAATGTCATGTGTGTCAAGTGTGTGACCACTGCCAAGAAGTAGAGCCAGAATCCCCTGGTCAGGCTGCGGCTGGCTACCTGGTCTTTCTGCTTGAAGGAGGGTGGAGCCAGGCCAGGTGAGCTCACCCGACCATGTCTCTGTGTGCAAGCCTGAGCTTAGCTTCAGAAAGTGTCTCCTTGCTGGGCTCCTATGGATCCTTCTCAGCCTGCGCATGAACGCCCACGGGTGCCCACCGTCGTGGAGCTGGGAACCTGCTCTAAGCGTGTCGGTCCCAGAGATGTGCAGTGCAGAACTCGCGCCTCTGTGTGTTGGGGCTCCTGACGATCACCTCTGCACGCCATTTCTTCTATATGGTATATTCTAGCCCTCCTCCCACTCCACAGCCGGGGCTGTCCTGGAACTCACTTTGTAGACCAGACTGGCTTTGAACTCAGACATCTGTCTGCCTCTGTCTCCCGAATTAAAAGCGTGCGCCACCACGCCCAGCTTTCCTCCTTCCTTCTCTACCCTTCCCTGCCCCCCTTTCTTCCTGTGTGGCATTACTGACCACTTACTATGTTATCGGTCAGGAGTTGTGCTATGAGTTGAGTATATAATAAAGCAGGGTTCCTGCCCTTTGTGAAACACTTGTGGTATTCTTCCTCCAGGAAGCCTTTTCAAACTGCACCCCACAATTCCATGATACCTGGGGGCTGATCCACAAAGATCAGCAATTGCTCTAGACTCCGGGATATCTGAGGAGAGGAGGAAGGACTAAGAGTGACCTGCTTAGAGCTGGCTGAGGAACTCCTTTCCTTCCCACTTCCTGTCCCTGGGAGTGCCCCCAGGGCGTATTTTATTTCATTTTTTAGCCTCTCATTAGAAGAGCAGCCACTAAATTGGGGCCCAGATCATGACTTCTGCTTGCCAAGAAGGCCACAGAAGGTCCCAGGAAGAAAAGGTTTACCACCCAGGCCTGCCTCCCGGGGTGCAAAACAACCCCTAATGAGTCCTCTCCAGGGGAGGGTGAAGTCACCTGCAGAGAGGCAGCTGAGCCTAAGGTGTTCTCCAGGAGGCTTAAAATAGCCGGGCTCCCTCCACAAACGCCTTCCCCACACTGTTTAGGCAGGTGAATGCCAGGAAACTAATGAATCGCAGCTTAGTGAATTAATTGTTGATGAAATAATGCAGATCGTGAGCTTCCTGTTCATCAGTCCCTACAGAAATTAATTAGCCCCGCTTGGCAGCAAGCTGGATCAAATTTTCAACTTAATTTATGAATTTGGCCAAATCGTCTATGGGAAGTCTCGCCCGGAGGACCTTCTGTGGCTGTGTCATGTCCCAACAGGCTTTGCCTTTCACTGAAGTGATTGCCTTAAGAGAGGCCCAACCGGAGAGCAGGGTGGAGGAGGGAGGAGGGGACAGGGGCTGAAGAAGAAGCAGCTGAGCTACTCCTGCTAGACCCTCGCAGTTCCTGTTGTCTGCCTCAGCCCACCCCAAGGACTCTGCCCCCAGAAGGCGGTCCGCTGGCTAAACTAAGGGAGGATGAGTCCAGTAGACTGGCTCGATGCAGGCTTCGGTTTTTATTCTAATTAAATTACACTAATTCAGATTGCAAGAGGTGAGAAAGACAGATTAATGCGAAGCAAGAGGGGTTAAAATAGGAAGCAGAGAGCTTGTGTAGTCAGGGACACCAATTTGAGAAAGTGACTTTTATGGCATTGCAGATTAGCACCTTGGTCCTATAGACCCTGGGACGGGGCACAGAGGATGCTGGCTGCTGAGGTGCCTGGCTGACTTAGGTAGCTGCTGTCACTGTGCCGGTCAGGTTCTGGGACTTCTGCTGAGCAGCAGAGAATATGACTTTAGCCGGTGAGCCAGTTGACTCTGAGGTCACAGGTCCCTGAACCGCTTCTGTGAGAGGGTGACCATGCATCTGCACATCTACACAATCTCTTTATGTCCTGAAAATGTCAGCGTTTCCGTGGAAAGCCCCGTGTACCGAAGTTCACAGTTAAAGCCGAAATGAAATTTCTTATGGAGTACGCTCCGGTCTAAGAGTCCTAACCAGCCTCCGAGTCGGAAAGAGCATCCTAGGGCCTTGTGGTCGTTTTGTCTACTTAGATTATTTGTTAATTCAGACAATAGTTATGCAGGGGGACCAGGCTGAAAATGCTCTCAGGAAGTTTGTCTCTATTGTGGACGTACGCCAGAAGCATCTGGTCTCTGACACCAATTGTTTTATTTGGTTTTTAAAGACAAGGTCTCTAGACCAGGCTGACTTTGAATTTTTTATTCAGCCAGAAGTGACACTGAGTTTCTCATCCTCCTGCCACCTCCTCCTACGAGCTGGGATTACGGGGGCTTGTCCTATGCCCAGGATATATGGCGTTACAGATCAATCCCCAAGCAACTGAGCTACATTCCCAGTCTTTTCTATTAAAATGTTGATTTGGTGGTTTCTCATGGAAAACTCCTCTTTTCTCAACTCTGGGTTCTATACTCGCTTGTTTTCTAAATGCAATGTTCAAAGCTTGATATATAACTACACTATTGCCTCTCGCGCGTGCACGCGCGCATGAGTGTGTGTGTATGCATGCGTGTATGTGTGCGTGCGTGCCCGTGTGCGTGCATGCCTGTGTGTGTGTGTGTGTGTGTGTGTGTGCAGTGCTAGGGATCAAATCCAGGACCTTGGGCTTGTGCATGCTGGCCAAGTGCTCGACTACTAAGCTACACTTGTGTGCATGGCGATTTAAATTAATATCTGTGCAGATGTCCCCAAATTTAGTTCAGAAAGGTCCTTGTCTTCCAAGGGGAGACTGAATAGCAGCCATTTCAGTGTGGGAGAAAGCCTGTTTGCTCAAGTTTGGTCTTTTGTAGATGCCCGTGAGCCTTGAGAGGCATGTTTTTATAAGTTCCACTCGTGTGCATGTGTGTGTACAGACATGTGTGTGCGTGTACACGTGTGTGCACGCGTGTGTAGACGTTTGTGTGTGTGCATGTGTGTGCATGTCTGTGTGTGTATGTGGCCATGTATGCACATGTAGAACCCAGAGAATGACGTCTTCCTTCATCCCTCACCACCTGAATTTTGAGACAGGGTCTCAGTTCACTAATTCAGCCTGTCTGGCTGACCGGAAAGTTCTGAGGTATCAGCCTGTCTCGGCCTGTTCCAGTGCTGGGGTTACAGGTTACAGATATGTACCCCTGAGACTGGCTTTTGTGTGGGTGATGGAGATCAAACTCGGGTCTTCAAGCCTGCACAGCAAGCGCTTCACCCGCTGAGCCCTGGCCCCAACCCGTTAGTCACACTGTTGATGGAGCTCTCAAATCTGACTACACGGAGGGACCTCGCTGCACACCCAGATCTGTCGTTTCCTCAGGAGCAGATTAAATGGGGAGGGAATGTGCTGGAAGTTCCTCCTCCCCTCCCGTTCCCTCCCCTCCTCCCCTCTGTGGGCGTAGTGACTGTAGCCAGACTACCCTTCCCTTCAGGAATTTGTGATGTTATTACCAGCTCACCCCGTGACCTCGGGCTGTGTCTGCCTTTTGTTTACCCTTATTCTCAAACTGCCAGGTACATAATTCTATGGTTCCCTCAGGTAGCTTCTCGAGAGAGGACAGATTGCAGTGTGTGTGTGTGTGTGTGTGTGTGTGTGTGTGTGCGTGCGTGTAATACTGGGCATAGAGATAGCATGCACTAAAGCCCAGGCATGTTCAGCCCAACAGCCCAGCTAATCAATGTCCCTCGCTCTCTCCCACCCTCCAGGTCTTTACAAAGGGAACTGCTGTCCAAGCTGTCATTTTCCATTTTCTGTCCTTCTTCAATGAAATGTTTTGGGGGCCTGGCGCGCATGCTGGCCGCCCTTCACAAGGGTGCCCTGGTGGTGTTTTCTAGGAATTTTTCTGGCCTCACACCATTCTTAAACTTTCACAACTGGTACACTCTCAGTTTTTAAAGTCCCTATGGGGAAAATTACACTTCATTCCTCTCTCTCTCTCTCTCTCTCTCTCTCTCTCTCTCTCTCTCTCTCTCTCTCCCTAATGTGAACACTAAAGAAAGACTGTGTGTCTCTGTTCTGTGTCTGCTCTCTCCTCCACCATGGGAACATTGGAGGAGAAATTACTGTTTACAGACTGTGATGAAATCTAATGAAGGAGGTCTTAGCGTTAAGACCAATTGTGCTGAATATCCAAAGGGTTTTCCCCGCTGAAAGTGGATCAGCCGAGTAGGTCTCCTTGATGCCCACCACCCAGAAGTGTCATTTAGTGACGTCTGTCCGTCCCTTCTCTCCCTTGTCCTTTCTGTCCTGCCACCGAGGCCTACAAAACAGACTGATCCAACAGCGAGTGCCAGGAAGCCAGCTGCCCTGCCGTCTCTTCCTAGCCAGGGATCCCGTTCAAGCCATTAAACTAAGATGATATAGAGTTTTGCCTCCCTCCCCCTGGGTGGGGGAGGGCTGTGAAGGTTAAATGAGATGGTGTGTGCCCTCGAGAGGGCGGGTTACCACCGCGGTTTTAGTACATTGTGCTTTGGTAGACAGTTTTTGGCAAGGCGATATTTTGCACGGACATTTCTGGTTGTCTTATTCTTAAACAGCTGAGAGGGGAATGAACGACTTGTTTAGGGCTGACTGGAAGTCAGAAGGACGTCCCTGAACAGATGCTGCGTTTACCTTGGGGACTCCGTACCGTTTGTCATAGCCACTTACGTGCACCGAGGCAGCTCCAGGTTTTGATCCCTGTTATTTCACAATCCCCCACTGTTTAGTTCATTTTGGTTTTGTATGCATTAAGTCTCCGCGGATCTACCTTTGGGTGTTCTGGGAACTCGCATTTGAAGACAGCCTCCGGAGTTTTCATGGAGAAGCACATGATGGATCTAAGGATTCTTTCTCTCAGCTGTATAAATCTTCTCTTCAAATGGGGAACAGAGAAAAATGCATAGCTCAATAAAAACAATTAAAAAAAAAAGAAATGCTGGGCAAAACAGTTCCTGTGGTATCTGGGAAATGAGATCTAGAGTGAGACCTTCACCCCATACCTATAAAGAATGAAATAGATTTCTTAGATACTTGATGCTGGCTATACCCCAAGTTAAAAATATCAACACCTGCTCTCCCTAAGAATCCTAACAATAGGGCTGGAGAGATGGCTCAGAGGTTAAGAGCATTGCCTGCTCTTCCAAAGGTCCTGAGTTCAATTCCCAGCAACCACATGGTGGCTCACAACCATCCGTAATGGGGTCTGGTGCCCTCTTCTGGCCTGCAGGCAGACACACAGACAGAATATTGTATACATAATAAATAAATAAATATTTAAAAAAAAAGAATCCTAACAATAATTTCACATAGTTATGAGAGGGATGCAATCTGGTTAGAACAAAAATAAAATTCCTGGCTGGGATGTATGAACTCTTATTTATTTGCTTTTTATTTGTCCCCCACTCTATAGACTCAATATGCATGACACCTGGTCAGTCGCCCCCACTTCCTTGAAACTATGGGGACACCCAGGGCTTTCAGTGCTACGAGTCCGAGTTCCCAAGCAAGGCAAGAGAGCTGATCGTGTCACTGTGAGGTGGAGGACATTCTTGGATTTATAGAGAAAAGGAAGGCAGGAAACCAAGGAAGGAATTCTTGGTGCCAGAAATGTCCTCTACGACTTTCTAAAACCATCTACCCATCGTGTGTAAATATTACAATGCCCAATCCATATTTCAAAGCAACCACGCTCGCTGGGAACAGCGATGAAGTAGAAAGTGCTTTCTAAGAGCTGCTATGTGGTAAATAGTACATCATGAGGTCTATCGACAGAGTGGGATTGGGGAAGCTACACATATCAGCTGGGGACGTTTTTAGGCCCAATCTTTACCATCATTTATATTCAAAATCTATTTTGGAAATTTCAGTTACGTAGCTACCCAGAATCCTCCTCCCCCAATATGCATGTGACTCATTGCTAGCGTGCGACGTCCCGACCTGGATACTCTGTCAGTCTTGTCTCTGTTATGTCGTCATTGGAAGAGTCCTCTGTCGCTAAAACGGAGGCAGAAAATAATGAGACTGTAACGGTGGTCAGCAACAGGGAAGAAAGGCATGGCGGACACAGAACCAGAGAGTTCTGTTTGAAGCACAAGATTCCAATATCGTGGTGGAAATTAAAGAGAGGGCAGAGTGAAGGATCCATAAAGCGGGCAACAAATGATCTCATTGCACAGATGTAGACCGTGGATGGTGATGGCTAGGCATGAAGCATCTCTAAGGCCATGCTGCTACTCAACTGGGAAGTACTCAAGATCCACTGGTGATGTCTGCTTTGGATACAGGATGGGAGAGTAGAAGCACGTAGGACAGTACCAATGGGGAGAAGCAAGAATTGAGAAAGATAATGACTTCACCATTTTTTTTTACAAAGATGTTAATTTAAACTAATTTTCTCCACAAAGCATATAAAGAAATGACACTCTGTTATCATAGCTCTAGAGTTCACAATGCTGACAACAGAGATCAATGTATTTCCACGTGAGCCACTCCATCTAGTGTGAGGGCATGACACGATGTTAGTTCTTCAACTTGTGGACTCTGGCCTGAGTTCGTGTTTAATTTCACGTCTTTTAATAAAGACTTCTTCAGAAACTCTCATTAGCAGGCTGCTGAGAATGTTCATGGTTCTCTGTACCAATTTAAGCACAATTTAAATATTGATTTTCAAGAAGTCTAAATGGCAAGAATGGTTTTCCAAGGAGAGAAGGGGTTTAAGCGGGGAATGGGAAGTTAGGCCCTATGGAATAGTTTCCCGTTGCTCGATTATCAGTCCAGTTAATTCTGAAGAGAGCCCCAAAGCCTTCGGCAACAGGCAAACCTGCCTTGGACAGTCCCTTGTCCTGCCACTACCTGGAGAAAGGGAACTTTTATTGGCCATCAAGGCGAGGTTCCAACCCACCATTGGCCACCTTTGCTGTCCTTACACCTTCCCCCAGTGTTCTCACACCAGGCTCCCTCGGTTGCTGTTTCTGGACCACCTGATGGACTCACAGGTTCCCACCCCTTGGCACATGACTTTCCTACCTAGAATGATCTAGAAATATCTCCTTTTTTGTTTATTTGGTTTTGGTTTTTAGTTTTTGAGACAGGGTTTCTCTGTGTAGCCTGGAACTCACTCTGTAGACCAGGCTGACCTCGAACTCAGAGAGACCCACCTACCTCTGCCTCCCGAGTGCTGGGAGTGTGTGCCACCATTGCCTGGCTCAGAATCAATTTCTTATTCCTTCCAAGTGTGAAGGATCCATAAAAGGGTGTTGGACGCCCTGGAACTGGAGTGGTGAGCAGTCATATGGGTGACAGGAACCAAACCTTGGTCCTCTGGGAGCATAGTATACACTCACCTGCTGAGCCACCTCTCCAGCCCCAGAAAAATATTCTAAAGCACACTACATTGAATGTGCACAAACTCCTTCTTGTGTATTCCTTAAACAACATACAACTATTTACATAGCATTTATATTTGATTAGGTAGTATATAATAAGTAACCTAGAAACTATATGGAACCCATGGGAGGAAACTCAAATAGCAAAACTAATAAAAAGTGAAATGAGCACAGAAGAACTCACACCTGTAACATGCGAACACTAAGCCATTTTACACAAGGGAATTAAGCATCAGATGTTTGGGCATTGTGGAAGGAACAAGTGGGAAGAGCTGACGAGATATGTTTTGTTTTTTGCTTGAGGCTTTTCCTCCACTGTTTCTCAGCGCCTTTCTAATGTGTCTGTTGTGACTCTTCTCATCAAGTTGGATTAACACTACTCTCCTTAGAGAGGTCAAGCTCTTAAGGGCAAAAGTGTGACCTTGTCTCTGCTCCCAGTCCTGTCTCCTGGCTATCATTCTTGGTGTGGTGATCATAGGCTTCCTACATGGGAACTCTTAAATACAACTGCAGAAAGTGATTTGGTTTGACTTCTTACTGAAGGAGAAATCACAAGGGAAAAAACATTTGACTGATTTCAGTGCATTTTTTAAAAGTCTAAGAAGTAGAATAGATTTCTTTTTTAAGAAAGCCATTTTGATAAAGAAAATGTGGTACATTTACACAATGGAGTACTACTCAGCGGTAAAAAAAATAATGATATCTTGAAATTTTCAGGCAAATGGATGGAACTAGAAAAAAAAACCATACTGAGTGAGGTAACCCAGACCCAAAAAGGCAAATATAATATGTACTCACTCATAAGTGGCTTTTAGATAGAAAGCAAAGAATAACCAGCCCACAATCTGCAACCCCAGAGAACCTAGACAACAAAGAGGACTCTAAGAGAGACATACATGGATCTAAATAGGAAGGAGAAAAAAATCAAGTTCTCTTGAGTAAATTGGGAGCATAGAGGGCAGGGGAAAGGGTAGAAGGGGAGAGGGGAGGAAGGAAGAGGAGTGGGGGAAATGTATAGCTCAACTAAAAACAATAAAGTATATATGTAAAAAAGAAAGCCATTTTTAAGACCCAACTTAAAAAATAAAGACAGTTCAAAAACGTAGATACTCTTGCAATTTATATAGGAATATAAGTTTCTAAGCAAGTATACAATGCAACTCAGGCTATGTAATATGGTATTATATATCAGAGTTGCAAAGACTTGTAGAATACTCTATGGAGTGATGTTGAGGGAAAAATGCATACAGATTACCATGCCATAGGTAGACATGCGTGGAAGAGTGCATACTTCAGGGGATGGAGAAATGGTTCTGCAGTTAAGAGCTTCTGTTGTTCTTGCAGAAGACACGGGTACAATTCCCTGAACCTAAATGAACACTCAGAATCATCTGTAACTCTAGTTTCAGGGGATCCAATGCTTTCTTCTGGGCTCCTTCGGCACCAGGCAGGCATGTGGTACCTAGACAAACATGTAGGTACATACCCTCACGCATAAATAAAAACACATCTTTAAAGATTATATATTAGATAGTAAAAATAAAAACGAAAATGCATTTTTATTTTGAAGAAAGAGATATAGGTAATGTGATGATTAAGAGATGTGGTCTTGCTGGAGTGGGTGTGGCCTTGCTGGAATAGGTGTGGTCTTGTTGGAGGAAGTGAGTCACTGTGGTGGGGGGGGGGCTTTGAGGTTTTATATATGCTCAGGCCATGCCCCGTGTCTCAGACCACTTCCTACTGCTTGTGTGAGATGTAGAACTCTCAGGTACTTCTCCAGCACCATGTCTGCCTATGTGCCACCATGTCCCACCATGATGATAATGGACTAAACCTCTGAACTGTAAGGCAGCCCCAACTAAATGCTTTCCTTTAGAAGAGTTGCGGTGGTCATGGTGTCTCTTCACAGCAATAGAAACCCTAACCAAGACAGGTAATTAGCTACTTTTTTGTTGTTATTTTTGGTTGTGTGATGAAGTTGGGGAGGAGAAGCACAGAAGGGAAATGGTCACTAAGCAAGCTATCACTGAACAGCAGATATCGCTTAGGCTCCTATATGAGCCACCTGAAGAAGGTCTTTCTTGCCACCTGTGGTCAGCGCCCTCTTAATTTTGTGCATCTTAAATTCTCATATATGTTCTTAAAGAGATGAAAACAAAGAGCTTCCCTTTAGAAAGTTTCCACTTCCCACGAGAAGAGGGAGTAAATGCTAGTCCCCTAGAGAACCTGGGTAGATAAATACTGGAGGAAAAAAACACCTCTCTAAATCGAACAATTGCTGGTGAGGCCCAGGCTGAGGAGTCAAACTCCCAGAGAGCAGGCAGGCCTGGGTCAAGGGTGATCCTGGAGGAGCCTCCACCCTGCCCTTCAGGCTTCTATCAACTCTCTGGTAACTGAAAGCCCGAAGGAGCAACTCAGTAGCAAGGAGCAATCGCCCGGGATGGGAAGAAGGACCATGCTGGCACCGTCACAGAAGATGAGCGATACACGCAGATTTTCATTTGGAATGCCTGAGACTGTGACTCCAGGAACAAGGGAGAAAGTTGGAAATGGCATCGGGGCTGGGGGTAGGGCATTCATAGAGACGAAAGCTCAGCTTTGCCCCTCAGTAGGAAATACAAGCACACTTCTCATAGCAGTGACTGAGGGACTGACAATAAGCAATGGTATTGGAAGATCTGAAGACATTTGATCAGAGAACACAAGTGCGCGCGCACACACACACACTATGTGCAGTCTCACAACTGGAGGGTGTGTGTGTGTGTGTGTGTGTGTGTGTGATAGGCACATGTGAGCTTCGCTGCACAAGGGGAGGTTGGAGGATAGCCTCCACTGTCAGTTCACACCTTCTACAAGATCTGGGGGGCTGGAGAGATGGCTCAGCGGTTAAGAGCACTGACTGCTCTTCCCGAGGACCCAGGTTCAATCCCAGCACCCACATGGCAGCTCACAACTGTCTGAAAATCCAGTTCCAGGGGATCTGACACCTTCACACCAATGCACACAAAATAAAGTTAAATAAACTATTAAAAAAAAAAAAGACAAGATCTGCTGCTTGCCATAGCGTTCACCAGGCTACCTGGCCTGCGAGCTTCCAGGCCAGGAGTTCCCTGTCTCCTTCCATCTTGCCATTGGCGCCCTAGGACCACAGACAGACAGACGGACGTGTGCTACTGCACCCAACCTCACATGAGTGAGCTATGTCCAAATTTGGGTCCTCACACTTGCATGGCATGAGCCATCTCCCCAGGTCCCAGGGTGCATATTCTTCTCGAGAATACACAGGACACTTTATCAAAATAGATTATTCGATTTTACTATAGAAATGAAACAGTAGGTCTAAATGAATCTCAGAAGTTTTGTTATATAGGACATGTTCTAATACCACAACAAAATAATTCACATGTCTATAAAAATGTAAAATAAAATCCTCAAATGTTTCCATGTTAAATAATATACTCCTTATTGCTTTTTTTAAAGCAAGATCTCATTCTGCTGTCAAGCTAGTCTTGAACTCTTGAGATCAAGTGATTTTCCTGACTTATTTTCCCAAATACTGAGAGTAAAAGTGTATATTACCCCACAAATCATACGCTCCTGAGATTACACATACATCCAACAAAGGTCATAATGGAAATTGCTAAATATTTTAAGTGATATTGATGTATAATAGCACGATATGTGAGCTACAACTAAACCCATGGTTAAAAGAAAGTTTACAAATTTAAATGCATTCAATGGAAAAGAAAGAAGGGCAATTATCTGAAAGTCACCACATAAAATGAGACAAAAGAGCACACTGGCTTACTGTCCCTTAGCCTTACGGTTTCATTCTATGGGAACCAGGCTTAGCTTGATTAACGGCACGAGCCCCCATCTGGTCGTGTGCTGTGTGAGGACTCCAAGTGGGATCCGTTACTGTCATACCTTACAATGTACAATGTCCTCTCATATCTGATTATGAGGAGGCATATTTAGAGTCCCTCTTCCTTCCTCCCATTCACAATGTCACAGGGGGACCTCTACTGCCTGGGTCACCCCTTCCTCCCTCACTTATAGCTTATCTCCCTTGCATGATTACACCCAAAGCATGCTAAAATCTACCAGGCCTTCTTCTCGCATCCTTCACAGAGCTCAAGGATCCAAGCTCAGACTCTAAAGTCTAACTAACAAATTTCAAACACACAGCTCCCCCGCCTGCAGGTGATCTTGTGACACCTTGCTTCCTGTCTGGGATTGACAGCACCTTGCAGGCTTGTAGGAGAGACAAGCTTGTGGGGAAGAAGCCTATGGGTGGGTCTCAACTCACTGGGGGAGAGAAACAAGAAATCCTTTTATTTAGCTAAAACCTGGCAGTTTTTCTTTCAAGCCCCGCTTTCCCGCGTGATTGTAGCACCCTCAATCACTTTGCTGTCATTTTTGTTGTTGTTTTCTTTCAAGACAGGATTTCTCTGTAGCTTTGGAGCCTGTCCTGGAACTAACTCTTGTAGACCAGGCTGGTCTCGAACTCACAGAGATCCGCCTGCCTCTGCCTCCCAAGTGCTGGGATTAAAGGCGTGCACCACCACCGCCCGGCTCTTTGTTGTCATTTTTATTTTGGCTCTGAAGCATCTTGTTTCTTTAAGTCTTGTTCAGCAAATAACGACAGGTTCTGGACTGACATCTCTGCCACTTGCTGAGAGCTCGGCCTCTTAACCTCCGTCCCCAGCATCTTCCTCTGCAGGATACAGGTAAGTTGGCAGCTGCTTGCCCTGGTGGCTCGAGTGGCAGGCACAAGGCAGTGCTCTCAAGTTCTGCTGTAACTGTTGTCAACTCCTCCCCCCTTTGTCCCTCCCGTTGTCATTTCCACCTCTTCCATCTTTCCAAAGACGGCATTCAGACCTTCCAGCAGGAATATAAGACAGCTGTCATCGCACTTGACTCGGGAGATAAAAACTCTCCTCCTGGACTCTACCCCTGGATTTGATGCCAATGGGTGTTGCCTTTAGTCCTTGGATTCATGGATTCATTTCTTCCCCATACCTCAGACTCTTCCTTCACGCCTCTGTCCACACTCACTGAAGTTCTGGGCTCCGAAGCTCACCTATCCTCAGCTAACAAAATAGCTATCAGCAGCCAACAAGATACTAATGAATTTAGCTTACATTTCAATTAAGACCACAACTCCAGTTCAGGGACCAGATAACAGGAAGATGGGCCCCATCCTCTCTCCTAACTGCAGCCCTACCATGCAGCTTCCCTCTCCATCCTGGATATTGCTGCATCAGCCTAGGTCTAGGGCCTCACTAGCTCTTAGATAAACCTAGACTATATAGAACCCACTATATGACTCCCCTTGTGGCCTTCCTGCTTTAGCTTTGAGAGAGAAGCAATTCCCTTCACTGCCCAACAGGCTACCTGTGTTTTTCCAACCCCTCCCCTACCTGTCTTTCTTCACAGCCAGGATCCAGGCTGGATAGAGGCTGTTGTCGACAAGTTTTTCCCAACAGCCCCATGTCATGGTTCCCTGACCTAAAACATGGAATCCTTGATTCTTTTATTACCTGTAGGCCTCAGTTACCTACAAGTATATGTCAGCCAGCATCATTCTATGATACATGATCTTTAAATGGAATTAGCATATTGTTTTAAAGTACATTGAATTAATTAATGAAAACAGGCATATTAAATATATATATATATATAAACAGGGTCACAAATTAAGTGGCAATAATAATATAAGTGCTAAAATATTACAAATATGATAATTATATAAAAGGTAGTTATCATTAAACAAATACTACAATGAGCCAGGTAAACTTTTGGCCTTCCATGTAAAAGTGAGGGTAGATGGTGGGGATTTTATGTGACCAACCTAACGCTCAGCTCTTACTCTGGGTCAGGTATTTTTGCAGAAGCTTTCAAATCTTCAGCTTCTGAACACTTGAGAGGTAGAGGCCGAAGGGATCAGGAGACCAAGGTCGCCTTAGCTCCGTGGTGAGTCCAGGACCAGACTGGGCTACAAGACGCCTTGTTCAGAACAGTAGAAGTGAGCAAAACAAGGTACACAGACATTCAGCTATGTTGTCAAATCTCCATTAGAGATGAGGAAACTGAGGCACCATGTTTTCCTGCAAATCTTGCCGAGCCCCCACAGCTGCTAAGCATCAGAGTAGAAACCCAGGAGGCCTGGCTCTGGAGGCAGTAATCTGACAGACACTTAGCTGCCGATGTACGTATGGCTTTGCCACTTGACTCCAAGTTCAGGGGCAGATGATGGAATCAAACCCTAGAGGGCCAAGACTTTGGGTTCCGTGGCAAACACAGCCCACAGGCAGAAAACTGTAAGAGCGGTTCATCCTTAGCAAACACGCTTGGACAGATTTGGACAGATGTGGCATCATCACCTTTGAAGACCTCCGCCCTCTCTCCTCCTGTCAGCCCTTCCATCAGGAAAATGGGCACACACAATGTGCACCCACAGCAATTAGACGCAAGAACTAATTGGTGCGAAGAATGTGTGTCGAGCTCACCTAGAGATGTCACAATGGGGGCAAGGCAGTCTCACATAAATTCCAGTTTTGCATCCTGTGGCCCGTTTCTCTCTGGGCAGGAGGTGGTGCCCCGTCTTGTCGAGAACTGATTTCTAAATGCAACCATGTGTTTCCTTTCATCCAAATGACTGTGCTCACCTCGGGAGCAGCCTTTAATTTTCTTCTTGGAACCGAGGACCATCCTTACAGCAACAAAAGGTCCCTAGGACGGTGAGGTAAGATTTGAATTAAGATACCTTGGCATGTTGCACTCCACAGCAATTAACGGGCAACAGGTTTTTAGCAGCACCCACTCTCTCAAGGGCAGCTACCCTTTGTCTTAAGAAGCCCTGTCTCTCCTACTTTCAAGCATTCTGATGAAGCAGCCCCCAGCGGCTGGCTCTCTGCAAGGTGCTAAGTGAAGTGGGTGTCAGAAAGGGGCCTCTTTTGTGGGCTGAGCCGGAAAAGCCACGTGGTTATTGAGTTCTATTAGGTGACTTTGGTGTGGGCAAGGCGACTTGACTCCAAGGAGGCTGGCCATCGATCTGGCCCATTATCGAATTTCTTCTTTACTCTCACCTGCCTTTTGGGCTCAGCTTCTCATTAGTACCTCTCTCCTGAGGAGAGAAGAGAAAAGGGAGCAAGAGCCAACTCTGGCTTGTCCATTTGGCTCCTTGTCAGCAACTCTGCTCCGTGTGTAATCTGATGGAGCCATGGTCCAAGGTGGAATTTGGCCTCTTTCCCTCTCCAGCCCCTTGCCAGGCATGTGAACTCCTGTTGGTCCCTGCCTTCCCAAAGGCCCCCAGGCAGTCAGAAGTTAGTCACTCCCTCCCTGGTTCCTGGAGCCCCCTCCAGGACTGAGAACACTTACCACATTGTGTAGTAATTATCAGGGCCCTGGTCTTGTCTGCTATTGGATGGGAGCCCCTGGAGGGTGGGGCTGCATTTGTTCCTCAGCTCAAGTCCCAGGGGTTTGGGGCCCAGGGCTTGGCTATGACTGCTGGGTAAGAAATGGATTCAGGAAGGACAAATAAATCCCGGTAGCCTTTATTCATTCGCTGTTTCCTTAGAAAGTCAAAAGTATTAAAATTAATACTTTTAAGGGTTTGAGGGATGTTGTTTTTATTTTTGTTTTGTTTATTAATTGCTTTTAAGGACTCTGAAACAGAGAAGGCTTTTGTAACAGATGTACACCTACATTTGTTCAATGAAATTTATCAATATTATGCCTTGTACTGAGATCCTGGAGAAACCAAACAGGCAAAACCCCAGCACTCTAGCAATGATGTCCTCTCTTGGGTACCAACTCTCTTCTATAATTTCCTGCCTTCCCTTTATCTCTTGAGACCTTTTCCCCCCCCGAATCAAACAACTTCAATTGTTTCCACCAAATACACACCAAATCTAGAATCCAACTTTGAAGAAACACTGGAAATACCAGGTTCCCCTTTAGGAAAAGCCAGGTATTAAAAGGAAGCAGGGGTGGGCATGGGACTTTGGTACTTCCCTCAAAATATGATCACCTCCTTATGCTTAGTGGCAACCAGAGACACTTGGACCACCTGAGGACAGCCCTGAGAGCCTTCCTGATATCCGGCTTTTTCCCAAGGGCACTGTCCTCATCCTGTGTCCTTTGGGGCTAGACACCACCATCTATGTCCCCTGGCTATTCCTCAGAGCCATGTTCAGATGGACACTGACCCCCTGAAAGGTCACTCATGGCTCAGCCTATGAGTGAAGTTGGGCTAAGGGAAAGAACTTTCCCCAAAGCAGAACCTGAGCTTTCTTAGGAAGCAGCAGAGCCCCTCTGCCACACGTGAATTTAGAAAAGGCTGCATGCATGGTCTCCACAGGAGATCCCTCAGTAAGGTCTGGTTGCCGCAGCTGAAGGAATTAAACCAACTGAGGAAACAGGACTGCGCGCTGTGTTGGGTGTCGTGAGTCTCCAGACAAACAAACCAGAGAGAGGGAGGAGGAGAGAGAGCATGGAGAGATTTACAGTTCAAGGAAACTGGCTCACACATTGGGTGGAGGAGGGACTCAGCAAATTTCTGAAAGCTCACGACTCCAGGAAAATGTATTGTAAGGTTTTGGGGCTTTTTAGATTATTTATTTTCATTTTATGCACATTGGTGTTTTGCCTTCATGTATGTCTGTGTGAGGGTGTAAGATCCCCTGAACTGGAGTTACAGACAGCTGTGAGCTGCCATGTGAAGACTGAACCTGGGAGCTCTGGAAGAGCAGCCAGCGCTCTTAACCTCTGCGTCAACTCTCTAGCCCCTGACCAGGAAGATTTTTTTTTCTCGAGACAGGGTTTCTCTGTGCTGTCCTGGAACTCACTTTGTAGACCAGGCTGGCCTCTAACTCACGGAGATCCACCTGCTTCTGCCTCTTGAGTGCTAGGATTAAAGGCATGCACCACCACCACCTTGCTGAAAGATTCTTTAAGATAAAATTTTTTCTCTGGGCAATCACAGTCTTTGCTGTAAAGGCCTTTGATTGACTGAAGGAAGGAAGGCCTCCAGAGTATTGGCATAATCTCCTGAAGTCCACTGAGTGTGGCTGTTAACCACGTCTACAACCTTCCTCCCCATCAGCCTCGAGATTAGTGTTTGACCACACAAGTGGTCCCTGTAACCTAGCCAGTGGAATATATTCAATTTGAAGTCACAGGGCTGAAAACCAAGTCAGAGTCTATAGTATTTAACAAGATGTGAAGGCATCTTGGGAAGATGAGAAGATAGGATGTGTGTGTGTGTGTGTGTGTGTGTGTACACGTGTGTGGGGATAGAGGTGTAAAACCCTCAGAGGTAGGGATCCATGGAGGAGCCACTAGCAAAGAAAAGGGTAACTATAACCTCTTCACTTCACAGACTAGCCAAAAATCTTCCAAGTTTGTATTTAGTTTAAACTTGTTAGGTAGTGAGAAACCCATTTTAGGCTAATGTCTTGCTTCTAGTTCTTGCCTCTGCATCCAGCCTGGTTCCGAGCGGGTGGCAGAGCAGGAGACAAAACCTCCTTCGGTTTTGCCTGAGTCAGGTCTTTAAGGGGAAGATCATTTAGTTTATCTAGTGTGCTGTGAATTCCCACAGCCTTAGGCAGACCCATATTCCAGCATAAGCACAAAAACAAATTCTAAAGCCAAGGAAATGACTGGTGATGAACCACAGGTATGTATTATCATGACCGCTGTTCTCCCCAAGAGCCCTCTCTGCCAGGCGAGCAGAATCCGCTCCACAAACACGAGGTGCGGCCAGCTTCTTTGGCGACTGCTTTGTGTGTGTGATACTGAAGTGGTGGTGCTCAATGGGTAGGTGGAGGCACACAGCCCCCACATGTCTTCTTCTATGACCTAAAGGAACACGAGACATCATGCATAACAGAGCTTCCCTGGTGCTTGCCCTTCTGAGGATCGGCTGTTAGGCAACCAAAGCCATGATTATACAAAGTAAGATCTTTTCGTGGACAGGAAGGCCGTCGTGATGATTAAAGGTGTTTTTTGGCTTTCTTGGTGTCTGGGTGGAAACACAACAGGTGTGTGCCTTTGCCAAAAAGAGACAGTGGAGCATGCGGGTGGTTTCCTTGGCAGCACCAGGGAATCTGATGTTGGAGGGTCTGCAGGTTAGAGCAATGGGAACATAATTTGACACAGCCAGGTTGCTGAGCAACTGGGAGCAGCAACCGCTGACAAGCATCTCTCTATCTGCCCAACTGTTTGCACCCATGTGGACATGCCAGGATACAATATTGCTAGTCAACTAAGGGGTTGTGAGTGCATACACTACACTGTAGTGTCATGTCAATACCTCTGAGTGACACTGTGTGGGTGCCTGGGTCCTCACTAATACACAGAAACGTAGCGGCGGGACACTTGCACATATTTACACCCCTTACACCATCAGAGAAGGTGGAACTCTTACAAAGTGAGTTTGAGTGAGTTTAGAACATTTGTATAAATTCATCCCTCAGTGCTTCCTGTGAAAGGGAGGGCTGAGTAGGCTTGCTAGAGAGAAGAGAAGGTCATACCTGCAGGCAGCTGAGGCCCCTGGAGAGCCACACTAGCAAAGGGAATCCAGTCACTCCTCAGTTTTCCCTGATCAAGGCCCGCATGTAATCGCACTCCCGATTCCCCCAAATCCTGGGTTACCGAAAGACACCTGCGTGCCTTGGCAACCAGCTGGGATCTGTGACACAAAGCTGTACAGAGGAAGGCATTTCTGCCACCCCACGTGGGTTAAGCACATGTGCCAAGCAGCCTTGGAATCAAGCTGACACTCATCCCGCAGCGTGACGAGCGACGCACCAGGTTCTCAGGAAGGGCTGAGTGCGCGCATGAGGTCACTGAGCTCTGTTGGGATTTAACCAGCCCCGGCCTGTGTCGTGGTGACATGCATCTGCTGACTGGACGCATCGGTGCATCGCGCTGTGGGCTCGCTGGTGGGCCACGCTTGAAAGACTCCTGGCATGTGGCCCCGCCTGCACGCCTCGCTCCTGACTGAAAGCATGTGTGGTACACAATCGGGACAGTGTTAACACGGAGGTCCAAGGCGCTTCCTACACATCTGGCTGAGGCCGGCTGAATCACTTCCCCCCAGGAGGGTGGCTTCCAGCTCTGTGACATCTGTCAAGTGGCAGGAAGTGCCTGGATTCATCCCTGAGTGATTTTTATCTCCGCATGCTTTTCTAATTTCATCAGGGCCTCCATGCCACATTCCAAATGACATGTCCACATTTGCCACGGACAAAAATGACAGATGGAGAAAAATCATCTCTGACCCTTAAAAGTCAGCTGGTCATGTTTTATAAGGGAAGAGCTTGGGCACAGAAAATATCCTAAGAGAGGGTGTAGAAGTGACTTGAAATATCATACACGTTACTCGTGTTTAGCTTATTGAAATGAATTCCCCCTTTCCAAATTACTGATTTATCAAAGCATTTAAAATTGGTACTTTTTTTTTTTTTTTGCAAAAGTATAGCTTACATGGAATAACAACCACAAATACCATGGGTATATCTTGATGACTCCCCACCCACACACACACAGCCTCAGCCTGTCCCGGCCTCCTACTTCATTTACCCACACTTCCATAAGAGTCGTCATTTAGACCAAGGTTCCTTGTGCCCTCCCCTGTAGGACACAGGATGTCCCCGCTAGTTCTTCATGTCAGCATGTGACAGTTTATATCCTTTGTGCACGGTGAGACATGTTTGAAACCAGTGAGTCCCTAAAATAAAATGCCATTTCCACTCTCCTATGATGATAGAGGCCATAACAGTGGCTAGGAAAATGATTTTTTGTTGTTTGTTTGTTTGTTTAGTTTTTTGAGACAGGGTTTCTCTGTAGCTTTGGAGCCTGTCCTGGAATTCACTCTGTCGACCAGGCTGGCCTCGAACTCACAGAGATACGCCTGCCTCTGCCTCCCGAGTGCTGAGATTAAAGGCGTGTGCCACCACTGCCCTGCACAAAATGATTTTTTAACACCCGTATCTTATATCATACAACTATGTGGGGTTGGGGGGAGTATGCTTCTCTTCCTACTTGATAGCTAATGTTTTGCAATCAAGGAAGAACATGTAAATGCTTTGTCTTTAGTGCTGAGGGAGAATCTTGAATTTACTTTTGTTTCTGACACTTCTTAGAGTCTTGCAGTCAACTCCAGGCATTTTAAAATGCCCAGCCACCTGCCTTCAGAGTCCCTGCACTTTGAAGGACACCTGGGCCCTGAGCGAGAAGCCTCGCTCCAATCCTGGCGTGGTCCCTCCCCGGTCTTACACACATCCAGGAATGAGGCCCTCGTTGCAGCTTGCTCTGCACCAGGAAAAAAAATGCTTAGTCAGACCCAAAGCTAGTTGCTGCAGGCCCTACTCTGTCCTTAGGAGATGCCAAGAAAAGAGGCTGTGGAAGACAAGATTAACCCCCCAAGTCTTCCAATGCCCCGCGTTGTGTCTGGCCCCCCGTTGTGATTAGACTGAGTGACCATGGATCCTACTGAGCTTTTCCCAGGGCATAAACACTCAACATCATGGACAAACCTTTCTGGGGACTTAAACTCTTTGCTGCTCTGTTTTATTTTTAGGATTGAAAGTAACCACGAGAAAAGATTTTTGGTTGAATTTGGAGAGACGGGGTAAGATGCCTTTCTTTGCCACAGGACAGAAGCAGTGTTAACAGGAAAGGCTTGGAGAGGACAGGAGCCGTGGCTGCCTAGGCGTGACACAGACCCTCCAAGTGCCATTGGACAGGTCATTGCTTCTGTTTCCAGGTCCCTCTGTGACACTGGGCTATTGTATGAAAAGACTAGACTCCAGCTGGCTTATCTACCACTTGGGGGGCAGGGGTGTTCAGCACTTCCAAGAGGACTTGGGCAAGACAGGGCTCTGCAGAGGACTGGGAGCAGGGGGAGGCTTTTCCATATATATGAAGGGGTGGACTTTTGCTTGTTTCTCTTCTTTCCTCTTTCCCTTTCTTGCTTCCTTTTTTCCTAACACCTCCCCACCCCTTTGCACGTGATATATTTGGGTTTGCGTGCATGAGTGTATGTGGGGTGGGGGTTTACCCACATTTACACACATTTACCTCTGTGTGCACATGTGGAAGCCAGAGGTTGACACTGCTTAGCTCCATGATTGTATTACAACTTTAAAAAAAAAAAAAAAAAAAAAACTTTTGAATGTACAGGATGTGTGTGTCTGGGAGTGTAGGTAGGTGTGTTTGTGAGTTTGTTTATGAGTACAGGCACACGCTGCAGCGTGTACGTGAGGACAAAAAGGTGTGAGACAGGGTCTTCTTGTTCCACTGGGGGTACCCAAGGCTGCTCCTGAGGGATCTTTTGTCTCTACCTCCCATCTCACCTACAGGAGCCCTAGAATACAGATGTGCACAATGCAGGTGATCTTACCCACTGACACATCTTCCTAGGCCCTTCGCTGTATTTTATGAAGCCGTCTCTTACTGAATCTGGAGTTCAGCGATTGACTAGTCTGGCTGGCCGACAGGCCCCTGGAATCCTCCAGTCTCTACCTCCCAACACTGGGATTACGGAAGCACGCCAGCACAGCCAGCTTTCCGTGGATGCTAAACTGTGATTTCGGCTCCTCCTGTTTGTAATGCCAGCCTTTTACCCACTAAGCCATCTCTCCAGCCCTGACTTCCGCTTTTTAGTGGTCAGGTACTCTTTGTCTACCAGTTGCCCATGGGATGTCATTGCTGTGTGAGGGCTGGTCTAGTTTTGACAGGAGAGTATATACCTGAGATAGAACAATCAAAGGTGTTCTCTGTTAAGGTATCACGAACCTTCACTCTGAAGGCCAGCACACCCTTCCAGACGCTGCAGCCTGAACAACGGGCTCTGGGCACTGAGAATGACTCGCCCAGAAATCCACCGAGACAGAGCATTGCTGGGATGCTTAGGATATCACAGTCCAAGTTAGTCTCTGTTGGGCATGTCAGATTGCGGAGAACTGAATTAATCTTATACAATGTGCCCTTTTACAGCTTCCAGAATAATTATTCTTGTGTGTGTGTGTCTGTCTGTCTGTCTGTGTGTCGGTGTGTCTGTCTGTCTCTATCTGCCCCCCCCCTCTCTCTCTCTGTGTGTGTGTGTGTGTGTGTGTGTATTGTATAATCAGAGCCATCTGAGGTTCTGGTGTTTATATCCACTTCAGTCCTGATGGAGGTCCTCGGCCACATGTAGAAGGGTCCTCACGTCCTGTCTGGATATTCTATCATGGGCTTAGATTTCTGCCATTACCTGTCCCCTTCTGAGCTCTATCATGCCACATCACACATGGGTTGCTTGGGAGTCTCCCTCCTTGGCCATGGCCTTTGTATCAGCCATGATGGGTCTCTGGAACTAGGAGTGCTCAGAGATTGCACTTAGTGTACATCTAACCGATGTAAGTCCCACAACTCCGTGTAGGTCTCTTCCTACTGGGCTATTGCACAGACC
Organism: Arvicola amphibius; assembly: GCF_903992535.2. Taxonomy (NCBI): domain Eukaryota; kingdom Metazoa; phylum Chordata; class Mammalia; order Rodentia; family Cricetidae; genus Arvicola; species Arvicola amphibius. The sequence goes on along the minus strand of NC_052058.2, from coordinate 153,149,724 downwards.
TGGCCACTTGGCACGAGTTCTGGTACATCCACTGCTAAACGTCCACTGCATGGTGCGTATCTTGACACCAAACACTCTTTGCCTCATAAACACCAGTCTGCGTCTCTGATTACCATTGCAGTTGCAAGAGAAGTTTTACAACATCTGGCATTTCGGGATAAGGAGAACAATCTCCAGGCCGAGAACGTGAAAATATCTCTCCCACCATGAAGACATCATCAGCTTTACCAGGCAAGCATTCCCAGGAATTCTCAGCTTAACCATTTCCTATCTACTCTACATAGGCTGCAGGACTGCACCATCACTGACTGGCTTTGTCTGGGGCTATCGTTCATTCATTTCCATCCCTAGTGGTGTAGGCCAGTGACTTCCGCATGGAACAGGCATTCAGTGGATGAATGAGTGCTCTATTTCAGAAATGCTAATCTTTAAGAAAATAAGCTTTGGTGGGAAATAAAAGGCCCACATGAAAATTCCCACCTTCTTTAACAATTGGTAAGGAGAACTTGGAATAGACTGTTTTTCCTCCACACTTTGAGAGTCTTCAGGTCATTTTTAAGATGGGTTAACCACAGGCCATGGCCACCTCTGAGTTTCCTCTCACATGCTCCTATCTTATCCCCAGTGTGAGAGTTGGCTATGTCTTTTATCCAGGTTCCACTCTCCTAGAAGCTCTCTTTATTGTTCTTGGTTAAGGCATTGTCTTGACTTTTATTAAGGACTGTCCTACATCTATCTCAGCATGGGGCCCTTGCCCTGTTCTTACCTTGCCCTGAGGTGCACCTGAAGGATAGGGTAGCACCCCCCCAACCCAAGCCCAGTATCCAGTACACAGGCAGTGCCTAGGTGGAATAGGTTGTCTCTATGTGTTGCCTTCTAGAAGTGATTCAAATTAGCTGAAGGGAACGTTTATTTCCCTTATTTTTACAACAAAGTTTCTTCATTTCCATGCCTGAAAGGTAAACCGGGGAAGGTAGGCTAACACAGTCATTTGTAATCCTTAGACATTGTTATCATAAAACTAATCTTTACATGTTCATAGTTAGACTATTTGTAATAGCCCCAAACTGGAAATTGTCCAAATGCCCATCACTAGTTGATGGATAATAAATAAATTGTGGGATTCCGCACAATAGGATAAGGCAGAGTAATTACAGTGAGCAATCTACAGCTACATGAAATGATTTTGATAAATCTCATTAACACAATGCTGGGTATTAGAAGCCAGATGCAAAAGCGATGATTCTGTGTTTATGAAAAGCACAACACCAAGCATAACTAATCTTTGCTGTTCGTAGTCAAGACAGTGGCTTCCCATGGAGGAGAAATGCCTGGTTGTGGGGCTGGGTTTTTTATTTGGGTGCTGGCAATGCCAAAATTTGGTTTATAAAGAGGTATTCTGCTGCACTTTTGGAGCAAAGACCTCTCTGAGTCTACCCCAAGTGCTGTCTCCGAAGAGACCTCGTTCAGGACCTTTCTCTCCAGAGCCACGTCTGAAACCAGAGGTTGAATGTTGGAATGATGGTGTGTGCGCACACTGATTACCTAGCGCTGTATCACAGAGTATCCCAGAACATGGTGGCTAAAACACCAGGCATTCATTAAATGATTGCCTTTGTCGATCAGGAACCTGGAGCAGCTAAACGGAGAAGTTCTAGCTCAGAGTCTCTCAGGAAGAGGCAGCCGATGTGTCGACAGGGGCTGCCGTGATCTTCTGAAGGCTTCACAGGGTCCATCTAATTCATTGCCATGGCTGTGGACGAGAGGCTAGTGGGTCCCATTGCATTTCCCCATAAGGCTGCTTGACAACAAAACATCCAGCTCCCTCCCGGAAAGAGTGAAAAGGAGGGTGTGGAAGAAGCTAGGAAAAAATATATATATGTATGTATGTATATATATATGTGTGTGTGTGTGTGTGTGTGTGTGTGTGTGTGTGTGTGTGTGTGTTCATGACTTAGTCATCTCAAAAGTCGCATGCCATCCTTTCTACTCTATTCCATTCATTAGAAAAGTGACACTCAGTCCTGGGAACACTGGCATCTGAGGGAATCCAAATGTGCCTCTTGACAAAAGTAACAAATAATTTGTGGATGTATTTTCAAAACCATGGAAGTTCACCATCTGACTTCAAATTATTTACCCTTTTCTGCCTTACTAAGGAAGGATCTTCCAAGGCCCCCAAGTGGAGCGCCAACTTGAAGCTCAGAATCCTCTCATCTACATCAAGGCCAGATGTTGTGTGTGTGTGTGTGTATGTGTGTGTGTGTGTGTGTGTGCGTGTGTGTGCGTGTGCATGCATACTCAGCTTAAGTGAAGCTACCTGGGTACGGTTTCCCTCTCTCAGAACACGGGAAATGCTTAAATGTCCACTGTAAATGCTTCCATCCACAGTTAATGGTAGCAGGAACTGTCAGGAAAAGTACTTTGGATGTTTTTCTGCTCATGAAGGAGGCCAGAAGTTGGTGGTCAGGGCTAGAACCTTGTTCCTAGAGAGTTGCTAGCCTCCAGCAGTTTGGAAAGCAAACTAGGAAAAGACCTGAGGCACATTGACTAGAATGGAGTCCTATTTTGCTCCGAAAGGACTTTCACACCTCTTGGCTCTGACTTCCGGCATTTCTCCTTTGTCTGTGAGGGCAGCCATCTTGTTTTCTCACTTGCTTCCTCCCCAGTAACGTTCTGGAAGTTCAAAAGTTATCTTCATTTTATACTGTATCTGCTTCGTTCAGTCCAAGTGTGATCTTTAAACCAAAGGATCACGGAAGCGATGCCACACCTCCAAAACCCAGGACAAAGGCTCCCTCACTCATCCCCTTCTCTATGAAAGCCACCGTCATTCCCAGGATTACCCTCTCAAAGGAAACCGTGAGGCATGTCTTCTTGGTTCATTTCATACTGGAAACAAAGAGTTTAAAATATAGGCAATCTTGAAAGAATAGATGCTAGACTTAAGGCAGTCAGAGAAAAAAAAAACATTCCTTAACTTTAATTTTCAACTACATGGAACAGACCAAGACCAACAAATAAACGGGAAGGAAGATATTAGCACCTTCCCCGACATCGCCGGGGAAAACAAGTACCTTGCCCTGCCTCCACCCACGCACCCAGGAGAACCATCGCTGCAACCGTCGAGAGAAAGACCACCCTGGCAGTAAGTGGCTGACATGGTGGCACATGCTGTACATCCTAAGCTGTGATCTATACAGGTGAGGCAGTGGGCACACTAGAATCTGCAGCAGTGCAACCTGGGAATTGTAGTTTTACGCTTTGTAGTAATTCAGAACTTTAAAAAAAAAAAAAGGTAAGAGCCTGAGAAAAGGGAAATTATACTGATCTCTAAAACCAGATAAAATAGAAGCAATTCTGAATAATATGATATAATGTAAATGTGAATGTACTTTTTTTTTTGTCTTTTTACCTTTTTGAGACAGGCTTTCTCTGTGTAACCGTAGCCCTGTCTGTCCTGGAACTCACTCTGTTTGTCCAAGCTGGCCTCATACTCACAGAGTTCCGCCTGCCTCTGCTTCCCGAGTGCTGGGGTTAAAGGCGTGCCCCACCACAGACCAGCAAATTTACTTTTCTTGAAGAGAGTCTACCTCTTTCAAACTAACCATAAGAAGAGCTAGAATGGGGCAGTGTGCTGGCTCAGGAGGCAGTGGCGCTTGCTGCACAAGGCTGCTGGTTTGAGTTCAGTCGCTGAACCTACGTGCTGTGGTTCAAATGGGGAACGTCCTCCGTAAGCTCATGTCTTTAAACACTTACTTGGTCCCTAGCTGGTGGCGATATGGAGGGAGGTCACTGACCCTCTAGAGGGGTAACCTTGCTCTTTGCACTGGGGGTGACCTCCAGGGTTGTATAGCCTGGCCTTCTTGACTTCCCTGGCCTGACGAACCGACTGTATAGCCTAGGAAACTGTAAGCCAAAATAAAGCCATTTCCACTCAAGTCTTCTGAGATTTCTTCTGACAGCAATAGAAAACTACGTCATCAAGTAATGGCAGAAGGAAACACCCCACTCTGCAGAGTTATTCTCTGACTTCAAACATGCCTGCTGTGGCACATACACCTACACTTAGTCACACACACACACACACACACACACACACACACGTCATACACACAATAATAATAATTGCTTTTATTCAAAATGGTGACAGATACAGCTCAGGGGTAGAACACTTGCCCACCATGCAAAGGGCCTTACCTCTAAGCCCCAACACTGTTAGGTAATAATAGCAACAACAATCGGGATTCTCGAACTCCATATTGAAGCCATAACTAAGAGTGTACAAAGACAGAGGAAAAATTTTAATACCTCAGTTGTTGATGCTAGTATGAAGAAAGGATGTGGATAGAAGAAATGATCAGAGGCATTTGGTTTTTTATTTGTTCTTTAGGTTGCTTGTTATGTCCATATTTCATGCCCTTAGCTGGCCTGGAACTCACTGGATAGCCTAGCTGGTCCCAAATGCCTCAGCCTCCTGAGGGCTAGGACTACACCTATCTAAGACTGTTTTGTTTGTTTTCTTTATGTTTCTCGAGACAAGGTTTCTCTGTAGCCCTCCCTGGCTGTCCTAGAACTCACTCTGTAGACCAGACTGCTGACCTCGAACTCACAGAGATCTGCCTCCCAAGTGCTGGGATTAAAGACGTGCGCCACCACACCCGGCTCCTTCTATGACTTCAACAATACAAAATTAGTATCTTAGATTTACACTCCAATACACTAGGCTTCAGTTATTGTAACTAATGAACTAACAAGTCTTGAATGAACAAAATAAAATGCATGAGAAAATATTCCAATAGTTTGGCAACTGTGGATTTGGGTCGGCAGAAGGCTCCATAAGATGCTCATCCAAGTTCCTCCCCAGGAATAGTGGTAATTCAGAAGATCTGGGGCAAGCCCTAAGAATGTGTATCGATAACCTGTTTCTCAGTGATGCTGATGATGCATGGACTACACTTTAAGAACCACTGAAGTCTTCTGTTCTCCACTAGAAAATGTATTACAAAGTTATAATAACTGGCGAGTGGACAGATGAAATGTAGTATCTCCGTACAAGGAAACAATGGAAAGAAACCATTTCTCTGCCTATTCCTTTGAATCAAGGTCTCTCACTGAAGTGGAGATTAATGGAGGCCAGCAAGCTCCAGCAGCCCCTCCTGTTTTCACCCCAGCCCCAGCACTGGGGCTAAAGCACACAACCATACCAGGCTTTTTCCATGGGTCCTGGGGGCTTAAACATGGGTTCTCAGGCATGTGTAGCAAAGTACTCCTACCTGTTGAGCACATAGGAAATAAATTTTTCCACATCTTTTCTAGGTGATAATTTCAATGATCCGCAGGACCAGGGGGACAATCGGGTAATATAAATACCAAACCTTTGATGTAAGCATAGTCTTTGACTGCTGTGGGACAATGGTCTTTTATCCTGTCACTTGTATTATTTTTTAATAAAATGCTGGCCAGTATCCAGGCAGGAAGTAGAGGTGTGACAATGAGGATGATGGGAAGAGGGAAGTTTCAGTCTGCAGTTGTGACCCAGACGCAGAGGAAGTAAGATGTGACTGCCTTGCCAAAATAGGTACCAAGCCATGTGGCTAACTCAGACAAGAATTATGAGCTAATATAAGAATATTAATATATATATAAAGCCGGGCAGTGGTGGCGCACGCCTTTAATCCCAGCACTCGGGAGGCAGAGGCAGGCGGATCTCTGTGAGTTCGAGGCCAGCCTGGTCTACAAGAGCTAGTTCCAGGACAGGCTCCAAAAAAGCTGCAGAGAAACCCTGTCTCGAAAAACCAAAAAAAAAAAAAAAGAAAAGAAAAAAGAATATTAATATATATATAAGAATTAGTTAAGAAGAGCCTGAGATTCTGGGCCGATCAGTTTATAATTGATGTAGACCTCTGTGTGATTCTTTGGGACTGAACAGCTGGGGGACTGGGCGGGACATGTGACTAAGGAAATAGTTAGGGATGGATGTTACCAACAGTCATCTTCCACATAGTAGACACTTGTAAAGATTCTGCAAATTGGAAAGGAACCACATGTTTATAAAAAAAATATTTTCATACAGCTAGGCAGTGGTAGTGAACACCTTTAATCCCAGCACTTGAGAAGCAGAAAAAGGCAGATGTCTGAGTTTGTGACCAACCTGATCTACAGAGCGTGTTCCAGGACAGCCAGGAGAAATCCTGTCTCAAAAGAAACAAAACAAAACCAAAATCCAATAAATAGGTAGGTAGGTAAATAGATGATAGATAGATAGATAGATAGATAGATAGATCCGTTTATCAAGTAAAATACTATCTAGTCACTAAAGATGATGTTTTAGATTTATTGCCATAGAAAAATGTTCGTGATATAGTTAAGTAAAAAATACAAGTTAGAAAACAGCCTTTGATGAACGAGGAAATGGCTCAGTGGGTAAGAGAGCTCACTGTACAAGCCTGGTGACTTGAGCATGGGTCTCCAGAACCCACTTATATCTAATCCCACTGCAACTACAGGAACTGGGGGGAGAGATGAGAGACCTGGAAGCTTAGGAGCCAGCTAGTCTGAAATTAAGTGGATCAGCATGGACTGATACCCCAAGGTTGTCCTTCAGCTCCACCCATCTTGTGGCATGTGTTCCCCCCTTTCTCTTTCCTTTCTCTCACACACAACTCTCTCTTACACACACACACACACACACACACACACACCTCTCTTTCTCTCTTACACCTCTCTCTCTCTCTCTCTCTCTCTCTCTCTCTCTCTCACACACACACACACACACGAAGAAAACAAAAGAAAAGAAAATGTGACCCTAGATACACTACTCACACAGTGTGAGATAGATCCAGAAGATGGTGAGCTATTAAACATTTTTCCTCAAGCACTACATAGAGCCGTTGTAATACAGAAATAATCACCTCTCACTTTAAAGGGGACTAGGACATAAAATGTGCAAACATTTCTTTATCTGAGACAACACTCAAGTACAGAAAATGGAAACCAAGGACAATGCTATAAACCATAAAACGAAGCAGGGCTGGTCACGGGAACCCGGATCTCTGTTGCATTACTCCAGAAATGTTTAGTGTTGCTTTCCTACTGCAGTATTGCATGATTCTGTCAACTAAATATGCTCTGCTCCCCAGAAAGTGTGTCAATTTCATGAAGATACTTACAGAAATGTTTTTGTTTCCCTCATTTTTTTTTTTTTTTTTTGGTTTTTCGAGACAGGGTTTCCCTGTAGTTTCTAGAGCCTGTCCTGGATCTAGCTCTTGTAGACCAGGCTGGCCTCGAACTCAGAGATCCGCCTGCCTCTGCCTCCTGAGTGCTGGGATTAAAGGTGGGCGCCACCACCGCCCGGCTGTTTCCCTCATATCTTATATAGAATTTAGAGACCCTAGATAACGAACAAAGTTACCGGTAACAGCATGAAACAAGCAGCTTTTTCACAAAGCTTATTTTTGTCATATGGACACAAGTGTTGGTCTTTATGTATGTAGGCGGTCCATGTGTCTGTTCCTTGGAAGCCAGAAGAGAGCATTGGAAGCCCTGGCTTGAGGTAGTCTTTAGAACCAACTCTCTATTCTAGGTTCAAACACCATACCCTGCCTACTAGGGAAAACTGACTGTCTTCCTCAGGGGCCAGGACTGCTCTTGCAGAAGGGTTACAGTGGCCCTACACAAGTCCAACATCATTTCGCTTGATCTGCTCCTGACCCTGGAGCTGTGAGACTCCCTGAATCTCTGGTCTCCTTTTCGGATCCCCAGTTCATTGCCCGTGGTCTCTATCTGGAGGGCAAGACAGCATTGGCCAACTGTTGGCTTTTGGTATAATGAACCTCCATGGTACTACTTCCCTGGGGAGGGGTCAAGCTTTGCAGATCAAGGCCCTGGTATCTCCCACCAGTTGCCAAAGACCATGCAGTTTGCAAACCTGGACTTAATAGAAGTTCCATGCAAGACTTCAACATTCATGTTTGTCTGAACTTACAGAAGGTTAGCATGTCCAGTGACAGAGGGACAAGGGACAGGGGAGGGGTCTAGCCAAGCAAGTGAGAGGGTTCGCTGTCCGTAGAGAATTCTAGAACAACAAAAGAACTAAAAGTATACCTGCTTTTGACCATTGCTTACACAAACAGCTCCAAGCAATGGCAGTGATAAGAACCACTCCAGCCTGGCAGGATGGTCCACTCTCCCTGGTCATCTCACCCTCGCTCCGAGTGTCTCTGTGTTCTACCATTTTATTATAAGTGTGGCCATCAGCACCCAGGACCCTCCCACTGGGATCCTCTGTCCCCAGTATGATGTCTGAAGGCAAGAGTATTTCAAGAGAGGGAAAAGGAATGGTCTTGAACACCTGAGACCTAAGACCCCTTTCGTCCTCATGAAAATGTCCGAGGGGAGGACAGACTTGGGAAAGACGCTGTCCCCAAACGCGGAGTGAGGCTCATGCTGGGAAAAGGAGTGCCTCGGAAGCCCAGCCCTGATATCCCAGCTTCTCTGAGACGTTCCCAGTGCCCCGAGGCAGAGTTAGTCACTTCCTTCTTGTGCTCCCACATCACACTGTGACACACACCTCTCTGTCAGAGCCCTGGCGGGTGAGTCTTTCTGGAGCACCCGGCTCTCCTGAGGGCAGCAGCTTACCTGTTCATCTTTGTCTTGGTCCTGACATCTGAGTGACACTGAAAACAGACACTCAAAAAAAAAAAAAAAAAAAAAAAAAACCTCCTTTGAGACATCACTCGCTCATTTATTCATTCATTCATTCCAGGTGTCCTTGTTTATTATGTAACCGGCATTAGGACACACTGTCCATCACTGTTATTAGCCTAAGCGATTCTATTAGGGAAACTGAAAAGCAGAGAGAGAAGCAGCAATTCCACACCAAGCCGGGAAACTTCTGCAAAGAAATTTAGAGCTGACAGATGGAACGCGGCATTAAGTCACCTCTATGTGACCGTGGGAGTGGAAGAGGAAATGAAGCCTGGGTCATCGTCACCGGGGACAGAACCTGATGACAATGGCTACGGCCCTGTGATAAGGACTTTGCTGAGGTTTAGGTGAAGTAAGGGAATTACTTACTAATAACGGGCGGGGATGCGCTGGAAGGAAAATGTGACAGGACGCGTTCAGCCTTGCCCAGGCCACACCCAGTTTAGTCAACGACTTCGGAACCCTAAGAACAGTAAAGGAACACAGTGAAGCCTGTGGTCTAGGGACAAGTGGCAGGTAGGCAGGAGGCAGGCTTAAGGAAAGATATTGGCCTGTCCTGCAGTGTGATGAGAACCTCTCAGCCAGGAAAGTGACCCATGGGGCAGGGCTGGTCTGGAAAGGCAAAGGTTCCCCAGAACACCTGGGGGTTGCTTCAGGAATGCGCCCCAGGCCTGTTCTGCTTCCTCCCCGCGCACGCGCACGGGCAGGACCTGTAGGCTGGCTTCAGTGAGCGCCATGTCAGCAGTAATCACTGTGAAGAACTCTGCCAAGCTGAAATTCCACCTCTGAGAGTGTGTGCTCCGGTGGCACTGTAAGAGGCATTTCCAAGGCATCCGAAATGTATAAGTGTGTAAAAGTAACAAGTAAGAGCCAACAGACCATAGGGTCCTGGGAGCTGTCCCTTGGGGAAAGAGAACGGAATGGAGGGGAACTCCTCCGGAAGCTCGGGTTGCTAGCTTTGGCAGCACTGCCTGAGCCCAGCCTTTGACCTAGGCTTAGACCTTTCCCTGGCCTCACAGGCAATATTAGCACGTGCAGGGTTTGCAAATCAATGGCCCATGGGCTAAATCCAACTGCCAGCTGTGTTTTGCTTGGCACCAACAGAGAATTCATTTTCTAAAAGTTGGAAATCCTTAAGCAGGATGCGCGCCTTCCAGTTTACCGCGGTCCTCACGGGTCCGTGTTGTCTTGCACCGCACCGACTCCTTCACAGGAGCAGTGGAGCCTCAGTGGGTTTTTGGCTGCTCTGGCCTCCATCTTGATTGTTCATTGGGATCATTCAAAGAGGCTTCAGAAGACACCCACGCTTGAGTTCAATCCCAGATATTCCAATTAAATCTGCCTCGAGATGCCCAGCAAGGAGGAGCTAAAAACATCTACCACGATCCTACGGCATAGCAAGACGGGAGGTGCAGCATCCTCAGAGAGAGCAAAGTAGCTAAAGATTGCGGGGCCAGGGTGTGTTGCACCCGCCACTGGCTGGCTTCCAATTGACTTCTCTTTACCTGCTGCTGGGCCACCTGAACAAGGAAGCGACCACCTCCTTCATCAAGACCCTTGGATTCAATATTCTCTGATGGGCACGGGCGTACCCTCCCCGAACCATGACTGATAGGTTGATTATAGAATCTCTGCTGGAATGAGAGTTCAGTTTGGCTCCCAGTACAGCCACTCAACTTGGATTAGCTCAGGCACTTCGTCTAAGTCTTTACAGACAGATAACATCACATCTCCCTTCCTGTTTTAAAGACAGCAAAATGGTGACACTGGTCCCAGGTCATCAAAGCCCCAGGGTGTACTCAGTCACTCAGGCACCCAATAAGTTGATTACAGTAAGAATTCACACCCAGAATGCAGCCTGTGCAGGGCTATGTTCTAGCACGGCCCTGAGGATGGCCAGTAGCCTGCATCTGTTCTGGCTGGTCCTTACTTTGCCATACTCGGGGGTGACTACTTGGATTCTTGGTCAATGGGTTTACATAAGGCACCAGAAACAGATATATATTCATCTATAGCTCAAGCCCTAAAGAGGAAATAAACAGACTCAGAAATATTTGCGGTAAGACATGATCCAGGGTAACAGAAGACAGAACACACACACAAGCACACACACGCAAGCACACACACGCACTGCCTCTACCATCACCCTGCCACAGTTTTGTGACTGCGTTGGAGAAGCATCCTCGGCACCACTGAGGAAGGTTGCACAGAGCAGAAAGTGTTAGCATTGTAAGCAAAAAGGTGAACAGGAGTGGTCGAGGCAGGGAAGGATGCTTGGGGATGGGCCAGCTCTGGCTAAGTAAGGGTGTGGGTGTGACCACTGCACAGGAGACATTTGGAAAACTCAGGGTTGAGTAAGAGGAGCCCTGCAGTTTTCCCCTGAAGTTTAGCTTCTCCTGCTACCTATAAACCTAAGGATTATGAATGGTCTTATGTTTTTTCATACTTGGACCCTCACATCAGTTGGAGATTAGTTTCCTAGCTACAAAGACAGTTCGCTACAGCGGCAAGACCCCTTCTCTATCACCCAGCACCTCTTGCCTCTCAAAGAACATTCCAGAGATCTGAGTGTGGCCCTTACTTATCTCTAGAAGAAAGCACCCCCTGACACCACACACACACACACACACACACACACACACATGCACAAATGCATTAAATGCAGTCACAAGTCATATTGGCATTGTAAATTACTTTACACTGACTGATTCCAAAGGCAATGTTATTGTAGAAAAATAATCACAGAGAAGGGATACACAGTGTGTCACTGATACTTCAGATATTTGTTTGAAGTTGTTTGGAAATATTGCATAGCCTAAATCATTGATACGGACACACCAGTATCTTCGATCTTCAATTCCTCTTTACCGTGTGTGGTGTGTGTGTGGGTATGTGTGTGTGTGTGTGTGTGTGTACGAGTTCATGTGTGTGCACAAGCATATGTGGTGCACGTGGAGACCAGAGATCAATGTCAGCTGTCTCCTCAGTTCCTCCTCACTTCCCAGCGAATCTAGAGCCTCGCCAGACAGCAAGCCTTGGCCATGTCTTTAAATCCCGTAATGCTGTCACCGATTGTGGACATCTTTCTAAATGCCATTGACTATGGAAAGCGCTGATTTTTAGTATTCGATCTTGGTGAGTTATCTAAAGGCTCTTATTTGATCTAATTATGGTTACGCCTTCCAAGGTGAGGGCATCATCAGGCGAAACACTGTCCAAGATCAGCCAAAACATCTGTGCACAAGCCTGCCCTTCTTTTTTTCACGTGCTTGGGTTTTAGCCCCGGGGCGGGGTTCACGACTTTGATATTCTTCAATATTTGTAAGGGGGAAGGCCTGTACAAGACTAATTACAAACCTAGGGCCTGGTGTAGCTCAGACCCTCATTATCATTAATGAACCTTGTCTTCTGTGCTAAGAAGGAAGAGGCCTCTAATTGGGTTTATTTCTTCGAGCAGATATATAAGTAGCCCTCAGAAGTGTACTTTTTGCCAACCTATTAGGCGGAGCAAACCTGCTAATCTATGCAAACTGGAGGCTCCACAGAGAGTAAATGAATTTTGTGACAGAGGCTGGCTGGGGGAGGAAGCCACAATGAAAGCCCACTGCATCACCTCGTACACATGGCTCATTCATCTGTGAGGGGAACTCGGCCTTAATTATTCATGATAATAGCCCTTAATATACTAGTTTGCCGCAGCGTATTTTGTAGCCGTAATGGAGGTCTCCGTCTCTTAAAACTTATGACAGTTCTCCACACTCTTAAATCTTCCCTGAGAGGTGGGGTAAGAGTCTGACCAAGGTTTTCCTGGGAATGTCATGTTTGTAGCATAATAATCAAGCTTTACAATTCCCCAGAGACTTTCATCCCGAGGATCTCAAAGCACTTTATGAGCCTTCATTAGTGCCAGGAATACCCGCGAGGCACCAGGGTTTTACTATCTTTGTTTTATAAGTGAAGAACAAGACAGGAGCTGGTGAAGTGACTTGCCCAGGGTCACATAGCCAATCAGCGGGACATCTTGAAGACCACAGACAGGTTTTCTTTCACCTTGGAAGATGCCGTTTTGGTGGTTGGGGGAGGCCAGGGAACTATAACCATGACTTTCAGTGTTCGTTGACCTTTAGATATTATTCCGGAAGCATTCAGTGCACATCACCGGCCTCGGTGCTTGCTTGGGGGGGCGGGGAGAGGGGCATGGGAAGCTCGCTAGGGTTTCCAGTTCAAAACCTGGGTTATCCAGACTCTTACTCCAAGTTTCTCGTCTACTTGGGGAAAGACCTTCGTGAGCTGTGCTGACTGACACAGCTAACTTGCTAACTTTTGTGTGTGTTTTTCTAAAGAAGAATCAAGTATTTGTGGATTTTGATCTTTAAGATTGTGTGTGTGTGCATACGCGCGCGTGTGCATGCGTGCAAATTCAAGCACCCACAAAGACTAAAAGGTAGTTGCAGGTGAAATTATAATCTGTTGGGAGCCACCCCATAACAATGTTTGGAACTGAACTCAGGTCCCCTGGAAGAGTAGCAAACAGTCTTAAGGGCTGTGCCACCTCTCCAGCCCTGTGTTTTTATGAAAAAAAAAAAAGTTTTCTATAATATTATGGAATTTTTTTCTTCATATTATTGTAAGATTTCAGTAAGGAATCTTTGCTTAAGATAGAACTGGCTGTTGTGCTGGGGAAATTCTAGATAATTAAGTGATGTGATTCTCCTTTTAAAATAGACTCTAAACCCTCAAGCTTTAAGAAAATGGGGGGGAACCTTTTAAAAATTATTTTATGGCTAGTGAAATCTATGGTCTAGGTCCTACTTTGAGGTGGACGGAGGGGGATCTTTTCGTGTTTGTTTTGCTTTAAATGTGCGCATTTGATTCCAGCTCAGATTTACATTGGGAACATTTTTAAAGCGTATGCACTCCCAACTGTGTGGAATGCCAGGAAACGGGTTCATTCTGGGAGGACGGAGCTTTCAGCTCTGTCCTCCGTGATAGACTCCAGAGCCGCTCTACCTTAAGGCGAGCAGGTCACCGGGCCGCTTCGGTGACCCCCCCTAACCTGTACCAGGCTGCCGGCAAGCACTCCTGTCAGCTCTGTTTACTCTGACAAGACTGATGGCATCCAGGTGGGTTTCTCCACCCCCCTCCCCGCGCTGCCTCCTCCTCTTCCTCCTCCTCCTCCTGCCCCCACTCTCTGTAGCCCAGGACAGCAAGTTTGCCCAGGAACGGTTCCGCCCAACTCCAGGCTATGGAAGCAGCTGCTCTCCCGAGTTAAACCACTGGCCTTGCTTCTAATCAGCGCAGGAGGTTCACCTGATGATTCCCTTGCCGCCCCGAGGAGTATCCCTGATGGGCCTCGGAGCTTTGAACTTTAGAAAAATGTGCCACTTTGCCTTTTCTAGCGTCTGCATCTCCCTCGATGGAGCCGCTGGCCTGGGAAGCCTGCGCTGTTAAGCAGATAAGACTGTTAAGAATCTGGAGGGCCTGGTCGGGAGATGTTCAGCTCAAGAATGTCAAGAGTAGATAGAAGGGTTGCTGGAGCTGGAGGGGGGGCAGTGCCGAGGGTAAACAGGCTGCTTCTCCAGCGGCCATCAGCCTCAGAGACTTCCAGCTCCCCAGGGCCCGGTCCAAGCTGCTGGTCATGGGGAATAATTACTAGTGGGCGCCTGGTATGTGTTAAGGGTTATTGGCCCCTTGAATGTGCCACTAGGGCAGCAGGGACTCAGGCATGAGTAAGATGAAGTTCTCAAGTAATGTGTGTAAGTGTGGGGGAGGGGAGGGTGAAGTTAAGGAATAAGACAGTCCACCCGACATGACGAGCTACAGAAGCCAGAAAGAAAATGGTCCTGGAGGACTGGAAGGTGCAAGCTGAAAGCAGCAGGACCAGGGCCTGAGGAGAAGAGGGAGTGGAGCCTTGCAGGGAGACGTTACATAAGCAAAGGTGTTGAGGCAGGAACTAACAGCCAGTGTTTGGGGAACAGCGGTAGAGGGATAGAGACGGTGCAGGAGTTCACACGGGGGAGTAACGGAAGGGAGCCAGGGTGGGGCCAGGTGAAAAGGGCTCTGGAAGGCTTAGCCAGGAAGGTGGGAGGGCGACACGATCCAGGTGGCGTTGTGAGAAAAAAAAATCAACCTGGCATCAGTGTGCAGACAGAAAGAGACGGAAACTGTTTGACTGCCGTAACCCGGACAGGATCTGATAAGCGCTGAGCAGCCGCTGTGTAAGTTAGTCACAGCCCGCAGCCTTGTTGTCTAGAGCCGCCTCTTCTGCACCTTCTGGTTGATCCCATGCCCTGCCTAGGTCTTGCCTTAGGAGGCTCATCCTCAGGGGTGCTCGCCCTGCCTGGGCCTGGATCAGGCAGTTTTCCCTGTTGCAGCCCCACAGAAGCCCATTGGCTTTGTCGTAATATGCTATTGTGTTGTCTTAGTTTTTTTCTTAATTCTGATAAAATGTTTTAAGGTTTAATGCCTTGATCATTTTTAAGTGTCCAGTTCAATGAAGGTTGGTGTGATCACTCCGCTGCACAGCCCAGGAACCCTTCATCTATACCTACTGAGCAACTTCCTGTGACCATCTGTGCTCTCCCTTGTGAGTGACTTCAGCTGCTATAGGGACTTATAGAGTATTTGTCTTTTTGTTAAGTGGCTTTTTCACCTGGTAGAACATCCTCAAGGTGGATGCATGTTTACCACATGACAAGATCGCCTTCCTTTTTAAAGCCAATACTCCACTGTATCTGTTGTGTGTCTCCATCTGAAGGTTGGTATTCCAAGACTTTTTAACTTTGCTGTGCTGGGCATGGGTTGAACGCAGGTCACTGCTCGTATTAAGCAACTGTTCTGCCACTGGGAAATATCCCGAGTCCTCTCTGTGCTTTTTCTGTTGAGACAGGGTCACACTGGGTTGGCCAGGTTGGGCTTGAACTCATTCTGCAGCCCCAACAGGTCTTAGACTTAGATCCACCCGCCTAAGCTTCCCAAGTAGTCCTGACTACATGCCTGTATGACGGAGCCTGGGTGCTATCAGCAGACTTTTATAAAAGAAAAGCACCCTGATAGAAATAGGACGCCGGAACCGAATAAAAGAGCAGAATATGTTCTTATAATATTCTTAGAAAGAGACAAGGAGATGTAGGAAGGTTGGGTGAAAGAAGTCAGGGGAGAGCAATAAAGAAATGCACCCAGAGCTGGGCGGTGGTGGCGCACGCCTTTAATCCCAGCACTCGGGAGGCAGAGGCAGGCGGATCTCTGAGTTCGAGGCCAGCCTGGTCTACAAGAGCTAGTTCCAGGACAGGCTCTAGAAACTACAGGGAAACCCTGTCTCAAAAAACCAAAGAAAAAAGAAAGAAAGAAAGAAAGAAAGAAAGAAAGAAAGAAATGCACCCAGTGCCCACCCCTCGCTTCTACATAGTTCTGTGTACATGCACATGCACACACACACACACACACACACACACACACACAGAGAGAGAGAGAGAGAGAGAGAGAGAGAGAGAGAGAGAGAGAGAGTTAATAGGAAACAGAATTTAGGGAACCCTATCCCACCTCTGTGCTGCACGCACTGCAAGCCTCACGGTAGGCATTGATTAATAATTAATTAATCTATACCTGGATCATCTCAGCTTAACACACCAAATAGGGAATGGCGGAGAACTGTAAAAGTACCGCTCCTTCTGGCCACATTTTCCACGGTATCCTCCATTTGCCTGCATTAGTTGTCTCAGAATATGCACAGGCTGATTGGGCAAGACTAATCGTTTTGGCCGCATTAGCTAGGTGGCTGAGGAGAAGGGCAAACTTTCAGGCCAGTCTTGGCTACGTAGTAAAACCCTGTCTCAGACAGACAGACAGACAGACGGGCAACAGAATGCAGTGCTCTGCGCTGCTTCACTGTCCACTAGAGCATACTGAGCTCCTACTGTGAGCCAGGAGCATTTCCTCTTCAATGCCCTTCAGCCCTGCGCCCCTCATAGTCAGCTCTGCACAGGAGCCCTTCCCCTAGAGCAGGCCAGACATTGCTCTGAAGACATTTTACCTTGTAACTGCTGGTAGGTAGTTCAATACGGAGGACACACACCTTCACGTCTGTACACACACTTCACAGGCACACAGACAACTTGGTATGAAAGAAGCCAAGAAGAGGGGTTGCCACTGCACCTTGGTAGCTGTGGAGAAGGAGAAGCAAACACCTGAGTGACCAT
This sequence comes from Arvicola amphibius, assembly GCF_903992535.2. NCBI lineage: Eukaryota > Metazoa > Chordata > Mammalia > Rodentia > Cricetidae > Arvicola > Arvicola amphibius. The sequence goes on along the minus strand of NC_052058.2, from coordinate 153,132,817 downwards.
TTCCTCAGATCCGCCACCTGGTCATCCACCAGGACACCTCTGCCCCCCATTGTGTCCTTTCCATTACACCAAGGAAATTCTGTGGCTATCAGAATAGAATAGATCCAGAGCCTCTGTGGGTGCGGAGGGGCCTCTGTGGACCTATGTCACCATGCTTGGTTGGCACCAGGGTCCAGCGCTGTCCTTGGCCAGGACCTAAGTCATGAACAAATAGCTCTGCCTGAGAGACTTAGCCAACTTTTGTATGAACGGATTTAATAATAATCATCTACTGGAAATTGTTTAACATCGTGGCCCTATCCCCTTATATATCTCCAAAGTCAGACTGATAACCCATTTAACTTTAGATAGAAGTAGTGGGTGTATAAAATAGTTATGCTAATTTTAAATATAGCTATAAAATAAGACTTCAATGTTAAAGAATCTGGTCTAATGTGTATTAGAAATGAATTTTTAATTTCTGTTGGAAATAAAAATATCTTGTTGAAATGTAAACAATGAAGATAGGAAACAGATACTAAATCTCTAGTGTAGATTATACATTTGGAAGCAGGACTTAGAGACAAAATTGAGTTAATACCCAGAGCCCCTCTCCAGCTCCGAACACACGACAGCGATGGATACATGTAAAAATTGAACATCATACATATGTACTTATGCTCAACAATGCAATAAGCACCATACACTTAAGCAGAGTATCTGAGAACTGGGACCATGGCTGCCACCATCACTGAGCAGCATGGAGTCCAATACTCGGAAATGACATGGTTCTTCTTAGGTCCTGATTACATTCCTGGTGGTACTTTCCCCATCTGCCTACAAATGGGAATTAAAGGAAAAAATAGATCCAGGTGTCAGTGGGTTTTTTTTTTCTTTTCTGAGTTCATTAGTGGGTAGGAGAATCCCTGACGTAAGCTCAACTTTACACGGTGATCTTACGTCTGGTCTCTGTCTTCTAAATCAACATTAACAGATTAATTTATTCCAGATGAAATGACAATAGGATTTTCTGAAATGTTAAAATGACTATTTTAGGGTCTTCAAATAAGTAAAAGAACAGAAAGTTATCAAACTAAACTCAGACAAAATGAAAACAAATAAAGAGATAAAAGAAAATATTTTAGTAAGCTTTAGAAATGAAAAAATCATTCATTGATGAAAAATATGAAAAGTAGCAAACTAGGGGAAAAAATTACCAAGAATTTATCCAGAGTCAAATCTAGAACAAAAAAGACTTTAGAAAAACAATGAGAGCCAGGCAGTGGTGGCACACGCCTTTAATCCAGCACTCAGGAGGCAGAGGCAGGCGGATCTCTGTGAGTTTGAGGCCAGCCTGGTCTATAGAGTGAGTTCTAGGACAGTCAGAGATATACAAAGAAACCCTGACTTGAAACACAAACGCCACCACACCCCCCAAAAAATAACAGTGAGAATTTTCCCTCATATTGAAAGGATGTATCCAAGGTAACAGAAAAGAAATCATTCTCAGATACAGTCTTAGAAACTTTAGGACGGATTACCGACCAGAGGATGCTGAGACTACACCTCAACGTTCCTGGCTGGGGAACTCACAGAGTATCTCCAAGGCGCTAAAGGTGGGATGGGGGAGAGGGCTGCACTAATGCTTCACACGGCACACTGTGTTGGCGTTGAGAACAGAAACAAAGCCTTTTCACATTTATGATACCTAAGAGCATTGGCTACTTCCAGATCTTAGCTGACGAGATGACCAAAGGGTTTGCTTCCGCAAGAACAATGAATCTGGGAGGATAAAATAGGAAGTGAAGGGAAAAGGCAGAAAATCCCTATGAGGGGAAATTAATTGATAGATTAAATATGAGCTGTAAATCTGAACCAGCATCCACCTGAAGAAGCATAAGAGAGGAAATGCCCAGACATGTGCCAAAACAAAGAAATAATTCACCAGCATTAATAAAAATGAGCTGGTCTCCCCTAGATCCTTTCTGACCAGCACTCAGCAGAGGAGAGATGAGTGACCGGCATGTATTGATTGATTTATGGTCCAGTATTATTCCAAGTAAGATTTAGATTAGCTAACCTGCAGCTATTCCTGGTCTACCCTTCATTTTCAAACCCAGGAACTTCCTAAGGGAGCCGTTGGCAGTTTTTGATTGAACCTTTGGCACTAGTCCCAGGGAGAGCTCTCCATGTTCAATGAATCATGGGATGTGGTTGGGTTTTTTTTTTTTTTTTTCCAATCCAATCACTCGGGTATTCTAGACAAACATAATAAAAACTTTTAGTAAAAATGCCAGACTCAAAAGGAGAAGGGACGTGGTGGAGGAACTATTATAGCACTAAAGATTTTATAAGATTTCCCCAAAGGAAACCTTCTCCCAAAGTAGGTTAATATAAAGGCCGATCTGCTCTGTGCTTTCAACAAGATAAGAGAATTCATTGCATCATCAGTCAGTGGAAAAGTCAGCATAGAAGGGGAATATGGCAAAATTATAGCCCACCTCCATTAAAAGGCAAATGAAAGTTACCCAAACTCCATTCACCCATACACATGATAGTGTCAAATATGACATACCAAATTAAAATAAATCGGTAAAATATCTGAAGGGAAACAAATGAAGACAAAAGATAGGAAAGAACAAAACTCGCTCAATAGGTAGACTGTGAGCAAAATATGCCTGGCCAAAAAAAGGAACAACTGGTTAGGACCTAATTTCTGTCGCCCCTAATATTTCAGGCTGACTTAATCCAAGAAATGATAGTTTAAACCCTGGTGTATTCTTACACCCCAAAGAAAAAATAAATCTGGAAGTTGATAACAGACTGAGAGGGAGGGAGATTGCCAACTTGGTTAGAAATCAGGATTGTAAGCCCAGCTTGGTGAAGCATGCCTATAGGGCCAGCACTTGGGGGAGCAAGCAAGGCACAGTGTGAGTCTGAGGCCATCCTGAGCTTCCTGTGGAAATTCTGCCTTTCAAAGAGAAGCAGGCACACTTTGTGCATATCTTCTGAAACTATGAAGGTTGAGAGAGAAGCCTCTTCAGATCGCCAGAGCACAGAGGTGACCCCAGAATTCTGTTAGCCATGAGTGGGTTGATAGATAAAGGTACCATTACAAGATCTCCAGAAACTAAAACCGTTCACACATCAGGATTGTTTTTGCAGGTCAAGTGAATAACATCATTATGGTTAGAATTAGCTTATAATTGAAAAAGAAATAGTGTTAACATTGGGATTAAATGAGCTACATTGTGTTTTAAAGTAAAGGGCAAGGAGAATTATTAAGTATATTATTATATATATACATATATATGTTATGTTTATATAATATATACTATATAACGTGTGTATACACACATTCACATACATATTAGAACAAAAGGGAAATGCAGTTTTGAAAGACCAGAGGGGAAGTTTTCTGCGGAGCCAGGCAGTTTCCAAGCTAGTGGCTCCTGGGGCCCCTTCCTCCTGATGTTTGAGTTTTCCCCAGCAGGGTGGGCTGTATCTTTACTCTCTTCTAACAAATAAAATAAAGCAAAGGTGATGGGATGTCACTTCTGAGATTAGGTTACAAAACAGTTATGGTTCGGCTATACATCTCCTGCTTTTGCTCCTCCGTTTGCTGTGAGCATGGCACTGTTGGAGTTTCTCTGTGGACAGGACCTCTGAGGCAGCAACCGCGATCTCTTCCAGCATCTAAAGCATCCTAGTGGGACCCGATGCCTGCCAACAGTCACATGCGTGAGCTTAGTTAGAAGCAAATCCTTGCATGGTTGAACCTTAAAAAGACAATAGCTACGAATAGCTACGACTAACACCTTCATGACAAAAATAGCTGTGATCTCTAGCCGCAGGACATAGCTAAGCCACATCCTGGCACATTAACAATAATTTTTAAAATAAACTTTTTTAAAATAATTTTATGAACTTTACTATAAGAAACCTTGAGAATTAAAAACATCACACACCCAATTTAACCAAACTCAAAGTCAGTGCATCTCAGGGAACTTCTGTACAGTTAGAGCAGATGTTTGGAATGGAAGCTGTATCACAGTTTACACCTTTAATCCCAGCACTTGGAGACAGAGGCAGAAGCAGGTGGATCCCTGTGAGTTCAAGGCCAGCCTGGTCTACAAATCGAGTTCCAGAACAGCCAGGACTGTTACACAGAGAAACCCTGTTTTGAAAACCCAGGCCGGTTGGTGGTGGCGTGTGCCTGTAATCCCAGCACTTGGAAGGCAGGGGCAGGTGGATCTCTGTGAGTTCCATGTCAACCCGGACTACAGAGCAAGTTCCAGGACAGTCAGGGCTATACACAGAGAAACCCTGTCTCAAGAAACCAAAAAGAAAAAGAAAACAAGAAAGAAAATCAACCAACCAACCAACAGCACAAAAACCACCTTTTGCTGTTTTACAACACTCAACTTTCGGGTAATTGGTGGCAATACATAACTAATAAACCTATCATCTGATTATATTATATAAACATTTTGCCATGAAATTGAGTCATAAAACACCAGTTTTGATTCTAGAACAAAAACAGAAAAGCCTGCTGCTTAATGAATATTACTCCTTTGCTTAACAGCATGGCGACAGCCTCCCAAATCGCTAAAAGTCAGGAGAGTATACTTCAAATGTCATATGACAAGAGAAAAGAAAGACTTTGAAAGTGACCATGACACCCCTTGGGTCCAAGTAAGGGCAACAACCAGACCAGGTTCCTCTGTAGAGAGCTAGTGCTCCCAGGTTCACTTCACGAAAGAGAATCCAGGGACAGTTACTGGTTCAGTGGCATGTGCCTGCCGGGAACGCAGTGGAGCCGCGACAACGGTGGGGTCGTTTTATTCACTGTTACTAAGCTGTGACAAAGAATATCGCTTCCCACTGTCCCTTTAACACACAGCTAACACACACTTCTTAAACGCAAATACCATTTCATTTCACAAGTAAAAATTATGCTGGTATAATCTGATCGGAGTGTAATAAACTGAAGAATCATAAGGTTTATGAGGAAAGGTTATTAATACACGGGACATCCTTCTATGACATTTAGTCCAGAGAAGGTATTAATAACGTAATGAGACATCGCTGAGAAAAGCATGGAGATATCCCATAAACGAGCAAAGGAAATGTGGCTAATGACATTCTTAGAGCAGAAGGCACGAAGTGATGCTTAGGGCATTAACTCAGTCTTCAATCTGAGCTTCTCTGAGTAGCACACAACAGAACCCTAAGCGGGAAGGATGAAAAATGTTGCTTTACTTAAAGATAAGTAAACCATCCTCCTACCTCCTCCAAAGCTGGGATTGCAGACACGTGTCCCGTGCCGGCCGTAGTAGCAGCTCTAACTGAGAGAGGAAGCAAAAGAAAAACAAAAGGTGAGAATTATACAATAATAACTATATTTTCAATTTTATAACTATGCATAGTTATGTTCTTAAATTTAAAATAGCAATTAGACAAGTATTCACCACTGAAAACTAAACAAATAAGTGAAAATGCTAGATACAGAAATCTTGAAGAGAAAAATTTCTAAAATTATATTTTTTAAAAAACAGCATCTACCAGCAGGTAATCTCCAGAAATGCGGGGAAATACCATCGCTTCTTAGAGGGACTAATATTTTCCATGTTAGAAAAGTTTTTCTGTAACACTAGGGAAAGTGAGGAACTATCAATTGATAGTTCATGTGTAGGGGGGTGTATCTATGCTGAATGTGTGCATGTGCATGTGTGTGCAGGTATGCTCCCCACCCTGTGCCTGTGTTGTTATTGCCTTGTTGCAGAATGCCTTACTTCTGACACAGCATCTCTTGCTGAACCTAGACTGGTTGACCAGAAAGCCCTAGATCTACCTTTGTCTGACTGCTACCACCCAGCAGGGTTGAGACTACAGATGTGTGTCACCACATCTGTTTTTCTATATAGGTTCTGGGGATTTGAACACAGGCTCTCAAGCTTACTCAGCAAACGCTTTACCCTCTGAGCCATCTCCCCAGCCCTCCAGTTTATAAATTAAATATGTTAGTAGATTCTAATCTTCTTTGATTTACATACATTCAATTATAGGCCAATTTCCCTTTGAAAAACACAGACATGAAAAGTATCAACTAAGCTAGTAGAACTCCATAGAACCTTGAAAGGAGAGTCCGTAAATCAGTCCTTCAACAATCACCTGTTGAGCACCTATGACCAGGGCACAGGAGACACTGAGTCCTGTGCTTATGCTCCCAGAGATGCTCATTAATAACCCACCGCCCTTGCACTCAGAAAGCTCAGAATTGAATAAGGGAGGATGCATTTAGAATAATTAAAACGTAATATATGCTAAGACCATCTATGATCAGAAAACAGCCATGAGATGGGGATGCCTGGCCCCACATGGGAAGAGAAATCAAGGCTCTCAGCAAAGACATCTAAAGGTGAGTGTGCTTAGAAAGGAGGCGTGAAAGCAACGTGTTACAGGTAAGGTTCTCTGGGCAGAGCAGATGAGACTGGGGCCACGGGAGACAGGAAATGGCCTGGTACGTACAGAAAACTAGCGCACGCCTTGGTCGGCAGGCTTAGACATACGCCTGTTTTTCAGATCGTCTAAACTAACATCTAGCACCTGGATATTGGGATCGGCAGCCACATATGGTTATAGTTGGGATCGTACAGCGAGAGATCATCCAGGCAGAGGGCAAGGTGTGAAAAAGAAAAAAAGAAAAGAAAAACAGCTGGCCGAAAATAAAGCCCGAGCATGCGAAAAGGGTGGGCAGAGGAAGAAGAGGCCGTTAGGAAACAGAAGATCATGTGGGGCGAGAGGAGAACGAGGAGAACCTGGAGCTTAGGAGCCCCAGACACTGGGCCAAGAGTGCTCCGTGAGGTGCGCTCAAGAGAGGGCCCGTTCTGAAGAACACCTCTTAGGTTAGAAACCGAGGAATTTTCACACCACATGCAGGCTGCTCCACAAAGCTTAGGCAAGACGGAAAAGCAAGGAGAGGCCCCGTGTTAAAGGAGCTTGGGGGTTGTTTGTGGGTTTTTAGGGTTGTTTTCCTTATCTGCTTGTGGCTTAAAAGAACGCTTTATTACTCCTTAATATCTTAATATCTGAGTCGTTCTTCAGCTAGCTCTCCTGTGGCCACTCTTGGGTGTACTTCCAGCCAGCAAGTCACCTGGTCAGCCTCACTGGGACTCCGGCTCCCCAGATGCTCTGAGCCTCTATCCCTCTAGTCCAACCAGGCCATTCATGTGGTTGTTTTTGCAATCACAGCAGCATGGGCTTCCCTACAATATGGAAGCCAGACTGACTTAAGGAGAGAGACTTGGTGAGAAAGCATTACCAAGACTTTACTTGTATCTCGCCTACTAATGACCTCTTACCAACAAGAGCTGACTCTGGTCAAGTCTACAGTCCCTAGATGAGGGTGCCACTCAAGGACACAGATACTGGGAGAACTGAGGAAAAGGGGACTGTCAAGGTAATAGTTCCCTATGAGGGTGGGAACTTAAAATAGAACTTAAAGTCTTTGCAGGCCGAGCCCAAAAGCAATTGAAAAGGAGATAGTGAGGCTACACTACAGAGTGTTACTCAACAGAGACTCAAAGGGTCTGTGAGTCGGGGCATGGGGAGGGACTCTGGGAGAGTAGAGAAAGAAGAGTGACTCAAAACGCTAGCCGGGCGGCGGTGGCGCACGCCCTTAACCCCAGCACTTGGGAGGCAGAAGCAGGCAGAGCGCTGTGAGTTCAAGGCCAGCCTGGTCTACAAGAGCTAGTTCCAGGACAGCTAGGACTGTTACACAGAGAAACCCTGTCTCTGTGTAACAAAATAAACAAAACAAAAATGCATTTGCTGGGCTGCTGAGACGGTTCAACAAGTAAAGGCTGCCAAGCCCGACGACCCGACGCTACATCAGTCCCTGATTCCTAATGGTGGAAGGGGAGAACTGACTCCTGTATGTTCTCCTCTGACCTCCACACACTTATGCCATGACAGACACTAAATAAATTAACAAAAAATTCAACGAGTACTTGTGTATTTTTATGGAATCGCTAGGGAAATCCGAGCAGTGGTCCTAGAAGTGTGGAGAGATAACTAGAGCTTGTGGGAATCCCATCAGTCAGGAAACTGAGGCAAGAGGATCACAAATTTGAGGCCAGCCTGTATGACATAGTGAGACAAACAAACAAACAAAACAGAAAAGAGGTCCTGGCTCCATATGCATAGACAAAGGAGCCTAGGAGAAGAACGACAGAAGAAACAGAACCTGCAGAGAAAAAAGTCCCTCAGAAGGGTCAACACATGCAGGAATGTGAATAAAGATTGGGGAAGATGGGAGGAAGGGAGGGAGGGAAGGAGGGAGGGAGAGAGGGAGGGAGGGAGGGAGGGAGGGAGGGAGGGAGGGAGGGAAGGAAGGAAGGAAGGAAGGAAGGAAAGAAGGAAAATAAAATATTGGAAAGCAAAGAAGTCAAAGAATTGTTGTGTAAGTTATTGGAAATTAGTTAAGACTAAGGCAGGGTGGAAGGTTCTAAGCCAGCTTTCATGTTGATGTGACATACAGCGTCCAGAAAATGGCAGAATTGCCGAGAAGTGCTACTCATGAACACAGGAGCTAGGTCTGCTCCAGCCTGTACAGTATATATATTTATGAAATTTTTTTTAAAAAAAAAGGACTTCCTTCTGTCTCATTCATCCTCCAGATAAGTTTCCTGAGGTTCCAAGAGGTGACGTGTGCCTATTGAAAGTCACAGCCTAGTGCACAGTGAGCCAGGACTTCCTACCCTCCTACAAAGCCACACCCAGTGGGATCTCCTTCTCAGCGTTCCCAGAGGCAGCTCATTATTTTATTATACCACAACTACGTTAAATGACATTTGTCATCCTGGGGATAATGGGATGAGATGCCCTAAAGTTGACTAAAAGGCGTGGTTAGAATCTTTCTGGAGGCCCACAAGGACTTACTCACGTATTAGAGATACTCTGCATGTCTTTTCAACGTACTGCCAGGAAGCCAGTCCTGTAACCATACCCTAGCCAGATTGCCAGAATCTCATTGTTCTCGCCTTCCTTGCCTTGTACTGTGGTCTCAGTTTCTTTAAGACTCCAAATATCAGGAACACACACACACACACACACACACCCTGTCTGCCATAGTCACAACGGACTTTTTTCACAAGCTCTGGAATTAAAGAAATTAACTTTCCACTACATAGGTCTGAGGCTGTTAAAGTCTTACTGGCTAATATCCTTAAAGAAAAAAAAAATGAAAACCTCTTCCCCCAAATTCAGCTACGGAATTCAACTTAAGAAGGAGGGTGGTGACATGTTCCTCTTTCCCACTGGACCCAAATTTCAAAGCTTCAAATGTGTGGTAAATCTAACCAAAGATAAAGATTTGCAGGTGTTTTTTCCATAAAAGCAAGAAGGGCAGATGTATCTGAAACGTGCTTCTAACCAAACGGGACATCTGCAAGCCATTAGTGATGTCCTGATGAGAGAAAGTGAGAGGAGAGGCTCAGGCAGAGAGCCTGCCCTGGAGAAGCGCCAGCCTGGTGTGGCCCGACCTCTCTGTCAGGCTCTGTGGACAATGGGGCTCTGAAGAAGGGGACCTCTGTGGGGCTAAACTTCCATCCACATCAACTCACTCCGTTCCTCTTCTGGTCCTGGCTTCCCCCAAGTTATCTTTGAAACATTTGGGTCTTCTCTTTACACAAGTCCACCTACATGCCGTAGCATTTAAGGCTTGGCAGCCCCCTCAGGTAAAGAGAACTCCTCGCTCCTCGGAGTGTGTGCACTTTCCCAACACTAGTGGAGAGCAACCCGTGTCCTAAATCGGCTTCTTACTCTCCCAGGGAACAAAGCAAAGTTGTCACCACGGGCATGACTCGCAGGTTACTCACTGGCTATTATGTGCCCTGTTTCGGACTCCCAAGGAAACCACTAACTTTTATGGCAGGCATTTGCAGCAAAGGCTGTTGCAAAAGAGCTGCAGCTGTGGAAATGACCCTGACGCGTGTGATTCCTGCAACTCGACTTTGTTCCTGCCCAGGATTTATGGCCAATCCTGAGCTTCCACGGACTGGCCCCCGGGATGAAGCAGAACGGAGATTCGGGGTGCTCCTTAAATGAACTCAGTGAGCATGCCAGATCTGCTTCCTGTATCATGTCTCTTGCTTGCTTACTAGCCTTTTGGTAAACCATTAGTGCCGTGGCATTTTGTTAATTGCTGAACGCCTGGTGACAGACTGAACCGGCCTGTTGGAACCTGTGTTGCAATTTGAGGATTAAAAGCCACACCTCTGGGAAATGGAGGTATCAGAACTGATTTGGTGCTGGGAGACGAGGTGTCAGAAGCCACCGTTTGACAAGGTGGATTTCCAAGCGCAGTTAGCAATTACATTTGTAGAAGTCTTCCATTATGCCACTGTTAAGAATGAACTTTGAAGAGCCTACAAGCTAGGAGTGTGTGTTTAAGTCGCTTCACTTGGACACGCATAGGTAAAGCCCACGGTTCCCAAAGCACCTACTTTGTACCCGGCACTGTGCTGTGTTAGTTACAGTTAAGGTCAGAGGTCCTTATCCATCATAATCCCAAAATCCAATGAAGAAAAGCCCCTTCTAAAAGTTAAAGGATTGGTCCATGCATTTCTCGGAAATATGTTTTATTTCAGCTCAAGGAAAGGATAGGTTTAGGAGGCATGTGTTTCTGGAAGAACCTCACCTGGCCTCGGGTTTGCGGAACCTGAGTCTGTGTCAAAGACTACTAATCATCTAATCCTGGACAAAGGATGGCTTCTGGGACACTGGTGTTTTGCATATTCTTCTGCCCAGAGCAACCTTGCGGCCAACCTGGGTGCAAGTTTCCGCTTTTTGGTCTATTGAAAATAGGAAAGGAATCATCTCTGTTTAAATGATGGAAGTAATTGAATTTTGCATTTCTCCAAGGGCCGTAGACGTTGGGGATTCTTTAATCAGAGTTTTACCTGATTTCCTATAATTCTCTCGGTCCTTGTCTTCACCTGTCAGCCAAATCGCTGGACTGCTCCTCCTTCATTGTTCTCAAGATGAATGAGAGTGGCAGCAAGAGTCATGGAGTCCCTTCTTCACGCCCTTGGGAAAGAAGAATTTGGCTTCTTAAACTCACTGAAGTCCCATACTTTAAATTGTGTGGGTCACCTAGAACCGACTCCTGTTGCGAGAAAATTAAAAGAAAAAAAATCTCTGAGTGCTGATTGGTTAACAGGTAGATTCCTGAGCCAATCAACTAGGATCAACTAAGTTTAAGTAACAGTTGAGAAGACATTGCCCATACATAACCTGGAGGGATAAAATGGAGGCAAGGGGGCTATCATGTCAAGTTGCTGACCCTTTCCAAGTGTGGACTCTAGATTGCTGACTTTTATTTAATATCAGAGATAACTGCTACTAAAAAGCATCTATTTGAGATAAACTTGCTAAGTTAGACGTTGAAAGGTGGTTTCACTTCTTTAAAAAAATAATATATGACTAAGTGATTTTGATTTTAGATTTGTTTGATATAGTCTCGCTGTGGTAATCCAGTCTGGTCAGCAACTCACTGTGTGGCCCAGGCTAACCTCATTCACATTATCCTCTTGAATGCTGGGAATATAGGCATTTGCCACCAAGCCTGGCCTTGGGGTTTTGTTGAATTTTCTTTTTTAGTAATTCTCTCTCCTATTAATATACAATGATGCTCAAAAGACATTTCAATACTTTGAGTAATTGAGGCTGACTTAAAAATCTGTCCTCTTGCTCATCTTTCCTAGCTCTTTCATCCCAATTTCCAAAATCAGTATGACTTTATTTTGGATTCTCACTTAACGTAGCCCAAATCTTTTCTCCCTCATCTTGAATAGCAGAGTGGTAAAGATGTCATTTTCAGAAGATGTCGTGCTTCAGGATTCTTAAAAAAAATAGACCTTAAAAGTTTTCTGCTGTCCGTTCACCAGCCTCCCCCTCCCTAAATATATCAGAGCAGTTGGTCTTGTCCTCACAAGCTCACCCCAAATCCATCAGCTCAGCTGTAAACCGTCCAAGAGATTTCCAGCAACTGAATATTTCTTCCACACATGAATTAGCAACGGGGCTCCTTGAGCTCAGAGATGTTACTGTAGCACCAAATAAAGTGACCAGAGAGGTGGTTTCTTCCCAGGACCTTCTAGATGAGAAGGCTTGGGCCGGGTGGTGGTGGCGGCGCACGCCTTTAATCCCAGCTCTCGGGAGGCAGAGGCAGGCGGATCTCTGTGAGTTCGAGGCCAGCCTGGTCTACAAGAGCTAGTTCCAGGACAGGCACCAAAGCTACACAGAAACCTTGTTTCAAAAAAACAAAATTAAAAAAAAACAAAAACAAAAACGAATGAAGTGCTTGGAAGGCAGCCACAGCTTCCTTGTAACTGTTGCAGCTCTCTAAAGGGCACAGGGGGACGTGGCTCAGGTAGTGAAGGCTCAGGTAGTGAAGGCTCACCACACAGGCACGAGGGCCTGAGTTTGAGTCCCCAGCACCCACAGAGAGTTGGGTGTGGCAGCCTACATTAGCAACCCCTGTGCTGAGAGAGGACAGACAGATTCCCGGGGGGCTCCCTGGCCAGCAGATCTAGCAGACTGGGTGAGTCCTGTGAAAGACCCTTGTAAAAACAAAAACAAAAAACAAAAATAAATAAATAAAACAAAAAAGGGGTGTAGAAGATGGTGGGGAATGACTGAGGAAGATTTTCAACCTTTAACCCCGACACGTGTTCACATACAAAGACCACAGACACAGAACCTAGCTTCAGACATTCCCAAACTCTGACCAATACATCTGCAATTCCCCCCCCCCCCCAGTGTTACACTGGGAAGAACCCTAACTCTCCAGCTTGTCCACATTAGAAAGGGGTATTTTTCCCCCTGGTTGCAGAAAGGACCGCTGGTGCACCCAGGCCACAGGCCTGCAGAAGCATTCAGAGAGTCCGTTAGGCCCGTGTCTGTTTTCTCTTCAGGATTTACTACTCCCTTTTTCCTGCTTCCGTTGAGGGCCCCCTCCCTCCATCTCCTACAGAGCTGGACTCCAAAGGCCACAGAGCAGGGACAGTCACTCATGTCTGTGTTGGAGGACCTGCGGTGCACTTTAGTGCTTTTAATCCTAGACCTGTGCGAGAGGTGGAGGGATAGGAATGGCCTCATCTTTCTCTCTTCACAGCAAACAGCTATGGAGGTTGGGGAGGGGGGTGGGGAAGGTTGCAACACCTGCGTCAAGCTTGCGGCAGACCAGCCTGCCCCGCAGCAGGCAGCCACGTGGGGGGGCCCAGTTGGCCCAAGTGCTGCTTAGTCAGGCTCCAACACCGAGCAGAGCTTTCAGATGTGCCCAGACCTGCCGCCACCAGGTGTCTGTGTCTGGGCCGGGAGGTGACTCTTGCCTCCTGGTGTTTCCCGACACTGTCCTCAGAGGAATGTAGACTCAGGAGAGGCCACCACCACGGGGCTACAGCTCTCTGCCCACACTCTGGGTCAAAGCCTCTGCCTGCCCTACCCTTTTGGCCCTCACTCTGTCCTCTTGCCAACAGCCCCAGGGCTGGCTCCACCTTCTCCTCTCAGCCACTGATGGGCTCAGGTGAGAGGTGGCTGCCTCCTTAGGTAGTTACCAGCCTACCCTGCTGTTGGCTGTTATGGGACGTTCCCATCCTTAATTCCCAGCCCTCCTAGTTAGTATGAGAGGATTTTAAATATGGTGACTCAAGTGATTTAAAATGTTTTCTAATTTACTTTTTTAAAGCTCATTTTTCATCCTGCTCCCTACTCCAGGAGAAAATGCTTCTTTTTTTTTTTTTCTAACCCTAACCCTAACCCTAACCCTAACCCCTAACCCTAACCCTAACCCTAACCCTAACCCTAAGAGAAAATGCTTCTTAAAATTACTTTCCTTGACCAGGCGGTGGTGGTTTATGACCTTAATCCCAGCACTCAAGAGGCAGAGGCAGGTGGATCTCTGTGAGTTCAAGGCCAGCCTGGCCTACAGAGCAAGTTCAAAGACAGAGTTACACAAAGAAACCCTGTCTCAAAGAACCAAAATATTACTAATAAAAATAATAGTAGTAAAATAAAATTATTATGCTGCTAAGAGACTATGTTCTATTTAATAGAATTTGTGCACACTGGAAATGATCTTTCAGGAGGTAAATATTAGAAACTTTTGCCAGTCCTTTAGTAAATTGAACCCAACACAAGAAGTTTGGATCTAAACTCAATATGTTTTTTGTGACACACTTAGCACTCAAGTGGCTATGAGCCACTCCCTAGCAGGAATGACACCTACTGTACAATACTCCTGCCTATCTGTCATACACTACAAGCCCAGACTTCAGGAAGACATCACCACACAGCAGAGGATGTGAATGACCGAACACTAGCCAGATTCAGCTTGTAAGCATTTTGTTTGACTCATACTATATTTATCAAAAACTCGAATTAGTTGCCAACTTTTAAATATCAAATGCTTCCAGCTTTTCTTGAAAACTCAGAAAATCTGGCAAAACCGAGCCCACATTCCCAGCTGATGACAAGCAGAGTAACAACTGCCCACTTGGGACAGCACCGGTCCTCCGCCTTTACAGCTCTGACTTTCCCTGCATCCCCTGACCCAACTCTCCTGCCCCTCTTAGGCTACGGAATCAGAGCGCATCCATTCTGACAAAGGACTCACTCAGAGACAAGAGGGACCTGATCAGGTCCCCTGCCCCCGACGAGCCAACTCATATTTCCTTAAGATCACAAAAATTTGTGTCTTCTCAATTTTTGCCCTTTTTAAATAAAATGTGGTTTAACAAAAGATCCTGGTAAAGTTGAGGAAGCATTGTGTTTTCTTACTCCTAAGAGAGGAAACGAGACCCCCAAAAGGAAAATAGCAAGGCTGGATGTCAAAAGGAAAAGATGAGGATTTGGAGAGCAGGGTGAAGTGTTAGGGTTGCCCTCTCGTGCCAGATTGGGAGGGCTGAGGCCAAGAGCAGGGAAGAGCCGTGCCAGACACCCCATCGCTGATGAGAAGATGCACATGAACTAATCTGTACCTCCCTTACCCAGCCTGCTCCACATCCCTTCCTATAGCCACAAGCGTTTTCTTTGTCCCAGCTTCTGCGTACCTGGGAGAGGTTGCCTGTTTTCGTGTGTTCAAACCAAGCCCAAACCTTCCTTGATGTTTGTAAGCAGGAATAGCGGTAGCCTGTTGGCTCCAATATTTGTCACTATACAAATACAGTTGCAGTGAACACAAACTTTCAACTGAAAAAGAAACCCTATGACGATTTAAATGGACCATTTCCTGGGACTTAGACACTTGGGTGCATTACGAAGAAGCAGATATAAATGTTCTAAAATTCTACAAGAATTAGTTAATGTAGTTAATAAACAAAAATTAGCTCTGTGTGTAGTGAAAAGAGAAAGAGGAGAAAAGAGATGGCTTCATTTAGCCAGCCTGGACTGAGATGAAGTTTCAGATCTGCTTTTATAGATAAGAAAAGGGAGACCAAACTGGATGGCTTCCTCCACCGGTTTCCACTAGCTGAGAACAGGTTATATGCGTCCAGGTCACGAGAAGCAAGGGTCCTGTCTGCTATGGCAACTCATTGCACAGAATCCACTGAGATGTGCAGTGGTCAGGAGTTACTACAATAAAACACAACGAGGCTTCAAAATGCAGGAAGCATAAGAAGCAGAAACAAGCACTTAGGGAGGAGGAAGAGAAGGGTGAGGGTGCAGAAATCTGTGAAGTGGGGGGCTTGGGGAGTCAGGAAGGCTTCCCAGCCAGGGTCACATTCCTCTTTGAAGAAACCGTGAAACAACAGCCAGAAAAGAAGGACCAGAAGAAAGGCCTAAATGTTGCGGTGTGGTGGATTATAGCGATTTGGGGAGGGGCAGAGGACTAGAAGGGAACCAGCCAGGTTAGCCTGGCCATTAATAAAACAAATCTTCATAATGAAGTTAGCCATGTGGCAATATTAATTTGCCCCCACAGGCCAATGCTCATCACGTGAGACCAGGCAACTTCATGCCTGCAAGGAAGGGTACCACCTTGTAGATTCAGATGAGTCACCTGGCCAAAGTACCAGTAATGGGTGTCCTGTCTCCAGACCCGCTTGAAGCCCAGATAACCACACGTTCTTTGGGGGGGGGGGGGGGATTGTCCAGTTTTCTCCTTTTTCCATCTGGAGCCTGTGGTCAGCACGTGCCTTCAGGAGCAGCAGGCACCCTCTGTCTGTTTGCAACTCAGTCATTGTCCCCAGCGTCTCGGATTGTGTGTGGAACTAGGTTCGCTTTTCGAGGACGCCCACCAACAGCGAAGCAGGTGCAACAAATTGGGAGAAGAGGAAACCGGGCCTGTCACTCCAAGTCTAGGCTCTAAAGAACTCTAAAAATGACAGACTCCAAAAGCCAAACAGGCCTCAGGTTCTGGGTCTGCCCTGCCCTGGAGCTATAGGAAAGCCTGGTTCGGTTTCACACCAGCTGTGGGCCATCTCTGCCTGCTCCCGAGGGTAAAGGATTCTTTGTCCTCGAGCCCCGGAAAGCAGGTTCTCCAGGTGGGCCCCTTCGTCACGGGGACGAAGGTGCAGCTTGATTTGTCCAGTGCCCTTCATTTCCCGATCTCCTCAGAACCCAGGAAGAGGCGAGAGTCGAGCCCACTTGAGAGCAAAGTCACCTGTCCCAGGAAAGCGGTAACACCGGGACTTCAACTCAGACTTCCACAAGGGACCGGGGTGTTTGAGTTCCCAATCAAGCCTCCGTGACCCGACCCAAGTCCCCACATCTGTGGCAATAAAAAGTTCCCGGTGGGGCGGGGGCGGTGCAGCCTTCTGCCTCGTCCGCCCTGGGACCCAAGGCGCCTCCGGGGGAGGCGAGGGAGGCAGCACCAGCCCCTGAGAGCCGAGCCAGGGAAACTTCAGAGAGCGTTTCGCCCTCGCCGGGGAGAGAGGCAAACACCGACACGTCTGTCTCTTTCTCAACAAGTGCCTTCAAGCCCGGCGGGGGCAGACACCTCAGCGCCCGCGGCCGGCCGGCGAGGTCTCCACTGTGCTCGGTGGGGCCTCCCTTTCCCCCCCCCCCCCCCCCCCGCAGCCTGGCCTCAGCTGCTGCAACTTAGCTCGGCCTTGGCCCGGGAGCGACGCCCGCAGCCCCCCGGGGCGGCCCGGAGCAGGGGCGCGGGGCGGGGCGGGGCGAGCGGAGTGGGGGGCGGCTCCCCCGGGGGCGCGGGGGCGACGCGAGGGCGCACGAGGGGCGCAAGGGCTGGCGCGGCCACCGGCAGCCGCGGGGAGCCGCCCACTTCTCCTGCGCAAGGGCGGGGGCCCCCCGGACGGCCGGAACGTGGATGCGCCGGTCGCCGAGCCGGGGCGGACGCGGAGCGGCCCGGGCAGGGGACGCGCGCCGGGAAGGGCGGCTCGGCAGCGGCAGCAGGATGGCTGAGGTAAGCGGTGGCGCGGGCCAGGGGCACGGGGCTCCGCCTGACGAGGGCCACCTGCTCGTCCGGGGCCGGGCGCGCCGCGGGCGGTCCAACCGCGGTCGCCACCGCCTGTGCCCGAGTCCCAGCGAGGTGACCTGTGAGCGGCACCCCGTTCCTCTTGCACCTCGGGACCCCTGTCCAAATGCTGTGGCCACACGAACGGTCGTCGGTCTGGTATTTCAAGCCGTGACCTTTGGGCATTCCGGGAGGAGAGTCGAGGAGACGCCCGAGGGGCGTGGAGGGGACGCCGGTCCCCCAAAGGACAAATGCTTGCATTTAAAAAAAAAACAAACAAAAAGAAAGAAAGAGAGGCGAACAAGACCCAGACGCTGCAAACCGTCAGTTTAGACGCGTCTCAAGTGGACGCTTGCTAATGGGTGAGGAGGTTAGCGGGCGTCCCGCCTGGCTTATCGCGCGTGGGACACTGAGGTGTTCGTGTCCTCCATAGGCGCAGGGACTTGGAGGAGCCCATCGGGATGCGGATGGGGAAGCCGGAGCCAAGGTTCAGTCTCTTTGGGCATGGTCTGCCCGCGGGTGACACGAAGGGGACCCTGGCCAGGCAGCGGTGAGGTTCTTAGTCTGCCAGGCGCAAGGACTGTTCCAGTGGCAGCGGGGTTCCAGCCAGGCGTGCCCCAGAATCCCGCTGCGAGGTGCTGCTGTCCCGGAACGCTGCTTCCCCCGAGGACCCCCTTAACCCCACGGGCCGCCTGACTTTGGATAAGCTCCTGGGGATTTGTCAGCCAGATGTGACAAGATTGGAGAGGCGAGGGAGAGAGATCTGATATCAATCAGTGCATAGCTCGGAGCCAAACTTTCTCAAATGCGGTGTAGAAACATGTTCTTCTCGTTTAAAGGCATCTCTTTTGTGGCTGTGGGGCTGCCACCGGCCCGAGTTTGACAGTTAAATGGAATGCCAACCAGCAGCCTTAATTGTACGAGTGAAGTTGTGTGTGTTGCGCGGGGAAAGATCAGACACTCCGGGGTTCGGTAATGTCCCCTGGTTTTATAGCTAGGCTCGCCGCAGACCTCTGAAGATGAGGGCATTTAAATCGGGCCAGACGCCTGGTCGCAGCCAGGCCTCTCCTGTTAACACTTAAGGGGCTTGAAAGAGGCCCCACTGGTGTCCTGGGAATCCCTGTCAGAGTGTGTGTGTGTGTGTGTGTGTGTGTGTGTGTGTACGTGTTACTACATGGAAACACAGAACAGATGTATCGACACTTTTTTAAAAAAGTAGATTCTTATTAAAGCAACAAGATTTTGGTGAGACAGTTTAAGAGAATCGAAAACCGACGTTTTGGCAAATCGTTTGTGTGTGTGTATGTGTCCTTTGCTTCTCTGCTTATTGTCTTCACGATGCTACTAGATTTTTAGATTTTATGGGGTCTCTCCCGATTTCGAAGAGTTTCCAAATTGATGTTTGTGTGTTAAAACTTTTGTAGAGTAGTGAAGCCGGCTTACGGCTTTTCCACTTGCCCCTCCCAAATTCGTTGATGCATATTATTATACGCTTTTATTGAAATTCATCAACGTGAAATTTTGCACATCGTGTAAAAAAACATTTCAAATGTTACAGTTTGTGCTGTATTTTATTTTTGCTTTAAAATAAATACAGACAGCAGCCCCTCTTGCTGTGAGGAATTTTGATAACTTTTTAGTATACTTTCAGACACTTAAAAAATATGATAGGAGTTATAATTGCATTTATTGTCTGGTAAGTTGACACACTTTAATTTTACAGAAACTTACTGTCTCCGCTCAATTACTGAATATGCTCTGTTGTAGCTGAATGGTCAGACATTGTTTCTCAGCATGTGAGTTTGTTATACTTTAAGAACTCAGATTGCCTTCAGACAGCTGCATAATTTAGTTTGCACGATCCACTCCACCCAAGCAATCTGGTAAGGGTTTTGTGGAGCTCTGTTCGGCCGAGAGAAACCGGCTCCTAGTTTGGATAATCTGCCCATGAGTATCTCCTGGGATATGTACCAATAATCTGTGTGCCTGGGTTGTATTCGCATAAGAAACCTTAACCTTCATAAAGCCATTACCTTAGAAATACAAGGTTTATACAGAGGGTGATTTGGTTTTTATGGCTGTTCCCCTTGCAGAAGTTAGGCCTGTATTCTGGCCCCACACCCACATTTTATGCCTCAGAACATCAGCTTCGAAAGATGACCCAGCCCTGTGGTGAGAAAAGCCATCCAGGTTTCCCCCAAAGAAAAATAACTGTCCCTTAAGCATGCCCTGGTCACTTCTGAATGCCAAGAAGTAAGCGTAAATGAGGGAACATTTTTAAAGTTTGGTTTGTTATTAAAATTAAACTACAGTATGAGGGGCCAAACATGTCTTTTGAGCTTCTGTACGGGGCTTTGGAAGTTACCCTGACGGTGACCACTAAGAGCACTTGCCCTGAAGGTTTGCAAGGTAAATTACTTGCAGGAGAGGCATGCTTCATCATCCCAGGGTGAGTTTCCTCTGCAGATGTCATTTAGGATGGGGTAGTTACTTTGGTCGGAAACAGTCTGGATAGAAAGTAGCTAGAAATACCGTTAACTACCCAGGTCCTCAGAACCAGGTCATCTATCTGCCTTTATGACTCCTCTTGTGCTTTCCCTGACTGGGAGGATCTTCGTACAGATTGTTTGTGTGTTTCTTTACCATTGGCGACTTTTCTGAGAGATGGTCAAGATAACTAGGTGCAGCACAGAAGGAAGATCTAGGAAGTTTGGGGGTCCTCCTCCCCATTTAGTTGGTTTCTCGCAGAAAACCTCTTTGCTTATCATCAGCCTTTGAAGTCCTTTTCCCCTCATTTTGGAGTTTCCAAGATTGCAGCGTGGCACCTGCCATCTCTGCATAGATGCACGTGCCTGTTTTAGTCAGAGACGCTGAGCCCAAACAGAAAGCAGCCCTGCTTCTCCAGGTCCAATTTGGGGCCTCCTCGGACATACATAGTTAACTGATGAAAAAAGCTGTCTCGGTTCCTGTCCAAGCTCGGACCGTTTAGTATAAGTCAGCCTAACCAATCATAAAAGGGCTCTAGCTGAGCCGGGGTGACCGTTTCTCTCCACTAACGTGAAGGAAGAGAGAGGTTAGGAGAATAGAACGTGAAGGCTGGGTTCGAACAGAAGGAGGCGGTGGCCTCAGGTGAACTCTAATGTGGGCTTTTAACGTTTCTTCCCATTCATTGTATAAGTTCAGTTGTATCCTGCACACTATGTGATACTTCCGTGTACTGAAACATGGAGAACCATTTCCCAGCTTCTAGAAGTATTGCCCTAGCTCCCTAGTCCTCTGACGGCTTCTAGACTTACCTGTGACTGCCAAGCTCCCATACATCCTCTGTAACAATTCATGATACGTTATGCTGAGTTTTAAGGTGGAGATTCAGAAAACATAAACAACTGAGACTGAGTTTATCTTTTTCAAAAAGTAGTTTTTGGTTCTCTTTGAATCCCTAGAACAGTTTTTATTTAGACATGTTCACGTTTGGCTTTTATATCATCGTTAGTAACAAATTCGTGTTAAATGCTTAAACTGGCTACTTTACCTAAAATTTTCAAGTGTTTTTTCATTTTACTCCCCACTTTCCAAGGCTGATTCTGTGTTACGTATCACTGATGTCTTCTAGCTTTCATTATCAAAGGTTTATGAAGATTCCTTCTGAGTTCCTCTACATGCAGGTTATAAGGGGGAAAATATGCCCGTATATTTCTGTGTATTTTAAAGCCTTTTTTAAAAAGGTAATATTCAGTTTGATGTTTGTATAATTTCTAGTCTTTTTCACATTTTCATTTTTCAAAACTAATAATTTTAAGAAAAAAAGGGTGCAGATGTTAAATTGTTTTGGCATAGGATTTAGGCTTTGATTTATAAACATCAAAAGAGCGAGTATTTTCCCCATTATCCTCTTTGAACTAAGCACCAAGAGAACATCACAGAGGTGTGTCGTGCGTACTTTTGCTCACAGGTAGACTTAGCTCAGCGTCCATCCCCTGGAGGGGCGGCAGCTCCCTGACCTCTCTGCAGGCCCATCTCCATGCCCTCCTTGCTCTGGCTTCGCTCTTCCTTGTAACTTGCAGAGAGATGCCACATTCTGTCAGTTCTCCTGCGGTGACATTTTTCCATGGCAAATGCTGTCTACTTCCTGAAGCTCCCCAGGTCCCCTCTCTCAGTCATGATCTCCTTTCCTGATGTTGGTAAACAGTGTCTCCCATTGTTCAGAACCCTAATGGTTCTGTGAGCCCAGCAGAGAGACCCTTGGCTGTCCAGCATGTCATCCCACCGCTCAACCCCGCCTAAACTGCTTTTCAGGAGTGGCTTTCACTGGCCAAACAGAAACCTGTGTTTTGTGAATCAGGCTTCTGAACCCAGCACACAGACCCAGGAGTTTGCTTGCACACGAGAGCAAGTTTGTTTTCCCCTGGAGGAAGACTCCTGTGGCCTCTCTGCACAGCTTTATTCTCTGTCTGTTGACTCCTGCAAACTGAAATTTTGGAGGGAATAGGCGTCATGACATAGCTTTTTTTTTTTTTATTATAGAAAATTTTAGATAAACAGAATGATAATAGCATAATGAAATTTGGTGGTAGTGTTTGGGACTTTTAACAGTTAATCCCTACCCCCAATCACTAGAAACCCCAGGTTACTTTGGAGGAACTGCTAGCTGTCATACAATTTCATTAAACATATCTTAATATGTAGCTATAAAATATAAAAGGAACCACTTTTAAAAACAAAACCAATATGCCATAAAACACCTTAAAATAATTTGGGGGTGTGGCTCAGTAGTGGAGCATGTGCTCTTTTAGCTTGTACAGAGCCTTAGGTTCAAGCCTCAACACCAAAAAAAAAAAATAATAATAATAGTTAATTATCATAACTTCTTAATGTCATTAAGTTTCCAGGCAATGTTCAAATTTCCTAGACTGTCTTATAAACTTTATATTACCGTTGGTTTGTTCACATTAGAATCCAAATGTATATATTGTTTGTCTCTTTTGATATCTAGGTTTATAGTCTCTTTGTTTTTTAACCTTGCCATTATCTGTTGAAAATGCCAATCTTCAGAATACTTGTCTGAGTTCTGACAGTCGGTTCCTTGTGAAGCCATTTAAACAGCCTTCTGCTGCCTGTCTTCCTCACTGGGCGCTGGTGAAGCACATTGAGCAGCCACAGGTTTGGATGTGCTGACAGGAGTAGCCAGTGTGCTGTGGGTGTATTTTCTGTTCAGGGCAGTGGGACTGATCGTCTTTTTTGGAACAATGAAATGGGACATTTTAAGAGAACCTGCCTCATCAATAGTTTGGTTTCCCTGAACAGAAGTTGGAGAAAGATTTCATTCTTTCTCTTTGTTTCCTGGTTTTCAGGACAGTCTGTTGGTTTCCTGGCAATTCTCAGTGACTTTTGTGTTTGTTCTGAGTGCATTTCAAAGCCTTGGGTTTTCCGCTGTGAATGAAGCAACCTAAACTTTTGAATAACCATATCCATTGTTGGTTTTTTTTAAGTAACTTATTTAATTTCATTTTATGTGCATCTGGTACTTTGCTCTATGAGTGTGTCAGATCTCTTGAAACTGGAGGTTCAAACAGCCGTGAGCTGCCGTGCAGGTGCTGGGAATCGAACCCAGGTCCTCTAGAAGACTGCTCTTTGTCACTGAGCCATATCTCCAGTCCCATCACTGCCATTTTTGTCTGCCTTAGTTGTGTGACTTCCCAGAAAAGCTTTGTGCCCCTGCCCGTAGTAGAACCTGGGAGTAACATATTTGCATCACAGGAGGCTCTCTGTGGTTCCAGTTACTTGGCCGAAGCTCATAAAACTTGTGAATAAGTTATTGTCGTTTTGTTACACTTATCTGTGTGAGGCGATGGCATGTGTTGGGGAGATGAACATCGGGTCTGTGTGCTTGTCAGATGGGCTTCTGCTCAGTGCTGCCAGCCAGGTAATCTGCCTCACACAGACAATCCCAGTGCCTCCTTCCCCTCTTCCCCCCAGTTGTCCTGACTGCCCATCTGAAAATAACGATAGGATTTTCAAAATCCCAGTGTGGAGTTTCATGTATGAGAAAATTAGTGGAGATTTAATTTAATAAAAAAATAATTTAATTTAATAAAAAAATTAAAGAAGTTAATGAACTGAGGCGAAACTAGAAATCAAAGCCCAGTAAGAGCCACAGAGGCTGGTGTCTCCCTGCTCTGAGTGGTTTGGTCTTCTGAACCAGGAGAGCCAGCTCTGCAGCCCCAGAGGGAGGAGAATGACAATCTCAGTGCAGGTGGAGAGAAGCGTAGCCTTACTCTCAGAGCTGAGGGAGTCCTGGCAGGTTTAAGAGACGTTCTGATCTCAGTCTTTACATACACTGAAAATTTTCCAGGATTCAAACGAATAGCAGTTATCTCTAGTCACCGTTTAAAAATAAAAGCCAGAAAAGCCAGGAGCCTTTCTGTCCTAAAGCTTCGGTGAGCTGTGGTTTGGCAGCCTGGGCTCTTTGATTTCAAGTTGAGAGCTTAATGATTTTCACCCCTAGAGATCTGGCGGAGCCTTGGAATCCCACCATTAAGATAGGACCACAGACGCTGAACTTAGTCTTAGGCATCCCTTCTAGTGAGCCATTTTCTAGGTGGGTTTTTGTTGATTTTGGTTTGGTGGCCCTTTTCAATAGTCGGTGGGAAGATCAGTGTGTAAGTGTGCAAACTAGGAAGTGAATTTGGCCACTAGTAAAAAGCACCAAGACAATAGTTCCCATTCTTTATTCTCAGCCATCCTTGCGCTGTGCCTTCCAGGTTATCGAATGGTCACGGGGTGCCCTCTGGACTCTAGCCACCATGTTTTTGTTCCAAGATGGAGGAAGACAAAAGAATCGAAGTTCAACCAGTTCCCATGTATGAGGAGCTTCCTGTAATGCTCCACCGTTTTACTGTCTGCCGTGAGCCAGTGTTCAGTGAGGACAGAAAATTAAAAATCCGTGTTTTTTTTTTTTCTTTCTATTTTTAGTATTAGAAGTTGAATCTAAAGCCCCACATATTCGGCAATCACTCCACCACTGAGCCATGACCCCAGCCCTCTATTTAGTTTTCAGTTTGGAGCTAGCTAGGCTGAGCTAGCCAGGCTGAGCTAGCCAGGCTGAGCTAGCCAGGCTGAGCTAGCCAGGCTGGCCTTCAGTTTGCTTTGAAGCACAAGCAAGCCTTGAACCTGTAACCCTCCTGCCTTGGTCTCATGTGTAACTGAGATCACAGGCCTGCATCATCAGGCCCAGCTAAAATTCTCTTACCCAGGCATATGGGGGGGGGCAGAGGCCATGAGCCAGCAAGATGGCTCCGTGGGTAAAGGTGCTTGCCACAAAGTGCCTGACTTCAGCCCACGCGGTGGAAGGAGAGAACAAACTCCCCCACTTTGTTCTCTGTCCTCCACATGTATGCCGTGGCATGTGGGCCTGCATACAATAAAATAAATAAAATTTGAAGATAGCTGGATGCTATCTCTAAGCATTGCACAAGGTAAACTTCCATTGATCCAGTCAGTCATTCTCCTCTCGGTACAGTAGGGAATTTACCAAACGTGAGACTTGTCTCTAGTGGGTGGGTGCTGGAACTGTTTGTCTTCCTCTGAAGTGAGGAACTGTGGAGACTCTTTCAGAAACGTTATCCTCTATCAGTGTTTGAGAGTTGTGTCTATGCAGAGTCGAACCACCAGAGCGAGAGGACCTAAGAACCTCCTTGTGGACGTGGTAGCGAGAAGCGGAGTGGTCGGACTGTGTATCTGACTCGTCTCTTCGGCTCTCATCTGTGTATCCGCTAATACAGCTAGCGGACCTCTGAGGATGGCAGGGGTGCTTAGCAGCCATGTTATAATCACAGGTGCCAGCACATGAGCTCAGCGGGCTGAGAGGAAGGGAGTGCAGCCATAGCCAGGGGTCTCTTTAGAATAGCAGACCACGTTCAATTTTGTGTTGTTTCCAGGAGGCTCTGTTAGAACAAACTCCAAACTCTTCCCCTGCCCCACAAGGCCCTATCCAGAATGGTCTCTGTTGCCTCTCTGACTTACTTCCTACCGTTAACTTGACTCTGTTGCTCCACTGGCCTCCTTCCTCGTCTCTGAGCTGACGTCTTACGGCCTTTGCAGTTGCTGAGCCTTCTGAAACACCCCCTCCATCCTTCCCAGCCCTTGGAACTTAGCTTATATGTCCTCCACCAAGGCTCTCTCGATGATGGCCCTGCCCAAAGGGCACTTCTTCCTGTGCATACTCTGCATGCCAGCAGATGAATGATTAGCGCCAACTTCTGCTCAGCCCTCTCTTAACACTCAACCTTATTTGAAAGTCTCACATACCATCTCATTTTCTACCTCTCTGAGATAGACTTGAAGCTCCTTGAAGATGCAGGCCTCTGCGGTCTCATTCTACATGATAGCATTGGCAGTCTAGATTCTAGAATGATGATCTCACTCACGTTTCAGAAAGACGCGTGAAGTTTCTTTACCATGTGGAACTTCAGCCTCTTGATCTGGAGGACAGTGTGGTAAGGCCCGCACTCCAAAGGCTGTGGAGATTGAGTGCTTCTGCAGCCAACACCAAATCCTGATATTTTAAGGCAGAGTATTTCCTGAATATTCAGATTTTAGACTACTTGGATAGCCTGTAAATTCTTCAGCTTCTTGGTACATAACATAGGGATGGTGCAGCAGCCTCCCTTGGTGGTTGTGAGAAGGAAATACAGCTAACGCATGGGTGCTGTTTGGTGCATTGTCCCACATCAAACAGACGTGATAAAGCTAACGAGCTGTGTGACCAATGAGGATGATATGAACCTTCCATAAATTGAAGCGTTCTAAAATGATTCTCTCCTCACAGAAAGATAGTAAGGATTAAACGAAATTACCTATTAAACAGGAGCCTCGCCATGTCAAAACCATGTCTGATCTCAACACTGGGCTTAGCACTGACCCATGGGACTTCCTGTAATGATGGAGATACTTTCTGTCACCATCATCCATTGTGATAGCTACTAGCCACAGGTGGATTCCTGAGCACTGGAGTGTGATTGGTGTGACTAAGGAGCTGAATTCAAATGCTATTCTGTTTAACTAGATTGTAATAGCCACATGCAGCTAGTATACTAGACAGTGTAGACTAAATGCCTTGAGCCAACCAAGTTGCCCAGCTAGATGTAGTGCAACTTCTGTGCCTCTCTCCTTCCAATGGCTCAATGTGACAAATAAGGTCTCATACTTGCCCTCCTTAAGGCTATGAGAAATACGATATGAATATATATGTGTGTGTGTGTGTGTGTGTGTGTGTGTGTGTATTCTAGAGATGACAGTAACTTTGAATGGTTCTTATTATTGGGGTCAGTTCAAATCCCATCACAGGCCTCTACTGTCCAGTGCTGGGCATCTACGTCTACCCCACTGTGTGCCTGGGATGGGTACTCAACCCCTCGGCAAAAGGCCTGTGAAGGCATCTCCCCAAGCTAACGGTCGAACAGGACTTTCTGAGAGATTAAATGGTCCCACGAAGCCACCTAAAATCCAGACCATACATTTCCACCCAAGACAGCAGTTGACCAAGTGTATCAGACACTAGCCGTGAGTGAGCAAGTGATAGCTATAAACCAGCAAGCCAGAATTTTGAATACTGATTTGTAGCACATCAAGTGACTAATAACAGTTCTGGAAATCGTTTGGTTAAGGCGAGAGCCTAAGAAGCGATCCTCATGCCTTGTTAGTTTGCATTGCTGTAAACG
This sequence comes from Arvicola amphibius, assembly GCF_903992535.2. Lineage (NCBI taxonomy): Eukaryota > Metazoa > Chordata > Mammalia > Rodentia > Cricetidae > Arvicola > Arvicola amphibius. Next base: position 153,105,637 of record NC_052058.2, on the reverse strand, counting down.
TCTAATTTATGTTTCTGGAGAATGGAGCAAGTATTACAGACCCAAAGGAAAGCATGTAGATTTCAAGTTCTCCATTTACATGAGGACTTTTATCTTGTAATTAGAATTTTGAGGGTTTGATTTCATTTTAGAATTTTTAACTTGTTTTTAGTGAAGGGTGCTATAATTTGACATTGTGGAATTCTGAGTTGTGTGGGAAAATCCAACGGTCTTTACATTAGAAGTTTTCTTCAATATTCTAATTAGGTTCTTCTAGTTCATAAATAATTCCTCAGCCATTTATTTCCTCTTCCCCTTGTAAGCCTTATTCAAATGCTTCATGTGCAATCACATTAATATTTCTTATAATCAATACTTATATAATCGAATTATGGATATAACTGTTTCAAGTTATGCCCCCCCAATAAAAGCTGTTAGATGTGAATGGCCAGATTGGGTCAGTGGTCACAGTTACACATGAGATAGGTCTTGGGGGCGTTAGGAAATGTCTAGAAGACTTTAACTGACATGCAGCAGGAGAGCAGAGGCCAGGGCTGCTGTTCCTGACTGATATAAGTATGGCCACAGAGATCTAGAACCTGGAATGTCAGTAGTCCCAAACTGAGACATATGAGTGATGTGAGGAGAGATGGGGGGGAGGGGATTCAAGCTCCAGTCCGGGGCTGGGAAGCTGCCTGGATGTACCCTTGTTTCATTCCACTGTGAGACAGATTCACGGAGTGTTTCCGGGGTCTTTTCATGAGCCTCAATCTTGTGAGCAAAGTCTTTAGGGATTGGAGCAAGCATAAACTCAAGGACATCCCTTTCTCTTACAACAGGGTTAGTTTTCAAAATAAATTAAATGTAAGTTGACTTGTAGATTTCCATAACCACTTTTTTGGAGACAGGTGCTCTCTGTGTAACCTTAGCTAGTCTGAACTCATTCATGTACTCCAGCCTGGCCTCAATCTCATAGAGACCTGCCTGCCTCTTCCCACTGAGTTCTGAGATTAAAGGCGTGTGTCACCACGCCTAGCCATACCTATCCCAAAAAGGTAAATGATAACTCAGTGAATGTAGGTTTTAAAAAAATCTTCCTTTTAAAGTATTTTCTTTTTAAGCAATGTTTATTAAATCCAGATTGTGAGTCACTTTAGCTTTATGTGACTTAGTGTTCTGTTAGCATTTAGCCATAAGCAGATGATTAGTTTGTTTGTAAGTGGCTGTTCATAGGGTTGTAGGCAAGTGTGAGATGCTGGACAGCACAGCGTAGCACATGTGCCCCAAACCAAACCTAGCCAATGGCGAATTTGTAAATTCTTGTTTTGGGGGTCTGCAATGTAAATTAAATCATCATTAACTTATATTCCTAAATTTTCTTTCAAGGCAACTAATCTTGAGTAAGGTTCAGGTGCTGTGTATATAATATGTCAACGTGTTTCATGTATTTACATGCGCACATGCAAGCAAAAACTCTTAAAAGGTAAAATAAATTATAGCATTAGAATGTTTTATTAAGTAGGATGGCTCTGTAACTGCATAAGTGTGTGTTTGTATTAGATTGTATGACTTTGACAAAATTGAAAACACCACCACCAACAATAACAACAAAAACCCCCATGTTTTCTTCATGTTTTCCATTTGGGGCTAGCCTCTGGAGCAGATCAGGTATGCTGGTGCTGTCTTCAGCACCCCCTGCTTTGGGGCTAGCCTCTGGAGCAGATCAGGTATGCTGGTGCTGTCTTCACACCCTGCTGTGAGTTGCCGCTCTTCTACTTGAAAACTCCTGGTTGCAGCTCCGCTCAGGTCCATCCTAACCGAAGAAACAGTAAGAGGCAGCCAAATCATGAAAATCTCATCCGTATTTAAGTAGGGTCACCAACTCAAACAGTATTTAAATAACATTTGGTTGTGGTGTGCTTCACATGACCCAAATCCTTCTAGGGTATAAGTTCGCTGGCTTTTGGTATATTCATGCACAGAACTGTGTGGTCATCACCGCCATCTAATTTTAGGACATTTTATCACCTTAAAAAAAAAAAAAACTCAAAATCTGAAACTTCTGTGCTTCAAAAGATGCCAGTAAGAAAGAGCAAGGATAGGAGGACACACTTGAGACAACATATCTGGTAACAGATCTGAAACTGGAAATGAAAGCACAACACCAAAAAGACAACCCAATTAAAAAATAAATTTAAAAAATCCAGTTTAAAAAAGAGGACCTCACATATGTGTGTTCAAACCATCACTAAACACAGAAAAGATGTTAAACCATCAGTCGTCAGGGAAACATGAGTCAAACCACAGTGTCACTCAGGTGAGGGGACATGGACCTGTCATCTCATCATTTAGCAATGGAGGCAGGAGAGGAGGGTCAGGAATTCAAGGTCATTCTTGGCTATATAGTAAATTTGAGACTAGTCTGGGCTGCGTAAGACCCTGTCTTGAAACAATAGCAAGTGTTGGTGATCCCCCTCATGTGTTGTATGGGAATATAGAACAACTCAGCTGCTTCCAAAACCCACCTGACAGTTTCTCAGGAAGTTAAGCAGAGATACTACACAGCTTGACAAGATTGTGCTTAAGTCTACAAAACAAGCAAATCATACTGTTTTTAGTTTCCTTGTCCATATAAAAGTTGTTAAATATGGAGTACCAGTTGTTTTTAAAGTGTGCATACCTCAACTGAAACATGGTTTATTGCTGTAAGAATACAGGTAACTCTGAGCTGTCAGGAAACGCCGCTAATAGGCAATACGAGATTGTCTCAGAGGTGCAGTTTGCGGAAGGTGCAGGGTTTGCATGCCCAGTAAATGAGCACACAACAAAGCAGGGTTCCTTCCTGTAACCCAGAGAACACTCCACCACCCCCCGGGCACGCTCTCTTCTCAGCCCTACCCTTTCTTTCCCCATCGTCACTAACCCACTTTCTGCCTCTAGGAGCTGGCCTCCTGATGTTTCTTGCAAATAGAACCATGTGACTGTGTGACTGCTTGTTCCTGATTCTTCACCCTTGGTAGCAGATAGCCATTCCCTGTCCCTCTATGAGAACACAGTCACTCCATTGGATAGGTAGACCACACCTTACACATCCTTCTGTTGGTGGGTATTGGGACTGTTTCCACTTTCGCTGTTGTGGATAATGATATGAACAGTCATGTGGATGGCTGTTGTATGGAAGGGGCCGCTTGTTGGTTCCTGACTGCTCAGCCCCAAAATAATCACACAGAAACTGTATTAATTAAATCACTGCTTGGCCCATTGAGCTAATGGGCTTCTTATTGGTTAACTCTTACATATTAATTTAACCCATTTCTATTAATCTGCGTATCGCCACATGGCTGTGGCTTACCTGCTAAAGTTTCATCTGGCTCCAGTGGAGCTACATGGCTTCTCTCTGACTCCACCTCCTTCCTTCCAGCATTCCATTTAGTTTTTCCTCCCTAGCTCTGCTCCCCTATAGCTCTGCTATAGGCCCAAAGCAGCTCCTTTATTAACCAATGATATTCACAGCATACAGAGGGGTGTCCCACATCAGATGGCTTTGGGATAAACGTATGTTTTTCACTCTCGTGACTGTGTACCTGGGAGTAGGATTTCTGAGTCTTGCAGTCACTCTATGTCTGACTTTTAAAGAAGCTGCCAGGCTGTTCCAAAGCAGTTGTGTCTTTTACAGTACCCCAAGCAACTGGGTTTTTTGTTTGTTTGTTCTGTTTGTCTGACTGGTTGGGGGATTTGTTTTGTTTTGGGGGAGACTGGTTACACACTACTTGACATGAATTTCCCAAATCCTTGGCCAGATTCCCCCTTCCTTGTCCTCCATGCTGTGCTTCACAGTCCCTTGACTGGCAGACTAGAAGTTCAAACCCCAAATTTGCAGGCTTCTTCTCTGAACATACATTCTCCCCAGTTCCAGAGCTTTCTTAAACCATCCAGACGTCACCCAGAAGCATACATAATTGCAGAAAATTAAAAAAAAAACCATCAGAGTTGGAACCTCACTGACTGAGCTCCTTTAAGGGGTTTTGTTTCTTAGTCGGTTTGTTATAATAATAGATTATATCCTTCAGGCCTCTATCTTGAGGAACTCTGACAAGATGGGTTGGTAAAGTGCTTGCCCCACAAACATGAGGACTGAGTTCAGAGCTGCACACCCTGGGAAGACCCTGCACAACAGCACACACTGTCACCCCAGGAATGAGGCAGGGTGGCGTGGGGATGGAGACAGAAGAATTCTCTAGAGCTCACTGCTCAGCCAGTCTGTAGGAATTGGTGACCTTTGGGTTTACTATGAGACCCTGACTCAAATACAAGGTGGAGATTAACTGACAAAGACACCTGGGCCTGACATCGCCCTCTGGCTACACATGCACACATATCTGAATCCACGCTTGCATGCATACACAGATAGACAACACAACACCACATATACACATGCATACGAAAAGCCTTTGTATAATGTGTCTTCTTGATCTTAATACTAGGACTTTGTTGGACATGTGTATCTTTCTTTTCTGTTTCCACTGTACTTTTGTATACAGCACATGTACATGCACACACACACACATACACACACAAGACATAGTCCATAGCATACAACTGAGCTGAGGCATCAGTGCAGGGCTTACCCAACCTATATTTGTCTCTTGATAGTCACATAGTATTACCAGCCATTACATGTTCTCAAATGTATTTAATATTTCCAGCCTGTACTGTATCTTCAGGGTCTGAGGATAACAGACTCCATTCTTGGATCACTCTTGCTCCAGATAATCTTTTCACTTGCTCTAAACTGGTCTTTATACATCCTTCAGAGGCTGTTCTGATCAGTGTAGAACTTGATGAATATACAACTTTGGGTTTTTCTATGACCTTCATAACAACAAGGCTTCCAACCATAATCCTTTCTCAGAAGTCTCTTTAGGTTCTCTCTGTTATCAGTATGCAAATTCTCTGTGTTGCATTCATGGTCTCCTGAGTATTGGGCTTGAGGCTCCTCTTTCCTAAGATATGATATGTACCCTTGGTCTGCTGAGTGAATCTTATGAGTGAGGGAATTTCGTGTGATAAATCCAACAGTATCCGGCACATAGCTCTTACGTTGTATGCATCCATGTGTTCTCTCTCGTAGGCTATAGGCTGTACTCTGAACTGCAGCTGTCAGAGTTTCAAACCTGGGAAGATCAACCACCGGCAGTGTGAGCAGTGCAGGCACGGATGGGTGGCTCACGGTAACTTCATTTCTCCCTCGCATCCTCTCGGCCTTTCTTAATCACTTGAGTTTATAAAGGAGCTGATTTCATACCAAATATCTCCTCACATTTTAACTTATACTCTGTCTTACTAACTCCATTCTAAATACACCAACTACAGAAGTTATAGATATGTCCCACAGTAATAATTTGCCCCTAGTATTTTTTGGCTGAAATATGTTCTCATATAAGTATATAACTTATTCATGATTTAGATAAAATTTATATGTAGACATCCTGCTCATGCATTTACTGCATCTGACAATCACGAGTCACGTGTAACTACTGAATGCTGAAGATGTGGCGTGGCCAGGGCTCCTGGAGGTTGGCGTTACTCATTTTCTCTAAACTTCGATTGATTTCATGTAAATAGCCCCCAGTAGCCAGTCAGTAATTCCTGTGTTGAGCAGACTGGACTAGGTGGCTTAATTTCTAAAACCGCCTCCCACACAGCAAATCAGGGCCTGAACGCAGATGCTTGCGCCCCAGGCTGTCCTCGCCTTCAGACTCCAATTCCCGAGTGTCCAATCTTCAGATTCTGCTTTTGTGTCCTCCTTTTCTTTGCCCTTCCCTTGTTTGTGAAGATTTCCCTCCTCAGGAATATCACAAGAAGGGGAGAAAAATCTTTTATTTTACAAGTTTCTGTGAAGACCATGAATCCCAACAGCTATTAAGGATATTAGTCCTTTACAGATTCTTGGTTTTTTTTTTTTTCTTATTGAAACAGACAACTAATATCCTCAGCCGAATTGTTATGCAATGTTTCTCCTAAAATTATAGCTTTTTCAAATGTCTTGCCCTTGATTTCCAGCTCTAAGTAAGCTGAGAATCCCCCCCGTGTATCCAACAAGCCAAGTGGAAATTGTCCAGTCCAATGTGGTGTTCGATATTAGTAGCCTCATGCTCTATGGGACCCAGGCCATCCCTGTTCGCCTGAAAATCCTACTGGACCGGCTCTTCAGTGTGCTGAAACAAGATGAGGTTCTGCAGATCCTCCATGCCTTGGACTGGACCCTTCAGGATTATATCCGTGGTTATGTGCTCCAGGTATAGTGACCTTGGCTCTGTTCCCCTAGAGTGCCCATGTAACTGGTGTAACCCAGTGCCTGTGTCATTGGTGGCTGTCCATCCCCTTGGAACTTTTCCTGATGACTTAAGCCCCTGACTCATATTCTGGGAGAAATCCTATCCTTTTCCTTCAAGATCTCTGAGACTCCAGGCCATGCAAGCATTCCACCTTCTCTTGAGCATGTTCACTAAGCTGACTCCCACAGAAAACCACTTGTTTCATTTGGATACTGCCTGTGCTACGTACATCGTGCCCAAACTGCCCACTGACCCGAGATATTCTGCATGTCAGGCTTTGCTGAGACCTGGAGATGAGAAAGGGTTCTTACATGCCAGAACTACGCAGCCAACAGCTCACACGCTGACGGTCCTTCGCTGTCCTGGAAAGGCTCTTCCATTCTTCTGCTGAGTGTCCTTCCTCAGCCCCATGTGTGATATGGTTTTGTTCATATCCTCACCTGTTCTCTCCGTCTCTGTCCCTCTTCCTCTCTCTCCGTTGATCAACTCCTCTCCCCCCACTCCCTCTCTTCTCACCCCCACCAGAGCTCTCTTTAGCCTCCTCACGTAGTCTCTTCTCTTCTTCAGTGCTCCAGCCTTCGAGCCCTTGCCTATTTTCAGAGTAGCTTAGCTTCTTTTCCCAGGTCATGCCATGGGTGTAAGGTGAAGGATGTTTCATCTTCAGAGGCAATCGAAGTGTTTTATGAGAAAATAGCATGTTTCCTGAAATTACAGAGCATTGTTTCTTGCCGCTACACTAGGAATATGAACAGACTTTAAAATTTTTTCAGTAAAATGGGAGATACATGTATTTTCAAGTCTTAGGTAGACTATATCATTAAAAATGAATACTGATAATATCCATTTATTAATGGATATGCTCTTCTAGTACTTTCATGATGAAGTAGACATGCCCCTGTTTTCCTTTTCCCTTTCTTTTTTCAGATAGGGTTCTTAATACGAAGCCCTAGCTGGTCTAGAATTCCCTAAGTAGACCAGGCTGGCCGCAAACTCCCAGAGATCAACCTGCCTCTGCCACTTGAGTACTGGGATTAAAGGTGTGCAGTACCACAGCCATTTACCCTTGTTTTCTAATTGAAAATCCAGAAGGCTCTGAGTGCTTCATGCTCTCACTGAAAGTTATTTCACCAGTATAAAGCAGACCAGAAGTGAGTACATTTCTTCCCAGTTCTAAAGCTTGTAATCTTTCCCTGAAATCCTGTGTGCACACCTCTGGTGTGAGGCCCCCAGCTGACTAGAAACAACTATACATAGAGTAGCATTATGGTCTTACATTACGACATAGATCAATATTTAATGATCCTAATAATCTTGCTTTCCAGTGTTAGGATTAAAAATATGGAATCAATTACCTTGAACCTCTGGTGCATGAAATATTTATGATGTTACATTCCTCCTCATCTTCAAAACTCTCACATGCGCTGTGAAAAATCTCAGTAGGCCATCAAATACATGTTCTGTGATAAAATATTTATTGTAGTTTTGGGAAAAGTTAGGCCTTGCTAGAGTTTGAAAGATCTCCAACACTCCTGCATAATTACAGCTCTGCTTTATGAACATGGGCAGTAGATCAATACATGCTTATTTGGTTTTTGATGGTAGGTGTTTAGCAGATTATTAAGTTTGCAGCAAATGAATACTTGGCTATATCCAGACTTCACCGCCCCGTTTGTAGTCTTTAGATGAAGATACTACTGTCATTCAAATGATGCATATTTTTATTTTAGTGAGGAAAGTCATCATGCCTCAGGTATGACAAGAATCATACATGACAATCAACTGGGTTGAAATAAGATGAAAAATATTATTTTCCTGACTTGGGTTTGAATGCTTTATTTCATTCTTCTAGGCTAACAGTAGGGCTACTGTTTATATTGGTATAGTTTATGACATTCACAGTTTCAGGCCTAGGAGAGTGAGATAGGCAGGGATTGAATGCAGCAAGTCCTGTGTTGATCCACAGGAAATGCTCCCCTGTTGTAGTCTGGTGGAGGCTCCATTAGATGGCAGCTTCCCGGGGAGCAGAGTGAGCAGTAGCCAAGTGGACACTCTTTTACAATCTGGTTTGTGTCTAGGATGCCTCGGGGAAGGTGCTGGATCACTGGAGCATCATGACCAGTGAGGAGGAAGTGGCCACCTTGCAGCAGTTCCTTCGCTTTGGAGAGACCAAGTCCATAGTCGAGCTCATGGCAATCCAGGAGAAGGAAGAGCAGTCCATCATCATACCGCCCTCCACCGCCAACGTAGACATCAGGGCTTTCATCGAGAGCTGCACCCACAGGAGTGCCGGCCTCCCCACTCCAGTGGACAAAGGAAACCCCAGCAGCCTGCACCCTTTCGAGAACCTTATCAGCAACATGACGTTCATGTTGCCTTTCCAGTTCTTCAACCCTCTGCCTCCTGCTCTGATAGGGTCACTGCCCGAACAGTACGTGCTGGAGCAGGGTCAGGACCAGAGCCAGGACCCCAAACAGGAGCTGCATGGGCCCTTCTCTGACAGCAGCTTCCTCACGTCCACACCATTTCAGGTTGAAAAGGAACAGTGTCTAAAGTGTCCAGATGTTGCTACCCCGAAAGAAGACAGTGCGCACTTAAGTGACTCCAGCTCCTACAGCATTGCTACTAAGCTTGAAAGGACACAGCTGTCCCCTGAGGCCAAAGGAAAGCCCGAGAGGAACAGCATTAGTGCTAAGAAGGGCCGGGTGTTCTGCACCGCCTGCGAGAAGACGTTCTACGACAAAGGCACTCTGAAGATTCACTACAACGCCGTCCACCTCAAGATCAAGCATAAGTGCACTATCGAAGGGTGTAACATGGTGTTCAGCTCCCTGCGGAGCCGGAACCGACACAGTGCCAACCCCAACCCTCGCCTGCACATGCCAATGAACAGAAACAACCGGGACAAAGATCTCAGGAACAGCCTGAACCTGGCGAGCTCTGAGACATACAAGCGCCCAGGTTTCACGGTGATCTCAGACTGTGGGCCCCTCCCAGGCTACCCCAGTTCGGTGGAGGACTCCAAAGGCCAGCCAGCATTCCCGAGCCTTGGGCAGAATGGCGTGCTCTTCCCTAACCTGCGGACCGTGCAGCCAGTCCTTCCCTTCTACCGCAGCCCAGCTACTCCGGCTGAGCTGGCAAACACACCCGGTGTGCTGCCCTCTCTCCCTCTGCTGTCCTCCTCGATCCCGGAACAGCTGGTTTCCACAGACATGCCATTCGATGCGCTTCCCAAGAAGAAATCTAGGAAGTCCAGCATGCCTATCAAAATCGAGAAAGAAGCTGTGGACATCGCTGAGAAGAGACACAGTCTCAGCTCAGATGATGACACGCCCCTGCAGGTAGTCAGCGAAGATGAGCCAGAGGCCAGCAGTCCGCAGTCAGACCGAGTACCTGGGGAGCAGCACACACAGTTAAGCTCAGAGAAGCCGTTAGCACAAGGAGAAAGACCCTGCCATCTTGAATCTGTGATTGAGTCTCACGGAACTATCGGCAGAACCCTTGAGCAGACCACACACCCAGAGAGGGAGGCGGAGCAGAAGTTAGCGTTGACTTCAGTCATGCCAAGAGAGGTGGAGGATGGTGGCCATGAGCACCACTTCACACCTGGACTGGGGCCACAAATTCCCTTTCCTGACTACATGGAATTGCAGCAGCGCTTGCTGGCTGGAGGACTCTTTAGTGCTTTGTCCAACAGGGGGATGACTTTTCCTTTTCTGGAAGAATCTAAGGAGCTGGAACACCTGGGTGAACATGCACTAGTGAGGCAGAAGGAAGAAAATCGCTTTCAGTGTGACATCTGCAAGAAGACCTTTAAAAACGCTTGCAGTATGAAGACACACCATAAGAATACACACGCCAAAGAGACACACGCGTGCACAGTGGAGGGGTGCGGCGCTGCGTTCCCGTCCCGCAGGAGCAGAGACAGGTAAGGTGTCTGTCGGCAGCTGTCTTTTTTCAGACAGTGGTTTAAAACTTAGCATGTGTCCGAGTCACCTGACAGGTCAGGGAAACACTTCTAGAATCCGCTGTTGTAGGTCAGGGGTCAAGCCTGAGAGTATGTATTTCTAGCAAGTTCCCAGAGGGTGTGGGAACTATATGCATTTCAGTTCCAAAAATCTAAAAGCATTTAGCCACAAAAGTTGACCTGGAAAGACATGGTGCTTTCTGTGGTAGATTTCCACTCTTACCTCTTTGAAGGGGTTATGCAGCTTTGGTCAAATTCAGTTATTAGTGACTGTATTGATATTAATTTATTAGTAGATATTCTGATATATTCCAGCACATGTAGCATCCTACCTTTCTAAAGTCTGAACAGTCCCAAATTGAGAAACGTATCTTCTCCCAGGTGTGTGGGATAAAGACTGGTGAGCTGGTTCTCGTGTTAGCGGCTGTGTAAAGGGTGACTGTAGAGAGAACAGAGGAAGGGCCTCTCAGTGGCACAATAATTTCTCAAAACTAACCTGATTTCCACTTCATAAAATGAAGAAGTCTCTCACGTGAAACCTATTCTCTTGCTTCTAGTCATCTAGCAACATTTGCAGAAAGAATTAACTGCTTGATTAGAAACCTTTCAAGATGCTAACCTATTAAAGAATAAAAGTGATTGACAGCTCCTTTTGGGGGCTACTGTATCCGTTTGAAAGTTGCTGGGTTATCACAAAGCACGCAGACTTGTCTCAGAGCACACACTCACAGGGCTTATCTCCCTGGAGCACAACACTGTGCTTTTCTTTGTGTGTGGACTTGAGCCACTGATCATGCTTGAGGTCACCCTCCTCCCAACCTCTGAAAGGAAGAGCAGGCACAGCAACGGTGATCTAAGAAGTTTGATGAAAGGGTCAGCTGTCTGGTGAAATGCAGTGTGATAAATGTCTCAGAGGATGTGAAAACTGCAGTTGTTCCAACAAGCTTGAGTTGAAGCAGGTTAGCACCAACAACAACTTAGTCCAAGCTGTGACGCCTAATTTGTTAAGAGGGTGAAAATGTAAAGACTCCCACACACATTCCTTGCTAGGGCTCATAAGAACACGCTCATTGTCTTTAATAAAGAGAAGAAAGCACAGGAGATATTAGTTAAAATTCCTGCCTTCTGTTGCTAGGATGTTTAAACCAAACCACTAGGGTACCTCTAATTAATGAACCAGTCCTTCTCCTTCATCCTCCAAGAAGAGGAGGGTTTGCTTATGAATAAGATGTTGTTATAAAAAGAGGTAGTCATATCAGTTAGATTATCTTTGCTGTTTATGAGACCGGAGCAGCCTACAGGATCTACTAAATTATAACACATACTAGATTGACAGTTCTTTTCATATGATGCTTAATTTCCATACAGTCAATATTTTCTTATGTTCTGACCTGTATGTATATAGAAGTCTCATCTATAACAGGATACCATCTTGTATTCTAAATGTTTTAACACTTTATTTCACATTTTATTCCAATAGTTTCTAGATCTTTGAACATTTATCTGAAAAATATAGTTTTAAAAACACCACTTCAAGCAGGACAGGAAGTGGACAAGCCCAGGCCCACCGCTTCAGCTAAGTCAAAGTTGAAAACTGCTTTATTTTGTTTGTTGATACAGCTAACTTCCCCTCTTTTGAGCCACAGTTCCTGCCAGCAGCAGTTCCTAGGATCAGAGAGAGAGGAGCGGGGAGAGAAAGTACATCTTAAATGTTTATTTAATAAGTGGCTCTTCTGTGTTAGGTGCTGGGGTACACAATCCTTGCACACAAAAGTCATCAGTCTAGTAGAGAAGACAGTAAAAGGAATTATGGGTGACTGTAAAGATGGTAGAGCAGAAGGACACACACTACGGCACTAGCCTAGGCTCCTTGGTATGGTAACGAAGGTCCCTGGATGAAGGGGTCTGTCCAAGCCAGCCAGTATTAAATGTATTAGACCCATACATACTTTTTTTTTGTAACTCAGCTAAGGACATGCAAGTGCTTTTCTCTATTTAGGTTATAGAAATCATTGTTTACTGTATTAGGAAGTAAAACTGGAAAAATAGGACATATCTCTTTAAGACAAGAATACACACATTTTATGTTAATATAACACATTAATGGGAAACGGCTTTTACTTTTCCAAAATAAATACAGTGAAATAAATGGCTTTATTTTATATTTTTGCAAATCTCTAATACTTGGTTTAGTAGAAAACAGCTGGGTTCTCACATCTGCTTCTGCATTAAGCCTATTGCAATATCACATTATATCCATTCTGGAAACCCCCTGAATTGATAATGTTGGTTATGAACTGTAGCTTTGGGAGCTACTGGAATGATGCTGGGGACAAGACCGGTTCACTTGAGAGGCACTGGTCTCCACTAAGTTGGAGTGAGAGGGAAGAGCTGAAGTGGGAATTGGAAGCCAAGGGAAGATAAGGCAGGGGGCACAGATTGGCTCCTGGTCCAGAGAGTCTGTGTATTCCTACTATCTCCTGGTCATAGCAGTGGCTAACCATCTGAGGCCTGAGGAGGGAAGAGACAGCTGGTAGTGTCCACTGGACAGTCAGGAGCTGACAGGAGACCCAGCCAGAGATTCACACTGTGGTAGAGCCTTCATGCTCCAGTTTCCAGTACACGTCTGACTTTCTCAGCTGCTTGCATGTACCGGAATTAATACGTCCATCCGCTGTCTGGTTTTCTGCCGGCACACGCCAGCCCTTTCAGTGCGGAACATTAGCATAATCACAGGGCAGGGCTGTAGCTGAGAAAGAACGGCTTGCAAAGTGGGTGATCTCTGACTATGATTCTCATCGTGTCCACAATACAGGTATCCAGGGTAAAAGAAACTACATAACAAAATACATTTCATTAAATACAATTAAGACTCCCTCGTACACATACCTTGAGAGATTTAAACTAGGAAATTTAATTCGTCATTTATTTAGAGAGGGTGCTTTCTTGACTATAGCATAATTCTGATCTATATTGGTAGAGACAATTTTCTTATTTGGGATCGTTCTCCTGTCACCTGTAAGAGTGTACTCTTTGGTATAAGGGATTTTTTTTTCTTGTCAAAAGTTACCAAGGGATCCCTAAGCAAGAGCAGCATTGATCTTAGAAGTTACATCCATGATAACGTGGGGGATAAACAGCATGTGTCATAATGGATGCTCATCGTCTGCCTGCTAGGAGTAAATCATTGGGTGCAAGATTGGCGGTGTGCTCACACTGCTGTATTTGCAAAACTCCTGTCTGGTTCATCATGAGACACTGCAGCTACGATCTGCACTAGACGCACACACATGCACGCACGTGCGCACACACACACACACACACCACGCTTTCCAGCTGGTGAGGTAGCCAGCTGTACCTATAGGACTTTTGGAGTGAAACATATGAACCATTGCTCAAGACCAGCCCTGTCCAATAGAAAGATGATGGGAAGCCACATTAGCAATCTTTAGTGTTTGACTAACCATATCCAAAGGACAAAAGGAACCAGGGAATGTAAGTTTTAATTGCATGTTTAATTCAATATACCCCAAACGCTATCTTTTCTATACATGACAGTGGCACTGTGTCAGGCATTGGATACTGTATTAGATGGGGTGCTTTGGAGATGGTAATCTCTCATCATTTCACGGAAATAAAGTTTTCTACTTAGTTTCTTAACATCTGTGACTGATGCTTTTCTCGGGCTCCCCTGAATCTAGTATTCCCATTAAATTGTCCTAATTGAAGTTGTCTCAACCTCCTCTATGGATGAGATGAAGGGTGTTACATGTTAATCCGGTGGTGGAAATTGAAGTTCCAGACTGTTGGCTTTCCTAGGGAATGCTGGCTTCTGATGAGTAGCCACAGCAGTGGTCTAAGTCTCTGCTGACCGCACAGCACAGCTCACAGGATGCTAACCCTGACTATCACCCCCACCATACCACAAGATTCTCCTATTGTCTGCTGAGTCTTTGTACTCAGAATAATGGCTCCAAGACAGCAATCCAGCTCACCTCTGTCTTGTCCCTCTTGTAGACACAGCTCGAACCTAAGCCTCCACCAGAAAGTATTGAGTGAGGAAGCGCTGGAGAGTAGTGAGGACCATTTCCGTGCTGCTTACCTTCTGCAGGACGTGGCCAAGGAGGCCTATCAGGATGTGGCTTTCACACCGCAAGCATCGCAGACGTCTGTCATCTTCAAGGGATCAAGTGGCATGGGCAGTCTGGTTTACCCCATATCCCAAGTGCACAGTGCCCGTCTAGAGAGTTACAACTCCGCCCCCCCGAGCGAGGGCACCATCCTGGATCTGAGCACTACCTCAAGCATGAAGTCAGAGAGCAGCAGTCACTCCTCCTGGGACTCTGACGGGGTGAGCGAGGAAGGTACCACCCTTCTGGAGGACAGCGATGGGAACTGTGAAGGGCAGAGCCTTGTCTCCGGGGAAGACGAGTACCCCATCTGTGTCCTGATGGAGAAGGCTGATCAGAGCCTTGCCAGTCTGCCCTCCGGGTTGCCCATAACCTGCCATATCTGCCAGAAGACATACAGTAACAAAGGGACCTTTCGAGCCCACTACAAAACCGTGCACCTCCGCCAGCTCCATAAGTGCAAAGTGCCCGGCTGCAACACGATGTTCTCATCGGTCCGCAGCCGAAACAGACACAGTCAGAACCCCAACCTGCACAAGAGCCTGGCTGCCTCGCCCGGCCACCTCCAATGACAAGCTGAAGACTGGCAGGTGTCTGCTCTGATTTCAGGAAGAGAAGCATCCAAAGAATAAGGTAGCTGGACTGTTCAGTACCATTTCTCAGAAGCCAGGCAGAATGACTTGACCGTACGGTCTTCTACAGCAGGAAAAGCACAAGGCCAGCCTGTGAGACGTTGACGCTGGGGTAGTCCTGCCTGTTCATATTTTTTCTTAGCCCTCGAGGTTTTCCACCCACACCAGGAAAACACAGAAAGGCAGTTTCCCCCAGATTTGTTTACATGTTACCTAGGAGACCTGTAGGTCTATAGACCAATTGGAGGGAGTAGGGATCAGGAACTGGGCACAGCTTCACGTGAGGCCTGCAGTATTAAGGGTGTCAGGGAAGAAGTCTCCTTGAATACAGCACTGTCATCATGGGCATGACAACCATCCCTAAAGATGTCATTTTCAGGTCCCCCCCACACACTTTATTTTGGATGAATCCAAAACCCTGACTTGAGTTTAGGGAAATGACATTCAGAAACCATCCCTCCACTGGGAGTCAGTAATTGCTACCCTCACAGACTCGGATGTGATTCCAGGGAGTTCTCTGAGGAAGCTGGCTGGCCCCTAATATGCCCCTTGTCAGTTCTTGATCTGTAACACGCCTTTAAGAAGCTAGAGGGAAAATATTTCATGCACTTAAGAATAGTGGACTTCAGTTTAATTTAAAGTTATTTTGATAATATTTAACTTGTGTTTATGTTATGTAACTATTTGGTGTGAGTGCAGACATGTCTGTGTCACCTCTGAATCTGTTCAGAACTAGAACAAGTGACAGCTTACATTTCAGAAGGGCAGCCTGGCTTCAGGCAGTGACCTGCAGTCTGTTGACCCCTGTGAGATTCTGACTGACACATTTGTATATATCCACCAAGCTATTTAGAGAACCTGGTTCTGATAGCTGTCGGGCCTTCAGTATCACTGGATCCCTCGCTCTTTACCCGTTGGTAAATGTATATGGTTAGGATGAACTTTGGAAATTCATTCGGTAGAAAGAAAACTAGGGACCTTATCGCCATGTTCTGTGTCCTTACTATTTAACTTATTCCAAGATCTATTCCACGCTGTCAAACGTGTTTGCCGCTGTTGAAAGGATGTGTGATCAGCCCTGTGAAATGAGGACCATCTCTTGGAATTCAGCATTTGCAATATTCTAAAGGGTTACACAGCTTTTAAAGAAGTGGGTTTGTATTCAGAGTTCAAGTTAACTGTCTGACTCATGTTGACTTAATTTAAAAATCCTTAAAGGAAACTGATGGTTATAGAAGTATTATTCCCCTGGCTTAAAGACAGAAAAGGCCAACAACCTGTTAGTAATTATTTCAACTAAAAAAAAAAAGATTACTTAAAAGTTGTCTCTGCTTAAGGAGAGATTGCATCTTTTGAGCTTCTTTGTTACTGAGATGTTTGACATTCTAGTTTCTCCAAAATGGAAAAATTTGTATGCAACATTTTCTATGATTTAATAAAAATATATGGTATACCTTTTGTTTAAAGGGCAAATATTTATAACTGGTTTTGTTTATATGTCTGTCTCTTTACGAGTAGATTTTCTCGTACATGCAAACACAGAGACACTGTCGTGTTGAGTGAGCTGAAAGTCTACAGATGACAAGACATTATTACACCAAAGCAGATCGCGGTGCAGAGGTCACAGAGATGGAGGAGGTCTTTCTCTGAGAGGATGAGCTGCGTATTGATCCTTAAAAGAAAATACAGACTGTGGTGTTTCATAAATACAGTGCTGCTCGAGATAAGCCTAGCTGATACCAAAAATAGAATGTCATGGAACGGTTAGGCCTTTTCTTGAATGTAACTTAATTTCTTCACCTTTTTCCCACCCCCTCACAAATCCAGTTTCCCAGTTAAACTGTTATAATTAAAGTATCTGGCAACTCTGTCAGTGCAGGAAGCTACAAGGTGAAGTTGAGAACGACATAGTCCCGGTTTGTAGACTGCTGAGTTTCCTAGTAAGGGCTAATTTCTGAAAAGCAGTGAGTAATAGCCTATAAGTATTGTCCATCCAGCCTCCCTCCCATCTTTGATGCCCTTCATATTTTACTGAGTAAAAGATGTCATTGGAGGGAAACTATCTACTAGTTCCATGCGAAGCCATTTCATCTTTCCTGGATGGCAACAATGACATCTTTGTTGTTTTAACTGTTCCTTTGTTTCTGTTCTTACGCCCTACAGCAGCGACAATGATCTTAACCAGTTGTAAATTAGATCA
Source organism: Arvicola amphibius (assembly GCF_903992535.2). Taxonomy (NCBI): domain Eukaryota; kingdom Metazoa; phylum Chordata; class Mammalia; order Rodentia; family Cricetidae; genus Arvicola; species Arvicola amphibius. The sequence goes on along the minus strand of NC_052058.2, from coordinate 153,088,394 downwards.
TGTAATGCCCAAACTCAACCCCGCCTCCAGTGGTTTCCCCTAACAGATAATAGAAAACCCAAAAGCACCTAAGGCTCATAAAGACTAAAGACCTGCAGGGTTTTTCTACCTCTGTCAGTGTCTCTATCCCTTGCCCATTACCCTGCCACCTTTGCATTCTCTCTCTCTGTCTCTCTCTGTCTCTCTCTCTCTCCCTCCCTCCCTCCACCCCTCCTCCTCCCACCACCCCTCTCTCCCTCTCCCCTTCTCCCTCTCCCTCCCCCTCTACCTCTCCCTCTCCCTCTCCCTCTTCCTCTTTCGTCTCCTGCAGTAGCTCTTCTGAAACTTCATCCACAGGACCGAATTCCAGCTGACCTCACTTCTTTCTTCAAATAACTGGACAGGACTCCATTTGTCCACCCTTGTCTCCATGCCCATATTCACATCCATCTTGAAGGGTCACATCTGCCTAGACCTGCAGAAGATGTAGCTTGCATTTGGTGTGCCACCAGGCTGACCTTGAATCCCTATGAGAAGGTCACCAGGATCCTTCACGACCCGTTTTTCTGTCATTTCCGTCTCAGTCACTCTAGAATCACCAAAGATTGAAGGATCCAGATTTTCCTAATTCCACCCATCTGGGTTTCGTTGTTTTTCCCACTTACAGGTCTGTAGATCTGAATCCACCATGAAACAGATTTAAGGGACAGGGAGACTTTATCATGAGGAACAACTTTGAAACAGAAAAGGGGTGAGGGAAAGCAGGACAGACAACATACATGGTGCAGTTCTGCCATGGTGTATGTTCTGAAGGGAGAGGAGGGAAGATCCCATGAAAGTACCTGTTACAGTCTCGACAGTCATGGGTGCTAGGGTGTAAATGCAGCTGTGAGCTTCAGAACACAGTGGTTGGAGCCCTCATCCAATTGTCTCCTTTCTGATGGCCCTGTGTCCTGTTCAAAGTGAGTTAAAACCTATACTTTTTTTCCAGACTCCACAGAAGTGTTCCTCCTCTCTGAAGGATGTGACTCTCAACTCACCCTCTAGACTTCTACCCCATCCCTCCCCCTTCAAGGATGGAATCCTGTTTGCTTCTCACTCTGTCCCATTCAGTGTCAAATTTACCCTTTCCGCTAATTCCTCTGTTTGAAAAGACAAGTTCTCCCCACACATCCCTGCTGCCTTGAGCTAGAGATCCTCCTGCCCCAGCCTTGCAGATGCTCACCGCCGTGCCCAGCTCGCTTGAATCTGTACCCTTCTAACGCTTGCAGATCTCTGCCATCTGCGCAGGAAAGGAAACCGAGCCCTCTGCATGCTCATCCTTCCTCTTGGTAGTCTCTCTCCTGCATCCATGGAACTCGGATTGTTGCACTTCTTCTTGTTAATCGTGTCTCCCTTTAACCCATTCAAGACCCAACTCAGACCAGAGTTCCCAGGGACTTCCTGGTGGCTGTATTCAAAGGACATGATTAGTTCTTTGGTGTCTCTTGGTTTCTCACTTGAACTTTGTCTCCTCTTCCCCTAGGTTGTAGCATCTCCACAACTGACTCCTGTCCGTAGCTGGTACCTTCTAAGTCTTCCCCTCCAGAAATGCCCTCCCAGACAGTAAAAACATGCCCATGGGAAGTCACCGAATAATCCGCAGCCTTTCCAGCTCAGCTTACCCTGAACTCAGCTCAAGAGCACTTCCCTCCTCCTTGGCTCAGCCGTTATCTTCTCTATAGTTCCTCACCTTGGAGAAGATGTATCATTATCCATGAAAACTGACCACCGGGGAGGAACAGCACCTCCAGTCAGGGATGTGGCTCTTCAAGTCGAGCTGTCCAAGGTCAAGCCTCTCGGCTACTCTACATTCTGATCAGGAGACTTTGATGAAGGAACTACTTTGGCGAGTCAAAGTTTCCTCATCAATACCACGAGCATAAAAAATGGTCTCCACTTCAGGAGTCATGATAAGTCTCTAATGGCAGTGGGTATGTAGCATAAGCCAGTGCCAGGTACATAAGCATCCGATAAATGTGACCTGTGGTGACACACACTGGCACTTTGTTTTCACCTCGCTCCCAGTAGTCCGCAACCGCCAAATCCCAATACAGCTACCTTCCCCACGCTCAGATCTCCTCTTCTTCATACCCATAATGAATCTTGTTCATCACGACCGCCCTTTCCTCCTGTCTCTCTAAGACCATCCCAGTACAGTTCTCCTCCTCTTTGCTCAAATCCGGCCTCTACAGAGCACTTGCAGGGGGTTCCACAATCACGTGCCTCTGACTGCGTCCCCAGCTTTAGCTGTACCCCCACACCCCATCCTCGGGCAGACTCCAGCGAGGCCAAGCCTGTCATCTCAGGCCATAGCCATGCTCAGCGGCGTGACCTCTGCAGGTGGCTCTGTCTGTGCTCAGCCTCTTGTGGCCTTGCATGCATCATGAAACACCTCTGCAGGAATTGCCTTTCCAGCTCTAACCCACCCATCCACAGTCTTCCTTGAGATGCAGCCCAGCAATCATTTGTAGGAAGCCTCTTGATTCCTGCCGTTCCTATTTTCTACACCTGCAGCACCATGGTCTCAGAGTTGGCACACAGATTTCCCTTACCCTGTGTCCACCACCTGGGTGGCCGTCCTTTGGTCAGTAGTCACTCACCTTGATTGTGGCCAAGTTTAACTGTGGCCTTCAGGTTGGCGTCCATCAACAGCGAAAGATGGAGAACCCAAGAATTGCTGAGTAAATATATAGTGGTAAGTATGCTAGGCATGGTCCCTATCCTTAGAAGTTTAAAGTCATCAAGAAAGGCAGATTCTAAGCCAAATATTAAAAAGGTAATATAAGCTGAATTGTTAGAAGACAATTATATTTTGTATTTTATTTGCTATAATCTCTCTCAGGATATCCGTCTGCAGATAACTAAGGGTGGGGGTTATGACTCCTCCCACAGCTTTTCTTTAAAAAGAGATTAAGGGCTCTTACTCCTTGTGTTGGTTTGAATGAGAATGGCCTCCATAGGCTCACATATTTGAATACTTGGTCCCCAGATGGTGGGAAGTTTGGGAAGGATTAGGAGGCGTGGCCTGGTTGGAAAAGGAATGTCACTGACTTTGAGGTTGCAAAAGACTATTTCAAGTTGGCTCTTTCTCCTTCCTACTTATGGATCAAGACATGTGCTCTCAACTGTTCCTGTGGGCATGCCTTTGCACACCATCATGGACTCTAACCCTCTAAAACCATAAGCCAAATTAAATGCCTTTTTTGATTTTTAAAATTAGTTTATTCATGCATTTAATAGTTAGACAAACACTTTTATGGTCCATTTGTGACTTAATTAAATTTTTTTTTTACTGTTACTGTGGTCGTAGTATTTTGTCACAGCAATAAGAAAGTAATTGAGACACTGCTTGTGCAGAGGACCCGAGTTTGGTTTCCAGCACACATGTCTGGCAGCTCACAAGCTGTGTAATTGCAGCCCTGGTGGATCTGATGCCCTCTTGTGACTCCCAAGGGCACGTGTGCTCACATGCATATACCCAAACACAGAAACACATACCTGTTCTTAAGAGTCGGTACATAAATTGTTCCCTACATACATGTAACTTAAGTGCCAGTTCCCCCTACAGTGCCCTGAGCCTCCAGTCTTCTGAGGACATCCTTCTGCTTCTATTCACATTAAATAACCAAGACTCCACCCGACACTTGAGGGAAAGTTGTCTCAGCCACGACTCGCTCCGTTAACTTCTGAATACCAGAAAAGCACAAACCTCATTCTGAAGACAGACTCTCAAATCAATGAAATTTTAGCTCCAAGACAAAACTTGCATCTTGGCTCTTCACGTATCTGATCATAGACACTCCAAGAGCATTTTACTCTCTATCTCGGCCAAGTGTTCAAACCCCACGGGTCACGTTGTCTATGTCAGATTGTTCTCCGCTGACTAAGCTAATAGATTAATAGCTGTAGGTTGGCCCTGGTTTCTTAAAACACCTTCATTAGGAAAGCTCACAGAACACTGGGGGGAGCTTTGTTGGTTGTCTTTTTCCCCTTGAATAAAATCTCTGACATAAAATGTATTATTTTTGCCATTTTAAGGCATTCATTTACTCCAGTGGCATTTGTAGTGTTGCACCACGTCTATCTGGTTCCAAAACGTCTTCCTCGTCCCCAAATAAACCTGGCTGCCCACTAACTACTCCTTGGACATTCCCAGCTCACACCAGCCCCTAGCAACCACTACTCTACTCTCTGTTTCTGTGGACTCACTCATTCTGACTGCCTCATGGAAATGGGTTCATACAATTTGTGAAATTTTTGAAACTCGTTGCCTTCCTGCGTTCAACGCTCATCCGTGTGGTAGCGTGTCATTTCTTCTTGTCGCTAGACAACATTCCACCATGTGTAGAACCCATCTATTTTAGTGTGTTGATCTGTCTGGATGCTGTGCCTGTGAACATCTGTGCGCAAGTTTTTGTGTAGGTGTGTGTTTTCAGTTCTCTTGGGTGGATATTAAGGAGTGGATTTTCTGGTCATTGGGAACTGAGAAACTGCCAGACTGTTCCGAAGTCCCTGACTCTTAATTGTGGCTGCATATTGGAATCACCTGGGCTGCTTTTGTTTTTTTTCTAATGTGCATCATTATTTTGCCTCTATGTATGTCTGTGTGAGGGTGTTGGATCCTGGAGTTACAGAGAGTTGTGAGCTGCCATGTGGATGCTGGGAATCGATCCCGAGTCCTCTGGAAGAGCAGTCAGTGCTCTTAACTGCTAAGCCATCTCTCCAGCTGTCCCCCTCCCCCAGGACTGCCTTTGAAGCACCAGTTGCTAGGTCCTGCAGAAGTTCTGATGGAGTTCACCTGTTCTGTGGCCTGGGCACAGTGCTCTGAAACTCGCCAGCTGATTTTCTCCATCCCTGCTCAACAACTGTTGTAGGCCTGAGGGATTCAGAGATGACGTCATTAATCAATAACCCCTGAACCTACCCCTCACTCCAGGCCAGTATTTTCAACCCTGTTTGTTTACATTTTGTGCCTCAGGCGGATTCCATAACTCTCTTCTCCAAGATGGATGCAGGTTAAGAATCTTCCTGGTAAGTCAGCACCTTGTGGTGCTACACAGATTATTAGAAATGGGTTAGTCAAGATGTGAGAGTTAGCCAATAAGAGGCTACAGATAACGGGCCAGGCAGTGTTTGTACAGTTTCCGAATAATTATTTCGGGTAAAGCTAGCTGGGTGGCGTCTTATCACTACAATTCTCTAACACATTTATGATTTTTTAAATAATTAAAAATTTAAAGCAAACGTATCCCTAGGTCCTTCCTTTGGAGACATCCTCCTTTTTGGAGGGGATCTAAAGTGTCCTTAGGCAGGTGGGCTGTGTTTCACACAGGGAATTGAAGCAATGTCTTGGGTTGTTCTCAAACTGTGGTCCAGGACAAGCCCTGTCAGCGCTACCCGGAACTTGTAAAAAATGTAAATTCTAACTAAACTAATTCAGACCCTCTATCTTAATAATTCTGCAGAGACAATGAGCAAACCGGCTTACATGTATGTTAGTACACTACCAGCCTCCAGCAATGTGTTCCCTAGACAGGGCTCCCAGCTTGAGTGTCTTGTAGATCATCTGGAGACACAGGTATTGTTCTCAGCTTCTGGTGTAGCCTGAGGTGGGGCCCCAGACTCCACAAGTGTAAGAAGTCCTCAGGTGATGCTGATGTGCTAAGTCTTGGGACCACACTTGATGATTCACTAGTCCCAGCCCTTCCCCTGTAATCAGACTGATCACCACCCTAATTGTCATCATAGAACCTTCACCCAGCAACCGATAGAAGCAGATGCAGAAATTCACAGCTAAGCTCTAGGCTGAGCCGCTGTAGTTCAGTTGAAGAGAGGGAGGAGGGATGATTTGAGCAAAGGGGCCAAGATCATGATGGGGATACCCACAGAGTCAGCTGATCTGAGCTAGTGGGAGCCCACTGATTCTGAACTGACAACTGGGGGACCTGCATAGGACCAAACTAGGCCCACTGAATGTGGGTGACAGTCCTGTGGCTTGGACAGTTGCTGTGGGATGATAATACTCTTGTACACTGTAAAGATTTGTCACTCTTATTAGTTTAATAAAACATGGATTGGCCAGTAGCCTGGCAGGAAATATAGGCAGGGCAACCAGACTAGGAGAATTCTAGGAAGAGGAAAGACAGAGTCAGTCACAGCCAGAAACAGAGGAAGCAAGATGAGAATGCCTCACTGATAAAAGGTGCTAAGCCATGTGGCTAAACATAGACAAGAATTATGGGTTAATTTAAGTTGAAAGAGGTAGTTAATAGTAAGCCTGAGCTAATTTTCCAAAGAGTTTATAATTAATATAAAAAAAAACTCTGTGTGTTTCATTGGGGCTGAGAAGCTGAGGGACCAGGTGGAGCAGAAACTTCTATCTATAGGCAGTCTGTAGGACCACTGGCAATGAAACCAGGATTTATCCCACAGTGCATGAACTGGCTTTTTGGAGCCATTCCCTATAGAAGGATACCTTGCTCAGCCTTGATACCGGGAGGAGGGCCTTGGTCCTGTCTCAACTTGATATTCCAGACTTTGTTGACTCCCCATGGGAGGCCTTACCCTTTCTGAGGAGTGGATGGGGGCTTAGATAGGGGGAGAATTTGGGGGAGCAGGAGGAGGAAAGGGAGGGAGAACTGTGGTTGGCATATAAATTGAATAAAATGAAAAAAAAACTTTTAAATTAAAAAAAAAAGAATCTAGTCCAAAGTCTAGATCACATTTCTCAAACTCGGCACTACCAACATTTCAGATCATGTCTTTGGATGGCCCGTTCTGTGCACGGCAGTGTCCAGCTGCTTCCCTGACCTCAACCCGCTAGATGCCAGCAGCTCCCTTTAACACTGTGACTGCTAAAATGGCTCCATATGTTGACAGATATTCCCTGATGGGGGCGGAGGGGCATCAGGCAAGGTAGGCATGAAAAGGAGGGCTTAAGTCATTCATCTCCTTCAGAAGGACCGCGTGACGGGTGCCTGACTCAGGCTGCCTCCCTTTGCCTGTCCTCTCACCATACAAACCATGAGACATCTACAGAGGGGTTGGAGACCTGTGGGAGCAACCCTGTGGACGTGGCTCTCTCCATGAAGGGAGATGAGCCCTGGGTCCAGCTGCCTGGCATTGGTGACGGCGGGAGAAAAGAGAGTTTCTGGACACCAGCTGTGTCATCCTGAGTGGTCTCCTGGATCCCTACCACCTTCCACCTCCCACCCATGACTTCTGAGAGCATCAATTAAGCCAGTTTTATCAATGATCTTTAAAAGTAGCTTCAGGGGAACTTCAGAGGAAGGACTCCTACTGGTCACCTGATACTTTTACCAAAAAAAAATCTGTGTCCTTGACAAGTTTTGTTTTGATTCTGTATTGGTATATAGTCGTTGTACATGGTGGTATATTTCATAAAGATATTTTTATATGTATATCATATTCTTGGACAGTAGTTGCTCGCCCCTGAACCCTCTCTCCCTCCTCACTAGGGCCTTTCCTTCCCCCAATCTCACTTCTGTTTTCTTATATGTATGTATAACATCATGTGATATATCTAATATCTACTTTCATGTTTATTTATGTGAAGTGTGTATGGGGGGGAATGTATCTATACAATTTAGGTATCTATATAAAATCTAGGATCCACAAATGAGAGAAAAACATTCAAAATCTACATTCCTGAGTCTAAGTCATGAGTTTTCATTAGTCATAATGATGGTACTTTGTTTCTACAGAGGGTCGGGAATAACAAAAGTCAAGAAAAAATGTTTTGCAAAGAAATAGTGTGGCTTTCCAATCAGTGCTGCTAGCAGTTCAGATTATGAGGGAGGAGTGCCCTCTGCTGGAATTTATAGGCTATTGCAATGGGCACTATGCACTCAATACACTGGAGACCTCCAGATTCCTGAACGAGACTGGAAAGTTCCCCTGGCGATGCCATCCATGCCCTCCAACTCTAAGGGCAGCTCAGAGGAGGATATTCCCCTGCATGATCTTGCTCCCTCTTCCCGGAGTTAAACGCCTTAAATAAAACTTTAACCCAGGGCTCCAGCCACCAGTGTTTGGTATTTGCCTTTTGGGAACGCAAGTAGACCCCACAATGAGGAGAAAGACGCTTCGCAGGAACCTCTCGTTTCCTGACCCTGACCCTGGTGTCAGCTTCCACGTCAGCACACAACATCAACTCTGGAGTTCCCATCTCCCCATCTGTGACACGGTGGCTTCAGATTACATGTTGGGGTGTTCGGGGGGAACCCCAGAAGCGGCATTATTGAAGGACAAGAGGATGTAGAAGGTAGCTGCCACCCAAGAGTTTACTCCACTTCCTTCAGAAAGAGGTCACTCAGTTTCCATCTTAGTGGGACTTTATGGGGGGGGGGGGTATTTTCTCCTTGGGTGGGTGGAGGTGATTGAGGTTTTTGTTGTTGTTGGGTTTGGTTTTCCTTTGTTGCTGTTGTTGAGACAGGTTTTCTTCTGGCTCAGGTTGTCCTTCAACTCTTGATCCCTTGCCTCCACCTCCAAGGGCTGGACTTGGAGGTTTGTGCATTATCTTCTCCAACATTGGTTCCTTTAGGTGCTGTTGATGTCGTTTGTTTTCCACGTCTGTTGTGAGAATTCCTTCTCTATGGATATGTGATCAGTGTCTACCCACTCCTCATAGGGTCCCAATAACAAACCAAAGCATGAATCGCCAGCAGTTTACCCTGGGGAATCAGTGAGTTTACTGGGATTACCAACAGTGGAGTAAGGAGCCTGGGTGACCTCAAACCCTAACACTGCATAGTCTTCAGGCAGCATGGATGATGGCATCCCATAGCCCTATAGAAAAAAACCTTCTTTAAGTTTCCCAGCGACTCCTAAGACCTAGAGACTCTGAAGTTGCATGCAGTGAGGGCCAATCTGAATGCAAATGGCTAGGAAAAGTGGCTGGGATCTCAAGGAGGCATCAGTGACCCTCCCCAGTCTCCATCACAGCCATCGGGCTAGATCTTCAGGACCTCTTGCACGCAGGCACAACTGGCTTGGGGAATACAGCAGCTGTTTTGCCCAAAGGATCACCTCCTAGAATACATAAGCACACATGTATGGTCTCGTGTGTACTAATTCAGTGCAAGTATGTGGCGTGCAATAACCCAACCAAGGCTTTTCCCTCTTCAGAGGTCAATTATTCTTGTGCTAGTGACCTTTGAACATCTAGTTGTTTTTGTACGGTATCAGATGATTCTAGATGGTAGTTACTCTAGCCCTTACCTAACTGTACCTCCTACCTTTCCATCTCCCCCCACCCCATCCCCCCCCCACACACCTGGTTTTATCCATAAGTGCTTTTCAACGTAGGATGAGACCTTCTTCTAAACCTGCTCACTTACTGGACGGCACAGGTGCCCTGTTCGGCCTTGACTGTACTCAGAGCACCTGTGCGAACCTAGCGGGACTATCACCTGACGCGCCTTTCCATTATAAAGTGTTGACTGTCCCATTGAATTGACACTTTTGCATCGTCATAAAAGCAACAGACCATTGACTATTTTGTGTATTGATACTAAAAAAAGAGACTTTTCTCTTCAAAACCATTCAGAAGATAATATCTAAAGACCCTCCTTCTCTGGTCCCTGCCCTCGGCTTCCCTCTTCCCCGCCTTGCAAGCTGTGCTGTGGAGAACAGGAAGGGCAAGGGTGACCGAGTTTTCCCGTGAGCTGCATCTGGCTGTTCAGTGTGTGTGATGATACCGGGTTGTGCCGAAACCCGTTCCCTGTCAAGCTCGCTAACTTGTCCTAGACCCCAGGGTCGCTCTGCATCTTCTGTGAAGAAACTGTGTGGTTCAATTAGATGCAACCTCACTGAAGCTGCTCAGTAAGACTCGTGATGGTACCGTTTGGGGAGGCTGGCACAACTCTAAAGTGTCAAGTGGAGAATGTAAACCCCCAGGAAGGGAGAGGAGGCTCACTGGATGTTCATATTTAAAATATAAAACCCCAGGAATAGGGCAATGACTCAGAAGATAAAATGTTTGTCATACAAGCGTGAAAAAAAATGAGTTCAAATCCCAGCACCCACGTGAATGCTGGGCAAGTGTGAGGACACACCTGTAACAGGAGGCCTCTTGGGACAAACTAGATAGAGAGACTAGCTCCATCAGGGAGCTCCAATTTCAATGTAAGACTACCTGAGTAAATAAGGGGGTGGGGGTGGGGGTGAGGGATGGGGAGCAGGGGACCTGGACAGATGTGAGTTAAATTCTCAGTTCCTACAAGATGGCCTCCATGTGTAGAATATGAGCATACACACACATACACACACACACACACACACACACATGTTTAAACCCTTGACTGGATGCTACTCAATGGTGGAATACTTGCCTAGCATACGTGAAGTACTGAGCTGAATTTCAGCACCAGAAGAAGTAAGAGGGATGATCCAATGGTCACTGTGACGTTTGGTTCACACTCTGTATAAATGGTAACGTGTGCCTTCTTCTGTGGATTTGCACGCCACATGCACATACATGTGTTCAGCATGTTGCTAAACCTTTCACTGGCGATATTACCTATTTTCTTCCTTGATGTTAAAATCCGAGGATTGAAGTCCGCTGGGTTTGTAAAACAGATAAGATTTTAAATTCTCACTAGGCCTAGTGGAATTCTCTGGATCAACAGTAGCTGCTGGGGAAAATCCACTTTGCATATACTTGAGAGGCCCAGGCTCAGAGCTAACACCGCTGTTCCATGATTAATTATAAACTACCAAATTATTCTTTTGGTTTTTGGAAAGCACCAAATAATTTGCAGGGCTCTTCTCATGAATTCGTCCCCGCCACCCGGGGCAAGTATCTCAAAAAACAACAGAGCCAGGACTGAAAACCCAGGCTAAAGCCCATGGCTGGGGAGGTCATAGGCCCTAGTCGGGAACTCAGCATTGTTGTTTGGCTAAACTGACACAGTGAAAACCTGCAGCCTAAATATCCGTGTTTACACTCCTACACAAACACGACTCACTTTCGTAATCAGAGAAGCTTGTCCTTGCAGCGAATGCAGAGGCTCGCAGCTGCTCAGGATGTCTAAGTATGTGATGGTTGAGCGGTCAGCCCGAAGCAGGACGCTTATACAACTCCCTCTCATGTGCAGGGAACGTGGCAGGGGAGGGAGCAGAGCCCGGAGATAAGGAGGAGAGCTGCAAGATGCTATTTTCAGGGCATGACGCAGCTGTTGCTAACACAGTCTCGTGGCGGCTGTGATTGCCTCCACTGGGTCAGCACAAGACCAGGGTCCAAGCCTTCCCTGACAAACTATTGGCAACTGAATGATTCTGGACTGTATGGGGCACTAGTCTTTGCCTCTGGTTAACTGTGTACTGAACAGTGACCTGTTCAGCTCCAAAGGGTATTTCCAAGGAGAAGTTTCCTTTTCCCATGGCCAAACAGAGGGGTCTGGTTAAAAAACAATGTGTTACCAGATGGTGGTGGTGCAAACCTTTAATCCCAGCACTCAGGAGGCAGAGGCAGGCAGATCTCTGTGAATTCAAGGCCAGTGAGTTCCAGGACAGGCTCCAAAGCTACACAGAGAAACCCTGTCTCAAAAAACAACAACAACAAAACCAAACCAACCAAACAAACAAAACTCAATGTGTCAAAAACTAAAAGGCGTGAGTGTGAGAAGGGGACCCGTGGGGCGGAGAGAATGGAATGACAGGCATGGGGAGAGAACCAGAGAAGGTGTTAAGAAAGAGTAAACAGAGTACCCCAAATACATGTATGACCTTGACCAAGAATAAGCTTAACTTTTTAAATCGACTTCCTCCTAGAACTTTATCTTGGATTATCAATTTGCTATACAAGGCCAAGATTATTCCCAGCTGTGCACCTCAGCGAGCTCTCCATGCAGCTTCTTTTGCTGTGCCCAGTGAGTTTGGACACAGAGCACGCTACGCCCAAGTTGGAAAACCCCATTGTCCATCAGTGTCGTGTGAACTTTCCCTGGGGAAATGTGGCCCAGCGTCTACTCAGCCAGGACAGGGCACCAACTACAGACCCAAGTCTACTGGGATGAACCCATGAGTTTGTTAGGCTCATTTACAGGTGATCCCCAAACAGCTATTTCACTAAGAAGTTTTACCCGGGATGGATAACTTCCTTCCCCAAAGCTGCAGAAATGGTATCTCGCCACCCCACTCAGTCAACTTTCCACATTCTATATTCTAGGTCCTTCTGAAACCACACGCAGCTGGAGCAGTAGAGCTGGCTGGGGTGTGAAGACAGGGTGGCTAGGATCCCAGGTGACGATTTAATGACCCTCTTCCACCTTCTTCTAAGCAGGGACAGCAACAGGCCAGTCTTGAGGGTCACTGTGGGTGGTCATGGCTGCCCAGATGATGCCCCGATAGCTGTTATCCTTGGAGGAGGGTTACCCCTACAGTAGGTCTTGTCCCCTAGCTCTTCAGGCAGGGGTGGAGCAGGAAGACCTGGGGGTAAGGGGAGGTCACCACATCCGACTACTCCTCAATAGGAGCGATGGAAGATTCCTGAGGCATGATTGGCGTTGGCTTTGTTTCTTGACTGGGTCACCAGGATTGATTTAGCCAGTAATGGGAAGGTGCCTGGAGCTCTTGCCTTCTGGTTCCACGCTGATGCTTCATACAGAGGGGCGGGACTGATGACGTCCTTGTGAAATATCATTGCTCAGTCTTGTCAATCAGATGGGGTGCGGAGGCGTTCACTGTAGGGACCCACATAGATTCTCAGACAGTAAAAAATGATGTTATTCCTTCCTGCTGCTCGCCACAAGCGACCTCAGGCCTCCCTGGTGCTTGAGCTTTTCAGAAACAGGCTGCCATGCAGATTTCAGAGTGCATCTGTCTATTCAGACTGTAGGCCTTCAAGGCTGCAAAACTGTCCACAGCTAATATCAGCGCCATCTGCACTGACTCTCTTGCCTTGACTCCTTAAGAAAGGAGACTCTCCCACCCTGGTTTTGGAGCCACTGAAGGGGAAGCCGGGATTTTTTGTTTCTCTCTCTATGCTATTATCCATCCCAGGGTTCTTTGTTTGTTTGTTTTAATTTTACAAGATATTTATTTGCTGGTTTTTAATGCCAGGGTTGTGTGGATGGAAGCTCTTCTCCATCTTGCCTGGTCCTACCTGGCCGGTTTCTCTCCGCCCACCGGGTCCCTGCACCCACTTATGAAATGACCACTCTGACATTTATTATCAGTTACAATTGTTTGAACTTCCTATCTAGCTATATTTTGCCTGTCCATTGGCTGAAACGGCTTTATTCATCAACCAGTAAAGGTAACACATATACAGAAGGACATCTCACATCAGAGTTGTTTTTATGACCCCTAGAAATTTCTGATTCCCATTTCCTCCCGGCTCTACTCCTATTCTCCAGAAACAGCCATTCTTAACTATTTTAAAAATATATATAACAATTTATTTTTAGGGCCTGTTGAGATGGCTCAGTGGTTAAGAAGTGTTGTATGTCTTCCTGAGTACCCAAATTTGATTTCCAGCACCCACATGGCAGCTGATAACTATCTGTAACTCCAGTTTTGGGGGATCCAGCACCCTCTGCTGGCCTCGACAGACACCAGACACACACAAAGTACACACACATGCATGTAGGCAAAACACTCATACACATGAAAAATAAAGTAAATCTTTTTAAAAATTAATAATTTCTTTTAAAAAATGATTCTTGTGAGTCTGTGTGGGTGTGTGCTATGCGTGTGCGGGGGCAATGAAGAGACCTGCAGAGGCCTGAGGAGGCTCTGGGTCCCCCGGAACTTGAGTTACAGGTACCTGTTAGCTACTTAGCTAGAATGCTGGGAACCAAACCCCAGTCCTTTCCAAAAGCAGCAAATGCTCTTAACACTGAGCTATCTCTCCAGTCTTCAGTTCCGTTCACATTGTTATTAGTGAACTATGAATATATTTGTATCTTTTTTACACACATACAGTAGAGAGCAACTTCAGCACTCAGGAGAATGAGGCAGAAGGATCACATGTTCAAGGCCAACCTGGGCTACTCAGTGAGACCTAGGAGAGTCCTGGGGTGGGGCGATAGCGAGATCAAGCTAATTAGTACATTCATAGCCTCAGACAATGATTACGTGTTTGTAGTAGCAGAATTGACCTTTCCCAGAGCACTGTTGAAATACACAGTGCCCTCTCAGCTGGAGCCACCAAACTGAGCAGGTTTGCGAGCTTGCCTCAGATCCTGTCTGAGCCTGGTAGCCTTTGCCCAGCGTCTCCCCATTCCCACTCCCTAGGCCCTGTAAGATTCTTCAGTTTCTAGGGCTTTACTGTTAGAGCCAACAGGCAAAGGAGGTCACGCACGCATCGACGTCTTCGTAGGCTGACTTAATCGACTAAGCGGAGTAGTTCCTAACTCCATCTCTGCGGCCGTGGGTTGCAGGATTTCTTTCCTGTGAAGGACTGCTGTGTGTGTAGGACACATTCCTTGGTGTCTTGTCTGTGTTGAATACAGGTTGATCCCAAAACTTGGCTATTGTGAGGTACTTTGCAGTCAGCATGAGGTGTTGATGTCCTTTGGACACCGACTTTAACCCTTTTCCGGTTACAAAGAATCCTCTGAAGGAGGATTTCTGGGTCATGTGGCAATTCTGTTTTGAGTGTTTATGAACCACCATGGTTTGCCATGTCTGAATTACTTTATAGTCCCACTGACAATGTACAAATGCCCCCCCCCCCCCCGCCGCCCCACATTCTCACCGATATCTGTCACCGCTCACCTTATGGTAATAGTTGTTCTGGAAGGCTTAAGTTATCTCACTGGGTCCTCTTGTCCGCCGTCGTGGGCCAGCACGCTCCCAGGAAGGACCTGTCCCAGTCGGTGCTCCCTCATCAATGTCCCTACGTGACTGAAGCTGACATTTGGTGACGTGAAGATTTACACACTGGCCAAGAAAGGGACTCCCTACCAAATAGCCGTGATCCTGAGGGCTCCCACGGTGCGGCACAGTCCGTTTTGTGACTGGTAATAAAATTTTGAGAATCCTTGAATCCAAAGGCCCTGCCCCGAGCTCCCTGAGGATCTCTACGATTTGATTAAGAAAGTGGTTGCTGTCTGCAAGCATTCTGAGAGGACCAGAAAGGATAAAGATGCTAAATTGTCTGATTCTAGCAGCAGAATTCACCTACTGGCTCGTTATGATAAGACTAAGCCTGTCTTGGGGGTTGTTTTCCACTTCCCAGGCTCACCTGTCATTGGTACATACTTCCCATCATGTGCATCCTTCATTGGTACATACTTCCCATCATGTGCATCCTTCATTGGTACATACTTCCCATCATGTGTATCCTGTCTTAGATTGCCTGGAGCGGGGAGATCTTACCCATCTCTGACTTCCAGCCTCAATGAATAAAGGGTTAAGGAAGAATCCATCTCTAGGCACTGTGCATCTCTGAGCCAGCTTTCTGTCAGGAGAGTTAATCATATTCAAGCGGATAGTGTTTGTGATACATATACTCCTATGGCTAATAGCTCCTAATAATGACCTGAGGTGGGATTGCCTTCTAAGGACTTATCATGTCAAATTCTTCTCAGACAAGCTCTAATCTTTTTCTAAACAGTAACATCTTCATAATGAACTTGAGACATTGACAGGTCAATACCATAATTCTAGCGTAAACGCAGTTTGTCAAATCACAATTCTCTTAAATCCATTCTAATCAAAGGGCAAGGAAAGGTTTCTGTGATGGGTGAGCTCTGAGTCTTTTCTCTCCTTTAGTCCAGTTGCATTGCTGCTTCTAAGTTTCTGAACTGTTCCAGGCTCTGAACAGCAGCAGAAACCTTCATGCCCTCCTGCTCCTCATCTCTGGAGAGGGGCTTCAGTCGCCCCCAGCCCACACAATAGTGTTTCATTGCCTCCACAAATCTCTTTCCCCCAGAGGGGACATTTTCTGAGGTCTCGGTTCTCAGGTCCTTTATCAACAGCAAATTGAACACCACACCGGCGAAATGAGTTCTGTGTCTCAAGATATAGTATGGATAAACTGTCAAACATTCAGTCAGTGTTTGTGGACCAGCTCCAAAGTGAACAGGACTCACCAAGGTCTGAAGTCTGTGCAGTAGGCTCAGCAAGAAGCTAGGAAGCACCAGTCCTCACCACGATCTTCCTCCCCCTTCTTAGATTGCAGATGGCCACTTTAAGAACACAGCTTCAGGAACCTCATTCTGCCTCTTCTGTGGGGACTTCAGCGGCTGCGACGTCATCAGGACTGACACTCTTCTATTTTACACGCAGTCTTTTCACCACGGTTTATTTTCTTCCCGTGAAAAAAAAGCACAGATATGCCCTCGACCCCATATTAAGACAGAATCAGATTAGTTTTAACGTAGACTGTGGGCACCTCCCCGGCTTGTTTGTTTTCTTTTCAAAACTGTGTTTTAATCTCACCGAGGGGCTCAGGATCCCTTGTAAATCCAAGCTGCGAGCCTCTCTAGCTGACAGGCTTCCACAGACACCTGGCTCGAGGTGCATTTGCATTTCAACGAACACTTGTCTGCTTGAGGCTCCTTCTAGCTGTGAGGCTAGAAACCGCTCACAGCTGAAGCTGGGAGCAGGACGGATGTAACTGCGCTCTCCGTGGCCTGGCTGTCCACTAGGGACTTGGGACCAGGTGCCTCTGGTCCCCTGCTGCCTGAGCCGCCCCGTTCTTCCTTCATTGCCCCGCGTTCCCAGCAGGTACTGTAGTTGCCGTGTAGGCGAGGCGGCATCTTGACCTCTCTGCGTCCTGGAGCTGTTTGTAGTTGGCTATGCCGCCAGCATGGAGAAGGGAACATATTAACAAACACTAAAAATCTCTGCATTCGTCTCTGCTCCACCCCAGCTCCTCTAGCTATGGAAATACACCCAAGTAAATGTGCAGACAGCGGATAGTATTTCCTATTCCCGTATTTACAATTATATACAGTTTTACTCCCCGTATAATTTCTCACCTTTCTTTCTTATCTTTTATTGTCCATTATTGACTATTATTGAGCACTCAATTCTCCCCTCTACACCTATGGTATAATACTCGCTTTGCAGAGTCCTCCACGTTATCCCTGTATCGCTGACCAAATGTCTGCGGCGTTATCGGTTCTGAGTCCTATGCCACGCGTTGCTGCGCTAGATGTCGAAGATCAGCTTCGACAAAACTTAAACGTTCCAGGGCAGAAGCATGAGGATGAGAATTATTAAGCAAAAGGAACAGAGATATAAGAGAAGTAAGAGACAGAAACACAGAAGACCATTAGGAGGGACATTCAGTGAATACTGAATTCGCCTTGCTCATTAAATACATCATTCCAAAAGAGGAAGGGGGAGGCAACAGACTTCATCGACATGATATAAGGAATAGACTTGAATTCTCCAACCTTTGGTCCAGGTGGAGGGGATCCACCTCTACACCCAAAATATTAATTAACCACACCCTAAGAAAGAATCTCTCATTTGTAGCCACACTCATTGTCAACAACTTGGGAGAGCAAAATAAGCTCAAAGTCTCTGACCTCCAGTCAAGGTGAAATAGGCTCACAACTCTGTGGGCCTCACAGAACTCCATGAAGGAAGGGGAGGAGGAAGAGAAGAAGGGACAAAGGGAGGGAGGGAGGGAAGGAGGGAGGGAGGGAGGGAGGGAGGGAGGGAGGGAGGGAGGGAGGGAGGAAGGAAGGAAGGAAGGGCAATAGAATGAGGTAGAGAAGCCAGACTAAAGAAGTACATTTTGTATGGTTCTGTTTGTATGAAAGGCACCATTAGAAAATGCACCCTGATGTATTATGACAGGAAGCAGATCCATGGTTGTCAAGGAGATTATTAATATACAGGAACGTGAGGAAAATCTGGAGACTTTGGATATGTCCATAGTTCTCTTGGTTATGTTGAATCTTCCATGATTATAGAATTTGTCAAATGCCATAAACTGTATGCCTTAAATCCATATAGTTTATCGACTGTCTACTAAGCCTTAGTTGTTTCAAACCCTACATGGGACATGCAATGGACAATAACTCCAACCAGCCCTGCTGGTGGAGAGCTGGCACTGTGCCGTTGGGAGACTCAGCCACATCGTCACACTGATTCCCAGCTAGTGACATCATGTCTCATGCCTGAGATTTTAAGTCTTGACAATGCCCACTGCGGTGGTCAGGGCAAGACTACCCTACCTTATGTCATCTGTCCTTCATGGCAGTCTCTGAGCCCTTGAGTATACGTAGGCTCTCCCATGTTTTAGCTGCTATGAAGTAGGGCAAATTGTCCTGGCCCCTTCTGTCCTGGCTCAGGCAAGTTTCTCTTACAGCACAGGGGAGACTCAGCAAGTCAAGGGACTGAGCAAGCACATCAGAGACGGAAATGCCAGCAGCCTCTTCATATCGTCTCTCCCAAATGCTGGAGGTGATTCTTTTCTCAGGCTCCCTGATTTGTCTTTGATAGGGAAATAGTGGAAAAACAAAGACTATGTGGCCCAGACTGTGTCTTCCTTCTTCCCAGACGGCTGTGGGTGGGAAATCTTGTGCCCCAAGCTGTACATGTTTGTTCCGACTCTGCTCTCTGTAATACGAGTCCTTGAGCTGTTTCAACAGTAAAGGATGCTTTGAGTGAATTCATTTTAAATGAGCACCATACTCTGTTTCAGTTGAAGTCGCCCTTTGGATTTTTCCCTTTTGGTGAGGGTCTGTAAGCAAATTAAAGGCTCTGAGAATTCCCAAAGATGTCTCATCTGTGCTTTAGTTTAACATGTCTAAAGCTAATTTGTCTATGAACTTCATTTGCTGTGTATTTACCGTCCTGGTCACAAGGCCGAGCAACAGGAATCTTTGCCCTGGATCCCACCTGTAACAAATATTCCCAGGACCTCGAAAAAGGCAGTCATCTATTAATTTTCCAGTATTTGCATCCTCAAACTCAAAGGTGACTATGCGAAGACATAATTCAAGTGTATGGGTGACTCTCCTGGGAGTGTGGATGATCCCAGCTGGCTAAGAGTCTGGAGGAGAGCCAAGTTGGCAAGGCACTTAGGTAAGAGAAAAGAAAAATGATTGTACCAAATCCCTTCTCAGATAGCTAGAAACATTCCATCTTTATATAACTAAGTACCTTTTCCTGATAGGGAGAGACTTCCTTTTTCTATTCCTTCTTTGTATTCTGAGTAGGCCAGTTATTCACCCACAGCTGGGCCCAGAGTGGTTGAAAACCATTTTGCATACTCAACAATTAAAATTATGTAACACGTGACATCAATACTTTACACTGGTAACTAGCTGAACATTTTGTGCTGAGGAGGCAAGTACTTTCCTTTTCATAAAAATTATGTTTAATCCGATAGGTGTAATAATGGCACACATACCTTGGCAGTAACCAATGACTCTCTAGTTGGATTTAAGACCCTCAGAACAAGAGGGATCCCATGTGTGGCGCTGGAAACCTAGCTACCTAATAGTGCTAGTGAAATCATGGTTGTTGGCAGAGACTCCACAACCACTAATTTGTTAAACCAGCAGAATCCCCCTATAACAATCCATAAACATTTGTCTTGATAACCACAGATAAGTATAGTCTACATCCTTCATCAAAGAAACTTCTCTTTGTAATAAATTTATATTCACATACCCCCAAACACACATATAATAAAAATAAATTGTTAAAAACAAAAGGATTTAGAGATGTTGTATGGTTCCAGGTATCCTTTTAGGAGATAGTAAAAGTCACTATGTAGAAAATAATACGTAAGGAAATTAAAGTACTTTGTAACATATTCTGTGATAATGCTCTTTTACATAAGTTAACCCATTATAATGATTTGTAATGAAATGTAAACGTGCTGCTCTGTTTTAAATCTTATTTGAAAATATTATTTGCAATTAAAGCTTTTACAGCTCAGAGAAAGCAGTGGGTTTTTTTAAAACTTTTTTTTCTTAAATTTTAGGTCTATGAGTGTTTTGCCTGCATGTGCATTTGTGTACTGCATACATGTCTAGTGCCTGCCCTGGCCAGAAGAGGGCACTGGATTCCCTGGAACTGGAGTTTCCGATGGTTGTGTGCCATCATATGGGTGCTAGGAACCATATTTAGGTCCTCTGCGGGAGTATAAAATGCTCTTAACCACTGAGCCATCTCTCCAGCTCCTCCATTTTTATTTTTTGGTGTTTGTTTATTTTTAAAAAACAGGTACTTGCTTTGTTGTACAGTCTGGTCCTGAACTCCAAGGCCTAAGTGATTCTCCTGCCTCAGCCTTCCAAACAGCTAAGAATTCTGGTATGTACCACTGTGTTACACTCTGAAATAGCTTTTAAAAAAAACATCTCTTATGCCTTGTGTTCCTTGACAGTTCCCTGTAATTAAAGAGCTGGTTCCCAGGGTACCACTGCCAGGCGGTGATGGAACCTTTGCAGAGTGGGGCCTTGTGGGAGGTCCTGATGTCATCTGGAGCCCCAGAAAGGCTGCCAGGTGCCAGTTCCTCCCTCCTTCCCTCTTCTTTCTCCTTTTGGATCAAGTCTCTTGCTTGCTCATGCACACTGCCACCACTGCGCTCTGCCATGATGGATCAGAGCCAAGAATTAATATTCCGAGCAGGCCTACTTTTGCTTATGAACAACCTAAAGCTCAGTCTTCCCTGGAACATCTGTCTGGGAGAAGTTGATGGACAGCATTGTTTCCTGGTCTATTTTCATTCCACGTTGACGTACTGCCAACACCCTTCACTATCTTTTGTCTTTCCATCAAACTTTATTTTCTTCACAGTAATTGTATGCATTGGTTCACTGACTTTGCTGTCATAATATCCAGTATTAGCTCAACATCCTTTTGTTCCTACTGTGAGCTCCTGGACCAACAATGCTTTTAATTCAGTGCTCAGCATCATCCACCACCATCCTGTGATTGGGGAATTTTAGGCCCAGATGACTAAGATGGTCTCAGGCCCCATCGTTTTGTCTTTAGCATCTACATACATTGCTGAGAAGGTGGAATATTTCCCACTGATCCTATGTGTAGGCTCAAGATACATTCTTCTATAATGGCTCAGGTAGCTACTGCTAATGGTTTGGAATTGGCACAGTAGATGAAATCTATTTGCCTACCCTAGCCCAAAGTTGGGTCAGTTTTATGATGGATTCTCTCCTTTTGGGAAATTTAAATGTTATTGATAAGTGACCTTTATTGGCCTGAACAAGATTCTAAGAGTCATCCAAGAATCCTCTCTCCTATTCCTGAAGTCATTTTGAAGCTACAAATCCCCTTCATCCCTCAGGGACTTGTTCAAAGAAGGAAACATTAGACACACACACCCTTATGTAGCCTTCACTACATTTTTTTTTTTTTTTTTTTTTTTTGGTTTTTCGAGACAGGGTTTCCCTGTAGTTTCTAGAGCCTGTCCTGGAACTAGCTCTTGTAGACCAGGCTGGCCTTGAACTCAGAGATCCGCCTGCCTCTGCCTCCCGAGTGCTGGGATTAAAGGCGTGAGCCACCACCGCCCGGCAACTACATATTTTTTAAGCCACAGTTCCAAAACTTAATACATGTTTTTATTTTGAAGCAAACTTTATTTAAGAAAAATAGTTATAGTATAGAAAATCTTGTGAGGAGCTTGATTAATCAGTATAAAATGATTATACCTGTGCAGCCAATCTCCCATGAGAAATAAGTTTCACTTAGCACCCTCAAAGTCCTCTATGGCCTTTCAGATTCCATCTCTCTTCTAAAAGCAGCCATTGGCCTGACTCTGAATGCCATAGACAAATTCTGAACTTGGTGTCAGAGAAATGGCATGGGATTTCCTCTTTCACATGCCTGACTTCTTTTGGTCAATATTCTAATATAATCCATGCTACTGCATATAGGTGGCCCTCTGTTTCTCATTTCCGAATGCTATCATATGGTTATCTTACAGCGTGTTCATCCCTTTAGTGCTGATAGACAGTTGGCTTATTCCCAGGTCTTGACTACCACAAACAATGTCTCTAATAAACCTGTGGTGCCTGACTTCAGTTGCACACATGTTCACATTTATAAACATAAAGAGCAAGCCCCTCCAAGTGTGGTGGAGAGCGCCAACTTTAGTGGAAATTGACCATATCATTTCCAATTTCTTGAAAGTTGAAATGGGAGTCCATTCTTAATCTCAGGTTTTGGTGACACTTTTTAGTGATCTCTGCTCACCTGTGGCTGGGGACATAAATGGGAATTTTTCAGAAATAACTGATTCATGAGTTGAAACTTTTATCACGGCATAGAGTTACAATCATTCTGCTCTTATTTGGTTGTTGTTAATCTCTCTCACTGTGCCTAATTAAGACATTAAACTTTGTCATAGTATATGGTGGAATATAAAACAGACTTAGGACATAGGATATCCCAAATGTGAGACATCGCCTTTAACTGTAACTCCCAAGGATAAAAGGGTGACTGGAGGGGAGAAGGGATTCAGTTGTCCCATCTCCTTGCCAGCACCTATAGTGGTATAGTATTTGTGTTTTAAAAAAGCAGTCACACCAGTCATACAGGCCAGGCAGTGGTGGTGCGCGCCTTTAATCCCAGCACTAGAGAGGAACATAAAATGGGAGGAGACAGGTCTCAGGCTCAGTTTCAGTCTGAGGTTTAGTGGAAAACGCAGTCTGAGGTTCGGTGATTCGCAACTTTGATCTGAGCATTGGTAGAGGTGAGAGCTCTCCAGTGCCTTGGCTGCTTTGCTTTTCTGATCCTTGGCTTGAACCCCAATATCTGTCTCTGGAATTTTATTATTCATGTTACAGCACTTGGTATTTTCCCACATGTTTAACATCTTTTGCAAAGAACTTATTCAAATTCTCCACCCATCTTTGTTTTGGTACTTTTCTTACATATATATATATATATATTCAGACAGTCTGGATATAATCCTCTTATTACTTCTTAAAGATACTTTTCTACACTCTGTGGTTTTTCTTTTCACTTCCCATCTAAACTAAAGAGTCCTATTATACTGTATAGTCCTTTCCTTCACAGTGGGATATATTCTGTTTTAGGAATTTTATCTTCCTTGAGATCATCAACTTGTTTTTCCAGTTTTTTCACATTTAAACAATAAGATTTTTAATATATGAGATAAAATTCGAGATTTGATATCAGAGAGGTTACACGCATGATGTCTCATCAACATGGTTGCCTAAAAAAAGACCTGAACAAGGACACCACCAACAGACATGCTAACAGAGAAGGGGAGAGTTTAGAAGCCTCATCAAAGAGCTACATACAGGCAACTAAAGGAATGCTGAAAGCGGGAGAGATAGTCTTCCCCAGGGAAGAGAACATTAATTCACTCCCAGTACCAAACGGCCAGCCTCGAAAACAAATACATACAAGAAGCATTATACAGATTGGGCAGGTTGTTTTTCTGTATTTAGGAATGCAATAACAATTTGAAAGGCTATGAATCTGAGAAAGCAGAGGGGAGGTGTGTGGGAGGGATTGGAAGGAGGGAAGCGAAAAAGCAAAATGATGTGATTACATTATAATCTTTAAAAAAATTAAAAATACATATAAAAAACTTCAGGATTTGAGAGAGGAAGTATCAGCATCTCAACTGAAGTAGCAGCGTCTCAACTGATCCTGAATTATTTATCTAAAACACAGTACTCTTTCCAGAGTGCCATCTTTCTCAGAAGCCATTCATAGATATCATAGTGGTTTGTTTATTTAACTTTGATCTGGTTTCCCTTTTTTATTATTATGTTGATAAGACTTTCCAACCAAAGGCAGCTCAAGAGAGGAAAAGTTCAAGCTTACAGGTTGCAGTTCATCATCAGGGGAAGTCAGGGAAGAAACTCAAGCAGGAACGTGAAGCAGAAATCAATCAGGAACTCTACCTGCTGACCTACTCACAGGCCCATCTTCCTAGCTTGCTTATACAGTCCAGGGCCAGCTACCCAGGGAATGGTGCTGCCCACAGTGGGCTGGGCTCCCTGATATCAGGTAAGAAAATAATCCACCACACACACGCTAGCAGGTCAGTGTTATCTGGGCAGTCCCTCAACCGAGACTCCCTTCTCAGACAAGTCTAGGCTGTGTTAAGTAGACAGGTAAAGCTCACTAGGACATCTAGATTTTACTATATAGCTCAGGCTGGCCTCAAACTAGTGGTAATCCTCCTAGCTTCACCTCCTGATTGCTATATACCTGGGTTATAGGTCTACACTATCACACAGGCTCAAAAATTCAGACAGGTGTGGGTCAGTGGCTGATCCTGCAAATTTATCTCCTTGTCTGTTAATCTACTTTCATGCTAAAACTTATTCTTTTGATTACTATATATTGAACTAATATTAAAAAACATTAATATCTAGGAACACCAATCCTCCAAATTTTTCTTTAATATTATCAAGCTTCTTTTTGGTACTCTACATTTTATATAAGTTTTAGAAGCAAAGATCCACATGCCCCAAAAAGTCATTGAGATTTTAATGTGGCTTAATTAGAACCTATACATCAGTTTAAAGTGGAATAATGCATTTATAGTATTAAGTTTCCAGGCTAGGTACATGAAATTCCCCTGATATGTTGATATTATCTTTAATTTCTCTCTATAATACTATATAGCTTCCTGTTTAAGGTTCTTATAATCTTTCATTAATTTGCTCATAAGCAATTGATTTTTGGTGTTATTACAAATGGTAACATAGTTAAAATTTAGCTTTAGCTTTATAATTGTTGCTATTATAAATATATTTATTTTTCTTTAAAAATTAAAAAAACGATATTTATGTGTATATGAGTGTTTACTTGCACCATGTGAGTGCAGTGCCCACAGAGGCCAGAAGAGGGCATTAAATCCCAGGTTTTTTGCTTCTTAATTCTGACAGCTTCCGGTTTTTTAAAAATTACTGCATTGCATAATTGCATTATCAGTGAAAAAAGTGGATTTATTATTTTCCAACTCTACTTTTTGCTGATCATATGTCTCTAGACAAGAACTCTTAAATACAGGAAACAGTATCAGATGCCTTTTTTTTTTTTTTTTTTTTTTTTTTTTGGTTTTTCGAGACAGGGTTTCTCTGCAGCTTTTTTAGAGCCTGTCCTGGGCCTAGCTCTTGTAGACCAGTCTGGCCTCGAACTCACAGAGACCCGCCTGCCTCTGCCTCCCAAGTGCTGGGATTAAAGGTGTGCGCCACCACCGCCCGGCTCAGATGCCTTTTTTTGTTCATAATTCTGGAGAACGTTTTCAATATTTTACCACGGAGTATGATATTTTCTGCAGGTATTTTATAGATGTATTGTATCTGAGTAAAAGAGTTCCTATTTCGAGTTTGAACTAGAACTTAAGTGTTGAACTTAAGCACTCTCCCTGACTCCCTTTGAAGAGTCATGATTTTTTTTCTCCTATAATCTATTAAGGTGAAGACACCAGTTATTTCTCAGTGCTGGCTTGCATTCTAGATTATATTCCAATTTTCTGTGATGGATTATCCTTTGTATATATACCAAAATGTGATTTGATATTTAGTTGATTTTTTTTAATCTATGAGAGGCTAGTGTGACATTTTCCTTTCTTGTGTTATACTTGTCAGGTGTTAATATTAATATTGTACAGCTTCATTAAACAATTTGGTAAATTCACTGTCTTTGCAGGCTCTGGCTTTGTATGGTATTGGCATTGTTTAAGTCTGAAAATATGATTTTCTAGTGAAGATACATAAGCCTGGAATTTTCTTTGACAGATTTTAGATTACAGATGAAATTTACTTCTCTGGGGGATGGGGGACTATTCTCACTTCTCTTTCTCCTTGTGTCAACTCTGTAAGATGTATTTCCCAAGACATTGTCCATATCAACTAATATTTCAAATGTATGGGCAAGGGGCTGGAGAGATGGCTCAATGGTTAAGAGCATTGCCTGCCCTTCCAAAGGTCCTGAGTTCAATTCCCAGCAACCACATGGTGGCTCACAACCATCTGTAAAGGGGTCTGGTGCCCTCTTCTGGCCTGCAGACATACACACAGACAGAATATTGTATACATAATAAATAAATAAATAAATAAATATTTTTCAAAAAAATGTATGGGCAACAAGTTGTTCACAATGTCCTTTATGTTAAACATTCATAGGATTTGAAACTATATACCATTTTTCATCTCTTACATTTGCTATTTGCACTTTATCTTGATCAGATTCTATAGTGGTTTTATTATCTCTGGCTTTGTTGACTCTCTTTATGATATAATTTATCATATAGTTAATTCTTTTTTAATCATATTTTGCCTTTTTCTGGCTTTCTGAATAAGTCACTGCTTTTCAGCTTTCTTTCTATGATATGAATTTAAAATTCTCTACACAGCTTTAACTTGAGATTACAATAAATTTTCACTATTATTCATTCAAAATTTAATTTCCATTGCTTCTTGTTCCTTGAATCATGGATTATTTAAACTTAGAAATAAAAATATTGTCTCTAATTTCCAAATTCCTAGAAATTTACTAATATTTTTTGCTATTGATTCATAGCTCTGTGATCAGATGCTATAACATGTCTTATTTTAGAAAGCTAAAATTATAAGATATTAAAAATTATGAAATTGTATACTTGGTAGGTATTTGGAATTGTGTCCTAAATATATTAATAATATATTTATTACTTATTATTAAGTTTTATTACATATTATTTTTGTCCAGATACATTTATTACTTGTGTTTTTAATCTTTGTGTGCATGTTCATGTATGGTGTGTTAGTTTAGGTACATACATGCCCCTGGTGTGGTCAGAGGACAACCTCAGGTATAGGTCTTTACTTCCTACTTTGAGGCAAGGCCTCTCAGGGTTCATCTATGTGCATGCCACACTAAGTATCTGACCTTCACGGTTCCAAGGATTCTTCCATCTCCACCTCCCATCTAACCATGGAACTCTGGGATTGCAGATGCAAGCTGCTGTATCTGGGTTTGAGTTCTGAAGATCTGATCTCATTTGTTCTTGTACAAGTGCTTTACCCAATGAGCCACCTTCCCAGCTCTCCTTGTGCTACCAACAATGGTCTTCCTAAGGTTTTTGCAGTGCTAGGAACTGAACCCAGGCTTCTGCATGCTACAAAGTGCTCTACTATTGAGCCATAGCCCAGCTCTCTCACAGATTTTGTAAAATCTGTGTGTGCTACCAGTTTCTAAGAGAATTAGAAATCTCCAAGTATGATTGTAAATCTGTCTAGTTTCCTTTATATACTTTGAGATACATTATTGATCTATACAAATTAAGAATTTCATTTCTTGGTCCCTTTGTTTTTGAATAATATCTCTTTGAGGTGGCATTTCTGAAATAAGCGCATTGATATTGGGGGCAGGATAATTCTTTCCTGGAGAGAAGGTTCTGTACCATGTACTGTAAAGTGTCTAGGGACGCTCCTTGTGACGCTTCTTTCCTCAGTAAACTACATGGTAGCAGCAGCCTCAACCCAAACTGTGCAGATCAAAATTATCCACAGGCATTGTCCAATGTCCATTGTGCGGTGGTCACCTGAGGGTAATCCACTCCTGGTCATGCACTACCAGTTTATAGGAATATTTTATGCATTGCAGTCTATTTTGTTTGATACAAATAAAGCCGTTTTCTGTTTGAATCTGTAACTGTCTTCTCTGCCTATCATTTCACTGTTTGGTGTCTTTATTCACGTTATCTCTCTTGCTGGGAGTGGTAACTTATAGCTATAGCCCCAACACTTGGGAGGCTGAGACAGGGTGATTGCGATGAGTTCAAGGTCAACCTGGGTTACAAAGTAAGACTTGTGCAAAAAAGAGAGGAGAAAGTTGTTAGACTATGAAGTCCTTTTAATTCGGTTTGTCAGTCTTTTAATTAGAAAATCTGTCACTTTATCTTTGGTGTGATCATTGGTATATATGAGTTTATGAGTTCTGTGTAATTATGTCATATTCTATGATATTTTTCCCAGTTCTTCCCACTTGGGAGTATGAATTATTTTTATTAGTTTGAGCATTTAATTATTATTACCTTAGTAATTATCCAAAAATTCATGTGTGTCTTCATTAAAATGTAGTATCTTAGTACATTTGTTAATTCTTCATATCCTAAGAATATAGACCTCTTTATTTCATTTGTCACAATCTCATGGTTTTCTAAGATTTTTTTAATTGTGTGTGTGTGTGTGTGTGTGTGTGTATGTGTGTGAGTGCATTCATCTGAGTGCAGGTAGGTACCCATGAAGGCCAGAGACATCAGATTTTCTACAAGAGCACTACTCACAATTCCTCTAGCCTCAAGTTTAAATTTTATAACTGCTGCATAAAATTACATATGATTACTGGTTGTGATATATTTCTACATTTTTATCCTTTGCTTTTCTCTCATGTGTATCAGTGTTTTGCCTGCATGTATGTCTGTACATCATGTGTGTCTAGTGACTGCATGGGCTGGAGGAGGGTGTTGGATCCCCTGGGACTGGAGTATAGTATGTGAGCTGCCTTGTGGGTGCTGGGAACTGAACCCGGTCCTCTGCAAGAACAACAAGTACTCTTCATTGCTGATTCATCTCTCTAGACCTCCCTACTCCATGTGATATTTTAATTCAGTGTGTCCATTTAACATTTTATATTTCTTACACATTCTCTTTGTATGTATTCTCCTGTGTGGGGGTGAAGATGGAGGTGTATGTGCTTGCATGGGGAGGCCCAATGGTGATACTGAGAGTATTCCTCGATTATTCTGCAATGTTCATTAAGGCAGGGTCTCTCAACTGAACTTAGAGCTCACCTTGATGATATGGCTAGCCCGCTTGATCAGAGGATCGTCTTGCAAGCATACCTCAAAGCACTGGAACAACAGACAAGCCACCAAATTCACCCAGCATCTACATCGGTCCAGGGATGAAACTCTGGCCCACATGCCTGTGCAGCAAACACTTTATTCATTGAGCTGTCTCCCCAGTCCGCCTCAGGAACTCAATAAAAATATTTTTAAAGTTAATTTTCATCGTGTGTATAGATGTTTTGTCTGCATGCATGTCTGTGTCCACATGCTTTCCTCATACCCAGAGGCCAGAAGAGGGTGTCAGATCCGGACGCTGGAGTAGCAGGTGGATGTAAGCTGCCACATGGGTGCCAGGAATCCAGCTAGTGCTCTTAACCACCGAGTCATCTCTACAGCCCCCTCCTGATAAATTCATACTTTGCCATACATAGCTCAAGTAAGTAAGTATTGCCTAATTAAGACACTACACTTTTATTTTGGTTTACTGTGATATTTGTTCTCTCAGTTGTTCATTTCTCCTGCATCGTCTTGCTTCAATTTAGGATCATTTTGGTTTTGCCTGACTATCTCTCATTGGTGTTTTATTGAGTATAAATTTTATGTTGACTTCCAGAGTTCCAGTCTCTATTTCTCTCTTATTTGAAAGCCAACTCGATTTAGCGTTTTAGTCTGTTCCTTCTTTCTGTTGATAAATCAACACTTTGTCTTGTTGTATCTCTGCAGATAATGTAGCTTTGCCCACTTCTTTATATATATATATTGCCAATGTGTTCCAGTGATCTTTTGATAAGATTCTGAAGTGAAATGTCTTTGTATTCATCATAATTGGCATTCAAAATACCTTTTAATCAATGGCTTCATATCTAAGTCAATTTAAACTGTTATTGACAAAGTCCAGATTCCCCCAAACATCACCATGAGACCGAATCCGGCGCAAAAGCAGAGTCTATATTTCGAGTTAACTTGGGCCTCCCGGTGGTTGCCTCTGGAGCAGCAGGAGCCCAGCAGGAGTGGGGGTGGGTGGGGGGTTTATAGTGGAGAAGGCTTGTGCTTGGTTGCCCCCTATGGGATGAGGGGACTGCCTGCTCCATAATTGTTCCTTCCATGAAGGGGCGGAGCCCATGATGTAAGGGGGTCAGAGAGAGATCACCTCTAGACTAGAGGTAGTACTTCCCCACGCTGAGGTCCAGAAAAGGTTATGGCACGTTTCCAGGCTAGAGGTTACTGCTTTCCTACCTCCCTGGGCTCAGGTCCAGAAAGGTCAGGCCTCTGACTGGAGGTAACCACTTTCCTGCTCAGGGATTGGCTGGTATCATGTCAGGGGCAGGGATAGCTCAGTTGTCAGGGCCAAATTATGTTTCTTTCTCTGGTCCTTTTTATCTTTTAGGCTCTAATTTTAGGCTCAGGGTGATTTCTTTAACAAGCTCTGGGTCCAGGGGCAAAGTGTGTTCCTTTGGCTTTGGGTTTCAAGGTCAGGGTGTTTTTCTCTAGCTCTGGGTTCTCTCCTGGGCTCAGGTCCCCGATCCAGGGTCTGTTTCTTTCATGGCTCTGGGTTCAGAGCCAGGGTGCTCAGGGACTGTGCTATGGCTACAGATCTGCTGGGGCTGGGCCTCTCAAGACTGCTATAATAAAATACTACAGACATTGATCTTCACATTCTGGAGAAATCCAAGGCGCTGCCATTTCCCGCATCTGGTGGGAGTGCTCCTTCCGGTTTGCAGACGCCATCTTGTCACGGTAGATGGAGGGAGGGGAAGAAACTCTCTTCTACCTCTTCTTCTAAAGGTATTATTAATCCCGCCCCAAGAGATTCACCTCGTCCCTCGTCACTTCCCAAAGGCCTTGTTGTGGGTCTTTCCTTGGAGGAAACTCGCACAAATGTCTATTCACGCCAAATAGGGCACCAATGACAGACCAACGAATGCACTCAAGTCTAACTGAAGTGATCCAATGAGCTTATTAGGGTTTCTTACAGGCATGTGGGTGAGGGCTCAGAGATAGGGGTGCAGAGGACTCTCGAAAGCAGCTGCATCACTGAAAACCCTACCCTGCTTACATAAACAACTCACTGTTTTTTTAGTCACAGGGTGTTCCTTTGTGAATTTCCTCAGTTTTAGGGGCTTCCTGAGATCTGTTAAGTTTCGTTTGCTTCCCGAGTCTTCAGGACTCTTTCTGGGAGGGAATTCTCCAATCAGAGAAAAGAGCTATACAGCAGCCCTCCCCCCACCTAATGCTACCTTTGTATTGAGAAGTAGTGTTTTGACATACAAATCGGGGGGGGGGGGGGGGGGGGGGAGGTCGTCACAAATATTCGATCCATAGTGATATCTTCTGCTTTAGAAAACTCCTGGTAGCAATATACTTCCACCTCATTCTCCCTTTGTCCCATCACTCGGGACTCCATATCAGACTAAAACAATTCATAGCCCACAGGTACTTACAAGCACTAGCAGCAGAATGCCAAAATGACTATATTAAATTCCTTAAGTCTTCTTTTTAACTCTGAGTACAGTTTTTCCTTCTGGCCATTTATGTCACTAACTCTCTTTGACTCTACTAAACTGCTATTAAACTCTGACTTTTTTCTTTCTTCTTCTTCTTTTTTTTTTTTTTTTTTTTTTTTTTTTGGTTTTTCGAGACAGAGTTTTTCTGTAGCTTTGGAGCCTGTCATGGAACTACCTCTTATAGATTAGGCTGGCCTCGAACTCACATAGATCCGCCTGCCTCTGCCTCCCGAGTGCTGGGATTAAAGGCGTGCACCACCACCGCCTGGCTTTTCTTAAATTACAATCTGCTCCCACATTAAAAATTATTTTTTTTTTAGGGTTAGAGAGATGGCTCAGTGGTTAAGAGCACTGGCTACTCTTCCAGAGTTCTTGAGTTTAATTGCCAGCACCCACAGGGTGACTCATAACCATCTATAATGGGATCCAATGCCCACTATACATTGGATCTGTACATGCAGACAGAGCAATCATATAAACACACAATAAATCTTAAATTATTTTTGCGTGTGTACTGGCATGCTGGTGTTTATGTGTGTGCCGTGTGTGGAGGTTAGAGGTCAACCGTGGGTGCTCTTTCTCAGGAGTCCTCCACTTGGTTTTCTGAGACAGAATCTTTCAGACATTGTCCCCCCACGGTGGGCTCCACACATACACATCAAGTAAATCAAGACATCCCCCCAGATTCACCCACAGGCCAATCTGATCTTACAGTCCACCAACTAGACTCCTCTCTCAGGTGACGGACTAGGCTGTGCCATGTTGACAGTTTAAGCTATCTAGGACACCATCTCTCTCCATATGCCCCACCCCATTTCCACAGCAGCAAAGAACTCACAATTCCTGACATGGCTTTGGGACTCCAAGAGGACGCAGAATGGAAGCACTAGGCCTCTGAATGCCCGAGCTTAGAACTATCAAAACATCATTTCCTTTACATCCTTCATTCCACAGCCCCTTGAGAGACCCAAAGTCAGATAGCCCAGTCTCCCCATCTTTTCCCTTACATCCTTCATTCCACAGCCCCTTGAGACACCCAAAGTAGGATAGCCCAGTCTCCCCAGAATCCTGCACCACTGCATTCATGGCTTTGCATCTGGTACCATCACTCTTTGCTCTATGTGGTCCTGGGTCTCTAGAAAGTGACCAGTGCACACCAGTATTCAACAGATATTCGCTGAATAAATGAAGGAATGGGTATTAATATTGACCTAATTCTTTCTTCATCTACATACACACTAACAAAAATGACAGGCAATTTTACAGATTCTTTGAGCATCTGATGTGCTCTACACCTTGAATCTCTTCTCTCCAAGTAGCAACTAACTCATTAAACCTATCCATTTTCTCCCCTGGCCTGGAGCAGGGACGATGAAAGAGGAAGAGTGGAAATGACCTCAGTGAAATAGGTTTTACGCTCAGATTCAGAATTCCCAAGACCTCCAGTAACCTCAGGCAGTCCAAGCAGCAGCGTCTGTGGCTTTTGCTGCACTCTAGATTGTTGTGAGAGCATCCTCTGCTTCTCTACCTTCTGACCTCCGTGTGGTTGCTTCTGTTATCCATCCCCACTCTGCTAATGCTGCCTGGCCCCTGATCTCTCCAGTTCTAGCCCATGTAAGCTTTATAGTGCCCTCTGCCCATTTGACACTGCCACCAATGCACAATCAAGTGTGAAGTGGAGTGTGTGTGCGTGTATGTGTGTATAATTTAGAGAGTGCTGAGAACACAGTAACTGCTCATTAATTGTTGACATCACAAGGGTTGAGAGTAACTGAAAAGGATTCTGGGAAAGGTGGGCATTGATGGGGAAGTACTCTCACAGCAGTTTGCTATGACTTCCAAGAAGATGCCAGTGTCTGCAAGCCCATTCTCTCAAGGAGGATAAGACTTGGGACTGAGTTGCAGGCATTTAAGAGATGCTTCAAGTAGCAGAGTCCATTGAAATGGACTTATGCAAGGTCACGAGTGCTCTTGGCCTTACGCAATGACTGTGCATGGTAGATTAGGCGCACCTTTCCCAGAATCCTTTTCAGTTACTCTCGACCCTTGCCATGTTAACAGTTAATGAGCAGCTACTGTGTGCTCGGCATTGTCTAAATTGTGTGTGTGTGTGTGTGTGTGTGTGTGTGTGTGTATTCCACTTCACACATAATTTCAGGCAAAAGAACAGGCAATTGGAATGGGTGAATTGAAGGGCAGGGTCTGAAGGAATGACTGAACCCTTATTGGATGCTAACTTAGCATATGAAGGAGAAGGCGAAAGCAGGACCAACTCAACAAAATACATGGATGGATGAGAGTGACACAGGATTGCAAAAATAAACACGGAGCCAGAGGCAGGGAGCAGTATTAGCCCAGGGGGATTTGAGAATACTGAAATTTAAAGTAATCGATGAACATGGATACTATTAAAAAATTTGGGGGGGGGGGTTTCAAGACAGGGTTTCTCTGTGGCTTTGGAGCCTGTCCTGGAACTAGCTCTGTAGACCAGGCTGGTCTCAAACTCACAGAGATCCGCCTGCCTCTGCCTCCTGAGTGCTGGGATTAAAGGCATGCGCCACCATCGCCCGGCACTATTAAAATTTTTAAGTGGATTTCCCTCCAAGTTTCAGAAATAAAATTAATATGCTTTTGTTGTTGTTCTTAGATATGGTCTCATATAGCCCAGGTTGGACTCATTTTGTACCCAAGGCTAGCTTTAAATGTTTGATTCTCCTGCCTCTGCCTCACAAGTGCTAATACACCAAGCAGACCAACTTCTGGAACCACACTCACTAAATAAATACATCAGGATCTTTTGATATCTCTAAAGGGCTTCTTACTATCTGTCAAATATTGGATCGAGCATTTCCACAGCATCAGTCCTTTGTATAAAGTGGAGAGACCAGTCAGGCCTTCAGTGAAACCTGCAGTGTTTCCTCCCCAGGAGGTCAGCATCCAGTCTGGCTGCAGAGACAGACAGGCCCTTAGCCAGACACATCTGGCAGTCCTGATCACCATCCAAAGACAGCCCATAAGGGGAGTCCCTGCTCGTGTGTTACTAAGTCTGGCTTGCTTACGGCCTGAGAGTCAGGCCAATGATATGTGCTGAACAGTAAGGCCAGGCTCAAAGGAAAACAAGAAACCAAAAGACTGGGGGAAATGTCTGCCTTCTCAAAATAATCAAAGTCCCGTCCATTATCCCCTTTACACTGCTTCTAACCACCTGGTTAGCTGTTTCCTCGTTTTTCCTATCTTTAAAAACAAGCCAAGCACCATACAGAACGGCCCCCTCCTGCTTTCTTACTGTCTTTTCTCCACTGGTGTTGATTTAGTTTTTATTAGAACCTGATGTGTTTACTTCGTGAGAATGAGCGGTCTGCACTTTCTGCGTCCACGTTTTTGCCTCTGACACACCTCAAACCACCGCTCTGGTTTCTTTCCACCTCTATTCAAACCATCCTCAAAAGGGCACCAGTGACCTCCCAGTCAACATAATAGATGGGCCCGTCTCCTCCAGCAGCTCGCTTAGCCTCTGTGCCGTTTACCTACCCAGACATCCCCTTTCTTCTAGAAATGCCTTCTAACTCTGGATCCTACGACACTGAACTTCTACTTGACCCCAAGCGTTTGGTGACCTGTCTCCAAACTTGGCAATTGCTTCTCTCCTTCGACATACTCCTGGACTATGCCATAGTAACCACCTGTTGACAGATGTCATTCAAATTTCTACATTTGGCCTTAACCAAAAGCCCACCAAACAGGACCCACAGAAATCTCAACACATCCAAAACCATTTGTGGTCTTATCTGCAAATGTGCCTATTCTTCACAGACTTCCTAACCTTCCCCAATGCCCACAATCCTGTTACTTTGTCTAGAAACCAAGGAATCAGATTTCAATCACCATCTTCCTACTTGCCACTCGAGAGTCAGCAAGATGTCTGAGACCATGTCTTTTTTCCTCATGCAAGTCCCTCAGTGAGGGTCCTGGTCCAGCCTCACTCCCCAATCCTACACTGGCAACCAGAGTACTCTTTCTAGACCAACTACGATCGTGTTACTTCCCAGCTCAACTTCCTTCCTTCCTTTCACAATGGTAACTTCTACTGATTCTCTCCTCTACTCATAACCACCCTGAGTCCAACGGGAGACTGGACCATTCCGCCTTTGAAACTTTGGGCCTTTGGTAGCCTGTCAAGAGATGTGGCTTTGGCATGAGGGCCTAGGAAACACTCTACAGGTACCTATGATGGGCGAGACGTGATTTCTAGAAGCATGTCATGCACCTGATGATGGTACATTATCAGGCCATCACAGCAAAGGCGAAAGACCTAGATTTATTTTGCAGCAGAAGAGAAGGTGAGCCCATAGAAAAGGTGAGAGGGGTGGGGGTAGGGGGTGGGAGAATTAAGAGATGCAAAAAGAAAAGGTGAGGGGTGTGTGTGTATGGTGTGGGAGGGGGAGATTAAGAGATGCAGAAAAGAAATGGCTAAGTACAGTGAACAAAGTAAACACTCCACAGAAAGTCTACAGACTGAGGCCCTGGTCACTGGAAGCCTGCATTAAAACAGGTTCCACAGCGCAAACCAGGGAAACAGATGCCTGGAAAACCCACCTTCTTCAGAGGGGAGAAACGGCAAAGAGGGTAGTCCCCAAGCCAGAACTGTTCTCTGTGCGACGTGCAGGCCACAGCCGCAGCAGCGGACTTTCTAAGGAAGGTCTGTTCTAGTGATGGAAGGGGCAGCATTCATTCATCCATCAGGCCAATTCGGAAAAGAGTGAATTCTTTTATTTACCTCTCACCAAGATGTTATCAAGAGTCTCACTCCCAAAATGTCTTTGAAAGCAGTCAGCTGATTTCCAAATAAAACAACGGCAAACCCACGTTCTAGACATACTGACCTGTAACAAGAAATCACCAGAAGCTGCTGTCCAGCGTGTTGCCAGAAAGGAAAACAAGTGACTTGATCAGGCTAAATCTTTCCCCCCAAAGCTGTTGACCCATGAAGCCCCCACATAGAGAAGCATAAAGGCTATGGGCACTGGACCATGTGTCCATGTTCAAAACCCGACTGTGTCACCCTGTCGATGAAGACTGGCCTTGACTCCAGTGAAGCAGGTCGCCCTAGGTGGGTCACACTGCATTCATTGTTAAGTGCAGACCTGGGGCAAAACCCTAAGGAGGTCGTTAGCTCTTTCCAGCAGCCTAGTGACCAGGCAGAGTCCCCCCGCGCGGCCATCCCCAGGCCTCGGGAGCCTTTTGCCGTCCCCCTACCCTCCACTCACCAGAGAACACCCACGAAAGTGGCCCGTGGGTGGGGGGCGGTCGGGAAAGGGGGGTGCAGCCCGTAGGGGGTGGGCGCGGGCAGGAGGGAAGAGGGGCGGCCGGGTAGTGATTGGCTGGGCTACGCCAGGCAGCTCCCGGCCAAGAACAAAAGAGAGCAGGCGGCGGGCGTCCTCGGAGTAGGCGCTCCCCTCCGCCGGGCACCGGCTTCGCTGCTGCGGGAGGACGCGCCCACCACCAAGCCGGCCGAGCGAGCCTGCGAGCCGGGCGGCGCGCGCGGTTTCTCCGCGAAAGCCGGCCGTGCACCTAGGAATTAACCGGCCGGCGCGCAAGGGGAGGGAAGCGGGGCGGGCGAGCGAGAGGGCGGGGGGGGATGCTGAGCGCGCGCGAGAACAATAATAAGATCGTGTTTGCGGTCGCTGCCCGAGGAGGAATTCGGAGGAGGCGCGAGGCCCGGAGCTAGCACGGAACCCAGCCAGCCCGGCGGGGAGGCGGCGGCGGCGGCGGCGAGAGGTTGGCGACGCGGCTGCTGTGAGCGGCACGCGGCGGCGGCGGCGGGATTCGGCGCGGCCGGACGCGTGCTCCCCTCCCCCGCAGCCGGGCGGGGATCTACCGGGCCTGCGGTCCCCCCCGTCACCGCACACCCAGCCAGACGCCGCTCGCCTCGGCCGCCGCCTCGCCGCTTCCTCTCGTCGGAGCGGCGGCTCGAGGCCTGGCGGGGAGCGCGCGGCGCGGCGCGGCGCGGTCCGTCGGCCCGCACGGGGCGCTGCGGGAGGGGGCGGCCTCCCGGCATCTTCGCGGCGGTGACCAAGGACGAGCGGGCAGGGGAGACGACCCGGGATGGCGCGCCCGCGGCCCCGCGAATACAAAGCGGGAGACCTGGTTTTCGCGAAGATGAAGGGCTACCCGCACTGGCCCGCCCGGGTGAGTACGGCGGCGGCCGCGCGCGCGGGCCCGCCCGCCCACCATTTTCCCTTCATGATGGCGCGCCCGCCCCCTTTCCCCATCAGCACCTCAGCGCGAGCCCCGCCGCCCGCCTGGTCGCCGCCAGGGCTGAGCCTCCGGCCGCGCTTGGCACCGGGCTCAGGGCCGAGGCGAGAGATCCGGCCCGCTCGGCGGCCATCGTGACGCCCACTTTGGAAGGCGGGTCCGGCCGGACAGGCCCGACGTCGCCATCGTACCCGGGAAGCGGGCCCGGGGTGGAGGCGCCGGCTCGCGGCACGGTCCTGGGTAGACACCCTGGTCCCGGGCGAACGTCGAGGCAGGTAGGAGAGCCAAAAGCTGTCCCCCGAGCCGGCGACAGTGTCGCCCGTGGAGCTCAGTCCTGGTCGAGCAGAGGCCAGCGGGAGCCTCGAGGCAGCATCTTCTACCCCGGTGCCATCCTTCACCTTCCAGACTTGTTGAGTTTTCCCTGAGCGCGGTCCCCTGTGCCCCGCCTGTGCCCTCATTGTCCAGGTGCCTCCCTGGTGCCCCTCGTCCTTAGAAACTGACGCCAAATAGCCTGTCACAGGCTGATGAGCTCCAGAAGCTCCTTGTGCCTTTTCACCTCCATGTTTGTTTTAGGTCAGTTTCCGACCCTTGTTCTTGGCCTCGAACCATACAGCCCACGATAGCTCTCTTCCTAAATAGCCAGGGTTTTCTCTCGAAAGCATCTGCATTTAATACCTGGCATTCGGTATTTTTGTTACGCTCCCTGACTGAGAAAGAATCACACTGCCGGGTGTGTGCGCTCTTCATGTTTTAAAAATAAACCACTTTTACCTTCAGTTTTGTAATAGTCGGCAGTTGACTGCCTGAAATCTAAAGGATAGTCAAGGCGTCTTGGAAACAATGTTGATGTCCCTGATGAACAAAAATAGCCAAGGGAAAAGCTGGCCAAAATTGGGAGCGCGAATTCAAGTGTTGTGTGGTAATGAAGTGAAGCTAACAAGACCAAGGGGAAAACACACTCATTCAGGAAAGGAAGTGACATCAAGAGGGGCAGGCTGAAATTTAGTGAAGTTGAGGTAATGGATGGACTTAGTCATTTTTGTAAACGTTTGTTTTTGGCATGGTTTTAAAATGGAAAGGACACTGGGCTGGGAATTTCTGGGACCTGGTGTGTGGGTCAGGCACTGTTAGGAACCCATCATTTTAACTGCCTGCACGTCTATGCCAACACACGTCTATGCCAACATGCTACAACATAGTCGTCTCCAGTTTCCTAACAACCTCAGGCATCAGGAGAAAAGCTGCACTCAGACTCCATGAGGTGCAAGAAGTTCTCCAGGTCCTAAAACAAGGCGAGCTTTTCAGAGCAGGATTACTGCTTGTTGTTTGGTTTTGTTGTTTTTGATGTTACGGAATAGTACACAATACTCACAAGGGCGAGGTCTTTTCGGGAGCCCTGTGCGCACTTGTCAAGTAAGAGGTAATGTGACAGAGCTTTGAGGAGATACGTGCGTGGTCAAAAGTGGAAGGCCACAGTCATCCCTTACAGTCTTGCCTTTGAAAAATTTCTTCATGTGGCCCCAAAGAAAATACTGACATTCTCATTAGCATATTGCTCCCACAGGTTGGCCACCTGTGGTAATTTTGAAACCAAGTGCTACGGAAGTGTTTCTAGTTGTGTTTATCTAGTTGTACAAAAAAAAAAAAAAATCCCTGAAGATATAAATCCAAACCGAGATAGAAAGGGAGATGAGAAAGCAAAAGTCCATTAGGTTTTCAAATTTAAAACAGTGCATGGAAGAAAAGTCGGCATGTGTTCAATTTAACTTTAAGGAAAGGGTCTGACTATGAAAATTATTTTATGATGAGCAACATTTTGCATTCCAGGGAAGGGTGAAGGTTGGGAGAAAAAGCTCTTTCGAGGTTCTACTCCTGATCCCACATGGTCCCATCTCAGTTTCATGCAGCGTTTTCCCTCATTTCATACCTGCTGAGAGCTGCCCACTGATACCTAAAGTACTAACTGGAGCCCACAGCACCTTCACATTTCCAGTCCTCTCACCGCACATAAGATGTAGTAATGTGAGCCGGGCGGCGGTGGCGCACACGTTTAATCCCAGCACTCGGGAGGCAGAGGCAGGCGGATCTCTGTGAGTTCGAGACCAGCCTGGTCTACAAGAGCTAGTTCCAGGACAGGCTCCAAAGCTACAGAGAAACCCTGTCTCGAAAAACCAAAAAAAAAAAAAAAAAAAAAAAATGTAGTAATGTGGGGGTTGAAATGTGCGGCCCCAAAGAATCACACCTAGGCAGGAGAAGCTGGGTTTTGTAGAGGGAGCTTCTGAGAAGTCACAGCTGGTCCACACAGGACGGGAAGAACAGTTTCCGTGCTTGGGAGGAAGATGTTTGGTTCAGGGTGGCACCTTGTGAGAGATGTGGGTCCAGAGGACCCGGGACTTGGAAAAGTTGTCTTCCATTCCTGCCTGGCCTTGACTTTTAATGGTCTGGTCTACTTCTATCATCTTTCTGAATTTCAATTTAGTAGTCTGTAAAATAAGGATAATTCTCACTACATAAAGAGTTTATTAGTCTCCTTTATCTGTGCTTTTATTACCCACAGTTCAAAAGTACAGTGCAGCACTATACAGTATTTTGGGAGGCAGGGAAAGACTGCATTCAGGTAACTTTTATTACAATATATTGTTTTAATTTTTCTTTATTGTTAATCTCTTTACCTAATTTATAAGTTTTACTTTTTCATAGTTATGTATATTTCAAGAAAAAAACAGTTTATAGGCTATGGTACTGTCCCCATTCCAGGC
The DNA here is from genome assembly GCF_903992535.2 of Arvicola amphibius. Lineage (NCBI taxonomy): Eukaryota > Metazoa > Chordata > Mammalia > Rodentia > Cricetidae > Arvicola > Arvicola amphibius. Next base: position 153,048,135 of record NC_052058.2, on the reverse strand, counting down.
TTCCACTGTGAATCTTGAAACACACCCTAAGGATAAGGAACGGCTGTATCCCAAAGCAACATGCTTAAATATTTGTACCTTTTCCATTATAGATTTATAATTTACATTTTACAATTGTACCATCTTAAGTTAATGTCTGTCAGTTTTCAGCTCTTTAGTAGATGTGTTGAGAAAATTATTTTACAATGAAGAACTGCAGAGATGTTCAATTATTCAGTGAACATCCATGTATCTTTCACCTAGATTTTTTAATTATACTGTTTTATCACATATCTGTTCATATATCAATCCCTCTATCCATACAGCAGTCTATTTTAATTTTATATACTTCAAAGTAAGTTATAGACATTATTATAATTTACTCTTATGTATGCTTGTCATTAACTAGAGGTCAGCATATTTAATGGATTTTTTCCAAATGTGGTAAAATTTATGTAGTGTAGGGGAAACATAAATGTACATTCACTGAGTTTGACTTATACACAGAAACAATAAAAAAAAATACCTATGGGATAGAGACTAGTACCAGTAACTAGGAAATGTCCCTCGTGTCTCTCCCTGGCCAGTCATGTCTTCTTCCCTTCTCTCCTACTATTTGCCTGTGTTATTTTAACATTAAAGGCAGCTAGACGTCTGGAGAGTGACTAGTATTCTGCCAGCTTCGGAAGCAGGAGGGAGAACAAGCCTAGCAGAGGTACCCATTCCATTCCCAGTTGGCTCAGTAGCTGGTGATTGGAAGACACTCTGCAACATCACAAAAAAAATAATAATAAAGACAGCTAGACATTTCTGTGGACTATTGTATATGGCTTTAGAAACTAGAAATTCATCTGTGTATAAAGATTTGCTAACTTAAAACTAAAAAGTTAAAGTGCGCTAAACAAGGATCTGAACTCTTGACTGAGTATCCTGTTGGTAAAATTTCAGTATGCATCCCTAATATATGTAAATTTACCTTAAAATTGTGTGTACCTCTTATTTTATACTACTACTATGTACTTTATAATATAAACATGAAAATGATCCAAGGGGAATGACGTGAGATGAGGGTATTTTATAGTTCAAATATTTTATGGTTAAGATATTAACAGTAATGTATTAAATCCATATTTTTAAGCTTTAGTTTTTAGAATGTTTTTGGCCTGCTCCTTGTGGGACTCAATTGATCAAGTGGTCACAGCTTTTAATCTTCTAAAGAGGTTTTGTTTTGTTTTTTAGGTTACACGTCCCAGTTGAGCCATTTTTTAAAGCTGTGTGCTTGTATTCATTAATATTATCTCTGTAGAAGTTTTTAGTCATTTGTCTGTTTGGTGAAAACTAGTTGAATTAAATTCTCAGTGATTCTGTTCAGCCAAACTCTCACAAATGGCAGTAAAACACAGTAAGGCTAACGTCAGGGCATTAATGTCAATTTTTATATTAAATTATAGTGGAATTGACTTTTTAGAACAGTCTTTTCTTCCCACACTCCCCTGTGCACCTTGGGTGTGAGTTACGAGCACCCTGTGTTACCCGGTACAGAGAATGGCCTCCAAGTCGTGCTGCAGTTCAGGAACTTTTTCAGTTGAAGACTTGAAATGATGGACTTCAGTAGTAAACCATATGCTTTGTATGCATGAGGCCCCTAATTTTATCTCTAGTGTCCACCCCCCTCATTGTTGTGTGTTTTACTCTTGACTTTTGGGGCGGACCACCCCCCAGCTCCCAAATAAATCACTCACAGAGGCTTATTCTTAGTTAGGAATGTCTGGCCTTAGCTTGGCTTGTTTCCTGCCAGCTTTTCTTAATTTAAATTATCCCGATTTCTTTTTGCCCCTGGCCTTTTTCCTTTTCTTTTTTTTTCTTCTCATTTTTTTTTATTAAAAATTTCCATCTCCTCCCCTCCTCCCTATTCCCTCCCTTCCCCTCCACTCATACCCCCACTCCCTCTCTATCCAGGCCAAAGAGCCATCAGGGTTCCCTACACTATGTTAAGACCAAGGTCCTCCCAACTCTCCCCAGGTCCACTTTCATTCTGACTCCATGGCTGGCCCCTGACGTCCTCCTCCTTGTTCTCTCATTGCTGCTCCTTCTCTTCAGAGTTCTTTTCCTTCTCTTCAGAGTTCTTCTATTTAAACTACAGCCTGCCAGCCCTGTCTGCCCTTGCTCCTGCCTATTGGCTGTTCAGCTCTTTATTAGGACTCTCAGATGTTTTAGACAAAGAATCACAGATTCTCAGAGTTAAATAAATGCAACATAAAAAGATAAGTAACACACCTTAAAATAATATTCCCCCACACCCCCAAGTTATTTCCAGGCATGTTAGCCCAAGTCTTCACAAGTCTTTAGTTCCACTACTCAGGAGGTTACCCAGGAGTATGACTTGAGTGCGGGAGGTCAAGGCCAGTCTGGGTAACACACCGAGACACCCCCCTAAGGTTTCAGTACATCTTTATGTGAACTCTAAAACACTGTTCTCATTTCCAAACTCTGGGGCCTCATCTACTGGAATTGAACACAAACCTACTTTGTGGCATAGCAGTCTGTTGTTATAGAACCAAATAATAATAATAATAATTAATAATAATGTGTTTATGTCCACCGAAAGGTCTGTTTAAAAGTGTCTGTAGGAAGCGACTTATCCATAATAGACTAGTAGAAACAGCCCAGTGTCCCCTCACAGGAGAATGATTAGACAACTCTGTCATGTGTTACTGAAACCTACAAAAATAAAAATGTAAAGTTGAGAGAAAGGAGCCAGACGTGACAGTATATTGAGTATAAATCTGTTTATATAGTATTGAGAACCAAGCAGAGCTGGCAGTGGAGATCTCCTGCAGTAGGGAGAAGCCCTGCAGTAATTCTGTGCGAACTTCGCCTGGTGGTGCTGGACAAGCTAGAGCTCCCAGGAGCGCTTACAGGCTGCACGTGTAGGAGTTGAGCACTGTGGTGGGGTTCTACCTTCATTTTTAGAACCACATTTTGGGACAGATGTGGTAAAGCGCCCTCTCACACGACTGATCCTGTGAGCTACATGGATTTGATCTCGCCATCTTTAGTTTTCAGGGTTTTGCTTTCCTTTTGCTGCTAGAGATTGAGCTCGGTGCTAGTGCTCATTTAGCAGTGGGAAGCCCTGGGTTCCATCCCCAGGTATTGGAAGACAGAAAGACAAAAAAGAGATTACATTTGCTACTTTACAAGTTTCTCTTTGGTCTCCTTTCAGTTCTGACTTCAGCTTCGTTTGTTTGCCTGCATCTGTCTTTCCGTTCTGTTCTCACTAAATCACTTTGATCATGTTCTGGATCTGTCTCAGCCTCTCTCGTGATGGAACTTTACAGCAGAGCGTGCTACCTCACCCTCCTGTATTGCTTGAGGTGTCGAACTCTTACTGAAATTTTGTTCTGTGTGAGGCACAGTGCTAGCTAGGTACAGTTCAAAATTCAGATAAAATTTGTGGCACTTAGTTAAAAGCATAAATAAAAGGTATTTTTATAATTATTAATGTAAACGTTTTTGGAACAGTTGGGTTTCCACAGCAGCACTGTCCAGGTGGTGATGTTCATATATTTGTTTGTTTGCCTTTGGCAATAAGGTATTAGACATAGACTTTATTTCTGGAAAGCAGGCCTCATATTTTCAAGAACTTAAGTTCTTTTAAATCTCAGCATGAAGTAAGATGTCCATAGTGTTCACTGCTTTGGCATGCGTCCAGAGAAGTTGTCTTCAGGTAGAAAAAGCCTCCTCCCCAGGGACTGCATTGACCTTGCCAAGAAACAGGCAGAGTGTCTCATTTCTTTTACATAAACTGAGAGCAAGTAGGCAACTTGCCCTCAGTACCAATATGTGTGTTAATTCTCTGTCATGAAATCTCTACTGTAAAAGAGATTATAAATCTACTATTTATGATTCTTCTGTAAGATAACTGATAGTTTAGAATTACAGACAACTTTATTGGAAGTGTCCTTTAGCATTAAAGCAGTTAGGCTAGTAAACAGGAGAAAGTTTTCGATTGTTAAGAATATTCAAAAGTCAAATCAGAACCTAGTCTGTTTGATGTGGTTATAGGTATAGGCCTTGGCAGAATGTTTTTCTGATCACTTCAAGCCCTGCTAGGGCTTGCCGACTTTCACTTGTGAAACAGGTAAAGAAATTCCGAATAAGAATGTGAAAATGACATTTGGTGATGCACACTTTTAATTCCAGGACTCAGGAGGCAGAGGCAGTAGAATCATGAGGTTTGAGACCAGCCTGGTCTGTAGAGTGAGTTCAGAACAGCAGAGCTACACAGGGAAACCCTGTCTTGAAAACAAAACAAACAAAAAAAGAATGTGAAAATAATTAGGCTAGTTTAGTTTGTGAATCTAATTATTTTAGACCAAGGCTAATTTTGTGTGCTTTTTATTTTTTACTTTCTAGTTAGTCATCACTTTATTTATTTATTTTTGAGGCAGGGTTTCCTCTGTGTAACAGCCCTGGCTCTTCTAGAACTTTCTTTGTAGGCTAGGCTGGCCTCAAACTCACAGAGATCTACCTGCCTCTGCCTCCCAAGTAGTGGCATTAAAGGTGTGCACCACCACCCCGAGGCCTATATTTTATAAACACCGACAGATTTTTTTTTTAATGCCAACAGTCCAGCATGAGAGGTAAAAGCAGGACTATTGCAAGGTGGATTTTTGGTGATATCTTTTTTTTTTTTTTTTTTGGTTTTTCGAGACAGGGTTTCCCTGTAGTTTCTAGTGTCTGTCCTGGAACTAGCTCTTGTAGACCAGGCTGGCCTTGAACTCAGAGATCCGCCTGCCTCTGCCTCCCGAGTGCTGGGATTAAAGGCGTGAGCCACCACCGCCTGCCTGCAAGGTGGATTTTTATCTGATACAGTTAGCTTAGTACTATAAATGATTTGAACTATTATTAGCTTTTTAAAAAGAAAATACATTGAATTTCATGTTGTAGATACTAATTTCTCCTGAGTAAAAAGTTATATTGTGTGAATAATATTCATTATAGGAAGATTAATATCCCTGTACCCAGTTATGACCAACGTGAGTATGCATTTAGTAAGGTTATAAATGATTATAGTTCCTGTTGTATGACATAGGTTATTCAAATTTATAACTATAGAACAAGATTCAGAAACATTCTTTTTGCTAGATCATTAGTTATTTTCTTTTGATGAGTCTCTAGAAATTGTATTTTTGAGTCATGTGGCATGTATGCACTTTAGAACTTTGGATCTATGTTACTAGCATCGCTTTAACAGAGAAGTTTCGGCTCCCACATGTTCACTAGCTGAGAAAAAGAACACCCGTTTCCTTCCTAATCATTCAGAGTAAATGGCTTGGTTTTTAAAGTCTAGCATGCATAAGGCTCTAGATTCTATCTTCAGCACCAATAAATAAACAAATCTGTAAGCTCAAATGCACACATTTACTTGAATTAAGTTTCTAATTATGGTTAGGTTGATTATCTCTGAAAGTGTACATATTACGTATATATCTTGATAATAGGGTAAGGTAAATATAATACTGTAGCTTAAATACACTCAAGATTAACAATAAATATTTTTGTTCTTGTTTTAAAACAGAGTCTCATATTTCCCCGACTGACCTCAAATCTACTTTAAAATAATGAATATCCTTAAACTTCTGGTCTCTCAGTAGTATATGCCCTCTGAGTGCTAGGATTATGGATATTCATTACCATGACCAGTTATAGAGTGCTGGAAACCAAACCCAGGGCCTCAGGATTCCTAAGCAAACACTCTCCCGTCTGTCTTAATCCCTGACCATTAAGAATGCCTCAAAAATTTATCAATTGTGCCGTTAGATGAAAGGACTGAAGAAACATTTGGCAGTATGTAAGAAAGTCAGATAGATAGATAGATAGATAGATAGATAGATAGATAGATAGATAGATAGATAGATAGATCCTACATCTATGATGCTGGCAATCTTAAATCAGAACGTTTATTATATTGGTTTGTATTATATTTCTCTAGTCTATCTCTTTAAAGGGTTTTGATTCAAGGAAATATAAAATAAATGAGGCAGTTGTACATTTAGAGAAATCAGAACTATTAAAATCATTTCTGAGTTAATTGCACAGTATTATTGACTTATGTGAAGGATTGAAAATCTGTATGTATGAAAGAGAACAGGTACTCTCCAAACATCAGGTGGGTTAATTATGAGTTTCTAATTTTCTGGAACCTACAAATTAGGTTGTAAGACTGACCACTGGCCAGTGTAGATTCTACCACTTTACTGCATTTCTGATCCTGAGAACATTTTCCTGAATTTCCCTGCAATCTGTATGGTAATCTTTCAACTTAATTAAAAGAGTTAGTAAATGATGTTTTTCTATCTCTACCCTACCCAAATAAGAATTGATTGCAGTTAGTCTGGTAAATAACTGTAATAACAGAGAGCCACATAGGAGAGAAGGAGGGAAAGAGGGAGGGAGGGAGGGAGGGAGGGAGGGAGGGAAGAAAGAAAGAAAGAAAGAAAGAAAGAAAGAAAGAAAGAAAGAAAGAAAGAAAAAGGGGAGGAGGGGAAAAGGAAAGGAAAAGAAAGGCAAGTTCAGACCTGTGGGATGGCATCTTGCTGACGATGAGGAAGCCTGTGATATACAGAGAAGCCTTGATATACAAGTCCCTCACTCTTCTGCTGTTCAAGTCTGTTAGGTTGGGCGACAGAAAGAAGGGTGATAACGTTGCAAATCTTTTCCCTAGGGATTCACTGCTAAACTATGCATGAAAGAAATACTAAGTGACTGTACCAAACTCTACTTACATAATGCAAGAACCCTAGTAAAAACTTCAGTAAAATCTTGTATGGCTTGGTGGGTATGTTTTTTCAACAGTTTCCTTGTAATTTTATAATAATCATTTTGGCACTAGCTTATGGGAATTGTGGGGACTTCCCATTGTAAGATTCCCAAGTGTAATGAACCATTTCTAGAGATTCCCCATAGCTTCAGCACTGGGGGTGTGGGGGCAAGATATATGACCATGTTGACGCGCAGATGGGCCAATGAATAAATCAACCTTCCTGTTTGGTCACTGGGGCTCCAGCTTCATGAAAATTCTGCTACTAGTTTAAGCTACCCAGAATTGGAGATGTCCAGTCTCCACAGAATGGTACAGTCAGTGGTAGCAACAACGTTGTATGGGCAGTAGAAAATTCTCGATAACATAGTAGTAAGTTTCTAATGCAAAATAATGCTTTAGATTAAAGTTGTTAAGAAAAATTGGTTTAATAGTTGTTAGCACATATAAAAATAAGTTTCACAGAAGATTAAAAAATTATGTAGGCAGGAATGTCAGAAAATGACTCAGCTTTAGAACTCTCCTTTTGATTCTGAAGTAGAAACTTTATACTAATGACATCTTTAATTTTAGAGGGAGCAGTATTATAAATTCTCTTAGTTTTTTGAATTCACATGTTGCAGTGCATTGCAAATGAATTTTCTCTCTACCTGTCTTTGATTTTCAGTATGAGACCAGCTGTTTTCAAAGTAAAACTGTCTACTTCACTGGCTGACATAAAACAAGGTTGACTCACTAGTTCTGAAGATTGAGACTCTGGAAAATGAGTAATTTTTGGTTCACTCCGCAGTTGTTTGTTTTCCTTGCTTTTGCTATATTCGACAGTAAAAATAAATACTAATTTCCAGAAACACACCAGAATTTCTTTTAACAAAACCATAATTCTACATGTGATGCAGCATGATAGTTTTATATTTAATTTGATGTAAAATTAGGTTGACTACCAATAAATCAGTTTTTACTGATTTAAAAGCGTGGTTTTGGTCTGCTAGGCCAAAGGAAGTTAATCTGTTGTGTATTCTCTGTGTTTATATGGAATAATTGTTGGGTTTTAGAAAATGATGATTTACTTACATTCTTGAACTTTGTATTTTGATACAGCTACAATCTTATATGAAAGTTGTGTAAATATAAGGAATGAAGCTGGTATTCTGTTAGATATGTTAATCATCCAGGCCTACAGATTACTTGTTTTCAAATGGTTTTAAAATACAAACTGAAAGCCGGGCGGTGGTGGCGCACGCCTTTAATCCTAGCACTCGGGAGGCAGAGGCAGGCGGATCTCTGTGAGTTCGAGACCAGCCTGGTCTACAAGAGCTAGTTCCAGGACAGGCTCCAAAACCACAGAGAAACCCTGTCTCGAAAAATCAAAAAAAAAAAAAATACAAACTGAAACTTTTCAACGTTCACCTTCTAATTTTTGACTATATCTGTATCTACCTTGAAGCTATTATAATTTCATGTATGTAACTTACTGACTAATAAGCACCATATATTTGGTAATTGCATATTTATTTACAGTCTTACTATATAATGTTCCCTGGCTGATATTGAGGCTCTGGAGTTGGCTTGAGTTTACAGTGCTAAACCTTCTGTGACTAAGGATAAGGACTGTTAGGTTCACAAAACTGACAGGTCTCCAAGGCAAGTTTGTGGAATACAGACTGTGGAAGGAGAGAATCCACTCCCAGAAATGACTGTTTTACCTCTGTAAGCACTAGAGCACTCACACATGAAATAAGTGCATGTAAGAGGAGAAACATGTTTAAAGGAGGACTCTTGAAGCTTTTATATATTTATGTGCCATTAATCTGCACTGACACCCTATATAATAAGTATTACTATCCCTCCTTTTACAGATGGGAAAACTAAAGTCTAGAGAGATCCTAGGTATCTCCTCCAAGTTGCCGAATTATAGTAATTGATAAGCTCAAAACCTACTTCCCATTCTTACTTTAAACTAGCCGGTAGAGTGTGTGCTTTGCCTCTGGCAATGCAAGTGCAGCAAGAATTCTAGTTGGTCTTAATTAACCAAAACCTAGAGTTAGATACAGGGGTTAAAGCTGAAGGTCAGAGAGACAGCAGTAAGTCACTAGAGAGACCTTTTACCTCTACCAATGCCCAGACTGAAGGGACGACCCTCAGACTGCCTAAACTACACTGTGACTGTGTCCCCACCAAACCTGACTCCTCACTCCAGTGAGTTTCTGTCTCTTCCCTTTTATATTCCTCTCTCTGCCCAGCCGTATTGCTCCTGTCTCCACTTCCCCAGTGCTGGATTAAAGGTGTGAGCACCACCACCTGGATCTGTTTCTGAGCTCTTGTGTAGCCCAAGGTGACCTTGAACTCACAGAGATCTGTCTGCCTCTGTTTCCTGAGTCCTGAGATTAAAGGTATATACCACCACTCCTGTGACTTAGCTTTGCACTCTGATCTTCAGGCAAGCTTTATTTATTAAAATACAAATAATATTATCACTACATGTTTATTCATCTTTTCATTGAGCAGTTGTTTATTGAGTGCCCATGCTCCAGGCCCTGGTCTAGAGGCAGGATTTACACATGGGCAGAAGACCCTGTCTCCTAGCGTTGTAAATAGCCAAGAGGAGATGCTATGTGCTAGCAGGGCTGAGGAGTGCAGGGAAGATGTTCTGTGTTACATAGAATATTCAGAGAAAATCCCTTCAATAAAATGGCATTTAAATAAAGCTCTGTAGAGAGAGATCACTAAATCCTGATGAGCCCACTTTTACATTTGTTCTGTTGCTTCTTCCCTTCCTGCACGTAGTACTTAAAGGTAAAATGGTAGTACTTTCTGAAATGTATGATTTAAGATGACTTCCAGTGTTGTTATTTTGGAGATGAGAAAATTTAAGTCTATTAATCTAGGCAACCAACTGAGTTGCCTAGAGTTGCGGTCAGTTAGTAGGAAGTGTTTTACTAACATTGGCGGCCTTTGTCCACTTGTCCGGCATGGAGGAGGAAGTGAAAGTGAATAAGGAGTCACTCTGGGTTTGACACTCTGCTTTAGAAATCATGACTTGGACTGGAGAGATGGCTGAATGGGTAAGAATGCTTGCTCTTCTAGACAGCTCAAATTTGGTTCCCAGTACCCACACTGGGTGGGTCATAACTGCCTATAACACCAGCTCTAGGAGATCTGACATCAGATAACTTAATAACTATGCACAAGTGTACAGTTTAGTAATGTAATATCACCTCCATCTATCTCTAGCACTTACTTTTTCCTGTAAAACTGAAGCTCTATGTTCCTTAAACAGTAACTATTTCCTGCCTGCTAACCCCTGGCAAATTCTGTTCTGCATTCTGTCTATGCATGTGATTGTCTAAGCATCTCCTATAAGTAGAATTATATATTATGTATGTTTTTGTGACTGGCTTATTTTACTTAGCATAATCTCATCAAGATTCGTCCATCATGTTGTGTCAGAATTTCCTTTTCTTTCAAAAACCAAATAATGTTCCTTTGTGTGACTGAAGAACTGGAGTCCTTGGACAAGGCCTGATTCTAGTGAGGTCCAGTAGAATAGGTATGGCCACTTACTCTCCGAAAACCAAACGGAAGAGGTTCTGATGAAACATGTCTTAATCAGGGCTGCCACTGCTGTGATAAAACACCCTGACCAAAAGTAGCTCAGTGACCCTCACACACACTTATTTTATTAGCAGTTATATTACTACATCAAAAATAACGTTAGCTTCCTAATTAAAATACCTAGAGTTGTGTGATCCTAAAACTGCACACACACTGATAATTTCTTCCTTCTGTTTTCTTTCCCTGTCAGGAGCACACACCCATAAAAAGGGTTTTTATTTTGTTTTTAATTTGCTTATTTTTGTGTTGAAACTTTTCAAAAGACACCAAAACCACCTTTATATTTTGCCTTTAAAAAGAGATACTTTACAGAGGGATGCGTTAAATCCTTAGAGTGGTATTATATTACTACTGTAAGTTAAACTTTTGAGACATTGGATAAATTATAAGACTTGTACATTGCTTCAGTGACTCTTGCCATTTGTCTGTTATCATTTAGTGCACATGTCCTTGTTTCCAGAGGTGTGTGAGGTAACTGCTACAATCCACCTGAAATTATCTAGGGTATCTCTCTCAATGGTCTTTGCATTGTTTCTTCCTTGCCCGGAGGCTCTGTGTTCCTTTGTGTTGTGCTTTATCTCCATCAAAAGCCGTTCTTCCCAGCATCTTACCCACATCTGTGCTCCTTAAAATGTTTTTCTCAGTAAAGAAAAATAGAATGTTAACACTGATGACATAAAATAAAAAAAGCCAGAGTGGAATCTATAAACACCCCAGATAACTTGTAGAGTCAATGCTACAGAAAACAGCCAAGTAGAAGTCAGACTCTGAGAAGAAAAAAAAAGAACAAAAATAAATTATTAGAGGGAAATGATAATTAATGACATATACTGTGAGAAAGTCAACTTTCTGAAACATCAATTCCAAAAGATAGAGCAGATAAATCAAGATTATCAGGAAAAGCTCAGACTTACTTTAAAGGAAAGACATGAGTTTAGAATGAGGTGACATTTAACATGCTTTACAAAACATGCCGTTAAAGTCTTAGACTTATAATTCTGAATGTTTCCAATCAATGAACTGTGTTGGGATTTTGGATTTTAATTGGATTTAAGTTCCCTCTATGGGTTAATATAGGAAGAATTAATATAACAGTGTGGTTTTCTTTTCCATAAATGTAGTTTACTTCTCTATTTATTTAGGCCTTTAAAGATATATAAATTTCTACACATATATTTTAGTCTAATTGCTGATATTATTATGTTTTATTTTTGTTTCTATTCTTTGAAATGTATGTAAAATAACAGATGGCCAAGACAAAACACTTCTGAACAAGAATAAGATGGTGAAACTTTATAAGACAGCAAAACATAAAAGTGAGTCCAGAAACTGGTCCCCAGATGGTGACGTCCACAGGAGACGACAAGTGTGAGGTTACAGATGGGGAGTGTTCTCATGTAAAACTGGCATGCTTAGTCAGTCATGCATGTGTTAGGTTACAGATAGGGAGTGTTCTCATGTAAAACTGGCATGCTTAGTCAGTCATGCATGTGTTAGGGTTTTTTGGTTTTGTTTTTGACAGATAACCAAACTGGTTTAAAGAGCAATTGTTTTTGCTCATAGCTGTAGAGGTTTAAGTCCATAGTCCTCTGGTTCCATTTCTTTTTGTCTGAAGGAAGCAGAACACCATAGTAGAAAGGGCATGATAGAACAGAACTCCACTTCATTGTAGCCAGGAAGCAGTGGGGAGTAGCACCATGGGGCAGGGGCTAAGTTAGACCTTCAGAGGCACGCCTCCAGTTACCCACGTCCTCACTAGCCCACACCTGAACAATTGCATTACCTCCCAACAGTCAGTCGGTTGATTGAGTCAGGGCCTTGTAATCTAATCATATCTGAAAGTGCCCTCACAAGCATCCAGAGAGGTGCTCTACTCACTTCCTAGATGTAGTTAATCCTAACCAAGATGACAGTCAAGGTCAGTATCATATTAGATATCCAAATGAGTTAACTGTCATGGCATCTATGTAAAACCAAGCATCTGTTTTTATACCATATACAAATGTCAGGTGAAAACGTGAAGGGATTTTCAGGATGTCTGAGGACCCAGAAGAGATGAGCTATAAAAGGAAAGATTGGTAAAATTTGAGATCATTAAAATCAACTTTTTAAAAATTCCATAATGAAGTTTCAAGGGTAAGCCACAGATGGGAAAGGATGCTCACAACACATGGAACCTATAAAGCTCTAATGTATATAATGAATCAAGTAAACAAAGACAGGCAGCTCAATAGAAAAATGAACAAAACTACACAAACAGCCATTTCATTGAAGAAATATATAATGCTTATAAGTATAATACCTATAAGAAAATGCTCACAGAAATGCAAATTAATTTTATGGGAATGCCAGAAATTAAGAAATTTATAAGTATCATATATTGCTGATGGTATGATACAAAAGTGATTCTTTAACAGGACTGATGGATTATATAAGGGTCCAGCACTTAGGAATACAATTTATATTGTAAATTGAATGTTTTGTGTTTTTCTGATTCAGCATCTGTAATTTCCATAGTACATATATCTCTACCTCTAGACGACAAGAAATGTAGCTTATATATATGGGATTTATTAGAGTGGCTTACAGATTGTGGTTCAAGTATTCAATAATGGTTATTCCCCAGTAGGCCAAGGATCCAGAAGTTGTTAGTCCATGAGACAAGATGTCGCAGCAGTTCCAGTCAGGTGCTAGAGTCCCCAAGGAATCCTAGTGAGCTGCTGTTCTGCATTCTATCTTGGAATTCCAAAGAAATCGGTTCTAATCCTAGTGAAGGAGCCCCACCAGCAGGGCAGATGAACTAGCCAGTGAGAATGAGGACAACCAGGCAAAAAGGAAAGCCGCCTTCTTCCATGTCCTTTCAGATAATCCAATCCAGCAAATCCACAGGTGTGCCCAGCTGCTTGGTTGATACCAGATCAGATGTTCTCAGGTCGACAACCGAGATTAACCACCACACTAAACCTTGTTCCGGGTGCTAGGAATTAAACATTGAACAGTATGGAAAATGTTTCTGTTCTTGTGACATTTTTAGTGTAGAAGGAACTTGTGGATAAGCCAGCAAAATCACATGTAATGTAACCATAAGAGAACAGGAGATGAAGCGAGCTTAAGAGGGTGCTTATGATGTAATGCTGAGGTGTCAGGCATGAGGGGGTGTATGTGTCTGCATGATCGAGGGAAGACCAATCTGAAAATGGCAATGTTTCAGCAGATTTTATTATTCTGTGGGAGAAATCCATACGGCTCCTGAAGGAGAAGCAGCAGAGAGGTTGGAATAGTCACGAGCAAGTAGGTGAATGAAGCTCACGCGACTGCCCTGCAGGTGACGAGTTCTTCCAGGCGGATCTTAGATCTCTAACCTAGTTAGAGTGTTTTCGGGGGTGAAAAGTCATTGGGGATTTTCAAGCAGACAAATGACAGTCTGATTTATCTTCAGGAACTGTAGGATTGAAGCTGGGTGCACAGTTGGGCAGGGTAAAGATTGGGGATGTTGAATGGAAGGATCTTTCTGGAGACTTGTAAAAGTTTGGGACTTAGATGATTAACAAGGACTGGGGAGAACAGTGGACTTGGAAAGAAGTGCCTTGTTTGGTGATGCTTCTTAGCAGTATAATTGGAAGAAGTTAGTGGTCACCAAGGTAAAATGCCTTTGAAGAAAATTAAATCAACAGTGTCTTCCCAGTGTCTGATAGGAAACAGCTGCGTAGATGGTGATGCCGGTTACTTGGGCAGTAATCAGCAGGTTAGGAAATAAGATCAAATTTTTTAGGACAATCTCCGTATGTGATCTTAGGCTCAGAAAGCTCTGACATTTGGGTATTTACAAAATGAGACTCATCAATTTATAGATTATAAGATGAGACTTACAGTTTATAGATGACATTTAAAGTCATGGAGATCACTAATAGAATAAGTGAAAATACAGGCGACTCATGAGAAGAGGTAGATCGTGAGGTAGGGGTGTGGGGGGAGGAGGAGGAGGAGGAGGAGGAGGAAGAAGAAGAGGAGGAGGAGGAGAAAAGAGATTGGTCCTGGAACTCGAAAGAAGTATCTCCAAAGACATAGACTGTATTGGGAGGTCTGTGTGCTATGGAAATAACAAATGTGAGGGTAAAATACAGCAGAAAATATTTTTAAAAAATTCTGTATAGAAATGAAGAAATGATATAGGCAGTTTGATGAAGGGCAAATTATAATGGCCAATACAGCTATGAAAAGATGTTTAACCTAACCCATCAATCAGAAAATGTCAATTTAAAAGAGAAGTGATAGCCAAATGCTATCAAAGATGGGAAAGGAGTTCCTTTTTATACCTTGGTAGAAATAGGAATTGCTGCAACCCTTTTGAAAACAGTCTGCGTGATTATTCAGGTCTGGACGGCCGGGAAACGAACAAGCGGTCTCTGTTTATAAATTGGATCTGTGCCACTTGGTCTATGCCAATTTCAAGAATTTTCATAGTGAAGAGAAAAATAAAATTCCTTCTTTCTCTGTGTGTGAGAAGCATCATAGACACTATCCTTCCCCTCAAAAAACACCCACCACTGCTAAACATATTTACCTGAGAGTGTGCACATCTGGGGGAACATGGAAAAGTAAGCCTGTCTCTAAAAACAAGCTTGTCTCAAAAGTAAGCTTGTCTCCATGATCAAACAGCACCTGTGACATGTCCGTTTGTGTAATACGGATGCACACATGTAGATGATACCAACAGATAGTCATCACAGTAACGCTCTAAAGGGATAATTAATTTTAAAAATAAAGGACTAGTTGGTAAGCCCTCGCTACCTTTTTATTAACCTCCCAGTGTTGGTTCAGGTGGAAAAATCTTTACATTCATTGAGGTTTAAGTCATATTATTTTGCTTGAGAGAAATAAACAGAACTGTTATTATTTTATGCTTTTTACTACTGTTTATTTCCATGTTCATTTTGTTACTCTCACTTTCCAGTTTTAACCATCACCTTTATTTTGGTATAAACTCAATAATATGAGACTAATATTGAACATTGGGACAGTTTAATAGTTAAAGCTACAAACAGCAGTGCTCAACTGAGTGTAAATTGTGAATACAATTATCTGATATCCTCTATTGTTAAACATATTTACTCAGTAGACAGAAGGTTTATATACTGTTCGGTTTTAGAGAAGGTTTAGAGAAGAAATATTTAAATTATTACTGATTTTTAATTTTAAAAGGAAATAGCATAATACCTGTCAGCTTGTTGGGTGTCTGTGTTTTTGCTAACTACTGTTCATAACACGTGATATGTAATCTATTTAGTTTTCTCTTGTCGTTTGTCTTCAAGCATAATTTTGTGTTAAGCCATAATTTAACTGATATGACTTCATTGTTTTCTCATTTTTCTCTGTTGAAACTATGTTTTATCTCTACTTACATGATGTTGGCCTTTCTCCTGCCTCTTTGGGTGAGATCTGCTAATGAAAAATCCTGAAATTAGTTCTAGTTAAACACACACAAATCATTAATAAATATAGTGAATTCTGTGTAATGAATAAAACTTTGTGTTTTACTTTCAGCCAGTTTTTCCTGTCTAAAGTAATTTCTTTAGACCTCCTGAATGCTGGCCTATTACAGTAGGAAAGGTTCAAGTAATATTTCTGACCTTGTCTACCTTTACACCCACTGTCCACCCATTCTTACTAGCCGGGGCTTCAGCCATCAGTCACCTCAGGATGGAAGTGGGGTAGACACAGCATGAAAGTTTTTTGTTTTGTTTGGGTACAGGGTGCTCAAAGTTCTTACTTGTACTTGACTAACAACTGGGGAGCTGGTGTTTCTGTTGCCTGGTCGAGGCAACTGTTAAAAGCCAATTCTTTGCTTGTGGGTTCTTTGCAACTTCTTAATGACCTCCTAATTGTCTTTATGATATTACTTACTGGTCTGTTTTATATGTTACTATTCCAAATTAAATACCTTCATAACAGATTACTGTAAAATTTAGCTTAAAACAGCACACATTATTTCATAGTTTCTGTCTGTGTGGATTCTTTGACTCTGACTCTTCACAAGAGCACAGTTATCTTAAGGCTTGATCTGAAGATAGATCCACTTTCAATACGTATAAGTAGTTGGAAGGAATGGTTTGTTGACCTAAGGAGTTCATTTCTTCACAGCTGTCAGTCAGAGAATGTTCTGTATATCCATACCTTGTGGGCTGGATAGAACAGGTTATAGAGAATGTTCTGTGTATCCCATACCTTGTGGGCTGGATAAAACAGGTTACAGCACAGCAGAAGTCATTGTCCTGATTAACCTAGAAGTGGTATCCAATCACGTTTGTCATGTTCCGTTCATTACTAGTATGTAGCTAGATTTAGCCTGCACTCTAGGAGGGAGATTTCACACACAACAGTGACTCAGGAATGGAGTTCCTAGGAGCCTAGAAGGGAGATTCCACACACAGCAGTGACTCAGAAATGGAGTCACTAGGTACCATTTTAAAAGCAGCCTACAACTCTCAAAGCAGTAGCCTTTCTGGGATGACCTTATCTTCAGCCCCTGAGTAAATGGACAGCCTATCAGTGGTCTTTTTCCTGGTCATCTTTTAGTGTTTTCAGCTTGTTTTTCCCCTGCAGTCACCGCCTTACCTCCAGATGGCCCTCTTGGACAGGATTTAATTAAATCCCAGACAGTCTTGTGGGTGAGCCATGGAGTTTGGCGTTCTTTACAGGAATCCCTGGCAGTCATCCTCAGTTTCATACTGCCATCAGAGTACCTAACCAAATGATTCTGTCTTCAGCCTCTCTCAAGGATTCCATGGATTCGAATCATCTAAAGATTTAGAAGACATACCTTGGGCTCTCAAGTGACCTTATTTTTCTTAGTTGAAGTCCTGGAGAAAAGGGCAAAGGAGAGCCACAGCATACCAGAATCTTCTCCATTTCCTGCCGCCTCCACCTTGTTTGTTATGCAAGAGTAAAATTTATGTGGATTTTGACTATATTCTTCCCAAATGGGAAGTTCGTTCTTGACCTCTTTTTGGAACATACTATCTTTTATTTTGCATCTCCAGCAAAAACTGACACTTGGGTAGCTTTGTGTTCACATCCTGTCTCTTGGTGTTTGGCTTCTTCCTGCTTGTTTACCTGGGACTGTTTACCCTCAACGTAACTACGAGAAAAGCAGTTACTAATTTATTAAACCAAACCCTACAACCTGATGAAGAGAAGGGGGCAGGTTAATACAAACTGGGGTGGGGAGGGCAGGATGAGAAAGCACTAAATATCTCATTTTGAACTATAATAAATATCTTAATTGTATAAACATTATTTTGATCATATTTTTAAAATAACTGCTGATAGAATTTTAAATGAGGTATTTACATTACAGTTTACAGGGAAATGCATATAAAGAAAGAGATTGTGTTTAAAGGTTCGTATTACTAGCATAAATTATTTTTATTTGGACTGACAAAATCCAACAATATAACTTTTATAAGAGACTGACTTCACAAAAGAGAATAGAAAGCAAAAAAAAATGTCCCAAATTGGAGAAGAGATTTAAATGAACAAAAAGATGACAATATTTACATGACATTAAAAGTACACATTGTCACATATCTTGTAACCAGGATTCACAAGTGTCTCAAGTAAAACAATTAACTTCACATGGTCATTTTTATTTAAAATTTTTAGCGAGAGTCATTGACAGATCAGAATAAAGCATTAGGTTCTTTGCCTTATTAAAATATACTCTAGAGAGTCATGCCTATGATTAGGAAAATTTCACTGGAGGAGGACCAGCTAAGAATCCTGCCTGGGGAGCTATTAAAGTTCCTAAAAATAAAGATTCTTTTTTTAAAAAAAAATATAGTAAAATATAATAAAACAAAAGCTAACACATAGGAATTGAACAGAACAAACCAAAAGGAAAACAAAAGGAAACAGCCTGAGAGAAGGCACAAGAAACAGAGACCCACACATTGACACACCCAGGAATCCCATAAAAATACTAAACTGGAAGCCATAATATGTACACAAAGGACCTGATGCAGACCTGTGCAGGCCCTGTGTATGCTTCTCAGTCTCTGTGAGTTCATGTGTACATTGATCATGTTGATTTAGAGGGCCTTGTTCTTCTGGTGTCCTCCATGCCCTCTGGCTCTCTCCCTGAGCCCTGAGAGAGGAATTTGATGGAGATATCCCATTTAGAGCAGTATGTTCCAGGGTCTTACTCTCCACATAATGTCTATTTGTTCCCATCAGCTGCAGAGGAAACTTCTCTGATGATGGCTGAGCACTGATCTGAGTATAGCAGAATGCCACTAGTTGTAATTTTATTGCTACTTAAAAAAAAGAACAGTATTATTTGGTTTTACCTAGGTCCCTGGCTATCTAGTCTCAGGTCCACCCAAGCAGTGAATAGGGGTTCCACCTCATGGAGTGGGCCGTAAGTCAGATATCATTTGCTTGCTCCCACAAACTTTGTGACACCATTGCCTTAGCATATCTTGCAGTCAGGACACCATTGTAGATCAGAGGTTTTGTGGCTGGGTTGGTGTTTATGTTTCTCTTATAGTAGCATGCAGTGTACCTACCTGTACTAAAGAGGCTAGATCTTAGGGGTGATAGCTCTATCTAAGCACCAGTTGGACTTCTCCATGTTCGGTGAGTTGTGTAGGTGTTGTCTTCAACAATGGGGCCTTGTCATTAGTTTATGGAGAGCAGTCTGTTGTCTTGGCAACAGTCTGGGTTCTGTTGGGATTCCAATGTAACCCCTTGGCCAACAACTCAATTAGATGTAATCCCGGTACTGGAAGCTTTATTTAGTAACAAGAGATGGCCAGTTGGGGCTCTGTCTCCCTATTATTTTGTGATTTTATTTAGATCACCTTCATATATGTAAATATTTTAGGAGGCTTCTACTATATTAGGTTTCCACACTACCCCTCAGATGGCCCTTAATTTTAGCTGGCTCTCCCCCTATTCCCTCTCTCATCCTCTTCTCTCTCTCCCCACTTGTTCCTCACTGTTCTAGCCCCCTCCTGTCCATAACTATTCTATTTCCTTTTCCTAATGAGATCTATTTGTCTCCTCACTTCCTTACTTTGTAACTAACCTCTGGTTCTTTGGATTGTAGCTTGGTTATCATTGACTTAACTGATATTCACAAAGAAGTGTATGCATACCATATTTGTCTTTCTGTGTCTGAGATACCTCACTCGGGATTTTTTTTTTTTTGGTTCTATCTGTGTACCTCCAAATTTTATGAATCCACTTTTTAAACAGCTGAGTAATGCTCCAGGATGTAAATGTGCCATATTCTCTTCATCCATTTGTCTGTTGAGGGACATCAAAGTTATTTCTAATTTCTGGCTATTACGAGTAGAGCAGCAGTGAACAAGTTTGAGCAAGTATCTCTGTGATAGAATGAAGTGTCCTTTGGGTATATGCCCAAGAGTGGTATAACTGGATCTTGAGCTAGATTGAGTCCCATTTTCCTGATGAGTTGCCATAATAATTTCCATACTGTCTATCTATACAAGTTTGCATTCCCACCAGCAATGAATGAGTGTTCCCCTTACTCCACATCCTCACCAGCATGTGCTATCACTTGTTTTTATTGTTCTTAGCCTTTCTGAGTGTTTTAAGATGAAATTTCAAAGTACTTTTGATTTGCATTCCCTGATGACTAATGTGCTGGCTAGTTTTATGTGCTGGCTAGTTTTATGTCAGCTTGACACAAGCTAGAAATACCTGAAAGGACGGAACCTCAATTCAGAAAATGCTTCCGAAATAAGATCAGGCTGTAGGTCATTTTCTTATTTAATGATAGATGAGGGAGGGCCCAGCCAATTGTGGGTGGTGTCATCCTGGGCTGGTAGTCTTGGCTTCTATAAGAAAAGCAGGCTGAACACTCCTCCAAGACTTCTGCATCAGCTCCTGCCTGCAGTTTCCTGCTTTTGAGTTCCTGTCCTGATTCCTTTGATGAACAGTGATGTGCAAGTGTCAGCAAAATAAACCCTTTCCTCCCAGTTTGCTCTGGTCATGGTGTTTTCTTTCAATAGTAGCCCTAAGAAAGCTAATGGTGTTTAAGATTTCTTTGTTTTTCAGCCATTTGAATTTCCAGTTTTGAGACTTCTGTTTAAATATGTATACAATTTTTAATTAGGTAATTTGTTTCTTTATACCTAGTTTTTGAGTTCTTTATATACTTTGGATATTAATTTTCTATCAGATGTGAAGTTAGTAAAAAAAAATCGTTTTTCATTCTGTAGGCTGACACTTTGACAAAATTATTTGACACTGACAAATGTTGATGCCCTTTGCCATGTAGAAACTTACTGGTTTATGAGGTCCCATTTATTTATTAATTGTTGATCTTAGTGCCTGTGCTAATAGTGGTCTGCTCAGAAAGTCTTTTCTCTTGCCAACGTTCAAGGCTATTTCCTACTTTATCTTCTGTCAGGTTCAGTGTATCTGATTTTATGTTGAGGTCTTTGATCCATTTGGAGTTGAGTTTTGTGCAGGCCTAGGAGTATAGATCTACTTGGATTCTTCTACATGCAGCTATCTGGTTTGATCAGCACCATTTGTTGAAGACGCTTTCTTTTTTTCAGAGTGTATTTCTGGATGCTTTATCAAAAGTCAGATGTCCATAGGTGTGTAGATTTATGTCCGGCTCATGAATTCAGTTCCATTGATCAGTGTGTCTGTTTTTGTGCCAGCACCATGCTGTTTTTATTACTTTAACTCTGTAACACAACTTGAAATCAGGGATTGTGATAGTTCCAGCATTATTATTCAAGATTGTTTTAGCTATCTTGGGTTTTTTGCGTTTCCATATGAAGGAGAATGTTGTCCGTTCGATCTGTGAAGAATTGTGATGGGGTTTTAATGGGGATTGCATTGAATTTGTAGATTGCTTTCAGTAGGATAGCCATTTTTACTATGTTAATCCTACCAATTCATGAGTATAGAAGATCTTTACATCTTGTGATATCTTCTTCAGTTTCTTTCTTCAATGTCTTAAAGTTTTTATCATACGAATCTTTCACTTGCTTGGTTAGAGTTAACCCAAGATAATTTATATTCTTTGAGGCCACTGTGAAAGGTGTTCTGTCCCTAATTTCTTTCTCAGTCCATTTGTCATTTGGATATAGGGCTACTGATTCTCATGAGTTAATCTTGTATCCAGACACTTTGCTGAAGGTGTTTATCAGCTGTAGAAGTTCCCTGGTAGAATATTTAGGGTCACTTGTGTATACTATCATCTCACCTGCGAATAAGATACTTTGACTTCTTCCCTTCCAGTTTGTATCCCCTTGATCTCCTTCAGGTGTCATATTGCTCTAGCTAAGATTTCAAGTGCTATAGTGAGTAGGTATGAAGAGAGTGGACAGCCTTGTCTTCTTCCTGATTTTACTGGAATTGCTTTGAATCTCATTCCTGGCTCTAGCAGACCTCCTCCTCCTCATGAGGCCTCCTTTTCCTCTTCCCCTCACCCCACACAGATCTTTCCCTCCCAAGCCACCCCCATTGCTTTATCCCAGCCCCCAACTCCAGCAGGAGCCCACAGGCCACTCTGACAAGTAGGCTAACTGCAGATTTCCACCTCTCTCTCAGCTCCTTCAAAACTAATTAATACCCCAGTCTTATCCCCAGCTCTGCCACAAGCCACCTTCTGTGCCCCCGACATACCCCTGTCTACAGTGGAATAAAGATTCTTTAAAATTCCAACCTTGTGTTGAATTGGAGGCTCTAAAAGCAGTCTGTAGTGGGAAAAGGTGTTCTCTCCAGTCAGACGGGTTTCATTGGCTTTGTACTGAGAAAAGTTGGCTATGGAAATAGTCCTTGGCACATGGAGACCAAGAATAGTCCTTGGTACGTGATAGGTCCTCTAGCCATTTTTTTAAATGAGAATTCCATGCCCTGGGCAATTTTTTTTAGATAGGCTTTATAAGAACTGGTGCAAAATATGAAATGCATGACCATTTTATATACTTGTGTTTGTTATTTATTTCTAAAGAAAATGTAAATCTGTAGCACTAATTACTACTACAGAGGTAACTGGTTGTCACAGTTCAGAACATACCCTTTCTGATGTTTTATGTTTAAACGAACACACACGGAGTTTTATGGGATTGTCTTTTTTTTCATTGTGTATCCCCTTGACCTTGATAAATTACTAGCTTTTCAAGTCCGTACATAATAGATCGTGACTGAGGTTTATAGTAGTATATACTACTTAACATTTATTTAACCATTTCTACCTATACTAATGATCTTATGTTTCTTTGGGCTGGAGTGGTCCAGTGAACATTTTGGTTTCTTTATGTTTCCAGGCTCTTCTACACGATAGACTGTTTGCTAGCAGTAGAATTGTTAAACTATGGTGTGATTTTTAAATTTTACAATAAAAGGAATCAATTTCTTAAATATTTGCAGTAGCATTGCTAGTACTTATTTTGTCCATTTCCCTATACCCAGTTTCAGGCACATTTCTAGGTTTAGAAAACAATTCATTAAAACCACAGAAGTAGCCTAGCATTGTAGCTTGTACCTATAATCCAAACACTGGGGATGCTGAGGCAAGAAATGGTTAAACTTAAGAGCAGAGTGAAACCCTATCTCTAAATAAATAAGGAAAGCAATGATAGAGAAAACATAAGAAATGTTCTTCATAATCTTGAACTAGGAAATGTTCTTAAGCAAGATCCAGACTCATAAGCCACAAAGGAAAATGATTAATAGTTTTAATAAACAAATGGTGATGTCTGCTTATGCAGTGACATGTGCAGCCAGTCCTAACTCATCAGGAGGCTGACATAGAAGACTGGGAGCTTGAGGCAACCCTATGAGACACAGGAAGAACCTATATCAAAGAAGGAGTTCTGCATATGTGAGTATGGAGGTGCATTTGCCACAGTTTACATAGATAGAGATCAGAGAAAACTGGAGTCAGTTCCTTCTATCGTGAGTTCCTGGAGAGGAACTCAAATTCACGTAGCCAGGCTTGAGCAGCAGACACTTTCACCCTCTGAGCTATCTCCCAGCCCTCATTCAGCACTTTGTCCCCATCTCTATCTCTACCCCTTTTTCAGACACACAGCACGTAGAGTTAGGATTCAGCTTAAAATGTCTTCCGCTCAAGCTTTGCTGTATCAGCTGAAGTACAGCGTGACTAGAACAAGAGAGATTGTCGCAGTGCCAAGAGACAGATGTGCACAAGCATGCATTCCTGTGTCAGAGAGTGCTAAAATAATAAAGCAGAAGGGAAAAGTGATAGGGAAGGAAGTGGTTTTGAAGTAGGTCGTGAAGCGTCTTTCTGATAGAGTTGAACAGAAATATGAGTGAGGTGAAAGAGCTGAGCGTGCTCCCTTCTAAGAGGAGAGATCTTGCCCAGGAAGGAGCCTTCGTGTCTGTCCCTGGGCCCTGCCCCTTAGGACTTCTGACCCCCTCAACCTCCAGCTAGACTCTCAGGATGAATGGGCACACAAATTACTCACATTTGAGCCACCGTGTGGAATCCAATCCCTTGATCTCCATGTCATGATTACATTACCCTCGTGTTGTTGTATTTTAATCACTAATTCGTCCCCTAGTGAGGGAGAAATTCCTACTGTGTAGCTGTGGGGATGCCCAAATACCCAATACTGGGCAGATGTGACAGGCAGCAGACTATTAATTGCATTACTCAAAGCCTGGAGTGAAAAAAAGACATTATACATTCCACAGGCCCAATGGTAGCTCTACTCAGAAGCAGTGGACAGTGTTAAACAGGGCTGATAGTTTCAGTAGGATCAGGTGCCATGCATTTACCACAGGAGAATATGTTTGGTTATTAGAGTAATTTCAAGGGTTGACAGGGAACTGAATGCTGATCCTCGGGGATAGTAGGAGCTCTGCCCGTTACCTTTGATTGGAAAAGATTCTTTGTTCTTTTTTTTTTTTCAGTTTTTTTTTTCTTTCTCATGGTTTATTTTTTTTTATATTTAAAAATTTCCATCTCCTTCCCTCCTCCTCCCCCTCCCTCCGCTCCTCCTCCCCCTTCCCGCCCCTCCTTCTCCCCCTTCCCTCCCCTTCCCTCCACCCATACCTCCCCTCCCTCCCTCTCATGAGGGCCGTATCCATGGGTACAGGCTGGGAGAGCTGTCAGCTAGTGCAGTAGAGGCTGTCTTAATTATATAGATGTTGTTGAGCTTTCAAATCTCATTTAAGACAGCCTGTGGGTCACAGTTCTCTTTCACAGGGTCACACTTCAGATGCATTTACATTACAACTCATAAAAGTAATAAAGTTGCAGCCGGTGGTGGCACAAGCCTCTAGTCCCAGTACTCAGAAGGCAGAGGCAGGCAGATCTCACAGTTCAAGGCCAGCCTGGTCTAGAGTGAGTTCCAGGACAGCCAAGGCTACTTAGAGACCCTGTCTCCAAAAATAAATAAATAAGTAAGTAAGTAAATAAATAAATAATAAAAACAAATGATAACAAACAAACAAAAATAAAAACAAGCGAGCTCCATGTTCAGTAAAAGACCCTGTCCTGATGGAGTAAAATAGAACAATAGAAGAAGACACCCCATGGCCGCCGTGCCCTCTGCACAGGTGTGCATAGTTACACACAGCCTGTAATCTCCGCACTCAGAGGCTTAGTCAAACGGATATTGAGTTTGAAGTCAGGCGGGTTACCTAGTGAGACCTACAAAGGGAAAAAAAAACACCTCAGAATTATAATTTGCTTACATGTTCATTTATTTTAAACATGCAGAAGTAATACCAGCTTCATAGTAGTGTAAGAAATTTTAAAAGTTCACATGAAAACAAACCCATCTGATTCCTATTTTTAAAATGCTTGCAAGTTTTCAGTTTCTATAAGAATTTTTTTCTAAATGACTACATATTTAACAGGACTTTCTTAAAGAATTAGGAAAATAAGCATGCAGTCTGAATATAAAAAGCCTGATGATTTAGGGGACTTTATGTTAATACAAACACCATGGCTCATCTACAAGAACCACAAGAGACTGATAAGGGTGTGTCAAAATCGCCTAGAGGCTTCTTAAAACACTGATTCCTGGGGACTATAGTCCTGTGCCCTCTGATGTCTAGTATCTAAAAACATAGTTCATGCATGCATTGACTAGCTCTAAGATTGTTTACAGTCAGCAGACTAATTTTGGAACATGTTACAGTTAGAAAATATGTTCATTTTTTTTAATTTCAGAAACAAATGAGGCAAAATTATTCACACTGAAATGACTTGATTTTATCTTTTTGTTTGTTTGTTTTTGCTTTTCAAGATAGGGCTTCTTTGTGTAGCGCTGGACGTCCTGGAACCAGCCTTGTAAACCATGCGAGCTCAAACTCACAGAGATCTGTCTACCTCTGCTTCCTGAGTGCTGTGTTTAGAGGCGTGCGCCACCACCACCTGGCTTCGATCTTTATGGGTTTGATTAAAACAGCAGCAGTAAAGAAATACAAGAAATTTTCTATTTATATAATAGTCATTTTAGTCCTCTGATATAAAGGTTTTCTTTTGTAAATTATGACAACAAAAAGGAAATAGAAAAGGGAGAATTTTTCTCCTTTAATACCACTGACCTACACTTAGATGTTTATATTTTCCTATTCCTTCCTTGTGTCCATCTATAAAAGTGCATACATATAATTATAATCAATGATGAACATAAAGTATTTGCTTTCTTTTTTGCTTAACAAAGTCATGAGATATTTTCCCGTTATGATATGGTAGATTTTTTATCATATGACAACAAAGATTGATAAGCACTATTTGTCGTACCTAGATAAGTGAACAAGTCTGTTTGTGGGTGACACTGAGTCCTCCCAGCATGTCTGCAGTCTGGTGGGGCTGCTTCCCTAGTCACAGTGAATGTAGAGTGTGAAGGAAATCTTCCTAGAAGACAGGAAGTGGCAGAGAACTTAGGGGGTGGGCTCTGGCTTTTATAAAGCTAACTCAGGGATCCTGTGAGAACACCATGATCTCTTTCCCAGGACAGCGTCCAGGAGCTTCTTCTAGTAGAGGTACTACCACCTCTCCACATCCCTACACTGGGAACCCAGCTTCTAACACATGGAGAATTGGGGGATACACTCAGACCGTATTTAAGCAGTAGTATTAGGGAGAACATTTTAAAGATGATATAGCTACTACAGGGGCTAGGGAAATGACTATTTGTGGGGAAACAAGAGACCCTGAGTTCAGATCCTAGTGGAGTAGATCTATGAAGCTCATTGGCTGTCCAGCCTAGTGAATCCACTAGGTGAGCTTCAGGTTCAGGGAGATACCATGTTTCAAAAAATAAAGGTGGAAAGCAATTGATGAAAGGCCCCTGGTGTCCACCTCATGCCTCTGCATGCATGCACATGCCTAGGCTAATGGTATTAATAATTACCTAGCGCCTATTTATTGAGCACCTGGTGCTAGGGGTGCTAAAGTACCTTTCATTGATAGTCACAGTAGTGATATGTGTCATGTGAAGAGATGAAGAAGCTGCAGTTGAGTACTTTGTCCAGGCTCACATAGCCAGTAAGTGACAGTCATGACTTGTACCCATATCTAGCTAGCTTCCAGAGGAAAGCATGGTCAACAGGTAGATTTACAGTGTTAATCCTAAATTTCAGAGCCCCTCATTTGTCAGTGCAGGGTTTGAAATGTTCAAGGTAGAATTAGAAAGCTGTATTGTAACTAGAAACCATTTCTAGATAAGCATTTTGGGAAATTGCTGATGATCTCTTGGAGTTTATTTTGCTAACAAAATATTGTAAACAGATATTCATTTTTGTAATTGAACAATATGTGTCTCTGAAAAATGAGTTCAGAGAAGACAGAAAGAGAATAGCTTGCTGTTGCTTGTCTGTAAGTCCAGCATTCAGGGGGCAGAGGCTGGAGGACAGCCTTGGCTACGTAGTGGGTTCCAGGCCAGCCTGAGTTACAGTATGAGACCCTGTCTCAACACAACAACAAAATTAAAAATAGCATGCTTATAAATAATCGCATCTAGTTTCATGTTGTTGTATCATGATATGAGGAGAAGAATGACCATTTCTTGGAATATTCTAGGGAATTTTGACCTTATTCTATCTGAAGTTTTCAACCTCAGTGGCACTTAGAACTGGTAGATCTTGCCAGGCAGTAGTGGTGCATGTCTTTAATCCCAGCACTTGGGAGGCAGGAGGATCTCACTGAGTTCGAGGTCAGCTTGGTCTACAAAGCGAGTTCCAGGACTGTTATGTAGAGAAACCCTGTCATGAAAAGTTAAATAAATAAACAAACAAATAAATAAAAGAACTGGTAGATCTTGAGAAGTGCTGACTAACCTTTATTTAAAAAAAAAAAAAAAAAAAAAAAAAAAAACCAGAAATGGCTGAGCAGTGGTGGCCTACGCCTTTATCCCGACACTTGGGAGGCAGAAGCAAATTGATCTCTGTGAGTTTGAGGCCAGCCTGATCTACAAGAGCTAGTTCCAGGACGAACTCCAAAGCTATAGAGAAACCCTGTCTACAAAAACAAGAAAAACAGAAATTGCTCAGATACGTAACTAGGAATGATAGATATGCAACAAAAAGCTATAGAGTCTGGAACATGGAAGTGAAATAATAAATGTATATCTTTAAGTCTTATGTGGTTGGAGAGAGAAACTCAGCATGGTCCAGACCAATGGCTGCATAATAGTACATTATTAGTTCTTATACCCCCATGTTAAAATGTATTATAGAGATATGTGTTTGTCATTACTTTTAAAAGTACAGCTTTTGACATCAGACAGTGGTGGCGCACACCTTTAATCCTTGCACTTGGGAAGTAGAGGCAGGCGGATCTCTGTGAGTTCGAGGCCAGCCTAGTCTACAGAGTGAGTTCCAGGACAGGCTCCAGAGCAACACAGACACCTGCCAAAAGTCCAGCTTTTGTTTCATTTCACGAGAACAGATTTCCAGGAGTAGGATTAATTCTGTTGAGTCAAAAGGCGTGAATAGTTCAGCCTCAATAAATTATTGCAATGGATATAACTAATTTACAGTTTTAAATAGAACCAAATAGGATGTTTAGAAGAATTTTGCTAGGTTTGAGAAAAAACTTAGAATTTTTATTACACTAATACTATTTTGAAATTGGCAATAAATTATTAAAACATTGTTTCTATTGTGTTTACAACATTCTTTCATAACTGAATTTATCTTTAATAGATTGATGAACTCCCAGAGGGAGCTGTGAAGCCTCCAGCCAACAAGTATCCCATCTTCTTTTTTGGTACCCATGAAACGTAAGTTAACAAAATAGCCTAAGTTTCAATAGCTCTGATCTGACTCCACTAGATTACATATTAATATGTGATCTTTACTGTTTTGTGTTAGTTATTATGTCCTCTTATAAAATAACAGACTTAGTACATTTTATTACTGTAAGGTGCATAAGTTATTTTTGCATGTTGTAACAAAACACAACAGAAGCAAGTTTGGGAAGAAAATGTTTATTTTGCCTCGTGGCTTGAGGGGATTTCAGTTCCTCACACCAGGGAAGGCATGGTGGAGTCTGTGCAGGGAGAATATGTGGTGATAGGTTTTTACATGTGGACTAGGACTAGGACATGCAGAAAAGGCAAGCCGGGGCAGGCATGGCCATAACTTAAAAGGTACGTTTCTAATAACCTATCATTCATGCCTCACCCCATAAGACTCCATAACAAATTAACATCACTGTCTGCTACTAAATGTGTGAACATAAGAGCAGGGGAGAGGGGGCATTTCAAATTCAAACCATAAAATAAGTTTTTGTTCATAGAAGTCTTGATTACTGAAAGCACATCTTTGCTTTGAATGCCATTTCTGTTTCTATTTTAAGTGTTGGTTATCAACCCAAGTCTCCTTTCAGGACACTTGTGAAGTCCTAGAGCAATTGACTTACTGCTGGGACTCTGTACATGTCCCATTTTGAGAAGCGTCTTCCACTCATTTCTTAGAGGACAGTTATATTCTCTTAGCTCTTTCAGCTTTAGACCTAAAACAAACGTACCGCCTTTTAAAGATTTTCTAATTACATTTGTTAATATATGGATTCTAGTAATATATACGTTTATTTCCTTTTTTCACAGTAATCCAGAAGTGGGCACAGGTGAGGGTGGATAGACAGAGTTGCTCTAAGTGAGTTCTAAGAGTGGACCCTCTCTCAGATCCTACCATTTCTTGGTATTACCCTGTGTGCCTGTTCGTGAGAGCCTCGCTATGTAGACCACATTGGCCTTGAGCTCACTGAGATCCCTCTGCTTCTCCTCCTAAGTGCAGAGGTTAAAGTCATTTGTCTTCACACCTAGCGCATTGACTTTATTTAAATACTAATGTCTCCGTTGTGCATGTGCATCTTCTAGGGAGAGGGAGAGAGAGAAGCGTGAAAAACAAGGATGACTTGTAAGGAAATGGCGAGAAAGGTCCCTGATCACTTCTGCTTGCACTCACTCCAGTGTCAAGAATTTGGTCATGGAAGCGCACACAGCCATAGGGAAGCTGGGAAATGGTTTCCAGTTTAGCAGTTCTAAAATATGGGAGAAGTAATAATCTGTTAATGAAAGACAAAAGAAGAAGAGCATGGTTTGGGGACAATTTGCAGTCCTGCCACACTCTATCATTTACTTTCATTTAAATGTTAGCAGAGTTTGAAATGAATCTTAGCTTGCTATTTCTCCCATTCTAACTTCACCTCATTCCGGTCTTGAAAGCACCAGGGTAAAGTCCCGAAGACAGAAACTTATTTTCTTGTGTGAGAGATAATGTGTATCTTTCAGGAAATAATTTTTAAGGGCTTTTTGGTATTGTTTTGAGTTTAGTTTACTTTGGCTTAATTTTGTTGTTGTTGTTGTTCTGTTTGTGTGTGTGTATGCGTGTGTTACTAGACTAGCTACAAGTCCTCAAGGAGGCAAGAAGCTAAACCCAAGTCTTATTTTCATCTAATAAACACTGCATATACCTTTTCTTAGGTTGCTAGAAAGCTTAGAAGAAAATGTTTTACCTATAAATACAATATGCTTTGTGATACATATTTTATTTACCTCACTCCTGACCTTATTTTATATGCATACCATTGTTCTGAGTTTTCCTTAGAATAACCTGTTTCAAATTATCTGGCTGCATTTTTTGGGACAAGGCAAAAGTTAACTTAAAAAAAAACTCACTTCTACTGTATGCACCATTTACTAAAATTATGTGTTTACTTTTATTCCCTTAGTAAGTATTTGTTTTTTAAGGTATTCTGTATATCAGTGGAAGTGGAAATCTGCCCTTAAAGACCTGCCAACTGGTACACAAACTTTAGGCAGCTTAACCCACAGTTGTTTCCTATGCATAGATCAATGATCACAAAAGTCAAAGGCCAGAGTAATAATTCCTGTTAAGTTTCCTTGAAAGTGAAGTAGCCATATAATGCCCACTTTTTATCATGTTCATGTTGTTCATCAAATAAAACTTTAACCTACCCATCCCTCAAGAGTTTTATTCTTGGTTGTGTATTTGAGCACTCCACTCCCTCCTCCAGCTCTTCCTGGACCCACACTCCTTCCCTGCTCCTTCCCTGCTCCTTCCCTGCTCATTCAGCTTTGTGTGTTTTCTTTGTAACCACCAAGACCAATTTGTGCTGCCCAAATATTCTTGGATGTGTGGTATCTTAGTTTAGGTTCCTATTAATGTGAAGAGACACCATGACCACGGCAACTCTTATAAAGAAGAACATTTAATTGTGGTGGCTTACATTTTCAGAGTTGCCTACGGAAGATTCCCACACAGTCCCGCAGCCATTCAGTCCCAAATAAACACACAGAAGCTTACATTCATTATAAACTGTTTGGCCTATTGCTTAGGCTTATTACTAACTAGCTTTTACAACTTAAATTCACCCATAATTCTTGTCTATGTTTAGCCATGTGGGTTGGTACCTTTTCTTAGTAAGGCATTTTCATCTTGCTTCCTCTGTTTCTGGATTATGACTGCATCTCTTTCCAGAATTCTCCTCATCTGGTTGCCCTGCCTATGCTTCCTGCCTGTCTACTGGCCAGTTAGTGTTTTATTAAGCCAATATGAGTGACAAATCTTTACAGTGTACAAGAGCATTATCCCACAGCACAGATGTTTAGTCCATTATCATTATGGTGTGACATGGTGGCATGCAGGCAGACATAGTGCTGGAGAAGTAGCCAGGTGTCCTGCATTTTGCCTTCAAGGCAATAGGAAGTAGTTGAAACATTGGGTGTGGCTTGAACATATATGAGACCTCAAAGCCCGCCTCTATAGTGACACACTTCCTCCAACAAAGCCACATATCCGAATAGAGCCATTTCCTTTGGGGGGCATTACCTTTAAAACCACCACATGTGGCCTTCCTGGAGTATGGCTAACTACCAGGTCTACACTCTTCTCCCTGATAGACAGGGTCTCACAGAGCCCAGAATGGGCTCAGACTCCTGCCTCCACCTCCCATGTGCATTGTTGAATGTGCCAACACACTTAGTATACATAGATTTGTTAGTTCATTTTTTAACCATCTGGAGAGATCATTGCTATACCCAGTCAGAAAATGGAATTTATGAATTACTGCTAGCATGTTGACTGAAAGGTTTCAGTATCATCTTTTTCTGATTTCTAAATTCCTATCTCTAGCTCATAGTTTTCTTTAATCCCCAGAAAATATTTTCTAGCTCCCTATTTGATATCTTCTTTTGAATGTTTTAACTGGGACTTCAGGTTTTACAACTAACAATATGCTTCATCCCAATTTTTTTTCTGCAAGAGAAAAATCGTAACGTTTCAGAAACTAACAACTCTAGCTTTCTTATTTATCATCCTGAGCCCTTAAAGATAACCTCAAATCCAGTTTCTCCACCAAGGTTTCCTCCTGAGAATGAGATCTGAGTTTGATCATTTCTTCACCAACTACCCCCGGCCCTAGTCGCTGTCATTTTTATTTCAGGGCTTCTGATAGTTCTTGCTTACACCCTAGTACCTGACCTTCACTTGCTTCCAACATGACAGCCAAGTGATGCTACTCACCTCAGAACCTTGCATGGCTTCCCATATTACTTAATGCCTTTGCAAAGAGCTCCAAGGCCCCAAACAGGTCTCTAGCCTGTCACCGCTCTAACCATGTCCCTACTGGTTACTGTTACTCATTTCGCTCTAGCTGCCCTGGCCTCTTCTGTGTTTCTCAGACACATAATTTATTCCCAGGTAACAGCACAGAGGGTGTCTTCACCTCCTTTACTTAGAAGTTCCCTTTCTGGTCATGCCTTCTCCAATCTTTATAGCTGAAATTGTAGAAGTCATCCCTAATGTATCCATCTGGGATGGGCTAGTTTTAATGGTCAACGACCCAACCTAGACTCACCAGGGAGTTTTAGTGAGAAATTAGCTAGACGAATAATTTGTCTGTGGGGGGGTTTTCTTAATTGGTTATTTGAACTAGAAAGACCCACCCACTGTGAGAGCGCTATTCCCTAGGATGGGTTCTAACTGTATGAGTGGAATGAGTTGAGCTTCAGCGTGCATGCGTTAACTCATTGCTCTCTGCTCTTGACTGTGGATGTGATATGTCTAGCTGCATCAGAACCCTTGACTTCCTGACAGTGGTGGATGTTAACCTCAACTATATGCCAGATCAACCCTTCCTTCCTTAAGTTGCTCTGTCAGGGTGTTTTATCACAGCAACAGGAAAATAAACTAAGACACTATCCTTCTTTGTATACAAGAAATAATGTGTTTAGTTTGCCATTTTAATTGGTCTACTATCAGCACCTGTGCTTCCCGAAGGCAGCAATTGCTGTGCCTTATTCCCATACCATTGCAACAATGCCTGACACTTACAGGAGTTTAACTGGTATTTGTCATATTAATAGCTACGCAAACTTTAATTTGAAGTGTCTCAGGGATGTCGTCCAGTGTGAGCCTTAGTAGTTTCGCTCACTAGGTAAAGATCACAAGTCACGGTGTGAAAGGTTCTCTTCAGTGTGCCCTCGTCTGTTAGCTACAGAATTTAACTATTTTTTCTTGATTATAATTAATTTAGTTAGGAAAGCTTTAAATTAGATATAATTTTGTTTACTTTGCTACTTCTGGGTGTTCTCCCCCAACCAATTTACAGAAATAATATTGGCTAACTATTCTAAAGTAGTATACAGAATTAAATAATTTTTATTCCAGTATTTAAATTCCTAATATAAATCTCACAAACCCTTACCTACAGGAAGATTAACATAAATACCAGTTTAAAATGATGATTGACACGATCAGAGTAAACAGCTCTAATTCTGTCTGTGTAACTAGAAATCAATGTTAAACAAAGTATATTGGTAATATTAATATAAAGTCAAAATTGGACAGTCCACAGTTGCTGACTTTACATACTCAGATATCCATTTTATTGCCTTGAAATATGTTTCTAAAGCATCTTGTGATATGTGTTTAACCCAGAGGGTTTATATATACTTTAAATAACTTTATTGTAATGTGCTCTGACATCATATTTGATCTTGATATTTACAGTACCTTGTATTTGAAGGTCAGCGTGTCAGTTCTATTTCTGATCTATCTCTGCAGTGCATTTCTAGGTCCTAAAGACCTTTTCCCATATAAGGAATACAAAGACAAGTTTGGAAAGTCAAACAAACGGAAAGGATTTAATGAAGGATTATGGGAAATTGAAAATAACCCAGGAGTGAAATTTACTGGGTACCAGGTAATAGTTTGCATCACAGTCTCTTGTACTTTTATTCCTTGCTTTTAACTCTTATGCATCTTTGTAAAATGTCCTTCTTGTTAGTACTTACCTTCCATTCGTTTGAAGTCAGAGTTCTTCTTTGGCTATAGCAGCATTTTTTGATTAAGTACCAACTCTTGCCCAGAAGAGTCTGAGTTAAGTGGCCATTGAAAAATTGATTCTGACAGTCATTTGGGTCATTAATTGAATTAGGATTACCCATGCTACTGAGATTAGCTTCCAATTCTTGACTACAAGCAACCCTCCTACCTCAGCCTCAGCTGGAATTAGAGATGTGTGCCGCTATGCCTGGCTGTCATAGTTCTTTATTTTAAAATGTTAGAAGTAGGCCAAAGTCTTTGAAATTTAAGCAGAGTGATTGTTTTCACAGTTTGTGTGCTTTTTTTTTCCAAAATGTAATTGGCTGATCTTTTTTTTCCTTAGACAATTCAGCAGCAGAGCTCTTCAGAAACTGAGGGAGAAGGTGGAAATACCGCAGATGCAAGCAGCGAGGAGGAAGGCGATAGAGTGGAAGATGGAAAAGGCAAAAGGAAGAATGAGAAAGGAGGCTCAAAACGGAAAAAGTCCTACACTTCAAAGGTCACTGACAACCTCCCTCCCACTGTTCATTTCTCATGCATGTTCACTAAAGGTTTTCATCTGGGTAGGAGGTATAGTTCCTTGGCAAAGTGCTAACCTAGAACATGTGACTCAGCCACATCCCCTCCCCACCCCCACATATACACTACAAACTCTAGAGGCAGAAAGGCAGAAGCCCTGAGGTATTCAGGGAGTCACAGCTGACTCTTCGAGGCTGATTGCCCTGAATGTACTGTGTGCTTAGTTGAAGGAGAAAGGTTAAACATAGAATACTGTAGGGTGCATCCGTACCAGACATTGAGTTAAACTGGGTATGCAGGACTGAGGATTCCGACTCCGTTGAAAGGGAGACGGGGAGCAATGAGCAAGTAAATAACAAATGTAAATTATGAAAAGAGGAAGAAAGTGAATGTGATGAAGAAAACAGAAAGCACAGGTGCCCTTAGATCTTGAGCACAGAGACACAGGTGAATGCTGAACACTGCAAATTTGCAAGCTGTGTCGGTGAATGGGTCCGGATTCTGTTGTAAATGCAGCAGCAGTGGCGTGATGGCGGATTTACAAAGGGAAAGAGTAGGTTTGCTATACGATACTGTAGATATGAAGTCAAAAATACCCTGAGAATTGTGAAAACTTTTGAAAGTAAGCTGAAAGTAAGAGAAATGGATCCTTGAAGAGCTAATAAGATTGGTTCAAGGTTCAGTAGAGTCTGTCACATGATTGAACTCTTGAAATTATTTCTATTTCGATTCTTGTATTTATTGGCTCTATATAATTAGGAACCCCTGAGAAAACAAGTACCAAGAACTTCTCATACAATTAGGATTTGACTTTGGCAGTTGTTAAAATCTACCTACTAACATATAGCTAAAATTTATATCCATTCATTATTTCCCATGTGTCTAGTTGTGTGATTCACTATGTATCTTAGTGATTACTACTAGGGCTGGAGAGATGATTCAGTAGGTAAAGTGCTTACTGCACAAGCATGAGGACCAAGTCTAGATAACCTAGCACCCATCTGAAATTGGGGCCCGTGTGGCTGTAACCCCTGAGATGGCAGGGTAGGTGAGACAGGATGATCCCTGGAAGGGGCTTGCTGGTCACCCAGTCTAGCCCAATGAGGGAGCCCCAGTAAGAGACCCTACCTAAAAATATAAGGTAGATTCAGGCCCTTTGAAACCGTCGTGTTCCAAATACATATAGGCAGCACTAAATGTATGCAGTGGGTATTAAATTTAAAAAAAAAAAGCACAAGCACATGTAGTTAGGAGGGGAAAATAGTGGGGAGGGGGTAGGAGGAGTTGGACACGTGTACGCACACACACACATATAAGCAAACAAATGATTGCTTTTGATGAGGATAAAGTTGGTTAATTTTAAGTTGAATTTCTTTTAGCATTTGTGTTTTCCTTAAATATCCATTTGAATTTCTACTTAATTGATTACCTGCTGAGCTTTGTATGGAATGTGTTTGCAACCCTAAATTATGTAAAAGCTACATAAGGCTTCAAAGACTTAACAATGGACATGTTGCCTTTAAATGTCAATAAATCATTGCATGTTTCCATGATCAACAGTACCAAGACTCACAGGGTAGAGTTAGCACTTTACAGCAGTAAAGGTGAAGCCTAAAATTTATCATTTAAAGGATTATTTAATTTTAATTAACTAGAATTAACTAATTTTATTTAATTGAAATTTTCATGATCACTTAAGAACTATGTTTAATTTTTCACTGATTCCCAGTGTTTTCTTTTTGTTGAATACATGGTTTCTCTTAAAATTGAATAGTCTACTTTTGTTCTTGAAAACTAGTAGTCTATAAACCTTCTGTAACATCCAGTTAGATAAAAGGATTGTCTCATATCTCCTTTATCTACAGAATTGCATTTACCTGTGAGGGGGGAAAAAGCTCAGTAATCAAAATAAAAAACCAAAGTACAGCAGGTCTGAGGAAAATTATCTTTTAACAAGTTTATAGCTGGTTCATGTTAAAGAAGCACTAGCAGATACTAGAAAATTGTAAATTAAAAGTATTTTTATGCAAATGATTTATGGTTAAGGCTTATCAGATCCTTATAAAAAATTAGTTAGCAGAACAACAGTTAAACATAAAACCAATTCAAGTCCACACTGATAAAACAGATGATAAACACCAATTTAAAAGAAACTTACAGGACTTAGGATCTGAAGAGCTTTACAGAGTTAGTTTTGCAGCCAGATTTCCTGCCAAGATACTATTGTCACTCATTAGGAGATGTCTAAAAACGCCCTAGTTCTCATCGGCGTGAGACTCGGTGTTTGTATCATGCCAAGTGCTGAGAAGCATAAACTCAGGGTTACTTACAAACAACCTGCACAGGCGTTTATGTATATTATGATGTTCTTTGTTAGGCTAAGAGTGGGAGGTCAGCACAGTTACTTGAGGATACCTGTTTTTAATCTAAAAAGGTAAAAACGATAGCATTTTAAACTAACAGTTTGGCTGTGGTTGGTAGTTTTAATCAAGTAAAATAGTAGCAATCTATTTATGTGTTCTGTAACTAGATGATCTTTCTCTTTGTATATTAGGTTTATTTCATGTGTGTGTTGCCTGCATGTTTGCATGTACAACACGTGTGTGTATTGCATACAGACCAGAATGTGAAATTGGATCCCCTGAAACTGGAATTATGAGTGGTTGTTAGCCCCTATATCAGTGCTGGGAACTGAACCCAGGTCCTCTGCAAGTAAGCTCTTTTAACCACTGAGCCATCTCTCCAGCTAATCTTTGCATTAAAAAAAAAAAAAAAAAAACATTATATATGTAAGGGACTGGAGAGATGGCTCAGAAGTTGAAAGCGCTTGTTCTTGTAGAGGACCAGAGTTCAATTCTCATCGCTCACATCAGGTTGCTCACAAGTGCTTACAACTGCCCCTGCACCACACACACACACACACACACACACACACACACACACGTACAAAATAATTTTAAAAAACTGATTGTATGAGAAGGTTCCAATTTGCTAATTCATTTCTGGAAAGCCAAAATATGATTGGGTTAGTCAATTTACCTTAGTATTTGTTTTTAAAGTATTTGAAGATTGATCTAAAAATATTTCTCCTCACCTTCCTTTTTTCCTCTAGAGAAATGGCCTCATGTAGCCCAGGTTGGTGTCAAACTCATATGTAACCCAATCATGTTGTTGAACTTTTGAGCCTCCTTCCTCTATCTTCTGAGGGCTGGGATGGCAGATATCCATCCTCATGCCCAGTATATATAGTGCTGGGGATCAAACCCAGGGTTTCCTGCATCTAGTCAAGCACTACTAACTGAGCTACAAGCCCAGCCATTAAAACTTCTTAAGAGAAATACAGATTTAATAGATAAAAGGGCAAGCTGGTCAAGTTCAAAACATGTTAAAGGGACTGCATTTGGACAGACAGCTTATCTTTTGTGTTTTCTACCTAGTAGTCATTCACACGAGCCCATTAGTCATTGTTTATTGTTTATATGCTTGTAATTAAACTTGCTTTTTACTTTAAAAAAAATCTTAAGAGGAGTCATCATGGTGACTCAGTTGGTAAGGGCAGTGGCCACCAAGCCTGATGGCCAGCTCAGGAACCACACGACGGAAGGGGAGGACTAGTTCCCCAGGATGTTCTCTGACTTCCACACATGCCGTGGCAGGTGCATACACCCAAACAAATGCATACTCATACACAATAAATACATACAATTCTAAAAATTAAAAAAGTCTTTTAAAGGGAAATGTTAAAAATGTTACATCTTACCACCATAAATAAGACATACAATTGAAGCCATGTTTTTCTAACTTTAGTACTGTTCTGCCAGGCGACTTCTGCTGCAAACTATAATTTGATTTCAAATGGAAGATGACAAAGAAAACACACTGGCTGGCCAATGTACCCTTGGTTCTTAAGTAATTATCCGCAGTTTAAAGATTAGATTGCAGTGCCGTGCTGTGGTGGGAAGTCTTTGTCAGAGTCTAAGTCTGCCCCTAGTCAAACAGCACTTGAATGCCATGTGCTGTCTCGGGAAGTTCACCCCGACTCTCGGGACCTTGGTTTCTGTTACTATAAGGTGACTTCCAGTTCTGATGTCTACTAAGGTGTTAGTTCCTTACCCAGTTGTGTTTAGTCATGCTGTGGGTGTCTGTAGAGTCCAGTTTTTAACATCACATTTCTTGCAATACTTAGGTGGTTGTCTAGCCCGTATCTGCTTCCTTTCCAGCTAGTTACTCTAGTTACTATAGTCCCAGAGAAGTAAAATGACTTGTCCAGCAGCACCTAGTCCAGCTTGGCATGCTGAATGTGTTCTGTATGTGCTCCATCGAGTCAGACTGTGTGCAGACCAGCTCCTGATGCACCTCTTTCCTTAGGTTTGTGCATTTGGAGCTCTGCTTTTGACTCTAATTTTTAACTTTTAATCTTTAGAAGTCTTCTAAACAGTCCCGGAAATCTCCAGGAGATGAAGATGATAAAGACTGCAAAGAAGAGGAAAACAAAAGCAGCTCTGAGGGCGGAGATGCCGGCAATGACACAAGAAACACGACTTCAGACTTGCAGAAAGCCGGTGAAGGGGTGAGGATGTGCTGATGATTTCCTTCTCTCCTGCTAACCTAGAAGACATTTCCCTGTGGAGTCAGTGTCCATGGTTTAGCCTTAGTAGACATGCGGTTTGTTGTATCCATTCACAAACCTGAATGAGCGGTCAGATGTTTAGAGTCTGAGGACAAAAGAGAGCCACGTGGAAACTGTACCTTCCTGGAAAATTGGAGCTCTGAATATTTATTATTTTTCAAACTACTTTAGCAATTTATAAGTATTTTAAAGTAGTTTGCAAGTTACTGAAATTGAGATTTAACAGTTCTGTTTCTTTAATCACAAAGCCAGTAGCATATCCAAAATAGAATCTAAGTATTCGAGCTGGATTTGAGTACTGATATTTGAAAGACCTACAGGACTTACTTTGACTCTAGTTAACTTCCGTTGACTTTGGCATTGCAGGCAGGTCCACATTTGTGAAAGTGGTAGCAAGGGAATTTGTGCACCGGGCCTTTCCCATAGCATTTTTCTCTGTAGACCAGTTATCTTCACAGAATAACTGGGGAAGCCTGAGCACTTGAGTGCACAGCCCTGGCCCAACAAGTCTGACTCCCAGCAACTGCCCTTGATGAAATCGTGGGTGAGCGGTGGCGCCTGGGAAGTGCACTGCTCCTCTGTTCAACTGGTTCTCTATCCGTCTCACCTGTCCACACCGGTCCCGCTTGGCAGTCAGCTTTCCCTCGTCATCCCACTCACCTGCCGTTACTCTCCAAGTACACTTGGTGGTTCTCTTTACTCACGCCACTCAGGTTAGGTTTCTGCAACCTCCACCTCTTTTCCCTCCTCTCAGCTTTTGAAACAGGGTCTTGCTGTATGCCCTGTCTGGCCTAGTGTTCACTGTGCAGCTCAAGCTGGCCTCAAATTCATGGTACTCATGCTTGAACCTCGTGAGTGCTGGGTCCACAGGGTGTGTCACCAAGCTTGGCCTTCTTCAAGTCCCCTTCTCGCAGCATTTAGTACCATGCAGCTCTTCTCTCCTCCCAACTCTCACCAGTCACTGTTCTCTTCTGCTCCCCTCCCTCTCCTAGAGCTCTCCTTCTGCAGTCTGCCATGGTATGCTTCCTTAAAAGTTCACACATTCACGGGGGCGGGGGCATGCCTCTAATTCCAGCGCTTGGGGGCCAGAGGCAGGTGGATTTCCCAGTTCAAGGACAGCCAGGGCTACACAGAGAAACCCTGTCTCGAAAAACAAGCAAAGTTCCTATATCAATTTTTATTAACATTGTTCCGTGTGGCTTGTTTATAAGCATTTAATAGTGGCATTTACTCACTGCTGTGCTTTTAAGTTCATTTATTTGGTTACATGTAGCAGCAAGTTTGATTTTTTTCAATTAAAGTTATTACTCATGGGGGTGCTGTTACAGCTTGCCATACATAGTTCATGTATGGAGGTCCCAGGACAGCTTTCAAGGATCCGTATTCTCACATGAATCCTGGGATCAAGCTCAGATCTTGGGCTTAACAAAAGTACCTTTACTCACCAAGCCATCTTGCCAGCCCTTATTCATTTTTCAGTGCTGTGTAATGTTCAGTTTATATAACATATATGACGCTGGGAATATACCAAATTTATATATTCAGTCTACTGTTAATGGGTATTTGTGCTATTTCCAGCTTTTGGCAGTTCAAAACTATATATATATATATATATATATATATATATATATATATATATATATATGAGCATTCTGTCTCCTAGCGCACGTGCTCCTATTCTCCTAGTTTGCACTAGGGCTGGAGGTGCTGAAGTACAGGTTTATGGCTTTCAGCTTCACCAAGTCCCTTTCTGGAGGATTGGCCAGTTTATGCTCAGACCAACAGTGCCAACATTATATTATTTTGGTGTCATCAGATTTTGGTTTTTGACAATATATTGGTGTAAAATAGTCATTACAGTATGAACGTGTAATGCAGTGTGATTGATCGGTGATAGGTCTTTTTATGCTTACCAGCTGGCCATGTTTCTGCTCCATGACACACATTTCCAGGGTTCTGCCTGTTTTCCCATTAGACTTTTTTTTTACTTTTTTATAGGGCTTTGCTTATGCTGTACAATACTGTTTAATATTTGTGTCTTATCTATTAACTTTCTTTTGATTTAAAAAAATTACTTTCTTAGTTTTAATCAGCTTCTCACTTTTCTTCATGTGGTTAGAATTGTCTGTCTTTAAGAATAACCATCGTAACCATCTACTGAAATTATCTGCCACCTAGCGTAAGGTTCTGACTAGGTTCTCTTATGTTCCTTTGGTCAGTTACCCACTCTACGCTATAGCAGCTTTCTAACGAGTCATGGTATTTCATAAAGCTGATAGCTAATGTTAAGCTTACTTTTAAATATGGAATAGCCATGAGCTGGTATAGAATGTCAAATGACCTTGATGCTCAGATTGTTGAGAATGATTCAGTAGATGGATTATCAAAGGAACAGTTGCTGGAGCAGTGTCCTTCACGAGGGACTTCATATCTGTGTTTGCACTGAGACTGCAGTGGGTGTGGCTCTGTAGTATAGTTTGAGATCGTGGGTTTGTACCTTCAGCGTTACTTTTCCTGTTTAAGATCACTAAGGCTAGTTGGGGTCTTTACGTTTCCATATGTATTTTAGGATTGTCTTTTCTAATTCGCTGAACAATGTCTTAGAGTTTTGATGGGAATTGTAATTAGATATGTGTATCACTTTCAGTAATGTAACCATTTTCACAGTACAGTTCTGCCCGTTCATGAGCTTAGATTCCCTGCCATCTCCTGGTTTGCAGTTCTTTGTTCAGTGTCGTGAAGTTTCCTTGTGAAGGACTCCCACCTCCTTGGTTAGATTTATTGCTGGACTTTTTACTTTTCTTGGAGCTCTTACAGATGGTAGATGGTGTTCTCTGATTTTCAGCAAACTCATGGCAGTATGTGGCAAGTTTTCTGATTTCTCTATGTTGTTTTTGCATCCCACTACTTAATGCTTATCTGGTCTAAGAATTTTCTGGTGAATTCTTGGAGATTTTTAAGTATAGGATGGTCAGCTGTATATAGGGATAATTTCTTCTTCCCTGTTTCTAGCCCTTTTATTTCCTTTCTTATGAATAGTAGTGTCCTAAAAGGTGCTCACATTAGGAATCGGTCTAGTTTCCTTCTGTTGCTGATATAGAACACTGACCAAAAGCAACTTGAAGAGGAAAGGATTTGTTCCGCTTACATTTCAGGCCATAATCCATCATTGAGAGAGGTCAGGGCAGGAACTCAGGCAAGGCAGGAGCTTGAAGCAGGAACCGTGAAGGAATGTTGTTTGTTGTCCTGTGCACTGGCCTTCTCGCTGGTGTGTGCTCAGCTAGCTTCCTTTCACAGCCCAGGTCCACCTGCCTGGGGACGGCTTTGGCCACAGTGGGCAGGGCCCTGCCACACCAATCATCAGTCAAGACAGACAGTCTGGTCCAGGTAGTCTCTCTCAGTCACGTTTTTGTTTAGCACAACCCCTCAGACCATTTGGGTCTCACACAACTTTTACTTGTTTGGAAATCCTGGCTACCACTTCCTCACATGCTGACCTTTGTGGTATGTTTCAATTATTCTCCAAATACTGACTTTTAGAAGTCTTTAAACGTCAAGAAACTATCAATGGAGGACTAAAAATTAACTTTTCACTTAAATAATCAATTTTTATGACTGGCAACAAATATTATTTTTCTTATGAATTAGAGTCACTATATTTTTCACAACGTGGTCAATACTAAAGCTTTTTATTAGTGTATAATAACCACACAGATTCATTAGGAAGTTTTTATCCATATACACTATTAGTATGTTTATCCAGGCCTGGTCCCCTGCCACCTCCACTTTCTCCCTTTCCTGTTTTAAGTCTAGAATCTGCATGTGATTTTTTTTAAAGCCCTATTTGTCTAAGTGTTATTTATTTCGTTTTGTTCTAGTCATTTTCCTTCAGACAGCATAGTTTCATTTTTTTGACTGACTAAAACTTGTATGCGTGTCTGTGTGTGTCAGGTTTTCTTTATCCTTTCATAGACCCTAGCATGGTTCCATGACTGGGCTATTGTGAGTAAGTTCCACAGCAAACATGCGTACAGTTCCTCTACTGTATGCTTTGAGTCTTTGTGTGTGAATTCAGAAGTGGTATATTTGATCAGCAGTAATTCTGTCTTGTTGTTGCTGTTGTTTAATTTGTATGCATGCCTGCGCATGTGTACACCAGAGGGTAGCATTGAAATTCTCCATCACTCTCAACCTTTTAAAAGAAAAAAAAAAAGACAATTTCTCACTGAGCCTTAAGCTCACGGACTTTGCTAGGCTGGCTGGCTAGTGCCCCCACCACGAGCACTGGCATTGCCACCGTACACTGCTGTCCCCAGCTGACTCAGTGCTGGGGATCCGCTCAGTCCTCACGCTTGAGCAGCAGGCACTTCCCTCGCGGACCCACCTCCCCAGCCCTTGTCTCCTGAAAACCCTCATACAGACTCCATGGCAGCTCTGCAGTCTGTCTCCCCGGCATTGTGTCCTCACAGCATTTCTTGTTTACTTTCTTGGTGATAAATGGCCATCCCTCCTACGGTGAGTTGGAAGCTCACTGGCATTTTGACTTGCATCTTACTGCTCAGTTTGCCAAATATCCAAATCTTAACATCAATTTTTTTTACATAAAAATTGTACTCCATGAGAAAATCTTTTTGGCTTCTGCCTGCCATATTTTGGGTATCCATTAGCTTTGCTGCTCTGTAAAGCCTTTGAGTGCGCCTCCCATTAAAGTACCTCAAGGGGGAATCTGATTGGATCCTCTAGATGTCAGTCAACATAGCCATGAAAGGCACTGAAGGGGATCACAAAGCATGAGCACCACATTGACTCTGGGTAGAGGAAGTGTCAGGCCTGGCAGATAGCCAGAGTGCTGTGTCCAGTATGGACTCCGTGCTGAGTTGGGGAGCCTAGAAGAGGACGGTAGCTGTCGTGGTGTTTAAAGCTGTAGCCTCCGCAGCTGCTCCACAAGCCCCGTTGGACAGTGCCTTATCTAAACAGAGGTGTGCTCCCGAGTGCACGGACACTGCCGCGTCTGCTTCACAGTAGTCTCTAACGTGAACTGCCTGCTAGACGAACTTCCTGCCGCATAAGCATAGAATTACTGCCTTTCACATTATATTAATAAAATATACTGTTAAAGGTTTCTTTGGTTGGATAATAATTTTTTATTATTTGGGTATCTTCCTCCGAAAGAAGAGAGAGTCCTCCAAAGTATATGTGAGTATAATCATATGTCTAATATTTTTATTTATTAATAAATCAATTACCAGGCATTGTATTTTTCAGACTCACAGGTTGTAAATATGATTTAAAAAATAAAGATCCACTAGCTTCCTTGTTTGGGGCAGGGACAGAGAAAGTTAAGAAGTCTCTCTCTGCCCTCTGCGGATGACCTTCTCTCCTTGTGAAGGTCCTGTACTGACTTGATTGGCTTTGGGTAAGCGGGAACATCCCA
This sequence comes from Arvicola amphibius, assembly GCF_903992535.2. Lineage (NCBI taxonomy): Eukaryota > Metazoa > Chordata > Mammalia > Rodentia > Cricetidae > Arvicola > Arvicola amphibius. Next base: position 153,003,315 of record NC_052058.2, on the reverse strand, counting down.
CATGCACGTGTGTTGCTTGAGTTATCTATGAAGTAACTCAAGCTGTTTTAGGGGGAAATATGTGGGGTCTGATTTCCCTTTTTTATCCATCCCATGAGAACTAAAAGTTAATATTTTTAGGTTAATAGGATGGAAAACAAAAATAGCATCTCGTTTGGGGAAATATAACCTGACACAATTTAAAGTAGAATCTCAGTTTAAATGCAATTCTTGGGTCTAAAAGACGACTTAGTGGATAAAGTTACTTGCCACCAGGTCTGAAGACCTGAGTTTTGAACCCAGATCCACAGGACAGGAGAGAACCTACTCCTGTCAGTTGTCATCTGACCTTCATGTGTGCACTGTAGTGTGCACACACACACAGAGAGAGTGAGAGAGAAAGAGAGAGAGAGAGAGAGCGAGACAGAGAGAGAGAGAGAGAGAGAGATACAAAACTAAATTAAAAATTAATTTTTTATGAAACAGGAATATTTTATTTTTGCCACATTTATGCCATACAATGTTAAAAGAAATCTAGACTTCGTTTCATCTTTTAATCTTTTCTTCAAAAGCACAAAGTCAGAGACTAGACGCACTGATGCTGTTAGCTTTTGTAACTTATTATGCCATGTGTACCCCAGTAAAGTATTTTAGGTGACCTGTGTGCACCCGTGTGGACCAGCAGTAGACATGTCCTTGAGGGGCACAACATGGACACTACTACAGAGAGGAGACAGATTACTTTGGTTTGGTTTGGTTTCGCTTTTGTTTTTGAGACAGGGTTGTTTCTCTGTGTAGCCCTGGCTGTCCTGGAACTCAGTTTGTAGACCAGGCTGTCCTGAAACACAGAGATCCACCTACCTGTCTCTGCTCCTGAGTGCCGGGATCAAAGGCAACGCCACCACGCCCCACTGACAAAGTTTACTCTTCAGGGTTTCTGTTTGTTACAACAGAATGCCAAAACAATTGCCTTTAACTCTTTGCTAGATAAAAAGCAAAGCCTCTGAAGCTGTGTTGCTAAGTATTGCTGCTACCATAATGCTGATGCTGATTCAAACCTCAGAAATAACACTGTGCCCCAGAGGTGTGGATAGCTCCCCCCATTAGTATCCTAGCTCATCTAAGGCTTGTCTTATTTGCTTTTTTACAGACCTAACTACCGTAATGAATGCTGCATATTGAGAGAAACCACAAGAAGGTTAAATGTTTGATTGTCTAATTCTTGGATTTGCTATGAACCAACACATAGTCTTTGTTGTCACTGACAGAACCCACCCAGTGTGTGTGCATAGTCACATTCCTCTCTGGTCTGAAGGAAAAAAAAAGACACTTTGACCTTTTTTAAGGTTATTGACTTAATTTTATGTTATTCGGTTGCATGAAGTTTCCCTTAACCACTAAGAATTATCAAGATTTTTGCACAGACTTTTCCATGTCTAAGCTCCTTTTCCAAGGCAGTTTTGGTCATCAGCTTCCTGCCTCTACCCCACCATCATCAAATACTCAGTTAAATAGTAATTCATATTTTTAGATGACTACTCAACATAATACTTAAGGATGGGATTTTCTTTCTAACAGAACCCAAGAGCCAACTTCTAGCTACATACTGTTGGTATTTGGAGTGGAGTTAAAGTCATCTCTCAGTCTGAAGGCCATGTGTAAACTTTAACCATACTGTACAGTTCCTGTTCTGTATTAGAAGTAGACAGTTGAAACTCACGCTTCTCAACTCATGTTGCTGTGTGCACAACCTGAGTGTGTATGTGAACCTAGTGAGTCTTTTGTGTTATACCCAAATAAAGCAAGGATTTATTTTTTCCCAATGCCAATATGATTTGAGCTAATCAATCAAGGTAGTGACTTTACACTTGACAGCTGAAATCAGCAGAAGCACTGTGGGAAACAGACAAAACATTGACTCTTGATATAGACTTTTAACATAAACTTTTCTTTTTGGAACTAGAATTAGAGTAGTTAACTTTCATCCACAGATGATTATTATGTGTACATTATTGTCGCTATTGTGATAATAGAGTCTTATTTATTTTTATGCCAGCTTATACTGTGAGAACACATTAGTCAGTTTGGGTTTCATCAGCTCTGTTATGCTTGTCCTTGGAACATCTTCCGTGTATGTTTGAGGTTTGTAGCTGAAAAGTTTACTGTAAAAAAAATCAAAAACAACAAAAAAATGTATTGTTTTTACAGAATAAATTTATTGGAATGTATACTGGGAGTAAGGTTTGAGGTTGTAAACAACTGAGTTAGTGTTATTTGGTTTCATACGTGTAATGTGAAGTATTGATGTAATTCCTATATTAAAGCAAAGATTGACAGCAAATTGACATAAGTATTAAGTGTAGGTGAGGATTTTATTTTTTCTATCTTTTTCTTTTTAACTATTCTGGCTATTAGGTTAATTGAAAACACTGGGAGGGACAGGAGGGAATGAGTGTGACCTGCCCGCATGTCTGAGAGCACAGCAGCTCCGTGGACCCTGGGTCCACAGCCTTATGTGCATCACTTTCTTTTGGTTTCTTATTTTATTGAAGAACAAATGAACATGAAGACAAAATATATGAAGATCTAAAAGCCCAGTGTCGTGATGATGAAGGTGATGCTGGGCTGGGGGAGTTACTCCTTCAGGGCATACCGAGGAGGCTACTGTGCTTTCGGCTTGTTTCTGTCATTCAGCAATTAGTGGTTTCTCTGTTGTTCGCACACAGTTCCAAATACCGAAAGTTCATTAAGAGACAGGGTGCCACATCAGGTTTTAACTTTAAAAGGTACTTTTTAATTTTAAATATTTTATTCTAAAATTAGTGAAATTCGCCAGAAGACCTCTTCATTGATCACACTAAAACATATGGAGAATGTGGATAACATTTTAAATTGGAACATATAACAGATTTCTTAAATAAAAAGTTCAAAATTTGTCATGAAATGTATACATCAAATGCTTCAAATTTAATAAAGTTTGTCTTCATAAAACAACAAAAATAATTTTGTTGAAAGTATACACAGAAGAGAAATATTACCAGCCACCAGTAAAACAAGTATCCATTAAGGATACTAATAAGGTTGATTTGTGTCAGCTATTTAAATTCACAATGGAAGTTTGGATAGCAACTTTTTAAAACAACAGTAATGTACTTTCCTTATGAAGACACTTCAGACAACTTAAGAATATTATGCTAATCTGGCATTTATATAAGGTTGTCAATGAGTTGTACATTTCATGTGAAGAAGTTATTTCTCCAACCTGTATTTGCTGTTTTGAGTTCTTTCGTGTGCATAGTGAATATGGTTAGTCACTTCTGAATAGTTTGATTCTGTGCTATTTGTAGGCACCGGAGTTGTAATTTTCACACAGTATGTGCAATGTTAAGATCCATGGTCACATTCACAAACAGATTTTGACATATTTCTTTAACAGGCCGTTGCTCACCTTCAGTTTCCCTTCAACAGAGAGAATATACCATACACATGCCCTTATTCCCACTCACACCCACGCCGCAGAGCACGAGTCTGATTCTCGTGTTATCATGGATGGGAATGAGTAGAGCATCCGTTCCATCTAACAGGACCAGAGATAACGTGAGGTGTAGTTATTCCACCTTCTCATCTGCCTTTGTTCTCATGAAGAACTCGGGACTGTAGGTGCAGCGGTAGGCCAAGAGCTGAGGAAGAACGCCGTATGCTATGTTTAAGGCTAAAAACAGGACTTTTGCTTCTTCGGGGACTCTGTAGACATAAGCAGTTCTAGCATGGAGAGAAGCACCAATGTGGGAAAACTGCGCCTGTTTGCATCAAAACAAAAGATTAGCATGAGAACTGACTCTTGGATTGATGATGAATTCTAGGTGACTCACTCAGACCATGTCCCCTCAAAACCTGCCTTAAAAGCAAAATACCTGTAGATAACCACAGTCTCAATACATAGCCTTTTACTTAAAGTTCATTCTTGATATAACTATTAAATAATGCCTCCTATTTCAAGTGTGGTTTTATCGTTCCAGGGCTTTGTTTTTTAACCTATCTAGTGCTCAATACCAAACATTTCTAATTTGAATTCTAGGAATACTACATAGATACTCAGCTAACTCATAAATTGGGTTCCAATTATAAATGAAGTTGAGCTTCAGAGCTAAACTGTAGTTAGTATAACAAGGTACGTACAGAGGAGCACTGAGGATCTCCGTTTCAGTGATCAGACTGACAACTGAAGCAGGTTCCAGAGCCCCGTCAACATGTCGTTTTGTTTAGTCATGTATTTAGTTTTGCACAACTTAATAGCACTGTGGTTGTTTGTAAGATACACTTGTTAATAGCTTGGCTGTCGATAGCAGTATGATTATAAAATGACAAAATATATACACAGGCAACCTTTTTAAACCAGCCAGAAATCTACTCAGAATTGTGAGTGGCCAGCATAATCCAAGTTTCAGAACAGAAAGGCAAGACCTCCCTCTGTTTATATACACAGACTCTATCCAGAATGTGCCTGCTGAGTTTTGCTTGACTCATTTGTTTTTAGTACTTTTCATAAGCACAGAGAAAAACTATTAGAAAAGTAATACAGGCCATAGCAGGATTAAAAAATCAAGAAAATATTTTCTCAGAAAACTTGTGTTATAATAAAATACAAACCCAAGTCTGCATTTTTATGTTTGGCTGAAATTCCCGTGGCGTGTTGACAAGGACCAACAAGCGCATCGCCTGCCTGTGATCCACAGGCGCTGAGGGCTCTGCCTCAGACACACTTCCCTAGGGCAGATGGCCAAAGGCCCAGTAAGTGTTTGCATCTCAGGGCTACACAGACAAGAGACCTTGAGTAAAGGGCACTTTGGAGGCTGCCTTGAGGAACTGCGGTTGCGAACAGTCTGGGAATTCTAAACAAAACCTTGGCTCCTGACATTTTTTTCTCTGGGCCCTACTTTAAATAGCTGTTGATCTGAATATATAACCATTTTCTTCTGGACTAGAGGCCAGTTTTGAACTCTGGTTTTGTCAGATTTGTGGGTTTAGTGATTCTATCCCTATAGATTATTGTGTACATCATAGAACGACCAGAAAGATGGCACCCACAGTTTCCAAGAATGAGAAACATGCGTTGTGTGCACTTGTGTGGGCAAGCCTGCCCGAAAGGTCAGTGAGTCTGTGGGCCCTTCCTGCACTACACAGTGCAGATAATACCTCATTTTCATGAACAGTGAGCTCATGGCAACATTAGAAAAATGACTTCTGTCCTTAGATTAGATTGTACGCCCATTGGGCAGATACTGTGTCTAATGTTTTGTGTGGCACCTATCACATTGTTAGAGTTCAATAAACGTTCAACAATAATGGCTTGTGATTGTCAGCTACAAAAAGAACCTTGAAAGCATTTCTCTATACCTACAGTGGCAGGCATTCTCAGCATTATTACCAAGGGTGAAAACTGTAAGACTCCTTACCAAAAGGTGTGTACATGTTGGAAAAGAGCCTGAAGGCCAGTTGTGTGCAGCTCCTGGTCCTGAACAGGGTGTGTTTGTGGCAGCCAGCTGGGTGGGCCCGCAACAGTAGCCTCCTCTAGTATTAAGTGCTCAGGATTCTGATACCAGAAAAGCTGTTTCACTGAAGAGGGTTCCTTTCCCAGACATACTGGTAAGGAGTGCCCAGCACACATGATCTGTGGAGCTCAGCCTGGGGATGGCACCAGAGCCCACTGAGTGAGTGCGGTGCTGCCAAATTCAGCATCTCGATTATAGCAGCAGTATCCAGTGATCTGGCCAACATTCCTAGTCAATTCCCTTTGACTTAATTCCAAGTTTTCTACCTTCCATAAATAAGAGATACTGGGTTTTTGTTTTTTGTTTGTTTTTGTCAGATTGAATGTTTAGAATGTAAAATGAGCCAGGCAGTGGTAGTGCACACCTTTAATCCCAGCACTCGGGAAGCAGAGGCAGGCGGATCTCTGAATTTGAGGCCAGCCTGGTCTACAAGAGCTAGTTCCAGGACAGGCTCCAAAGCTACAGAGAAACCCTGTCTCAAAAAAAAAAAAAAAATGAGGTAATGAAAGTCAGCAAAGGCTCCATTGTGATATCTCCTATTCCTGATAGAGAAAATTGGGAAAGGGTGACCCTATCCTAATCCCTCTCCTCCCTGATCACAACCCTGGCTCCATGACTCTTCCATGTCCACATGGATATTAGCAGGCAAAGCCTCTAGGCAGCAGACCCGATAATATAAGTAGATGATCCAGAAGTTTAGGGTTTTCTGAGTAACCACATAGGTGCTGATAATACTCCAGAAACACATGGCCAGATTGGACTCTTTATTCAACACAAGCTAAGTTACAGGGCCCACCTCAGGTGCAGTGTGGTGGAAACAAAACTCAACTAAATACTTGCTCATGATCTGGCACACTGTTGACAATTGACCTTTTAATTCCTTCTCTATCAAAGCAGAAACATGTAAGAAAGTGAACCCCAAGGTCAAAGGTGCTTAGGAATAAAGTACCAGATGCGGATGGCAGAAAGGTTTGTATCTGAAGGAAAAATGTCATGAAACTTGGTTCCAGGAAAGCCAGTGCTTTTCAACTAGACTGTCCACAGATGTACCTCCCGTCCCTGTCCCGCCAGGAGTGGAGGAGGCGGTGAGCTGGAGAGATGTCACCTGACTCGGTGCCCCCCTCCAGTGGATGTGGGGTTATGTAATGCCTACTAGGTATCTGTCCCTAAGCCTTTGCCCAGATTGTTTTTATTTTGGGAGTGTCATTATATGTGAGACACGCCATGGTTAAATTGTCAAGAATCACAGTAAGAAGGCATTTTTCTCTAAATCCTTTCTGAGACTATACCAATAATAATTATAAACGGGCGTCAGTAGCTTTTACATGTCAGGCACTATGACTAGCTCTTTAGCACCTGTTTAATCCTCAGCAACGTCACAGACAATTAGTGATCAAGAGAAGTAAAACACAGGCGGTCCTTGGATTAACTAGTGACGAGGGCTCGAATCAGCCCTTGCTGTTAATCACATCAACTGCATTAACTCGGGTTTTTCCTTTTTTTTTTTTTTTTTTCATTTTCAATGATTCTAACAATGTGCAGTCAGCTGTTGGCATCCAAGGAGGATTGGTTCCAGGACCTTGGGACATCCCGTATATGTCAAAAATCCTTGGATCCTCAAGTCCCTTTTGTAAAATGTGTTTGTATCCTATGTACATCTTTCTGCGTGTCTTCCTTTAGATGACTTGCAGTACCACACAGTGTGAAAGCAGTGTAAGCCATTGTGCTGTGTCTCTTTGTTCAGTACTGATAACCGTCGTAGCCTCGACACGGGTCTCCTAAGCTGGTTGAACCTGCACATATCGAAGAACTGACTACTCCAGCTGACAGGAAACACTGGCAGGGTCTGCCATCCTTCCCAAGTTATCCTGCAGCTCCCGTCCTATAGCAGGCACTGCACATGGAGAGAGATTGTACTTTAAGTCCCCCGGTGGAAATTGACCTAAAATATAGCCTGGTTTTTATTTTTAAATGTTTAGCTGAGCTCATACTTTCTGAAGGTAACAGATTTGGGGGGTTCCTAACAGTCTGAAATCAAGGACGCCAATAATTGCCCAGTGTGTCTTCCAATGACCTAAGAAAATCCACGGCACCAGGTACACAAATGGTGTATAGATCCACAGACAGGCAAAACACCCATATACATTAAGTAAGTTAAAAAGATTCTAGGTCTTTTGGCTTGAGCTGACCAATAGAAGCTGAGGCTATTGCCACTGACTAAGTAAATGGGCAATAGGAGGAATGGGGAGAACCAAGTGTCCTGTTTTTAGTCTGACATGCTACCTGGACATGGTAGGAGGTTGAAACAGGAGGATTTTTGAGATTAAGGCTGTTCTGGGCTACAAAGCAAGACTATCAAACAGGAAAATAGGTTTTCTTTTGTAGACTGATGCTTGCTTTGCAAATGTGTTTAAAAACTCAAGTGTGCTTGTTTCCATTACAAAGGTGCTGCTTCCGTTTCAGAAGTTTCTCAAAATGCCTCCAGAAATCTGATGTGCTAGTGAGCCATCCAGGTGAAGCGATAAGTTTGGAATTAAATTAGGAGACAGCCGTCAGTCACAGCAGACTGGTCGCCAGCTTCCAGTTGATATCAAAAGATGGAGAAACAAAAGCCCACGCTGAGGCACTGAGAATCCGGGATTCAGAGGTGGACAAAGAGCAGAGCAGCTAAGCATCTCTCCAGGAGTATTTCCTCAGCAGGTTTTATCTGTTTTCCTATGGTTATTCTCAGTATGCAAGGAAAGATTTAACCCAGTGACCCTATAAGTACTGTATTTTTTCAACAATATGAATTCTGGGGTCTTTCTGCCATCCTGGTTACTGTCCCCATGATTGTATAATCACTGTGCTTTGCTTCCCGGTGGACCCCACTCTCATTTCCTGGTCAGTGTTACTTTCATCCAGCAGGGACTTGGCGACGTGCCAGAGTGAGGGATGAAGGGCAGGCTCAGCTTTCTTGAAACAGAACTTACACTAAACCAGCCTCCCTGGTTCTGTTGAGGATCGTGTAGCAGAGCTTTGAACTCTTTGTTTAGACAGAATAGACAGCCTAAGCGTTACACCTTTCAGCTCTCATCAGTAGTCATGTTCATAGATCGGGAAACAATCCTGAAACAGCAGTGCCCCTTGCTACTTCTGTGACCCCGGGGCACCCTGGTTTTACTAGAGGACTACATCTACCAGGTAGCATCATTAGAGTGAGAGAAAGTGCGTGTATGTAGCAGGAATGTCTTCCAGTGAACTAGAAAACGATTTCCTATTCAAACACTGAGTGGAGACAGGTTTCATAATTCCAGTGACAGCTGGTCACTAAAGAACTTTCTCAAAAGGGAATATTCTAGCCTGGCGGTGGTGGCCACTCCATCAATCCCTGCACTTAGGAAGCAGAGGCAGGTGGATCTCTATGAGTTCGAGGTCAGCCTGATCTGCAGATCCAGGACAGCTAGGGTTGTTACACAGAGAAACTGTCTTGAAAAACCAAAAAAAATAAATTGTGGGAGAGGGGAATATTTCTATCTGAGTACCTGAGCTAGACCTCCAGCGTGGACCAGTGTTATGTCGGGCATCCATGAGCATCCGGGGACCACCAAGCCATACAGTGCAATCGCAAAGTAAGGGACAGAATAGAACATGTACGCCAGCATCTGTGTGACGAAGAAGTGAGCAAGTTAACAGCTTGACCTTAACAAAAAGCAAAAACATGAAACATTTTCAAAGATAAATGCTAACTCTTTTTCTTGTGTAGACACCTCATTTTCTCATTTAAAATAAGAGAGAATTAACTTTAGAAAAACCTTAGACTTCGTAACTACTTGACCTGAATTTTAGGATAGGCAGCAGGGTCCTTTAGGTAGGGCTCTTGAAACTGTGCGTAGAGTCGGCAGAGCTCAGCTGGGCAGTCCAAAGCAATCTAAGGACAAAATGAGTTCATTATAAATAGTCTTGTCTGGTTCTGGGGTGTGCTGATGAGGCTGTGTGCCTGCTTCAGTCATAAGCTACTGTGTCTTTCCAGGCTCATCAGTAACAGGAAGAACAGAAATATTCTGACTTCTCTAAAGGACTAAGCCTAGGTTAACCGTGGAGCATTGTTCTTGGGACAATGATAGTCAGGCCTTCAGCTTCTAGGTTTAGTGAGCCAAGGCACAGCTCTTGGTATAGATGATGAGTTCCACTTGGGAATAGCTAGCCAACTAGTCTCTACCAGAAGAAAAATAACACTTCGGTGCCAAACTAATCATACTATACTTTGCAAGATTCAAAAATAGCATCTGCCTCTCTCTCTCTCCCTTTCCTTCTCCCTCTCCCTCTCCCTCTCTCCTGTGCCTCCCAGAGTAGACTCTAGGCCACAGACTAGATTTTGGCACGCCACTGAGACACTTCCCCCTGAGGCACTGTTCCTCATTGTCCTCGGCCAATGAAATGTTCCTCCTAGATGACAATGTAGATTACAGGCTAGCAGTGGAGCTGGACCTTTGCCCAAATGCTCATCTGGGACAGTCCCGCCCGGCACACACGCACACATCTTTCTCAGGGGCAAGAGAGAAGTACGTGGAAGGATACAGTTGGATCTCAGTATGTGGTGGTGGTTGAGCTTGGGAATTAGACAGGTTCCATGACTTGTTCTCAACGTGTGCAATACCAGCAAGGTTAGAATAGTTAGTGATTGTTTCAGCTGAATATGATTAGCAAATAATTCTTAGATATTAAAATATTTCTTCTAAGAATAAATTATAAAGCTGGGCCATTGTGAAGAATCACTGATGTATTAAGGAAGACAGTAACAATAGCTGTTTATTGAACACTTTCTTTGTGCCAGGCCCTGTACCAAGAGGGTAGTCACTAATCTTCAAAACGATGTAAGGTAGGCACTCGTAGTTTACGGAGAAGAAAATGGTAGGTCAGAGAGATTGACATTTTTCTAAGGCACAGCTAGCAAATAGGTAGTGTTCCCCGCAGCTCCACAGAGAAAACCTGTCTGCAAAAACAGATACGCAGAGAAAAACTCCAAACCTGAGCCTAATTCAGCATTACCCTTAGCAATGAGATGCTCACATGACCCTGCATGGGGGAGAACTGTTGCCCGGGGACCTCTTCCTTGGTCCTACCATTCCTACTCCTGAGAGCACCTGGATACTTTGGGCCACAGCTGAATTGAGGTCTTAGGGTTTCACCCTGACCAAAGATGGTTGCCTTTAAGTCGGGGCAGGGGAGATCAAGGAAAACAAAAGAATGAGATTCTAATCGCCAGTTTTTCAGGTATCCTAAAATAAGATATTTCTAGATAGAACTTGATCTGAGGACCCAAAGGAGGAAGTATGAGATAGCCCAGGACGAGCCTTCTCTTGTATGCAGAGAGCTGCAGGAAGCTAGTCCAGCGCTCCAGGCTGTGGCAGGAAGAGGAGTTTGTTAGTATGGTTTTAAACACATGCACACACTATACATACACACACACACACACACAGAGAGAGAGAGAGAGAGAGAGAGAGAGAGAGAGAGAGAGACTTTTTTCCCATTTGGAATAGTATATTGCTATTTTGATACTATGCTTACCAGGCCTCTGAACAGGCAAAATCCAGTCGCCAAGAAAAGACACACAACCAATATGAGGTCAAATGGTCTTCTCAGGAGGGCCTTCGCTTGGGCTTCTTGAAGAACCTAAAAGAGAGTTTGTTGCTGGAGAATAATCCCGAGGCCAGGGCCAAGCCTGCAGCACTAAGGGCCAAGATGTTGAACAGTGAGTCTGGGAGATGCTCAGACCACATCATGGACCACTGGCCACGGAACTTCCAGAGTACCTCCCCTCCTCCCCTCCGTGCACTCCCTCTTCCATGAAACAAAAGCACTAAGGTGATTTGAGGCTCATCCCACACTAGTCCATATTTTTTCTTGAAACTACATTTTTATGGTTATAAAAGTAAGCTACATGCATTTGAAAAATGAAACTTTAGAATGTAACCATAAATTGCCCCACTGCTGTCAGTGATTGACACACACTCCCGGTCATTTATGGTTAGGTTGGTTGGTCAGCAGGTTGGTTGGTTGGTTGGCTGGTTGGTTGGTTGGTCAGCAGGTTGGTTGGTTGGTTGGCTGGTTGGTTGGTTGGTTGGTCAGCTGGTTGGTTGGTTGGTCAGCTGGTTGGTTGGTTGGTCAGCTGGTTGGTTGGTTGGTCGGTTGGTTGGTTGGTTGGTTGGTTGGTTGGCTGGTTGGTTGGTTGGTCAGCTGGTTGGTTGGTTGGTTGGCTTTCTGAGACAGGATCTCAACTACGTGGCAGAGACAGACCTGGAACTCCCTGTGTAACTCAAGTTAGCCTCAAATTCATGATTATCCTGCCTCCTCCCCCCAAGTGCTAAGATTAGATTTCATGTGTGCCACCATCCTGCCTGACTCATTCATATACACACACACGCACACATACACACACACATACATTTATGTGTAAATACATACATACTCATGTATAACCTTGTTTGCAAAAATAGAATTTAGACTATAAACAGTTTTGTATTCTTCCCTGAACAACTCCCTGTGAGTACGTGCTCACGTGATTAAAGTTGAAAATACTGTAAGGAGACTGTACTTGCTGTCCTCCCAGTGCAAGACACGGGGGCATTTTTTCACTCCAACACTGAACATTGAAGAGAGTGACCCTGCACAGAAATCCCCGCAGGGTGTCAGAGATGACGGTCTCAGGACAGGCCCTTTTGTGGAAATGGGTTTGGATGCATGGCTAAACTGCCCTGCAGAGTGAATCTGTCGCTCTTGGGTTTTGTTGGCCGAGTTTGGTTCCTAACAGCACCATGTCATAATGCCCATGGTTGTGCTTTACCATTCAAGCGACAACACGTGGATCTGTGTGTCTTATTATGCAAACACTGCTCACACACTGACACGGGGCCCTTTCAAAGCAGTGGAGCCAGGGCCGACTAGGGTTACAGTTCACCCTTTCTTCTAACACCCACTCACTCCTCAGAGAGATGTACGCTTGTGGCTGCTGTTGGCCTGAGTTTACATGGCAGTATCTACATATTTACAAGTTAACTGCGTGTTAATTGTACTGTACGTAGAGCGAGAAGTAAACCTTAGTGGTGAGGTGGTTGTTTGGAACATGGGTGGCCATGAATTCAACCCCAACACTCCCCTAAAAAGGTATTTTAATGAATTCTAGTTGTAAAAATAATTTGGGCCAGACATGGTGGCACATGCTTTTAATTCCAGCACTCAAGAGACAGAGAGAGGTGGATCCCTGTGATTTTGAGATCAACCCGAACCACATGGAGAGTTCGAGGCCAGATAGGGAGGGCTACATAGTAAGACCCTGCCTCAAAAATAATTTTAAAAAATAATTATTTTAAAGTAAAAATAGTTCTGTCAGGTGAGTAACCATGTTCTAACTAGTATTTTGTTCTCACACATCAGATAGAGTTAAAGGACCCTACCCAAGGATCTCGTATATAAACCGAAGAGAAAGAAATTGCTCTCTCAGAAAGGAAGACTTAAGCAGACCTGCGGGGCTAGCCTTGCTTCATACAGACCACCTTGGCCATGACTGGAAGGGGAGGAGTCTTGAGTGCTCCTGCAGCCAGAGTCCTGGTCCTGCATCCCCAGAGGTCAGACCCCAAGGCCCTCATGCACTGCCTTGACCAGCTCAGCAGTAAGTAAGTGGGATTACCAAAGGAAGTGTCAGGTGCTCACACACAGGCCACTGACAAGCCAGGCAAACCACATGCCTGGACTTCACCTGTCACACTAACACAGGAGGGTGACGGGAGCCAAGGTGATCCCTGCGAGGGACATCCCCCAAAGTGTAGCCTGGACAGTGGATTAGGGGACAATGGAAAGAGGCAGGTGGATTCGGACAGAAGCGACCATCTGCCTCACTGATGAAGATGCCAGCAAATGCCAAGCTAGCCACACAGCCCTGGGGATTGAACGCCCCAAAGGCTCTCTCCTCGCAGGAGGTGTGAGCCCTGTGACCCCGAGGACATGGAAGAGTTACCAGCTGCCAGAGAGCTAGCCCAAGTTTACACACCAGTAGCCAACTGGTTACACTTCAGTGTGATAAAATTACCTTTGAGGGATAATTATAGTTTTCTGATGGCTGACTGTAGATCCTGAAGCCAGCCCAGACTGGAAGACACGTATATGGTATGCTTAAGAAAAATGCAGGGCAAATCCGTGTTCCATATTTTCCTATTTAAAAGAGAGAGGGAAAAAATGTATAGCTCAATAAGATAAAATTTTTAAAAAGTCTAAAAGAGAGAGGAAAAATAGAAGTCTGCTGGTGTGTATATACACACAATGATCTGTAAGCTATTTCCTGCCTCAAAACACGTAAAATTTTGCTATGAACCAGGTACTATTTTTATCAGATAAGGCAAAAAAAAAAGTCAAAACCATTAGATGTTTCTTAACAGTGATGTCCTGTTTACAATATGAAAAACCATATTAACACATGTATCCTAATTTTCTGCCTGTCTAAATGACTTCTTTTACTTCAGCCTGGAAGAATCTTTATTTCCGGTGCATTGACCATGGGTTCTCATGGCGCATGAAAAGCGACGTGAAATACAAAGAGCTACGAGCAGCAGCCATGCCGCAAATGCCGATTGCTTAGCTAACTTCAGTGCATGCTTCTCAGCATGGCTCCAAAGCACTTCTTAAAGGATGGGAGCACCGAGGGGTTGGAAAAAACTTTGCAAAATAGCTCTTATTTTGCAAATATTATAAAACTGAAAACAACTTCTTTATCTAAAAACCCCATCATTGCAAAAGATAAACAACAAGGAAAGCACGGCTGTTAAGATAGGGCTTCTTACCTACAATGTTTCCGGGCACAAAGACCACGATGCTCATGATGATGGATCCGACCCAATACAGGCCGATGGTTCTGTAGCTCTCCCTGCAACAAAGCATTGTGATTCGGTGTGCTCATCTTGGGATACAAAAGGCGATCCCCAGAATGATCTTTCATTCCTATTACCGACGTACAGAAATAGAAACTCACTGAACCAAGTGATCAGCACAGGGTACCCCGACAATCAAGGATCACTTCCATATGTGACACAGCACAGAACCCTTTGTGGCCTTTGTGGGCTTGTGCGCTCATACGTGCAAATGTGTGGCATGTGTCTACGCACATATATGTGTAGGCCTGTCTATGTGCATGCTTGGAGAGACCAGGAGGCTGTGTCAGGTCCCTTTCTCAAGCACCCTCCACCTTATTTTTTTTGAGACAGGGCTTCCTCACAGAGCCTAAAGCTCTGGCTAACTCAGCTACCCAAGCTGGACGGCAACTCCCAAGGGTCCTCTTTTCTCCTCACTGCACTCCCACTTCTGGGGTTCCAGGCGCAAGCCCTTACCCCATCTTATTATGGGATTGAACTCGGGTCCTCGTGCTAATGCAGCAGGCACTTTACTGACTGAGCTATCCCCCTAGCCCCTTGGTGTCCTTTTAAGTAGGAAATTATGCTCCGCACACAACACGCATGTGGCCTGTGACATCGTCTTTACTGATTAGGACTGTGTTTCCATATTGTGTGTAAAACTCACAGCACAGGCCGGGCAGTGGTGGCGCATGCCTTTAATCCCAGCACTTGGGAGGCAGAGACAGGTGGATCTCTGTGAGTTCGAGGCCAGCCTGGTCTACAAGAGCTAGTTCCAGGACAGGCTCTAGAAAAACTACAGTGAAACCCTGTATCGAAAAACAAAACAAAAACAAACAACAACAAAAAAAAGAAGAAAAGGTCCAAAGATGGAAGTTTAGGATGTAAAATGGACTTTCTGTTGCAACATGGAGTTAGGGCTAAAGCCCTAGAGGTGACACGTCCCTGTTCTCAAGGGGCTGCTCTAGTCTCAATGGTGGCCAATGACCTTCAACTGATAACCCAGGAAACAGCTCCACACTAGCGGCTGAGAGGAATCCAGAAGGAGGGGCCAGTGTGCACAGCACTGTATGTTTTCTGTTCTGCTGTGGGCCCCAGCCCAATCGGAGCAACCCCACCAGGGCAATGCTTAAGTCTCAGAATGCCACTGGAAGACAGATCATAAGTTGAAGTGTCCCAAAGAGCATGATGGGGCGGGGACAGCTCAGGGGGCTGCATCGTAGCCTCCCAGGGAGCAGACCTGAAAGACCATTTCTCCCTTAGGGCCACGGAGAGGCTGGGGAAGCTGGAGCTGTCCAGAAAGAGTCCATAACCAAGATTGTCTTTAGACCCGTGGGAAGCCACAGTGCTCAGGCAGTGAGAATTCAGAGTTGCTGGTTACTTCTGCAGGTGGCGTGGCATACAGGTTTCTACCACAGGAGTCCCCACAGCGCCCATATGTGCTGCGAGAGAGAGCTAGCCTGTCATAGCAGAGAGTACTGGTACCAAACACAGCAACCGTCACGGAATCTTCCCTTTTCTTTAGTAGCAGAGATGCGCTCCCAGAGGATCCGGCCACAGAGAATTTAGGGATATGTTTAAACCCCAAATCTGTGCAATATCCCAACCCTAGAGCCACACCTGAACTCGAGGAGAAACAACCAAAATGGGGTGGAAGCTTTGAGTTACAACATGCTGGGCTTTGAGTCCTAAAATCGAGGCACCGAGGCGTTGGGAGAGAGCTTCCTGCACAAGTGTGAGAGCCGGGTTCAGATCTCCAGCACCTGAGTGGAAAGCCGAGTGTGGCGGTCGTAACTTCGGCATCGGTTAGGACAGAGACAAAGGTGACCCAGGCGCTTGCTGGCCAGCTAGTCTGGCCAAATAGTGAGCTCTGGGTTCAGTGAGAGAGAGTCCTTATCTCAGAAAATAAGGGGGCGAACCAGTGAGATGGCTCAGTGGGTAAAGGCATGAGCTGCCAAGCCTGCCAACCCAAGTTAGGGCTCCAGGTCCCACATGGTAGAAGAAGAGACACCCGCCATCCCAGAAATTGTCCTTTGACCTCCACATACCTCCACAGAGCAGACATAGATACATGTGCACATGAACACACACACATGCCCACAAAACAAAATGTAATTAAAAAAAATAAGGTAGAGAAGAAATTGAGGAATACTCCCAACATCACCCTCTGACCTCCATACTAGCCTGCATGAATGAGCACACATTCCCACACAGGTAAGATGCACACACACACACACACACACACACACACACAGTTTATTGTTGATACCACATGTTTGTTTATTAGTTGAGACAGGTTCTCACTGTGTAGCCCTAGCTGCAACTCACTCTGTAGACCATCCTGTGTGACCTACAACTCAGAGCTCCTCATTCCCCGCCTCCTGAGTGCTGGAACTAAAGGTGTACACCAACACGCCAAGAGAGTTGTTCTGTTTTGAAAACATAAGCAGAAACCTAAGGGATCACTCTGCCTGAGCTGCCACCAAGGTAGAGGGACAACTCAAGGGATGACAGTGAGACAAAACAGACCTCTGTCCAACTCATAGAACTTTCCTGCCCTGGCATACGTGTGCGTATTCGCCTCTCTACGTATGCTTTCCTTACATACCCCTTATCAGTTGCAAAGATAGCACACACACCAGGAAAGCTAACTTACTCCCATGCGATGGCGGCCACCATCACCAGGTACATCAGGTAATGAACAGAGCCATCCCAATAGCAGATCATGTGCCCATAGGCCGTGTTCAGATACGGTTCACCCTAAGGAAAGCATTAAAAAGATCGTTCAGTTTAAGGAAGACTCGAATCTTTAAACGCAGGACAACAGACGTGTTACAAGTAAAACAACAGAACTAAGTGCTGTTTGTTCATTTGAGCTGAAATCGCTCCCAAACAGTTGGTAGGACTGCAAAGATGTGACTTCACCCCAGGGCAGCCAGAACCAAGGTTTGCCACAACATCAAATAGGAGAACTCCTAACAAAATGGCGTTTGATTACTCAACAAAGGTTTGTATAATAACACAAAGGCATCAGGTGACTGTGTGAGCAATCCCAGTTACTGGAGCAAGGCCAAACTTGTGTCTGCAAGAGCTTGGTCCTGGCTAGAAGGGTGGTCCAGGAAGACCCTGTTCGCTGGTGCCCCCAGCTGACCTTAACCAGACATGCTGATCTTGTGGTGGGCTGGGCAGGGGCCCACGTCCAATTTCACACCCAGCTTCTCCCTGCCCCTTATTCGACCTTCCCAACAGGCTTGTGGGCTGGTCAGGACAGTCTGCCTGCAGAGGAAAGAACATGTTTCAAGGCTTTAAGACTTGCCTGAGGTCACGTAG
The DNA here is from genome assembly GCF_903992535.2 of Arvicola amphibius. Lineage (NCBI taxonomy): Eukaryota > Metazoa > Chordata > Mammalia > Rodentia > Cricetidae > Arvicola > Arvicola amphibius. The sequence continues at coordinate 152,985,572 of NC_052058.2, read as the reverse complement.
CTACTAAGGAGCAGGACAGGTATCACCAACCAAAGCCACACTTGCGGGATATTTTTGGTTTCATGAACCCTTGATCGTATGATGAATGATGCATGTTCCCCTTTTCCAGGTAGTCATGTTTCAGGTTCCCTTCAGCCGTGAATGCTTCAATGGTGTTCTCTTCCTTTCTTCCTTGTCCTGGGACCATGCCCTCCCAGATTGCTTCCCATGTCTCCCTAATATGCTTGCTGTCCTTTCCCTAACTGGGAGAGGTCTGAGCAGCTGAACGGTATCAACCAGCCGAGGAGGCATTCCCTGAAACTTTTTGGCTCCCCTCAGGCAAGAACATCAGCACCCCCCAAAAAAAAGTCACATCCAAACTTTAGCCCTATGCCTGGTTACTGCCTTTTTCTCCCACCCACGGTGCTCTGTCTGCATAATTCCAGCTGACTTCATGGCTCCAGTCATTGCTGCCTACACAGTCAGTTCTGAAAGCCAGTACTGGTCTCTTTGGTGGAGGTTGACAGACACCCGCGGGCTCTTCAAACCCATCTGAACTCTTTCAACTCACCTGTTTTCTCCCTTCCTGCTCAGCCAGCTCAGCCAGCTCCAAGCTCGTCTATGCAGTCTTTGGACAAATATCACTGATGTTATATCTACGCTGTCACTTTAGGTGACCTTCCCATTTCATCACTGCGTAGGCTCAGGCCTTCGGAGTCCCACATAGAACCACGGCAGCATTCCCAAATGGGCACCCCATCTCTCCCTGCTTCCCATCTACCACACTCCAGCCGCAAATGCGAGATGCATGCAGCAGCTGTCCTCCTGAAAGCCTGTAGGCCAAAGCCCTGTTTCTTCCACTAGGTCCCCAGACCTTACCGCTGTTACACACCTCAGCTTCCTTTCTTGTGTCTACTACCCAAATCCTTGCCAACCTCACCCGGTAGATATCCTGCCCTTTGAGCAGCATCCTCCCTCCTGAAAGCCCCTCCTCTGAGTTCATTGGCCCTCTGCCCCTCTCTGCCCACCATGATCTTTCATTCCCCACGGAAGCAACTGTATTTGGGTGGCTCCTGACTCTCTCTGACAAAATCGTTCCTCAGAAGTCCTGCTTAGCCCTGCCAGTTGGGGCATTAGTAGATGTCTCTCAAGCACCCAAAACACCACATGTCCACAGATGAACTCAGCATTCCCCCACAAAATCTCCTGGAGAGCTAAACACTACTAGGCCTCTTTCCAGACCTCTGCCCAAGCTGCCCCCTTGCCCTGGAAGCCCTTTCCCCTCCTTGTGCCATACAGAAGTGTGTGTGGCCCTTTCCCATGGCCACTCTGAAACGCTATGGAAATGCCAGCAACTCAAAGAGGCCTTCCTGGTCATTTCCAGAGCCCATTCATCTGTACTGAGAGTGTGCCTCTGTCATTATACCCAGGCCAGTGCCATTCTCCCTTCACACTAGACAGTGAACTCCTGAGGGCAAGAAGTGGAATTAGATTCAGGACTCTAGAACGTCACTCCTCAAGCTCTGACCTAACAGCAGTATTCTAACAAAATCCCAAAACAGGAACCAGAATATCACCTCGGGCCTTCCTCTCTAACACCCCCAACTGGACCCGAAATCCCACTACATATATATATGGGACCCTGTCTGTGTGTGTGTGTGTGTGTGTGTGTATATACAGGGTCCCATACTGTAGCCCAGGCTAGCCTGGAGCTCACCATATTGTCAGACTGCCTTCAAACTTTCAGCAGGTCTTCTGCCTTAGCCTCCCAACTATACTGAGTAAAATTTCAGGTATACTAGACTTTTAGTACCAGAGATGTTAAAGACGGGTTTGGGATCTCTGCGATTATAATCCACTAACAGAAACCCAAATACTAAAATCATTTGAAGTTCTTCGCTCGCAGGGAAAACAGTTCTGGAGCGAAGGAGGCGTGGAGAAGAAGGTCTCCCGGCCTTCTGCGTTCCATCGCTGGCCTGTCGTGCCTGCTCAGGCTGGGACAGTGCTCCACCAGCAGCCTGCTTGTGAGCCACCTGGTCACAGTGCAACCCTCGAGCAGCCCCGTACCTCTCTCAGGTAGTGAGTCATAAACCCATCAATGATGCCATCTTGCTCCAAGCCTATGATGAGGTTCACCACGCTGGTAAATCCGAACACCGCATACACTAGAACAGAGGAGACAGCAGCTGAAAACGCATGCCGTGGGAGACAACAAGGACGGGGCATCCACCAGTTATCGTGGAGTGTTGCTCATGTTCTTCCAGGAAATGCTGCAGGCGTTATCTGCACAGACAAGCAGGCTGCATCTGCCACACGCCGGCTGGTCTTCCTGGACCAAGGCTCTTACTCGGGGAACTCGTCACAGAAACAGAGAATCACAGTGTGCCAGAAGATTCTTCCAGGCCACCTCCACCATCCTCACTCCCTTCAACTGAAACCCCCACCCCCTGAGCAGCAGGAGCTACGCTACTGTAACCAAATGGTCATCAGGCAGTCTAAAAAAGGTGAGTCCTCTTAGTGTGGCATGCAAGCCAACTCAGAGTGTGTCCACGTGTCCAGCATGCTAACCTCGTCCTCCCTGGAGGTCCTGAGGGTAGGCAGGTGGCTGATGTGCAACTGACAATCAATAGCATTAAGGGAAAAGGCAGAAACTTTCTGCTTTGGAGCCTGGCCTGGAACTTGCTCTGTAGACCAGGCTGGCCTCGCCTCCCGAGTACCGGGATTAAAGGTGTACGCCACCACTGCCCAGCAAAAGGCTGTGACTTTTAAAATGCACGTGACAGAGAAACCCTGTCTCAAAAAAAAACCAAAAAAAAAAAAAATAAATAAAATGCACGTGAGATGGGACAGCTGAAGATGCAGAGAGGAAAGCTGCCACATCTATGGAATCTGGCCAGTTGTTCAAAACCCCCAGCTAGGCTTCAAATACTACGTGTGGCCAACAGTTAAGGACCAGAGCTTTATAACAGCTGCCAATCCCACCCAGGGCCTGTGAGTCTACCAAGAAAAGTGCATTTTTTAAAGTTATAATATATTGGCATCTGAGACTGTAGAACGGGAAGGGGTGGTAGAAAACCCTGCTTGTGAATACAAAAGTTGTGAAGAAAGCAAAAGGAGAGAGTGGAAGCTGCCTTAGGGGAAGCCAGTAGGAGTGAGGGGTCCCTGAGCGGGCGTCACCAGGCGTCACTGAGGCCCCATGGCTGCTTCCTGCTGGTGCGACCACTTTGACTCCCAGGTAAGCAGCCATCATGGCTCCTAGAAAATGAGGCACTGGACGTGTAATCCACTAGCAGCTGGTGACACCCATGGAGGTGACAGATGCTGTCTTAGAGGTGACAAAGACATAGTCTCTGCCTCCTGGTAGGTAAGGAACCTGGCCCAGGGCTCGACCACAAGGCTGAAGAGTCCTCAGAGCTGGAACAGAACCAAGGATACAAGAGTGGTTGCCTTGCCTCAAGGATGGGAAAATGTATCAATCAGTAGGCTAAGTGTGGGCTCCCCGGGTGGGGAGGAAGTGGAAGGATAGACAGCGGTGTGAGACTCTCTGGGACCAGATCAGCTCTGAAGTCAGAGAGGCCAGCCAGACACAGAGACTCACGACTTCCCCAAGCTTCAGTGCTTGTATCAACAGGGAGACTAGTCACTTACAATTCCCTCTCCATCTTTGCCAAGGCTCACAGAGGGCAGGGACTGCTTCCCAAGCCTTTGATGAGCGCACATCACTTGCTCTGACCTTAGGATGGAGCTGGAAGTGACCGAGGCACTGGGGACATTCCTTTCCTTCCTTGAGCCCTCTGTGTAGGCTTTGGGGAACAAAGAGGAAACAAGAGTACAGCCCTAAATCTACCCACAGCCTGGAGCAGAGCGTCTCAGCCAACCCACAGGCCAGTGAGCAACAAAAATGGATGCCCGTTGCTAGAGACACACGTGAGGAGTGTTTGACATCAGCAGAAACATAATGAATAAAATGCCCAACAGAATTCCTGGCCACAGGAAGTGTTGTGAGACCAGTCACAGCTTTGCCTGAGGCAGCGTGTGTGTGAAAAGGGTCTGGGGGTGTCCCTCATGATCCTGTCTGCATTTCTGGCGTCTCCAGCTAGCCGAGTGAAGGGATATTAGTTATGAGTATTAAAATAATACTTCTGAAGGGCTCGGGGCCTTCTCAGGCACATGATGTACCCAACCAATGACATTTTTGTTTGTTTATTTAATATACATACTTATTTGTCAGGTGCTGAGAGAAGTCCCTAGCAAATACTAATGTCTGACCAGCTCCCCGTGGTGTTATCTTCCCCTTTAGACAAATGTGTAGACCTGCGTCCCCAACCTGCGGGTCACAGTCCCCATTGCATATCAGCTAATTACATTATGATTCATAAGTAACAAAATTACAGTTATGAAGTAGCAACAAAAATGATTTTATATGGTTGGGGAGGTCACCACAGCAGGAGGAACTGCGCTAAAGGGTGGCAGCATTAGGAGGGCTGAGAACCACTGGTGTAGACGGACACACGGCACATTCAATCTCACATACCAGCAGCCAGCTGAAGGCAAAAAGCCCAGCCTGGAGGCTGAGGTAAGAGCATGCCAGGGGCTCAACAGGGTGCCTAGAGGAGGCCCGCCTGGCCCTGCCAGTCACTCTCTAGAAGAACTCCATTTAGAAAGTGGGCACCACAGCCTCAGGGGAACTGAGTGGCAAGGGCCTTGCCCTGAACAGCCCTGCAGTTCCAGTTCCTGTCAGCAGTGAGCTCAGAGCAGCCACAGCCCAGAAGGAATGTGTACCCAATGCCCGGCTCCCTGCCAGCGTGGATACAAACCCTTTCCCTCTGAGGAATCTACCTACCAGCCCACCTACCGTAAAACAGAGGGTCCCGTGGTGGTTTTCTTTTGACGAGGACCCGAGCCAAAAGGGCCACCAGGAGCAGGATGAGGGCAGCAACCCCAACAATGGTCCAGGAACTGTCAGGAGCAAAGCAGGGAGGTGGTCACTAATCACAATAAACACAACAGTGCCTGGAATTTCCTGGCTATTGAAGGCACTGGCTCCCCGTGCTGCACAAGGCTCCTGGAAGCCAGCCTCAACTTGGGCATGGAAAAGTTGCTGCAGTTTGTCTCTAGCATGCTGGCCTCTCAGGGGTCACAACCCCACAACACTCACGGACCAGAAACCCAGGTCCCCCTTTCTTTCTCCTTCCCACCGGTGTCCCTAATATGGCTGCAGCTCAGCTGCTCCTGCCCTCCTTTTTCTCCAACCCTTTACCCTGGAAGCTAATGGGTCTAACCACTAAGTCTGACACCTCCCCTGGACCAGTCATTAACCCTCTGACTGAGCTTCATTATGACTGACAGGCCCTCCAGGGAGAAACTTGAAATTCGTAGTGTACTTCCCCATGTGGTAGGCACTGTTGCTGGCCTACGAGACTCTGGATGAACAAGAGAGGCCACTGTCTACATGGAGGTACTTATCTCCAGGAGTTCTGAGCTCTGCTGGCCGGAAGGTCACCCCAGCCCTACAGAGATACCCAGATGGCCAACACTGTTGGGGCTTCCTATTCTGGACAAATACCTCCGTGGCCCTCTGTGCCAGCTCTATACAATCAGCTCCCCACTGCCACTCTGAGATGCTACAAGCACGGATCCCCAGCTGGAACACCTCCACACCATGACCCAAACACTGGGATCTTCAGATAATCTCCACCACATACCCTTGGGGAAAGAGGAAGACGGTGGGGGGAGGGGAGGGGGCGAATGGATGGAAGAATAGATGATGGACAGATGAACGGTGACTGGGTAAGGGATGGATGATGACTGGGTAAGGGATGGATGATGGATGGGGACGGTGGATGAAGGACCGGGAGGTGCATGGATGGATTCTACTGTATGATGAGGAGGAGACCGGCTCTGTGTGCTGGGAAATAATGGGAGGTTTCTGAAGCCTCCCTCATTATCGGTGGGTTCTCCAGGCTCCTCGGGGAGCTGCTATGGCTCACAAGTATGGTGCTTCTCTATCTAAGATACCCAGGGAGGAGAGGGGCAGCTCGGTGAGCCATGTGGCAGGGTGCAAACAATGAGCCTAGAGGCTGGTGTCGGTCAGCAGACAAGGCTATCCCTGGACTCTCACGGCTGAGTTCACAGCCTGTGCGCTCAAAGGGCTAGGCTCTTTGACAGTACGACAGGCAGCATGAATTAGTTCAGAGCGCCCTCTCATGCTCTCCACCTCTAGGTAGGAGGACACGTGAAGGGAAACTGGGGCAGTAGGTCACGTCTGCCCTCCCCCCCCCCCCCCCAGCTCTGCTCCTGGAGACCCTCTGGGGAAAACAATCCATGCCCGGGGCAAGCAGAAACAGGCCTAACCGCGCAAAGGGCACGCAAAGGGCGATTTGGATAAGCCAGGGGTTGTTAGCCTGGAGTGGTCAGGAGTTCCTGGTGCTCTTTGATGAATCCTCTGGGCTGCCATACAGCCCCCTCTAGGCTGCTCTCCCGACAAACACCAGGCTAGCCCTCCCCCTACCTTGCCTAGCTCTCACATACCCCAGAACACCTGCAAGGCTCTGTCCCCAGATCTCCCATAACTGAACATATGCGGGCTCATGCAAGAGCTCCCCTCCCCCAACTTCTTTCTGACCCTTCGACCTCTCTGACCACCCTGTTTCTCAAAGTTTCATAAAAGACCTGAGCTAGCAGAAGTTCCAGTTAGGAATGGAAGGGTAACTGAAACCCGGCTGCACACGGGGCTGGGCAGAGCAGCAGCCAGAGGAGTGGCCACGCAAGGTGGGCTCTGGCCACAGGACGGAACTCTGTGGGGGAAAGTGAGACGTGAGCCTGAGGGGATTCAAGGCAGGAATCCCTGCTTTGGAGGGAGGACCCACAAATGGAGAAGCAGCAGTTTCATTTCCGCAGGGCCATCAAGTTAAGTGTATCTTCAGCAACCGGCGGTGGGGAGAAAGGAAGAAGGAACAGCCACAGAGACAAGGTGGACCAGGTGTTTAAAAAAAAAAAAAAAAAAAAGAGGGACAGAGAGAGTTGACGCTCTGGGGGTGGGAGGATGGGAGCTGAGACTCAGATATTGTGCAGGGGACTCAGACAGGAGGGAGCCTTTGCCACGGTCTGTGCCAGAGAACTTAGAGGAGGGTGCAGACTCCAGAGTAACCCTGTGATTTACCAGAAAGGGGGACAGGAGGAAGAATTTAGAGAACAACAATGAGAGAGCTGTCCTGGAATGCGGGTTTATCTTATGTATAGGAGGATGGGGTGAAGGGCTGGAACTAATTCAGTCCAGCCCTTCCTAGATAGCTCAGCCAGCAAACACCTGCCTATCATAATCACTTCCTTCCCCTCCTGTGTTCACCCCGCTAGCCTAAGCGTCCCTATCTCCAAAAAAACCTTCCCAGGCCACTAGCCCCCTCCTAGTCACCCCGTTTTGTTGTCTTCGTAGCATATGTATCTATTGGTCTCTATTTTAATTCATGGCTCCTCAGTCATTCCTGGCCTGTTCTCAGCTAGTCCCCAACTTCTGCGAGGGATCGGAGCACAGAGGTGTTCAATAAATGTCTGCTGAGCTGCTCATGGTGGTACTTTAGGAGCCAAGGTCCCTGTGCACTCTAGCGACAGGCACAAAACATCTGACTGCCCAGAGCCACTGCTTCAGGAGATGCTCCAAAGGCGGGGTCGGTCCAAGGGCAGATGCAGCCTGTGCCTAAGCTAACAGAGCTTCTTGGTGCTCGGGTTGTCTGCATGAGGTGACCATAGCAGGGCAAGACAATGTGTGCACACCCTGCTAGCAGTCTGGAGAACTGGGGGGTGGGGGCGTTACAGAGTAAAAACTGATGCAATTTCCTTAGCACCAACCGCTGTGGAAAACATAGTAGGTTACTTCCTCCTCCAGCAGGCAGCAACCAGCTTCAGCAGGGCCGCAGTTGGCACCTCTCCAGTGACCACCCAAGGGCTGGTCAGTCAGTGATCCCTTTAGAGAAGTGGGAGGCCAGACTGGGAGCCAGAGTCCGTATAGACTCCTTTGGCTCCACCCAGCCTTAGCACTGAACTACCGTGCCTTTGCTCCAGGCCGGCATTCCTGTCACAGCGCCCCTCCACAAAGTTCTCACAAGAACCTTAGGGTGCAAATACTACCCATTTGACAGACCAGAACACTAAAGCCAGGCCATCCCGTTAGTAGCCAAGCCAGGCCCAGAGAAGCAGGGCTATTTCTGCTAGTCTCTCACAACAATTTCTAAAATTAAAAAATGGTTAAGTAAGTGAAAGTCCATACATGGAAAACGATCCTATCAAATAGGGCAGGCTTGTGCCTTTCCGTGTTGCTCTGAACCCTTTGGTGTCTGAGAGCCTCGGAGGCAGGAGCATTGCTCTATTGACCTGAGTAATCCCAGTTACCCACTCAGCACCAGCAAAGAGCAGGCGTCCAGCCCTCAGACCTTGAACTGCCCTAGCCCAAAGGAGGACCTAGGTCCTGGTGACCTGGCTGTCTCCCTCGTGCGGCGGGCTTGGAGTTCCTGGACGCGACCCCAGTTCCGCGGAAAAGTTGCAGGCGCTTGCCGACCCCCTGTGCGCTCACTCACTCGTGCTGGGCCGCCAGGTGGTTGAAGATGTAGGTGACCGGGATGGCTGAGAGGGACAGCACGAACACCCCGGTGGCCGCAGAGGCACTCATCGCCGCCGCTGCGTCGCTCGCCCTTCACTGCATCGCGCCCGGGTGCCCCCACCCCAGCTTCCGGCAACGCCGCGCCCCTCGCCGCTACCCTTCCAGGCGCCCCTCTGCGGCGTCCGCTCCGCGCGTCCCCGCAGCTGCCCCGCGAGCGCAGTGCCGCCACCCGGGTGCGCTAGAGCCGCGGTACGATCCCGAGAGGCGTCCCCGCCCGGCTCCTTCTAACGAACGCCGTGGTTCAGAGGCCACCGCGACGAGACGAGCGCCCCAGGACGCTTGCTCTCAGGGAAAAGGAGTGGCCGGGCGAAGCACGCGGGTCACAGTCGGGAGCTGGGCATCCTCGAGCTGGAGCGGCGCTGGGCTGAGCCAAGGGCCAGGGGAGGGTGGAGCCAGACCCGAGGGTTTCAGCGCGTGCAGGCCCGCGAGATCGGCTCAGAGACCCACAGGGACAGATGCTCCAGGAACCTTGGAACCTCCCCGCCCCCCAGGCAGTCATCAAGGGCCGCAACCAAGGTTCTTGGGCCAAGTGGAAATACTCGGTTTCCACCCTGGCTACTCGCTCACCAGCCCTTGACCTTGATCAAGTTACTAAGCGTTCTGTATCTTTTCTCTGTGTGTGTGAAATGGAGATAGCCTGCTGCATCGTCTGATTGTGGAAATAATGGAGTTAACAAGTTTGAAGGGCTTGCCCTGCACCGCTCAGCGCACGGGGGTCTGTTTCCCGCTCCCTTTCTTTTTTGTAGCAGAACGGACCCCTCAGAGGAACGCCTTGGTGTAGGACGCTGAGACAGTATTCATTCCTTGCCTGGAAGTGTTCTTGGAGGCCAGGTTAGCACCCACTAGCCTGGCAGGTCTGCAGGGTACAAAGACTAGAAGACAAGAGGTCTCTTCTGAATATCGCCAGACAGATGGCTGGTTGTAGAACATTAGAGCAGGGTGGTGACCGCTGTTCTCCTGGAGCAGCCTTACTGGTGGGGGAGCTCCAGAAGGCCCCTGGGGCAGAACCTGGTTGCTATGGCCTTGGGGAAGCGAAGAAAAGTGGGCTCCTGAGCAACGACAGGAGCAGCAGAGTGTATGTCTCCACAACCGAGTCTCATTTGGTTCATTTTAAAAGTGAGGAAAATGAGCCACTGATCCACAATAACCTGCTCCAGGCCACTCAGTTGTTTCAAAGCTAGCTCTCCTAATCCCTGTCCTAGCTTTTCTTGAAAACTCAGTCAACAGTGGGCACATAGGGGTAAAGTAAAGCCTCTACCCAAACTGTGGTGTCTTTGAGGTTTCTCTCAGAAGTCTGAGGGGAAGGCTGAACAGCACCCTCTTCCATGATTGCTCCTTATCTTTACCCCAAAGAACTTTCTCTCCCTTGGCCAGTCCCCTAGGCCAGCTCCCCAAGCCTGCCCAATCTGCCATCACCTCCCCCTCTGGTACCTGGATATGTTAGCATCTCTATATGCTTGCTCTGAGTGCCTCTGGCTGCCCTGCCCTTCCTGTCTACCTGGACACTTGTTGAACCTCAGTTATTACTTACTCTTCTTTCTCATCCGTATTTGGTTTGCTTTAAATTCAAAGTTATATTTATGAAAATTGTTCAGTCGAGGCCAGGAATGTAATTGGTGGAGTGCTTACCTGACGTTCAGAAACTCCATGCCTCTATCTATTCTCCAGTGCTTCATAAATGGGGTTTTATGGGACACACCTCAAATCCCAGCACTAGGAGATGGAGGCAGGGGTGTTCGGGAGCTCAAGGTCATCCTCAGCTGCCTAACAAGTTCAAGGCCAGCCTGGGGCCCTGAGAGCCTGTCTCAACGGCAACAGAAACGGTTTAGGAACATACCACAGAGCTTGCCGTGCATGGACTCCCCATCAGTTGCTCTGGGTGGAAATGGTGAAACACTGTGGGACAGAGAGGAGAGGCTGAAGATGGGGGGTGATGAGGGCTCCGCTCGGAGAACCTCGTGTGCAGGAAGCCAAGCGAAAGGGTGAGGAAGGGCTGCCCTGATGAGGTGAGCATCTTAAAAGCCTATGGTGCACACAGCAGCTTACCAGAGGAAAAGGACCAATCAGGAAGCTCCTACCGTTTACCCTGGCAAGAGATGATAGGACCAGAACCAAACCAATGGCAAGGAGAGGGAAGAGGAAACAAATGTGGAAGGAAGATACCAGAAAGAATTGGACAAAGTGGGAGGAGACCATGTAAGAGCTTGTTCTGGGTTTTCAGTATGAACAGGGACAATTGGGAGGTACAGTCTGCCAGCAAAAAAAAAAAAAAAAGGGCAAAGGCTGCAGATGAAAGTTTGGGTCCCATCCGTACAGGAGCAGACTTTAAAACCAAACCCGTGTGTTCAACGTAAGAGTCAGACAGCAAACAGGAGCTCCCTGAGAGGGGTCAGTGGGCATGGCCTCCAGCAGAGCAGTTTATTGGCATCCACCCTGACAGCATGATCAACCAACATCCCTGGGCAGAGAGCTGGCAAAGATGACAGGCATATTGGACTTGTGTTTCCAGTGGAGATTTTTTTTAAAAAAAAAAAAATCTTGAAGCTGAAAGCAAAAATAGTAAGTGGGAAGGTTTCACGGGAGCACCCCCTGGGCTTGGGAGATATAATCCCATCTGCAACTGGTACACCCATGAATTAAAAAGCAGACCCCACCATCGTCCCTTGTTATCTTCCCAGCAGGTCTCTAAAGAGTGCAAAGCTATTTGAGGATGGAGACTTTCAGTTGCTGTTTCTCAGGATGCTGCCACCCAGCAGCAGAGCACTGGGAATGGTGCCTTGGGAAAATGTGGGTGCATGAACCCCAGGTTTGCCTAGGTGGCTCATAGCTCTGGAAGTCAGAGCTTCGCTCAGCTCATCTTAGTAATTGAAGTTTGAGGGAGGGGCACATCCAGATTTTAGAAAAGGCTTTCGGAGGGCCTGGAGAGATGGCTCAGGAGTTAGGAAAACTGGCTGCTCTTCCAGAGGACCCAGTTCAATATCAAGCACCCATGCTACAGCTCACAAACCGTCCGTAACTCCAGTTCCGGGGAACCTAACACCCTCTTCTGGCCTCCATAGGCACCAGGTACACACACGTTGCACAATCATACATGAAGTTTATATGACCGGGTTTGTAGCTCAATGATAGAGCGTGTGTCTAGTGTATACCAGGCCTTGGGTCTGAGTTCCAGTATTGCAAAAGGAAAAAAAAAACTGAGTATGTGTTCTTACAAAAGCTTACATGCTCTAGACGAGAGTGGTACAGCATTCAGAATGCGCTGTGGGACACACTGTGGTAAGCAAATGGCACGAAAGTGATCAAAGCAAGGACTGTATGACTCATGGGGCAGAAAAGGAGGGCACCGCCTGACGACAGAAGCCAGGAGAGAATAACCCACCACTTCCCTCCCTAAACCTCAGGACTGGAAGAAGCTCTCAGTGCAGATGACTACTTAACCCTATAGTTGCTGGAAGTGGGATGAAATTATTGATAAGGATCTTGAAGGGGGGGATGAAGTTGCTGTGTGTCCAGCCCGCAACGGTGCCAAACATAGAACGTGCTCAATACTGCTGCAGCAGAGAAAGGAAGTGGGGATGCCAGAAATAGAAGTGATGCAGAGAGGAGCAGTGGGCAAATAAAATGAGACGAGGGAGTGTAAAGGTTTGCAAAGGTTCTGCGCAGTTGCCAGTGGAGGTCTGCAGTTTTGCCTGGGGTTTCCTAGCAACCTGAGCAGAAAGAAGTGAAGCATATTCAGTTATAACATTCACCGTGTCCAGAAGATAAAAAACAGAGCAGTTGCTCAGAAAAACTCGTCCTTCAATCGTTGGGTTTTGTTTTGTTTTGTTTTGTTTTGTTTTGTTTTGTTTTTTCGAGACAGGGTTTCTCTGTAGCTTTGGTGCCTGTCCCGGAACTAGCTCTTGTAGACCAGGCTGGCCTCGAACTCATAGAGATCCGCCTGCCTCTGATTCCTGAGTGCTGGGATTAAAGGCGTGCGCCACCACCACCCACTTCAAAATTTTAAAGCCAAGCTCAGTGACCTATCCCTGTAATCCCAGGATTTAGAAAATAAAGAGAGGAGGATCAGAACTCATAGTCAGTCCCAGTTAGGTACTGAATTAGAGACCAACCCAGGATATGAGACCCTGTCTCCAAAAACTGAAAGGGGTGGGGAGAAGGAGGGGGAAGAGAGGAAGGGAGGATTTTTTTTTAAGGTTTATTTATTTATTATGTATACAACATTCTGCCTCTGTGTATGCCCACATGCCAGAGGAGGGCGCCAGATCTCATTACAAATGGTTGTGAGCCCCCATGTGGTTGCTGGGAATTGAACTCAGGACCTCTGGAGGAGCAGCCAGTGCTCTTAACCTCTGAGCCATCTCTCCAGCCCCGAAAGGAGGAAATTTTAATACAGACGAGGTGACAGGGAGATTGAGGTTATAGCAGCCGGCACACAAGGAAAAAATGTCGTATACTTTTTCAGTGAGTATGGAAAATAGATCGTTTGACATTCTGGATGAAAAGGGTGAGTTGGGATAGAGTCCTTTATCAGAACCCTACGTGTCTGTCATCTTTAGACTGCTCCCAAGGCATGACAGAAAGACTCAGATAAGTTTAGGGTTAGAACTGAGTGGGGCAGGACTTAGAAACAACATGCTTCTCTGAGGAGTGGTTGAGGGGTGGGATGGGGAGGAGCTGGGATTGGTATAAATAAATAAATAAATAAATAAATAAATAAATAAATAAATAAATAAATTTTAAAAAGAAACATTATTCTACCTAAAAAGAAAAGAGATAAGATTGATAGGTCACAGAGTCTGAAGGCTACGCAGACAGTTATGGCAACTGTTGGTGGGGGCAGGGAGCAGCGAGCCACCTGCCACGTGACACCCTGTCACCCCAGCCACATGACATCAGGCTTGGCAGCGTAAGCTGGTCTCTCAATGGCACCCGAGCACAGGTAAGCTAAGGGACATTAGTAGTGGTTTGCCTCTGGGGTTCACTCTCTTGAAGCGCAGCTACCACATGGTGAGGAAAAATTCTAGCAGCCACGTGAAGAAGTCACTACAGAGGACCAGGCCCATGGATGACAGCCATAGACAGTCCCAGCAAGGAGGCAACACTTTCAAACCTCCCAGCCAGCACAATGCTCACACCACCTGAAGCAAAATTTCTTAGTCATGAGAATCATTAAAAATTGCCAAGTTTTGGTGTCCTAAGCCATTGAGTTTTGGAGTGATTTGTTGTGCCACCATGGATAAGTGACTCAGGAAGCAATCATGAGAGATCAGGAGGCACCTAAGCCTGAGAAACCAAATGCTTCCCCTGGGAGATAAGTCCGAGGTCAGAGTCAACAAAGGCAGAGTGCGAGGTGGCTCTGGATGGCCCTTCGGGAGCTGGGCATACCTGTCCCTTTCCCTGCAAGACCAAGTGATGGCTGAAGTAATGACTTTTCTGTTTGCTCACCACGATCTGTGCTCCCTGAAGGGAATAGGTGATCTGCCAAGGGACTTTTGGAGGGTGTAGAGCCCCTAAATGAAGCAGACCTCAGCTTGAAGTGCTAAAGTGTCCTACCCCTAGAACAAAGTCCATTTGATATTCTGTGGGCATCCCTAAGCCGGCTGCTTCCTTCTCAGGCAAACCCTTGTAAGCAGTTTCTATGTTTCCTTAGATCCTGCCGCTTACACAGAACCCTCCGACAACCTGTCCGCTAAGGAAAGCCTGATGAGCAGCTACAAATCTGCAAAGACACAAACGTAAATAGTGGCCACCATGTAGTCCTTTATTCATAAATATAAGCAAAACCCAGAGATTTCTAGCTGAATCAGGAAAATCAGCAGCACAGAAGAAAGACAGTCCAAAAGGAAAGCTAGTCTTGGAGGAGACCGGCTGCTTAGGGAAGACTTGTGCACTAGTAACAACTAGTTACTGTCTGGAAGAGTCTGGGGTGTCAACCTAGGAGGAAGGAGAGGTGTTGCAGGCTAGTTTAACTGGGCAAAGATGTGTTACATTTGTTTGTGCTGCAGGGTATTACTTTAACTGTGTGATGCTGTGTGACTCTTGTTTATGCCGCATTTGTTTAACAATGTAAAGATGTGTGTTTGATTATGTAAAGATGTGTTGCATTTGTTTCACCTTGCCTGCCCAAGGCACCTGATTGGTCTAATAAAGAGCTGGCCAGCCGATAGTTAGGCAGGAGAGTGCTAGGCAGGGCTGCAGAGCAGAAGAAACAAATAGAAGAAATACAAGAGAAGGAGAAAAGAGAAGAGAGAGAGGGGGTCACACCTGGGGCAAGAAGCCAGGCAGCCACCAGACAGAAACACAGGAGAAGCAGTGAAAGTAATATATACAGAAGGAGGGCTACAGAGATGACTCAGCAGTAAGAGCACTAACTGCTCTTCCAGAGGACCCAGGTTCAATTTCCAGCACCCACATGGCAGCTCACAACTGTCTGAAAATGCAGTTCCACGAGATCTGACACCTTCACACCAATGCATATAAAATAAAGTTAAATAAATCATTAAAAAAAATTTTTAAAAGCAAAAATAAAACAAAAACAAATTATACGCGTGTGCGCGCGCGCGCGCGCGCACGCACAGAAGGAAAAAAAAGTAAAAGACCCAAGGAAAAAGGTAGATAAAGTGAAACAGGTTAATTTAAGTCAAAAGACCTAGCCAGATATGTGCTAAGATAAGGCCGAGCATTCAAACTAATGAGTCTCCTGTCATGATTCGGGAGCTGGTTGGTGGTCCAAGTGAAAGCCTGCTGCAGAGAGGTGTGTAAAAGGAGCCAAGCACACAGACTAAGTAGTTGCTCCAAGAACTCAGAATGTAGAGCAGAGGCTCTCAACCTTCCTAATGCTGCGACCCTTCAACACGGTTGTTTCCTCATGCTGTGCTGACCCCAACTATAAAATTATCTCCATTGCTACTTCATGACTGTAACTTTGCTACTGTTATAGATCGTAATGTAAACATCTTCTCTGCAGGATATCTGATGGGTGACCCCTGGAAAAGGGTCCTTTGACCCTCTAAGAAATCACCACCCACAAGTTGAGAACTGCCGTGGTAAAGTGAGAGAAACGAAGGACTGGAAGTATCGGGAGAGGGAATGAGAGATCCAGAAACTGCGCCATCAGGAAAGACGGAGAAAAACGCCTCAAGTAATGGAACACCATGTTTGTTTCTGCTTTTTGCCTGGTGGTTGGCTTGGGGGTTGGTCAGTTGGTGCTTTGAGATAGGATCTCACTTTGTAGCCTAAACTGTCCTTGAACTCTCAGAGACCCTCCTGCATCCTCTTCCCAGTCTGAGATTGTAGATGCGCACCACCATGCCCAACTAAATATTTACTTAAATTCATGGGTCTTTAAAAATTCCACTGAACAGAATTAGGACCACAACAGAAAACTCCCGTCCCAGCATGCCCCTCTGCTGGTCTGCATGCTTCGTTCCCCCACAACGCTGCCCATCACTAGCAGGCTGTCTATTTTCCTTATGCGCTATACATGTTAGCTAGGATCTGTCTCCCCTCCTATCCTGCCAGCTCCAGGAAACTGGGAACTGCTGTCTGATTCGGTCACTAAGGAACAGCGTCTGGAACTGAGCAGTACCTGGCACCCAAAAGGCACCCATAAAGCTTTAGTGAATTAAATTAAAATCTGGAGCAATATCTTACAACTCCTTACAAGAAGGAAAGCACAAAATCGTTGGTATTTCCTTCAAGGGAACAAAAAGCAGAACTGTCTCCCAACACGAACAGCCTTAGGTCCTAGAAAACACACAGTTAGCAAGGAAGATATTGGAGCTAGAATAATAAATTCTGCCAAAACTCCAATTACTAGTAGAATACGAAAGAGCAGATAAATGTCCAGACATGCTATAACTCAGAATATTTAGTACCTGTACTCCCTAGATGAGAAAATTAATCAAAAATACTGTTCAGTAAAACCAAAAATGACTTCCAAGGGAGAAGATAACATAGGAAACAAGAAACTGAAAACTCAAAGGATTGAGGAAGGTAGCCAGGAATTGAGAGGACCCTCAAGAATCTTCTCAGACAAACACAATGTAAGCAATGCAACCCTTCACGTTTATAAAACCTCTGGCTCCTCTGGCTCTGCTTCTGCTAACGCCAGAACCCGTTCCTCCTCCCCAAGGCATCAGTGGCCTTTCCCCTCACACTCAGCCTCTCCTGGATTGCTGACCTGTAGAATTTCATAAACTTCATCAAAGTGGAGCCAGGCAGTGGAGGGGCATGCCTTTAATCCCAGCACTCGGGAGGCAGAGGCAGGGGGTCTCTGTGAGTTCAAGGCCAGCCTGGTCTACAAGAGCTACAGGCTCTGAAGCCACAGAGAAACTCTGTCTCAAAAAAAAAAAAAGTTCATCAAAGTGATGGTGGAGAATGGCGTATAACAATTTAAAATTAATTAACAAAGAGCAAAGAAAGACATAGATGTGGTAAATGCTTCCAAACAGATGGCCTAAATGATCAATGACCCCTAATGATCCTAAATGATCAATGACAGAGGTGGGCTGTGGACTAACCCAGCGGGCACTATCACTGACCAGCCCGTTAGCTAATATCCTGGAGAGCTAATGACTTTTGCTTCTCTTCACCAGCTTTATGCAATGGTTTGACTGTGAGTCCTGTCACAGCCTACCTCACTCCGGAGGCTCACGTGTTCAAAGCCCTGTCCCTATCTGGAGGCGCTGTTGGGAGGTGACTTAACCAGTGAGTCAATCCACTGAGGAGTTCTTACTGAATGGGCAGTTGAGGGTGGGGCCTGGCTGGAGAAAGTAGTCACCAAAGTGCATCTTAAAGGTATGTTTTGTCTGGCCTCTTCCAGTGCCCCCCCCCCCCCGGTTGCCTCAGGGTGAATGATTTTCCTCCACAGGCTCCTGGCATTCGGCCTCAAGGACAGAAATCCATGAACCTTTCTGACGAAGTAAACCTTCCCTCCCTTAAGTCCATTACCTTCTTGGGCATCAGCGGTGAAGGCTACTTCACACCCTCCCCTCTGGGATCCTGAATAACAGATAACCAGGCCGTGTGAATGCTGGGTGTAGTGATATTTATTAGCTGTCCCATTGGCAAGGCTGTCCCACAGTCAGGAAGTGTTGGGAGCAGTGAGACCCCAGATCCTGAATTTCTTGTTTTCCCCTGATCTGAGTGCCTACAGCTGCTCTAAGCACGAGACCTTCAGGAGTTCCTGATGGCAGGAGAGTGGTTTCTGGTGGGTTTGGCTGGGGTGTGGCTATCTCTATACAATCTGCCCCTGAACACAATAAAGGGGGAATTCTTGGGGAATTCAAGGATGACCCGTGTTGCTGTCTTTCTGTCTGTCTGTGTTTGTGTATTTTAACCTCCTGTCCCGTGCCCGAATCTTGCGAACTGGGTGCCAGCGCACCGAACGCAGACATGGGGGGGCACGGTGCGCGGCAATTGGAGGTTCCCACCAAGATATCGGCAATTGGAGCTCTCCACTGAGATTTCGGCAAGGAAGTAGAAAGAGAAGTGGCAAAGAAAGCACAGCACAGAGATTAACTAATTACACCCCTTGGCGGTAGAGAACAAAGCGAACCTCTACCTTGGCTACCAGGCTTAATACAGTGCATCCAAAGGACATTGCAGCATTGACCGGATACTTCCTGTACTAGGCATTGTGGGTAAGTTACCAACTCATTCACAGTGTGCAAGGGAGTTAGGCGTGTCACTCATCACGATCACAGTTGTGTTGGGAAAACACGAGGAGAGTAAGCCCACAGCACGTGGGATTGTGAGGGACCATACTTTCCTTACCCATTGCTAGGTTCATGGCTGAGGCACCTAAAACAGAAGATAAATAATCGAGAGGAAGTCATCTAAGTGGATGTATAACTTCTCTGCGACAGCAGAGACTTAGAAATAAATGAAGGCATGAAGAAACACAGACACCTGGGCGGTTTTATGCTGTTTGACGAAAAGTGTATGGTCGTGGGAAGATAAAATTCAACAAAGGCAGTGATCACATCACCAGACCTGTCTGCTCAGGTTATTCTTGGCATCTCTGTGTCTTCAGGGATGAGAAGACCCCTTTCTTCACGGTCTAGAAAAGGCACCCCTAGAATGAAACTTTTCAGACCTGCTTCAGGGGAACAGAATGAGGGGGGAAATGATAATTTTTTTTCCTGCTTCTGTTATTTTCAGATGTCAAGATGCAGAGGTGTCATAGTCAGTGAGGAGACACCATTACCAAGGCAACTCATTAAAAGACAGCCTTTAGCCTTTAATCCCAGCACTTGGGAGACAGAGGATCACCTAGCTGGAGGCTAGCCAGGTCTACAGAGCAAGTTCCAGGACAGTCAGGGCTACACAGAAAACCCTGCCTCGAATAAAACAAAACAAAACAAACAAACAAAAAGGTGGCATTTAATTGGGGCTTGTTTACAGTTTCAGAGATTTAGTCCATTGTCCTCATGGCAGAAAACATGGCAGCACACAGGCAGACACGGTGCTGGAGAAATAGCTGAGACTTCTACATCTGGATCCACAGGCAACAGGAAGAGAAAGAGGCACTGGGCCTGACTTGGGTTTTTGAAAACCTCAAAGCCCATCCCCAGCAACACTTTCTCCAACAAGGCCACACCTCCTAATCCCTCTCCAGTAGTGCCACTCCCTGGTGACTAAGCTTTAGAACATAGGAGCCTATGGGGACCATTCTTGAAACCACTAGGAGAAATAACACATCCTGAACCTCAGGGTGCGGGCAAGTCAGCAAATGTGACCCCAGGAGGAGCAGAGTGGAGGAGGCCTTTCACAAAGCACGTGGACTGGCCTAGTGGAGAAAATCAGGGTAAGGGGACTAGCAGAAGGTTTATGAGAGAGACACCTTTGCTGGGCTAATTCAGTAGCTGGGGCTGGTAGGTGTGCAGAGAACAGGTGGGCAGCAAAGAGGAACAGGAGATTCATCTCAGCAGGAAACACAGGCCCTGTTCTGGGCAGTTAGAGCAAGAGCGGAAAGGATGAGTTAATTAGGAACTGGAGTCTGGCGATTAATTGCCTGAGAGTAATGGAAGGATTTAGGGGCGGCAGGTGGTTAGGAGAGGGAAGGAGGAAGGAAGCCAAGGAAACCAAGATTCTCTGAAACGTACCGAGTCCTTCTATGTTTTGTTTTTTTCTCTAAAGCCTCCTTCTTTACCCCAGTTTTATAAACCGGAAAAGAAAGGAAAATCAATCAGGAAGTAGTTGTAGGATAAAGAGCTACTGAATGCTTTATCTGCTCACCCTGTCTGTTAAGATACAGCACGAGATTGGACCTTAGTGGGTCCAGTGAGTCCCCAGGCAGGTGCGAGACAGACGCACCAGAGCTTGGCAGGTGCAAGACAGACACACAGGAGCTTAAGTGAGAAGTTTTATTGAGAGAAGAGAAACGGGAAAGCGGGGAGCGGGAAGGGGAGACCGGCCTCTGGGGGACAGGAGCGGAAGAAGAGAGAGAGATAGAGGGAGGGGGGAGTGGGAGGGGAACAAAGGAACAATGGAAAGACAGGGAGGGAGTGGGCAGAGCTTGTCTCTTAGACCTTTTGCCCCTGCTTATGTACAGAGCCAGGGTACTTACTGACTGCCACTCCCACAGGAGGGACACAGGGTGATGCACTCTGCTAGGTCCCCAGGGGGCAGACCCAGGTATGCCTTAATGCTAACGCTCTCCACCAAGGTTCTCACTCTGTAGCCCAGGCTAACCTAGAAGTCATTATTCTCCTGCCTCAGTATCCGTACCACAGGAGTCTGTGAATTTGCCGTCATGCTAGACCCAGCGCCCCATCCTCAAACAGCTCCCCGAGGCTCTGCTGCCCTTGGGAACACAGGGGGTTCTAAGATCAGCAGGCACACCTCACCTAGCTTAAGGAAGATGATCCTTGAAAATCCCATATGAAAGTCCCTGAGAAATAAGACTCCTTTTACAATGCGAGTAGATCAAGGGTGCCATTTAGGACTCGGCCTCTTTAGTCCTTCTTAAGCCCATCTTCGGCCTGCTGGATTTTCACCTTTAAGCTTGTTAATACAAGCCCGTTTCCTCTGGGGATTTTTAATGTTAACTAGACCACAAAAACCTTCTCATTGGCTGGAACTCATGCTTTGATCAGTTCAGAAGGAGTCACCCGTGGGAAGACAGGGTCAGTCTTGGTTACTCCCTGAGGCCAGAGTCAGGTGCTCTCAGGCCTGTGTCGCCACTGAATGAAACCAGGTTCCAGAATCTAGAAAAGAAGAAATAATTTGACATTTAGCAGTTGTCTGTGCTATGGAACATCACAGGAGATGGGGACGTGTTGAAAGAAACAAAGAAAAAACTAGAAAAAGAGAAAGCCATCAGGCAGTGATGGCACACACCTTTAATCTCGGCACTTGGGAGGCAGAGGCAGGCGGATCTCTTAAGTTTGAGGCCAGCAAGGCCAGCCTGGTCTACAGAGTGTGTTCCAGAACAGCCAGGGCTATACAGAGAAACAAACAAACAAACAAACAAAATCAGCCCAACAAATAACAAAAAAGAAAGGAAGGAAGGAAGGAAAGGAAGAAGGGAGGGAGGGAGGAAGGAAGGAAGGAAGGAAGGAAGGAAGGAAGGAAGGAAGGAAGGAAGGAAAAGAGAAAAAGAGAAAGCCAAAGTGGTCTCTTAAATAATTCTTGGTGGCATTTAACAATCAGAAAGATTTTTTTTAAAGCCTTTTCCATGCAACACACTTAGCAGGCTATGTCTGGTTTACATGTCTTATGGCTCCTGGGGACCTAGCATAGTAGAAAGCGTTAGAGACAGTTCCTTTATTACTCAACTATTAAATAAGGGTGTTTCTTAACTCAGCCTGGTGTAAGCTGTGTCCTGCATGCACCTCTTGATAATCTGGTATGTTCCTTATGGGCCACTGTATATCCTACCGTAGGAGAGGCCAGCCTCTGCTGCTGGGTCCAGATGGCACTACGCCTGCGCAAGACTCAATGTCATCTGTATCTTTTTAATTAGCAGTAAAGGCCAGTGTTGGGCAAGATCTCTGGGACTTGTGAGTCTGAACAATTGATCCCTTTGTTATCCCATGTAAACAACAATGTTATCATGTCCATTAGACAGGTGAAGAAGTCGAAGCCTGGAAGATTGAACCCCTTCCCCGGGGTCATCTAGACGGAGCAGAGCAACATGGCACCAGGGCTTGGAGGCTTTCTGCTCTGGCGGTGGCTGACTCCACTGTGGTGCCATTTCCTGAGCCAGGAATGGAGTCAAGTGACCACGTCGGTAAACACCATGGCTGACACACATTATAGAGGTTTGTTGTATTCTGCTGTGTAAGTAACTGTTGAGACACGGGCAAAAGCCAGATGGTGTGACTTTGTCTCCGCTTCCCAACTAGAATCGGGGCAGAACTTCCTACATTTGTTGACATTTATTTACTGTCTGGTGGGTCTCTGCAGGTACCTGGGCTCCAGCATGGAGGCAAAGGTCAGAGGACACCTTCAGAGTTTGTGCTCTCTCTTTCCAATATATGGGTTCTGGGGATCAAATTCAGGTCATCAGGCTTGGGGACAAATTACCTTTACCTACTGAGTCATCTTGATGGTTTGTGCCAGCTGGGTTTTGTTAACCCGACACAAACCTTAGACATATCTGGGAGGAGGCGTCTCAGTTGAGAAACTGCCTCCATCAGATGCCTGGAGGCAAGTCTATGGCATTTTTTTGCTTGTTAAGAATTAGTGTGGGGCTGGAGAGATGGCTCAGTGGTTAAGAGCACTGCCTGCTCTTCCAAAGGTCCTGAGTTCAATTCCCAGCAACCACATGGTGGCTCACAACCATCTGTAATGGGGTCTGGTGCCCTCTTATGGCCTGCAGACATACACACAGATAGAATACTCTATACATAATAAATTAAAAAATATATATATATATATATATAAAAAAAAAGAATTAGTGTGGGAGGACACTGTGGATGATGTCACTCCTGGTTAGTTGGTCCTGGGTGGTATAAGAAAGTAGGCAGGGAAAGCCATGAGTGAGCACACCAATAAAACAGCATGCAATAAAAGCATGCAACCAAAGCCTGCATGGCTTCTGCTTCAGTTCCTACCTCCAGGTTCCTGCCCTGGCTTGCTGCAGTGACCGAGTGTGACCTGAGAGTTGTAAGATGAAATAAACTCTTTCCTCTCCCAAGTTAGTTTGGTCATGGGGTTTATCACAGCAATAGAAACCCCAAGGAAAACAAGGACCTAGGCTCTGAAGTTTTTTGTTTTTTTTTTTTAAGGTAGCAGCAAACTTTATAAGAAAGTTTGAGGCAAAGAGATGTGGTAAGCTTGGTTTGATGTGTGGGACATCGATAGGACATTTCTAGTAGAAGTGTGGACATCCAAAACAAGACCTATGCAAAGAACGGCCGGGGCTGGAAAGAGAGCTGTGAAGTCACCTGCATTAGCTGAACTGTAGGTATGAATGAGATATGAAGAAACTGGTTGGGAAGTGAGATGGTCCAAAGCTTAAAGATGCTGTGCAAGAAGGAGGAGAGGAGAGTCAGGGAGGGGAGCAGAGAAAAATGTAGAGCTCAATAAATATCAATTTAAAAAAAAAGATGCTGTGAAAAATGATGGGACTTGGGCTACAAAACCCAGGCAAAGGAGGTTCCGAAGCGTGCGTGTCAACATCGTGCCCCAGAAGTTCAAGTCCCACAGAAGATGAAGACCCAGTGGGCCTGACAGTTAATCACCAGCCAGCAGCATTAGAGCGACTTGTGGAAGTGGGGACAGAACCAGACAACACTGCTTGTGGGGCGTGAGGAGAAGAGGGCGCTTTGGCAAGAAGAGGCAACAGAGTCTGAGGCGGGGTGGAAGAAACTCCACAATGGGGACTAGCCGTACATTTACAAATGTCTGGAGAAGGAGCCACGGCATGGGAACAGTAACGTCGCCAAAGGGAGAACACACAGTAGTTGGGGAGAACAGGATGAATCCAAGTGCAAAGATAGGAAAACTCGTCTTGAAAAGAAGGGGGATTTCTGCAGCTGGCAGAAAGAGTCAAGCCACTGCTGACACTGGGATTATCTGCTTTCCGAGGGCTGGGGAATAAGTAGAGACGGGCAGAGCTAAATGAACTGTGTTCACATAAATCAGCGTCTATATTTACTTCCCTGTAACCCAAGAGGCAGCAGATGCTCGAGAAGCGGACTCTGAAACCCAGCCTGCTGCTTTGTATTTCGTTTCTGGCCAGGACATGTTTTTCGTGGAAGGTCATATTTAAATACCCATAGCACGATCACAGCAACTGTGCTCAGAACACGTGGGCCAGAGAAGTGTCCAACGCCCTGCAGCCCTCAGGTTATTTTTATTATCATTAATATCTTGACATGATGAAAGCTGGACTAATGTTTAGCTATCTGCCTTATGTTTGATCCCATCAAAAATAGTCCGGTACATCTAACAAGAATCGTGCAACCGAACAATAAAAGTAGATTAAAGGCAGAAAGGGAGCAAAGACAACGAAAGATTTTGAACAGCAGCAAATGCAGAAATGGGAATTTGGGGGAGAAAAATGAGGCACCGTGAATTAAACAAAGGTAAAGTCAAATTATTAAGTCCATGCAGAATAGACCGTGGGAAAATTGTAGCACAGACATTACCGGTGAGAACCTAAGCCTGTGATGCTAAGGAAGTTGCCGCAGAAGGGTCAAGGGTTCAAAACTATCCTAGGATACATAGCAAGAATGTTTAAAACAAACAAACAAACAAAGCTAAAAGGAAAAGAAATCAGCAATTAGTATTTAAACTGACTCCCTTTTGAGCAATTGCTAGCGTTTTGTGATAAGGAAAATGGGGAATGGAAAGATGAAGTTGGTCGTGTACCACACAGCAAACTGTGGCCCAGCTGCAACTCAAACCCAGGTGATTCATTTCCAAACCTGCTTCCTATTAGTCCCTACTCTACACCAGCAGCTCTGAAATTTGGTCTCGAGATTTTAGAAAATATAACGGTTTTCATGATGAAAAATCCTCAACAAAGTAGAAATAAAAAGGTGACCCCTCAACATGGTAAAGAGCAGTTGTGAACAACCTGCAGTGTTGTGTGATGTTTTACTCTTTGGGCTTTTTTGGCTTCTGGCTTTTTGAGGGACCCACCATCCAGCTCCCAAATAATCACACATGGAGGCGTATTCTTAGTTAAATGTCCGGCCTTAGCTGGGCTTGTTTCTTGCCAGCTTTTCTTAAATTATCCTGTCTATCTTTGGCCTCGGGACTTTTATCTTTCTCTATTCCTGCATACCTTTTCTTCCCCTCTTACTCCATGTCTGGCTGTGTAGCTGGGTGGCTGGGTGACTGGCCCCTGAAGTTCTCCTCCTTCCTGTTCCCAGATCTTTCCTACCAGATTTCTCTTCATATTTATCCTCTCTGCCTGCCAACCCCACCTATTTCTCTCTCCTGCCTCGCTAGACCATTAGGTGTTTTGGACAGGAACAGGAACACAGCTTCACAGAGTTAAACAAATGCAGTGTAAACAAAAGCAACACACCTTAAAATAGTATCCCCAACACCATAGTTAGCATGGTACTCGATGTGAAAATACTTAAGATGCTGCCCTGAAGGTGCAAGCATTAGATGGAGATGGGAGGGTGGTGTGCCTACGACATCTGTAGTACCATTCATTGATCACCAGTCATGATTCTGCTGATCTGGCTGGATGGGCAGTGTTCTTTCTCCCTCACTATCCCATGCCTGTTCCTCCTGAAGCATGGCCTTCCCTAAAGGGAAGAGCTTTGCTGTGGGCAAGGATGTGCAGTACTGCATGCACTCTCCTTCCAGAACCTCCAAAGCAGCTCTCAGGATCAGGGACACGATCTGCTGATTCTCATCTCCCCTAGGGGATGCTGCTCTAGAAATCCCAGCAACTGGGGCAAAGGAAAAAGAAAACAAATGAAAAAGCATCTAAAATGGAAAGGAGGAAATAAAACAGTTCTTATTCACAGATTATCTGGTCCTATGTATAGAAAGAAACTATCAAAGAATACTTGCACAAAAGCCATTGCTGAGTTTGGCAGTGTGGCAGATGTAAGATCAATGCCCAGAAATATGTTGTATTTGTATATGAGCAATGGACTATTCAAATAAACTTTTAAAAAATTTCACTTGTAACAGCAACAAAAAGAATACTTGGGAATAAGATTGGTGAAGGAAGTACACATTTTCGTGTGTGTGTGTGTGTGTGTACGCGTGTATACATTCATGTGTGTGCAAGTGCATGTGAACATTTGCAAACTTGCATTTGAAGGACAGAGGACAAGCATGGTTCCTCAGGTGCCATCTATGGTTTTAAAGAAAACCAAATATAAGCCATGTCTATTTTAGCCAGTGTTCCATTGCCATGAAGAGACACCATGACCACAGCAACTCTTACAAAGGAAAGCATTTAACCGGGGCTGGCTTGCATTTTCAGAGGTTTAGTCCATTATCATCATGGCAGAAAAACATGTCCACATGCAGGTAGACATGGTGCTGGAGAGGGAGCTGAGAGGTCTATACCCAGATCAGCAGGTACCAGGAAGAGAAAGAGAGAGACAAAGAGAGAGAGAGAGAGAGAGAGAGAGAGAGAGAGAGACAGACAGACAGACAGACAGACAGTGGACCTGGTGTGTGCATTTGAAAACTTAAATCCCACCCCCAGTGACACACTTCCTCCAACAAGCCATGCCTACTCCAGCAAGGCCACACTTTCTAATAGTGACACTCCCTGGTGACCAAGTATCCAAATCTATGGGCCCATAGAAGCCAATCCTGTTTAAACCACCTCTCTCTCATTGACCTGGAACTTGCCCAGTAGATAGGTTGACTGGCCACCACCTCCCAAGAACCTGCCTGTCCCTACTTCCCCCTGCTAGGATTGTAATCATGCACCCTGTGTCCAGCTTTTCACACAGATACTGGTGACTCAATTTAGACCCTCATGCTTGCAAGGCAAATGCTTTACTGACTGAACTACTGTCCCAACCCAAGTTATAAGGTTAATACACTGAAGAATATAAAAAGTATTAAACTTAAATTGGATGGTGGTGGTTCACACCTTTAATCCCAGCACTTGGGAGGCAGAGGCAGGCAGATCTCTGTGAGTTCGAGACCAGCCTGGTCTATAGAGTGAGTTTCAGGACAGCCAGGGCTACACAGAGAACCCTGTCTTGAAAAACCAAAAAATAAAAATAAATAAAATAAAAAATAAAGAGAATGAAGGTGGACCTTTGCCCCATATCATATGAAAAATCAAAACAAAATGAATATATGACATAAGGCTAAGAATTAAAACTATTTTACTATTAGAATAAATTGTGAGGGTAAATCTGCACAATTTGGGATTTAGCAAGAAGTTCTTAGAAAGGATGCTAAAATCTCAACTGAAAATCGAAGAATTAGGGACTGAGAGATGGCTCAGAAGTTGTGGCAGTTTGAACAGGAATGACTCCCCAGACTCATGTGTTTGAATGTGTGGCCTACAGGGAGTGGCACTATTAGGAGCTGTGGCCTTCTTGGAGTAGGTGTGGCTTTTTGTGTCACTGTGGAGTGGGCTTTGAAGCCTCCTATGCTCACACTATTGCCAGTGTCATAGACTCCTTCTGTGGCCTGCAGATCTAGATGTGGGACTCTCAGCTCCTCTCCAGCACCATGTCTGCCTGCACACCACCATGTCCCACTGTGATGATAATGGTCTAAACCTCTGAAACCATAAGCCAGCCCCAGTTCAATATTTTTAAGAGTTGCTGTGGTCATGGAGTCTCTTCACAGTGATAAAAAGTTTAACAAAGGCAGTGGCTAAGAATATTTACTGCTTTTGCAGAGGACCTGGGTTGGTTCTCAGCACCCACAAATGACTCACGGCTGTGTCCAGCTCCAGAGTGATCCTACACCCTCTTCCAGCCTCCGAGGACACCAGGCATGCACATGGCACACACACACACATGCAGACAAGCACACATACGCATAAAATTAAAAAAATAATCTTTAAAAAAAGAAAATAGGAAAACTAGAACAGTGGATCTAATCAAAGTCTAAAAGATTTAAGGTTCAAATAACACAAGAAAGTAAGAAGACAGCGAATAGAATGGAAGCCATGTTTGCAAACCACATATTCAATAAAGCGCCAGTATTCAGAGCACATAAAGAACACTCACAACTCAAAAACAAACGACACCACAATTTTAAAATGGCCAAGAAGCACTTGGAATCAACCAATAGAGAAGTGCATTAGTAACTCGAGCAATACAAACCAAACCCACCCATGGGATAACATGTTACAACCCTAAGATCTTGGCCGGAGGCAGGAGCATCCCATCCTCCACAGCACAGAAGATGACTGTCATCGTGTCCTGAGACTCAGAAGCTGCACTTAGATGCTGAGTGAGACATCTGTGTGTCTGCGTGGGCGAGTGGCTGGACCGCTGTGAGTCACATGATGTCAAGGACCGTCTTCTCCATCTTTTCTCTCTCAGTACCTGGTAAGTGACTCCAAAGAAATGGCTCCTGCTCGGGGAAGATTATTATTTCTTTACCAATAGATAAAGAAAGGGGAGTGCGGGGCAGTGATGCTTAGAGCTTCCTCTGTCGGTTCTAACAGGAAGTCTAGAAAATAGGTCAAAGCAAACTACTCTCATGGTAACCATGAAAGTTGGCAAAACCAAGAAAAAATAAGCAAAAGAGGGTGGTAAATGTACCCACACAACACTCAGAAACACTAAGGAATGGAATTTCCTTATTTATCTTAAAACAGATTGGTCTTAGCAGGTCCCACCTACTAGAAGAAATGGGGAAAGGTGTTTCAGCCTGTTTCAGTAACTTGTCCAAGACAGGAAGACAACCAATCCCTATGTGCCCATCCATTTAGTGAAGTGACTCTCCTAGCTTCTACCTTGCTGCCCAGCCTATCTGTAAGCTGGACAATCTGGGGAAAGACCACGTGCCCTCAGGATATTGTTGGGCTGCTTGACTACCTTGTCCTTGCCCCAGACCGGGGATATGTATGGGCTGGTGATGGTTGACATACTAGCTCTGGCCCTGGTGTTCTGGTGTCCACAGCTGACCTTAGCAGTCACATTAACCTGTAGCCTAGTTTTTTTCTCTTGGTCAGAGCCTGAGGGCAGCTCTCCAGCTGGCTCAACCTTAGTTTGGCTTTGACTGACCCATTGCGCTCCACTGACACATTGTCTACCAGGCAAGGAGGTCACTCTGTCCCCACCCAGCAGGTCTGTGGAAGTCTAGTTGCTCTTAAGTGTAATCCTAGAAGCTAAAGGAGGCTCAGAAGTGAATAGCACACCTCCCTGACCACTGAACTTCCTCCAAACGACCTTGATGAGGAGGCTGAACTTCCATTCTTTCATTCTGAGGGAGGACAAATCCCTCTTGAAGAAGGCAGAGGAGGAGCGCTCACGCTCACCAGGCAGAGGCAGGCGGATCTCTGAGTTCCAGTGAAACCTGTGAGAGGCTGGGGTTGGCCCAAGAAAGGGCAAGTTTAAGCTCTTCTCTCCTTGACCTTCGCCCTCCCTGGAGCTCGAACTGGAGTACACCGCTTGCGTGCAGCCTTAAGTGTAGAGGGTGGGATTTCACGCGCTTATCGGTTTCCATGGCACACGTGAGTGTTTCTGCCTTTGGCGCCGTGGCTTTAGCGTCTATTTATACCTCAGCGCTCATCCCTTCAAAGAGCGGGTAGTCCAACGGCAGCTACCATTTGGTACACTCCCTGAAACACACATTCCAAGGACCTAATCACCGCCTTTCGTGCTTTCCAGATCTCGTCTCTTCTTTGGCATTAGATCATTTTCCAAAATAGATCTTTTCCTTCCCCCCCACCCCCGCCGCCTTTTCTAGGGTTTTCCTAAATGCCTTTCTGCCAGTAGGTCTTTTTCTTCTGCGTGCTCACATTTGTTCTAATTATAAACTAGCACGCATGGTGGCATATGTTACCTTCCCTAGGCTGGGTTCCAGAAAGCACTGACAAGCAGAGAAAGAAAGGTTCCGTACAAAAGCCACATTTAGCTTAGGACACGGCAAATTGCCGTTGCTGCTGCAGTATTTAAAGAAATACAGAAAACGGGAGTTTGATGTCGAGCTGAGCAGGCCTCCCTGGGTTTCCACCTCTCGATAAACGGGAAGCTTCGTGGGACAAGTAATACCCTGGTGGTGTTTGTAATCTCACTTCTAGTCCTTGCAGTGGGGGCGGGAGTGGATTGAAAAATATCTTTTCAGATTTCAGGTAATACCCGACAGCTCTGCAGGGGCTCAAGGAAATAAATCAATGGCAGCTTATGATAGTCGCGCCTGGGGTCAGTCCTGGAGCCTTCCCGGGGGCTCTTCAAGACTTCGATGTAGTCTCTGCTCAGCGAGCGTCTCCTTATAAAAACCCAGCCTCTTTCTTTTTCCTCAATGAATGATCATGAAGAAAAACACCCATAACCTAATCTATCACCCTGTAAACCCTAACAGCGTGTTTATGTGTTTTCCTATATATAGTGTGCATATATTTTCATAAAGCCTTAGGCATTTCACACAGAATACCTTATTCTGAGCCCAGAGAACAAACCAGTGTGTGTGGCCCGTGCTGTGTAGCCTGTTCTTCCTTTATCAGTATTATGGGTCGAGAATACTTTTTCACCGGTTTCCAACAGATAATCCTTAGCCCGTCACACGGCTGACTGTACTGTAGTTGTCCTTGTTAGCTTTAGCTGTCCTAGGGACAAACCCAGTCACGTGGGAAGAAGGAACCTGAATTAAAGAATTGCCTAGATCAGATTGTCTTGTGGGCATGTCTGCTGAGCATTTTCTAGATTAATGATAGGCGTGGGCGGGACCGTCCCAGTGTGGGCGGTGCCACCTGGGAAGTTGTCCTGAGTAGTGTAAGAGCCGCCTGAACTTAGCCAGGGAGAGCCAGCCAGTAAGCAGTGTTCCTCCACGGTCTCTGCTTCAGTTCCTGCCTCGGACTCCTGCCTCGGACTCCTGCCTCAAGTTCTTGTCCTGACTTCCCTCGATGATGGACTGCCACCTGTTCTCCTTCCCAAGATGCCTTGGGTCACTACTTTATGGCAGCAAAGCAAGGGAGCCCGACCTGGAACAACAGTCAAGTAACTGTCTAGGGTATTTCCACTTTAAAACTCAGCATAGCAATTTGAGTTCCTTGTTTTAAAATCTACACCCAGCTCCATTTCTCCAAGACAGATTACTATAGATAGACACAATTTCTTAAGAAATACATTGGCTTTTAAACTGTGTACATATACTTCTGAATTACCCCAGTGAATCCACTGTTTTAGTCACTGAAAGGGAGACTGAGCTGGGGATATAGCTCATTGGTAGAGTGCTTCCCTAATATGTATAAGGCCCTGGGTTTGAGTTCCAGAACGAAGAGGGGGAAGGGTATTTGCCTTATTGATTTACAAAGGTGTTTTATATTTTACAACACCACACCTTTGTCATAAATCATGTAAATTCAAGGTTTTTGGTTTTCCTACTTTTAATTGAATTATGCATTATTTCTAGGTAGATAGAACTGAGCAGCCTGTATTTATTTTATGAGTATTGATGTCCTCTTTAGAAAAGCATTTCCTACCTTAAGAGCAATCATTTCTACTTGAATTTTACTCTGGTTCCTTTATAGTTTCTTCTTGGCATTGTTCCCCCTTGCTTTTCCTTTTTATTATGATTTTGCTGTTGTTGAGGCAAGAACCCTCTACATGGCCCAGGCTGGCTTTGAACTCACAATGCATGCCAGGCTGGCATCAAACTCATGATCTACCTCTCTCTCGGTCACTGAGTGCAGAGATTGCATACATGGATCAACACACCCAGATTCCCATCATATTTTAAAATATATAGACTACTACTTCAAATATGTAGGGAGAGAAACCTAATCTAACTCACATGAGCTGAGTAATTTTATACTAGTACATTTGCTAGTGAAGTCCATGCTTTCTCCATTAAAATGAAATGTTTTCTTGTTTGTCTGTCTATAATAGAGTTTCTGGACTTCCTAGTGTCTACAAGTATGGCAGACTACTATTTATCCACATGTTGTAGATCCACCTGGCAAGCACATATATGTTCCCAGACTCCTGTGCATGCTTTTTCTGTTTCATTTCAATTAACCATTACAGCATCTCCACGGGGAAGCCTTGTCTTCAGACTCAGGACAGTTCCCTGGAGCAGACGCCAGCAACATCTCCACACAAGCCTGTGTTTTATAGACTTCAAAAAATAAGGTATTTCGCATCAGTTAGTTGACTGCTGCTTGTGAAGAAGAAACTCTCCCGTGGCAATTTCCCTGAGTCAGAGCATAATAAGAAGCTAAGTGGGGTGCACAATAGCATACTCTTCTGGAATTGCCACCACTAGTGCTAGGTGACAGGTAGGAAAAGCTTCCGGGAAGGCTCCTAATGCCTGCTCTGTGGATCAAGCCAGCAGCGTGTCAGGACTCGGACTGGGTCAGAACTTTTCTATAGCTGTGGGTCAGCCCTAGAGCGTATGTGTAGTAGAGGAAAAACAACGTCAACATTTGCATGACTTGAAGCCAATCAGTCTGATTTCCTCCGATCCATCAAAGTACAAATTTATGAGGGAACTTTGTTCTCAGTTATAGTTGATCAAGATGAAATCTGCTGTCAAGACTATTCTTGGTAAGTCACTGACTTCAATTGGATAATCACATCCTTTATGTGAAATCACACAGAATACATTTATCAGCCTTCCTGTGTTTATAAAACACACATCTGTACTGTAAACGTGTGTGACAGCTCCCACAGAGAAGCATCAGTCTTCCCTGGATTGCAGAACACCCCACAAAAGAGACTGTCTCCATTAACAACTGTGAATGCTGACGACATTTGCTCAACAACCAATAATAACCTTCTGATCATTTTAGAATATAGTCTTTTTGCTTTCTCTCTAGAAAACATTCTCTTACCATAGGAAGAGTCAGAACTCCAGGGCACAGCATTACAGAGGTGTTTTGGCGACTTCATTCTTCCTCTCTCAAGTGTGCCAGAAGGTTTGAAAAACCTACGTCTGTAGCAAAGACTGCACATGCCAGTTTTCTACTTAGCTTTGCATTATCTTTTTCTTAAAAGTTCCTCATAGGGGGCTGGAGAGACGGCTCAGTGGTTAAGAGCATTGTCTGCTCTTCCAAAGGTTCTGAGTTCAATTCCCAGCAACCACATGGTGGCTCACAACCATCTGTAATGAGGTCTGGTGCCTTCTTCTGGCCTGCAGACATACACACAGACAGAATATTGAATACATAATAAATAAATAAATATTTTTAAAAAGTTCCTCATAAAATTTGCATCTATGATGCAGTCATTTGACAGATGAGAAAATGAAATAAAGAGAGGTCTTTATAAATTAACACTGGTTAATATACTGCCACTAACAGTATATTACTGTTATTAATTAATATAACAGTATATTATGGTACTGAAGTACCGACCTAGGCTGTCTGTAAATGGCCATGATCCATTCTATCTCAGCTTTATAGTTCCAAGGACATTTGGTTTTAATTGTATGTGTAAGAGTGTTGTGTCTGCCATTTCTGCGTATGTCTGCCTTCTACTTTGCATGCCAGGTGCCCTCGGAGGCCAGAATAGGATGTCAAATCCCCTGAAAGTGGAGTTACAGATGGTTGTGAGCTGTCGTGTGAGTACTGGGAATTGAATCTGGGTCCTCTGGAAAAGCCGCTGGTGCTCTTAGCTGCTGAGCCATCTTTTGAGCCCAATCTTGGGGCATATGGCTTGACGAGCTTTCCATACCAGCACACATGATACTCTGCAGGGGGCTCTGTGACCACCACCGTAGCCAGCAGAGTAGCAATCCACAGGGGGCAAAAAGGCCGTCTGCTCAACCTGACTAGCCAGTGTTGGATCAAATTTTGGGAGTCTGACCCCAAATAGTTTAGTTTTTGTTTGTTTTTGTTTTTTCAAGACAAGGTATCTCTGTAGCTTTGGAGCCTGTCTCTTCCCGCCTTATCGGTTCCTCTCTCCAGCCAGTTATATCACTTCCTGACTGTCTGTACTGATCTCCAGACCTCTATGGTTAGCTAGTGGCTAGCTAGCTCTGCCCTCTGATCTTCAGGCAAGCTTTATTTGTACAAACAAGATATCACCACAATCTGATTCTAGATTTATTATTAAGACCAATTAGAATTCACAACACAGAACAATTTGATGAAAAGATTCCTGGTGATAATAAATTCAAACCTGCATGCATAATAAAGCAGATATAAATCTCCTGGAGGAATAAAAACTCTTTGCAAAGTACATGTGCCACCTTCCATAAAGATGGGTTCTATAGACTCACCGAGAATAACGAGCTTATGGTAGAAGTCTGTGGGAGGGTCCAGTGAGGTCTCGGACCACACAGAGAGCACACGGATCACCAGGCAGTCACCACCTCTTCTCCCAGCCTTCTGGGCAATAACAGACTGTGCACACCTTCCTCTGAAGGAACACCTTTGTGTGTTTAACATTTTGGGTTCCCTAGTGCCTATCTGTGAGCCCAAAGACCTTCATGCCTCCTACAATTCTCATTTTATAAATGACTATATTTTTAGACTATATAAGTAAACCATAATTTAATCAGTTCCTTCTTGATGAATATTACGTGCGTTCTAACGATAGAACTCAGGTGCTTTCAAGGCAAGCACACTACTGACTGAGCCATCTCCTTAACAAGATTAAATCATTCTCCTAGTTTTGTTTGGTATTATTCATTGTTAGCATACTGAAGTAGAACTGATTTTTCCATAGGTCTTTTTTCTTGGAATCCTGAATTGTCCTGACCAGCAGGACACGAACAGGATCCGAACCCTGGAAGAATGGGAATGAAAGGGACAAGAGACACAAGAAATGGACAGCAAGTCTGAATTCTGATCAAGCTGAAACTTTATTTTTTTCTCAGGAGCATTTTATGGCAAAAGGACAGTGGGGGGAGGGTAGGATGCTGGAATGTCAGGTCTGGAGACTTCTCTGGCTGAGAGAAGGAGATGAAGGGGATCCTGAGAGTCTGTGACTGTTAACAAACAAAATCAATGCTAATTGCTTCTGAAGCCTGAGGCCTGTAGGCCTCACAGGGAGATAAGATACTGGGTTAATTTCCTAGGCCCGGAACTTGCCCTGCAGAGGTGAATATCTTACTTAATTTGTGACTAAGATGGCTATAATCAAAATACAGGTCTTTGCTTCTGGCACTGAATTTGTTATCTCTTTGAATTTTCATACTTGTGCGCACATATTTTGCATAAGAGCTCCTGTATTCCCTCCCTGATGCCCTCCTCCTGTCTCCGTTTTGTTAAGAGACCTAGGCATGTAGCCCATCCTAGCCTGGACCTTGCTGTGAGTGAAGTTCAAGCTGGCCTTGAGCTGACAGTCATCCTCCCACAGACTGTTAAATAATATCATGTACCATCATGTCCAGCCAGTCCTTAGGGTTTTTCTACACGTAAGACAAATGTAGATAATTTCCTCTTGACTGATTGGCCTGACCAAATCCCCAGTACAATGTTGCATATATGGGGCAAAAGCAGATGATATATCCTTGTCTTATCCCTGGACTTATGGAGAATTTATTTTTAAACCATGAAGTTAACGAAGGATTTTTCTTTAAGCCCTTTGTCAGGGTCAGTGTCTTAGAGTTTTCTATTGCTGTGAAGAGACACCATGAACACGGGACCTCTTATAAAGGAAAGGGGGCTCGCTTACAGTTTCAGAGGTTCAGTTCATTTTCATCATGGCAGGGAGCATGGTAACATGTAGGCAGATGGGGCTGGAGAGATGGCTCAGTGGTTAAGAGCACTGGCTGCTCTTCCAGAGGTCCTGAGTTGAATTCCCAGCAACCACTTGGTGGCTCACAACCATCTGCAATGAGATCTGGTGCCCTCTTCTGGCGGGCGGGCATACATGGAGGCAGAATATTGTATACATAATAAATCTTTTTAAAAAAACACGTAGGTGCCGGGCGGTGGTGGCGCACGCCTTTAATCCCAGCACTCGGGAGGCAGAGGCAGGTGGATCTCTGAGTTTGAGGCCAGCCTGGTCTACAAGAGCTAGTTCCAGGACAGGATCTAGAAACTACAGGGAAACCCTGTCTCGAAAAAACCAAAAAAAAAAAAAAAAAAAAAAACCACGTAGGCATATGTAGTGTTGGAGGGATAACTGAGTGTCCTGCATCTTGCAGCAGCAGGAAGTTGATTGATCATCACACTAAGGGAAGCTTGAGCAAAAGAGACCTCAAAGTCAGTCCCTGGAGTGACACATTTCTTTCAAAAAGGACATACCTCTTGCCACTCCCTTTGGGGTCCATTTTCCTTCAAACCACCACAGTGAGGTTGCCTTTTCTGTTTCTAGTTTAATATTTCTATAATAAATAAAATCTATTATTTTATAATACTGTATACATTTTCTCTTAAAATATATTTTATAATATAAGATGATATTTTATAATAATAAAAATATTAGGAACTGAAGATGCCAATCAGTTGGTAGAGTATTTGTCTTGTGTGCATAAGGCCCTAGTTCACCCCCCAAGTACATGAAAATGGGGGTGAGAATGTGGTGGTGTAGGTACAAGTTCAAGTCTAGCCTAGGATTCATGAGTATGTCTCAAAAATGTGTGTGTGTGTGTGTGTGTGTGTGTGTGTTTCTCAAATGCTTTTTCTGAATATGAGATGATGATATAACTTTTGTCTCTTATTCGACTTATATGGTACATATTATATTAATGGTTTTATAAACTTTGCATTTCTAAAATAAATTCCTTTTGATAATGGTATCTAATACTATATAGTCTTTCTGCCTGGGCAATAAACAAATTAGAAAATAGCCTCGAGTAGAGGCTGACCTGATGCTCATTGCTCTCAAGGATTCTGCTCCCTCGAGTTTCCAGATCTCTGTATCCATTACACAAGAAAGCTGGTACTCTCTCCGCGATCACATCTGAGGCAGTCCTTCTGAACCCTCTCTTCCACTAGGCTTCAACAAAGGCCCCAGTCCTGCCTTTGGTCTGTGCAGCCCAATCTTAGCAAGCATCTTCCTAACCTTCATGTGTCCTTAAAGTTTCCATCCATTGACTCTTCTACTCTGGTTTTCGGCCACACATCACTAACTAGCTTTGCTGAAGTTACAGCTGAACCTGGTTTCTCAGTGCCCCATTGTAGCGATCTTAATGGAAGTCTCCTATGCCGTTTCATCAAGTATCAGAATAACCTGTCCTTTAGCAGTGAATGCCTTCAGGCAGCTCTTTACATATTTTTCATATCTGTATGGTTGAGGCTGGGAGAGTGAGCCAGAAGTGAGTTGCTACATTGTGGACAGGGCAAGACAGTGCAAAGGTTCCTCCATCTCTCTGAGGCCATTTCTGTTGTAACGACAGTTTGATCTCTTCGATGAGGAATCCCACGGAAAATTACCAAACTCTTTTTGTAGGAAATAGAACGTCAGGGTGTCCTGGATAACTTAGCTTCTGTTAAATTGCCTGTTTGTGCAGAACCCCGTCCAACTAACCACTTAGCTTGTATAAAATTGCTTGCTTACCTGAACTCCTACATCCCCCCCACTTCCCCACCCCACCCACACCTAGCATGATGCCAGTAAGTGATTTTTGCCTTCAAAACTTCAAAAACCCTGTGTTCTAGACACTGGGAGCCACACCTAGGTCCAGAAACACCTGGGTGTGGTCCTAGATAGCTGGCATCAAAAGATTTTTAATTGACTATAAACAGCATCAGGTGTGAGATGTCTCTTTTATCGCCCCATAACAGCATTATGGCTGAACCCATGCCTGCTGATTTCTGTAGCAAGAATGCATTGTTCTGGATCTTTCTTATACCACTACAATTGAAAACAGTAATGGAGCTATAATCAATGGCTCAGAGAAACTATCAAGGGGGGTGGGGGCCAGAGAGGAGAGAAATGGCAGAAAAGCAAGGGGACTTTTAAGTGACAGCAGGGTGGAGAAGCAGAGATGATATGGGCTGTCGGGATTGGTCGGGAAGTAGGTGCCCTTGTCTGAGGTAGTTGACCTTTGGGGCAAGGTTAAGGGAGGTTTCTGGAGGATTTTTTTCCCTTCACACTGTGTTTCTCTGTGTAGCCCTGGGTGTTCTGGAACTCACTCAGTAGACCAGGCTGGCCTCGAACTCAGAGATCCACCTGCCTCTGCTGCAGATGAATGCAGAGACTAAAGGCGTGCACCACCACCTACTGGCTGGTTCCTGGGGGGTTAAGGGAGATTCTTGGTGAGGAGCAGCTGCCTTGGGAGCTCTGCTTTTCTAGTTACTGCAAACCTATGGCTTGTTTACCCAACAGCAACCCTCTGTTTACCCTAAATCCTCCTGCTTAGGACAATATCCCCAGCACTGCCATTTTGGGAAAAGGGGAACTTTGGACCTGACAGCAACTAATTTTATTGTGGGTTGCTTTTTTATTTAAGTTTTGTTTATTTCTTTGAGACAGGGTCTCACTCTGCACCCCTGGCTGGCTGAGAACGTGCTTTGTAGTCAGGAATTCACAAGAGACCTCTGTCTCTCTAGTTCTAAAATTAAAGAGACTGGACACTGTGTTCCTCCCGCTTTGTAGGTTTTTTTTTTAAAATAATTTCTGTGTTTGTAGGTGTGTACACACATTGAAGTAAACGGCCAATGCGGATGTCAGAGGACAACCTGCCAGTCTCTTCTGGGATGGAATTCGGGTCTTTAGTCTTCGCAGAAAGCACCTTTACCTGCCAAGTCATCTCTCTGGCCCTGTGGGCTATTTTTGTGTATTTATTTATTTTGGAGACAGAATCTGTCTTAGTTAGGGTTTACTATTGCTGTGAGGAGATACCTTGACCACAGCAACTATTATAAAGAAAACATTTCACTGAGGGGGCTGGATTACAGTTCAGAGGTTCAGTCAGTCATGCCGGGGAGCATGGCAGCTGTTGGCAGATGTGGTGCTGAAGCTGAGAGTCCCACATCTTCAGGCAACAGGAAGTCGACTGTCATACTGAGGAAAGCTAGAGAAAAAAGACCTCAAAGACCGCCCACAGTGACACACTTCCAACAGAAGGTGTGCCCTCCAGTCTCAAGGTCTGGATTAAATGAGTGTGCCGGATGGTGGTGGCGCACGCCTTTAATCCCAGCATTTGGGAGGCAGAGGCAGGCAGATCTCTGTGAGTTCGAAGCCAGCCTGGTCTACAAGAGCTAGTTCCAGGACAGGCTTCAAAGCCACAGAGAAACCCTGCCTCGAAAAAACAAAACAAAACCAAAACAAAACAAAAAGAGCATGTCACCCAGTCCCCTCCTAGCCCACACTTCCTGATAGTGCTGCTGTCTCCGTGCATGTGGGAACCAAATAGATTCGAACTACCACAAGGTCTCACTGGTTGGCCAGGAATTCACAGGGCTCAGTAAGCCCCTGCCTCCCAGGATCAAAGGTGTGCATCACCACACTCAGCTTTATCTTTTTAAATTACATCCCTTCATTACAGGATGGGTGTATATCCCTAGAGGTCAAAGGACAGCTTGTTGGAGTCAGTTTTTTCCTTCTGCCTTGTAGGTCCTGGGGATTAAACTCAGGTCATCAGGCTTGGGGGCAAGTGCATCTCTACTATTAAAATCCCACAACAGATCACTGAATTGTACACATTCACCACACTGTTTCATGTCTTTGGTAGTTCCAAAATTAATAATAGAGGTTTTACAGATTATTTTAATCTGTAATCCTTATAAAAATAAGGATAAAATTACGAAATCCAGAAAAGATTATTGTGGTATCTTGCTTTTCTTTTGAAAGAATCATCTTAAATTTGTTTTCCAATCCCACTACAGAATCCAAGTTTAGGATTCTGGGATTAACTGACATTTGTAAACCAGAAGTTTTCCCCAACTAGTCTCACCTAGTAAAGAATCATTTTCTGGATCTATTTTACCTTCCGCCTCTAACAACGGATTTATCTTGCGATCCACTTATTACTGCAGAAAGAAAGGCTTCTTACTTACTCAAAGGCTCCCACAAGACAGCCACACAGAAACACTGCCCGAAGGGAGAGTCACACAGCCTTTCCCCTTTGTTTTGGAGGGGAGAGGAGTAAGACTGGGTCAGGCATGAGCAGTTTGGCCTACAGGGTTGGCTTGTTCTGCATGGGAACTGAAAATGTGACCTAGGAGAGGGTTGAGCAGGAGGAGCCTCAACCACAGCAATGGAAATGGAGGAGAAACTCTCTCTCTCAGGGCGTAGTGGAGCCTGGACGGACGGGAGGGGTAGGGGGGAGATCTGCAGACCTGCAGACCTGGGGAGAGACCAGCGGGAGTCCTAGCCTCTCCGCTCTGCGAATGGGGTTTCCAAGAGCGGTGCAGCCATCAGGGAGGTGACAGGGCCACCATCTCATCTCATCTCGCCTGGAGTACATCAGGGCGTCTCCCCTCCACAAATCGCCTTGCCATGCCCTCGAGGTCCCTCCACTTCCAGCTCCTCCACCAAGAGGGCTTTGGCCGCGTCCTCGCGTCGCAGCAAAGACGAAGAGGCAGAAGGAACCCCGCGGAAACGGGGGTCGCCGGTAGGAAGCAGCGACGGACGGCGGCCTGCGAGCGAGCACGCGGGCGCGCGCCTCCACCTCCTCCGCCCTCCCGCGGGCGCGCGCCTCCCGCCTCGTCAACGCCGCCCTGCGGGAGGGCGGGGGCGCGCGGCCGGAAGCGCCTTTCCCGGAAGGCAGGGGGGCGGCGCCGGCCTCGGGGCGGCTGGACGATGGCGGCGGCGCGCCGACTGGCCGCTCAGTGAGCAAGAGCCGCGCAGCGAGAGGATGGCCTCGCTCGGGTCGGCCGCGGCCGGGGAGCCGGCTGCCGCAGCTGAGGCGGAGCTAGGTCCTCCGGCCCCTCCGCCGCCGCCGCCACCGCCCGCGCCCTCGCCGTCCGCTCTCGGGCCGCTGCTGCCCCTGCAGCGGGAGCCGCTGTACAACTGGCAGGCCACCAAGGCGTCGCTGAAGGAGCGCTTCGCCTTCCTCTTCAACTCGGAGCTGCTGAGCGATGTGCGTTTCGTGCTCGGCAAGGGCCGCGGCGCGGCAGCCGCCGGAGGCCCGCAGCGCATCCCCGCCCACCGCTTCGTCCTGGCGGCCGGCAGCGCGGTCTTCGACGCCATGTTCAACGGCGGCATGGCCACGACGTCGGCCGAGATCGAGCTGCCGGACGTGGAGCCCGCCGCCTTCCTGGCGCTGCTGAGGTGAGCGGCGGGCGCGGGGAGCCGGTGGCCGGCGGCCCGGAGGGAGGCGGCACCCGGCCGGGGCTGCGTCGACTCCCGGGTGACCTTGGGCCAGGCGCGGCCGGCCTCCCTCGGTTCCTTCCCGGCCGGGGATGCTCGGGAAGGTCGGCCAGTGTCGCCAGCCCCAGCCGTGTGCGCTTTGCCGTTGAAGGGCGCTGTCATATTCCAGTGCCGGGCTTCTGGATCAAGTGGGCAGAGTAGAGGACGGGGGCCGACTGTCGTGGTTGCCCATCTGCAAGATTTGTTTTTGTTTGGAGGACGGGGGTAGCCGTAGGACTTTGGAGGACTCGTGTTTTCAAGTTCCGCACTGTTTGTCGTCAAGACCCGGCACAGTAATAGCCGTAACAGGTACCAGCTGACCTGCTTCGTGTTTCTGCAAACAAAGTGACATTTACTGTATCCGCAACCCCCGCTACTGGCGTTGAGAGTTTGCTTTTCGATGCTCTGAGGGTAGGAGATTGATAGCTGATTAGTTTCCTCTAATGGAAGGGGGGGCGTTACTGGTTTTTAGTATTTGTTTTTAGTCACGGCAGTCCTGCTAAGGAGGTATGGCGGGTTGTTTACCCCAGTTTTACAAGTGGGACTGAGGCCCAGAAAAGCAACTTGGTGACTGAGCCAGCTCCCAGAAGACCATGTGGGCTTCATTATGCTAGGATGGTTTTGGCTGCCCGAGTGGTGTGTTTTCAAGATAGCAGTCTTGAGTAATTCTGACGTACGACAGGCAGGTCAGTGGAGCAGAAGCGGCCACAGAGGCTCGCAGCTTCGTCACAAAGATGCATACGGAGTGGACTAGAAAGCCACTAGAAATAAATGTTGAGGTCCCATTAATGGATGGGTAAAGGACAAGACAGAGAAGAGAAAACACGACTAAAGAATGTTTAACCTCATTAGTAAATGAGGAAGTGAAAAGTAAGATAGTGAAGTTTTTTCTTCTCATGAACCCTCACCATTTTTTTGTTTTGTTTTGTTTTGTTTTGGGTTTTGGTTTTTATATTCTGGGACAGGGTTTCATTTTGTAGGCCTGGCTGACTTGGAGCTCAATACGTATACCAAGTTGGTTTTGAACTCATAAAAATCCACCTACTTTCAGCCCCCCGGTGCTGACCCATTAAAGACTTTTAAAAGATGACTGTAGGAACGAACACTTTCTGACAGGGATGTTGATGAAAAGCCTTGGGAAAATAGTTGGACACCTTAGGTTTCTTTTCCACACTTAGGAAATGTTGTTGGAAAAAATTTACAGTAGCTTTCTTCATACTAATGGGGAGAGAAGCCAAGCCAAGGCAATGGAGTTCCACAAGCATTGATAGGCCACTTGATGGACTCTACTGCAGTCACTGTGACGTGTATGAGAACTGTGGGGAGTGTTTATGACAGCATTTTGAATTTCCTGCACCCTAGTAGCAACTGGGAAGGAACTGAACAAACGTTATGTACCTGGAGATAGGACAGAAGGAAAACCAATATGCCAAGCAAGATGTGTTGGATTGGAAAGCTGATAGCACCCTTTTCTTTTTTTGTTCTCATATTTCTAGCATTTAATTAACTTTGCTTTGTGGGATAGTTGTGCAGCCTGAAGGCTAGTATCTGGGTCATTTGGATTTTGAAGTTGACTAGGAGGACTAGATATTATCTTGCTTAGTTATGCAGTTTAGAAGTCTTTCTTAAAATGATAGGGCCAGAGAGGTGGCACAATGAAGACCTGAGTGAGCTACCTGTGACCGACCTGAAAGGAGAGACCCTGCACCTGCAAGCTGCCCTCCACCTCCATGTGTGTGCCGCTGCGTGCCTGCCTACACATACATGCAGGAAACAAAAAATACAAAATGATTCTTTGGCCACCTGCGCCATGATCCACTGGGAGGTTAAGTTTATACTCTCTCCTTTTGGATTCATGTTTAGAGGTGAAACCTTAAGGCATTGTAAGTACTTTTCCTAAGTGATATTTACATTGGCTAAATTTGAGAACTATCGATCTAAAACTGTTAGGGCTAGAATAAAATTATAGAGGGGGCTATTTCATACTTTTGTTTCTAATTTGTATTTTCATTGAATGTGCTAATCCATTTTAATAGGAAATAAGTGAATTTTAGAACCCTTGAAATACACAGTGCCATTTGAGTTCTCATTTTTTGTTTTTAGTAAATTATATATCTTCATGATATTCAGGTTCTGGTCATTTTTCTATTTTTAAATGAATGCCTAGACTAATTTTTACTTAGGTATTAATTAGCTTTGAAACATTGATATCATACTAATACTGTGTGACAGAAAGTCTGGCGGACGTTGCTGAACTGGAAAAGTCAGCTGAGCTATATTTTTATTGTGTTTTGTTTGGTTTTGTTTGTTTGGCTGGCTTGGTTTGGTTTTGTTGTTGTTTTGGTTTTGTTTCGTTTGGTTTTGGAGACAAGGTCTCTCTGTGTAGCCCTGGCTGTCCTAGAACTCACTCTGCAGACCAGGCTGGCTTCAGACTCACAGATCACCTGCCTCTGCCTTCCGAGTGCTGGGATTAAAGCTGTGTGCCACCACCACTTGGCTTTATTTTTATTGTTTTTACAATCTAAATTAATTAACATTACTTACAAGCTTATGAACTTGGGTTTTAAACTCTTTAGTAAACTGCTCACTTAAAGCCCTCTGACTTCTAAACGGCGTTCTTGTTCATTTGAGAAATACTGTGCCTCCCTGCGCAGCTTACATTTTTGGTGTAGGAAACAGCGCTCATGAGGTGAATAGTTATATAAGGGGAGACTAGGACAATACAATACTAAGAATTGACAGTATTTTGAAGAAAAATGGTCACGCCATAAGAGAAAGAGGTTTCTAAGGAGAGGGGAAGCATATTTTAGACTTTAACTTTCTCCTGTTAAAGAAACTACCAGAGTAAACTCATGTGGTTTACGGAGATAAAAAGATGATGAAAAGATCGGCGGCAGGCAGGGCTTTGCCAGACTGAGGAAGGACTTTTGAGTTCCTTCTCAGGTGTGAGAAAACTTGTGGAGGGTTTTCTTTCAGTGGCGTGCTGTGATCCTATTTACATCTGAAAATCTCTGGCTGTTACTGGTGATTAGGAGGAGAGTAAAAGGGGAAGCGGGGTGACAGAGGAAGAGGTTTGCTATAGTCTACCTTGTAAGGGATGATGGTGAGCTGCCCAGGAGGAAGGTATGATGAGAAGTGGTCAAATTCTGGTTATATTTGGAGGGTAGAAGCAAGGAAAGTTAAGAATGAAT
This sequence comes from Arvicola amphibius, assembly GCF_903992535.2. Classification (NCBI taxonomy): domain Eukaryota; kingdom Metazoa; phylum Chordata; class Mammalia; order Rodentia; family Cricetidae; genus Arvicola; species Arvicola amphibius. The sequence goes on along the minus strand of NC_052058.2, from coordinate 152,941,482 downwards.
GGCAGTAAATGATTTAACGGAATGAAACTAACTTGGGAAAGAGCGGATGGCAAAGGGAAGGGTGAGCCTGGAGACCTCGCAGCTCACAGGTGGAGGGAAAGGGAAATGAAACATGAGTGATGGCAGCTGTCAGGGAAGTGAGACAGGAAGCCAGAGCATCCCAGAGACCAGTCATAGGAAATGAGCGGGGAGACGTTTCCAGCTCTGGGGTGGTCAGCTGCGGGGATGGCACTGAGGGTGCCATGGAAATGAGCACATGATGGTGAGATGAGATGTGAGCCATTGATAACCCTGGGAGGGCAAACAAAACACCAACGTGCTCTTCCTCAGGACTCCTTGGGAAGAGACCTGTGGCCTTGATTTCAAGTTGTAGTTTGGTGCTCTTGTTTTCTGCAGGCACGTTTCTCCTTGCTGGGCCATGCCCTGCGTTTCTCTAGCCAGACTGCTGTCTTTAGACAGTGTGTTAGCGCCTCCCTCAAGGGCTCCTGTCTCTGTGATTCCCTGAGTCACTTAGGGACTTTTGTCTGTTGGATACAGTTTAATATTTTGCAGGTATTAAAGGGCCTTGTGATGTGATCCCCTTTCCTTTTCCTCTGTCCACACAGTGTCCCCACCTAATTACTGGTAGCATTTTCCTTATTTAATGTCTGCCTCCCAAGGCCTCTTCTAACTGTATATATAACCTTTACCTGAAAGACAATAATTATTATACTTCAGGTAATAATTTTGGGTTTTCCTTTTTGATTAAATCACTGTTTCTTTCCCCTACGGGCAGATTTGTACACTAGTTCATCTAATCTCTTGGGTGTTTTGGTTACATGTTGCTCTAGAACAAATTACTCTAACACCTGGTGGTTTTAAACAGCCATTTCATTATCTTCAGAGCTGTGTGGGCTGATGGGATTGCCTGGGTGATTGTTTGGCATATCTTTAAGGTTTCCTGAATTGATTTCAGATAGCATCTAAGGTTGGCGTCAGGTGGAGGATTTGACTCAGATTCTGAGATGCTTTCCACCTAGTCTGAGATCCTTTCTATGCGCCTCTTCTAGCTGGTCGTTTCCTTGACAAAAGTAGGAGCTGCCAGGTATTCTTAAAGTGTAGGCTCCAAACTGACACATTGGCTTCACACGTTTGTTGATGAATAGTGACTGGGAATTATGTGACCCAGCAAAGGTCTATGTAGCAGCATTAATGTGGGAAGGCATGATTTAATGTGAACATCTTAAGTCTTTGCATTTGTAAGATATTTTTATCTGGAAACAGAACAGCTGCTAACTACTGAACTTAAAGTTGACCCCGGACACACAGAGAAAAATCAGAATGTGAATGACAAAGACAGAACAGATACATTTTAAGGAAACATGAATTTAAGGAAAAAGAAGAACCCTAAACATTTCTGTTAAGTGTCTTGGAAGTTTTTGTATCCATAAAACAAAGACATAAAGTTGTGGAGGGAAGAAGAAAGATCAGGAACAAAGCAGGAGTTTTAGAAATTTGAATGTCATTGCCAGTTTGGAGGTGGGGTTGAACAAGAAAAGAGGGAAAAGAAATACCCTAAAATACAGAGGAAAAAATTTGAATGAGATCAAATTTAATAAGCAGATAGCATTTACTCAGATTAACTTGTGCCGAGCTCTACTGAAAGTCTGTGTTTTAGCTCGTGGTCATCCTCACCGCAACATTGCCAGTAGGTACTGCTGTTTCCATCTCCTTGGAGGCTCACAGGGTGATAATTTGCTTACAGCCACACACCAAGTAAATGATAGCACTGGCTCAGACCCACACAATTCCTTTATCTCTTTATCTTTTCCTCATACGTATTTTTAAATATTTATTTATTTAGTATGCAATGGTCTGCTTGCATGACAGAAGAGGGCACCAGATCCCATTACAGATGGTTTTGAGCCACCATGTGGTTTCTGGGAATTGAACTTAGGAATTCTGGAAGAGCAGCCAGTGCTCTTAACTGCTGAGCCATCTCTCCAGCCCCTCTCACATGTATTATGAGTAGAGATTTGGTTGAGTCCATGGATATGTAACCTGTGGATACAGGCCAACTGGATTATTATTATTTTATTCCTCTAAATAAAGCCACAGCACCCTAATCTGTGGCCATTGAGCTAGTTCTGGAATGACTATGAAAGATTTTAAAGAATAGGGAGGCTTTGCTATCGAGAAATGACTCTTAACGTTTGGAAATGTGACCTTAGCGAACTGTACATACTCAGGTGGACATCTTTGATGAGGGAGTCATTAGTGAACTACTGTTCCAGGACACAGCAGTGGAGTGCTAAGAATGCCAGAGTTTCACTAAGGGACATGTATTTGGTCTCCTGAGCACTGCTTAAACTCCTCTGAAAATGGAAATACTTCGTACCTCCCAGGAATAAGAATATGATGTTTGTACAGGTTCATCTTACCCTGATGTAAATTTCAGGGGTTTTGTTTGTTTGCTCATTAAAGTTTAATTCTGGTGGGATTGCTGATCATCTATTTAAAATTTTCCATTGCTTTTCAGATTTTTGTATTCAGATGAAGTTCAGATTGGGCCAGAAACCGTTATGACCACTCTTTATACTGCTAAGAAATACGCAGTCCCTGCCCTGGAAGCACACTGTGTAGACTTTCTCACCAAACATCTTAGGGCGGATAATGCCTTTATGTTACTTACTCAGGTAAGTAGAACTAAAATAGTAACTTAAAAACTGGGCATGAGCTGGGGGAGTTGGTGCATGCCTTTATCCCAGCTCTTGGTGTAAGTGTTGTAGCTTGGATGGAAAGGTATCCTGGCAGTCAGGAGCCAAAGAATACCAAAAAGTCACACCACACAACAAACTTTGCAAGAGATTTATTGGGGAGGAAAGACTGGTGAGAGTGGCTGCTTCTGCTTGGGGAGACAAAGCAGAGAACTGGGCAGAACACAATTTTATATAGGGTTTCTTTGCGGGTGCCAGGGAAGGTTTCCAGGGTGGTCTGATCTGGGGACAGGCTCAGGGATGGGTGTGGGTTTTTTCCTGAAGAGCAGAGCCTGGCTTCTGGTCTGGGAATGGACAGTTAGGGCCCTTAGGGAAATTTGTGGAGGGGAGGGGGTGGAGCCTGGCCTGTGAAGCTCCTCATAGATCGGGCTTAGCCTCAAGAGGTCCCAGCTGCCAGAGGTGTCCAAGAAGTTGCTTACGAGAAGTCTGTGCCCATCTAAATTTGAGGACAATCTGGTCGATCTGCAGAGTAAGTTCAAGCCTTCACAGAGAAACCCTGTTTCAAAACAACCAACAAACAACAAAAACTAAATATAAACATAATTATATATAAATATTAATATTTCCTGTTTAATTCTAGATCATTATTTTAAAGTATGTAGTTATTTTTGTATATATAGTTAATTTGTGATTATTTGGGAAAATATGTATTATAAGATTTTTAGAATAGAAATGTAAATTGATAGGCTCAGTCATAGGAAAAGAAACTGAAGCCTTTATAAGTGTGGTTAGGTGATATTAGGTTAGAAAACTATTTAGGATTTGAGATGTCATTAAAATACATTATTTTTTCTATGATTGAGAGTATGATACAATGAAATTTTCAGATCTTGAATTTTTGCTATTTCTGAAATAAAAATTGAGTATTTAATATTAGAGGGATTCTGATATTTGACTATTGTTTATTTCTGTGCCTACGCCTAGAAGCTTCCTGGCCCATTACTGGAGCAGTAATGGCATTAGGTTTATATGAACTACTCTTCATGCTTCATTAAGTACAATCCATATAGAAAAGGACGTATACTATCAGTGTAAAGCTTGATTTTTTTAAAATGCTTTTATCGAGCTATATATTTTCTCCACTCCTCTCTCTTCCTCCCCCCTTCCCTTCTTCCATCTCCCATGATCCCCAAACTCCCAATGGTGATGTTTTTATAAACTGAACATAACTAAAGGACCATTAGCCATCCCTAACACGTATTATTTAGCATTCTGTTAAGTGTCTGTAATCTGAGCTTTTTTGATGAAAATAAATTATTTCTCTTTAAACAGTGTTATAATACTTTTATATGAATGGTTTTACGATGGCAGCACTCAGGAAGCTGAAGCAGGAGGGTTACTTTGAATTTAGAAGTTTGAGACTAGTCTGGACAACATTTTGCAACTGTGTGAAATAATACATATTCCTGCTGAATTTTAGTACTAGAAGTAATTACTGGTGACTCTTAGGTTATTTCACATTTTATAAATGAGAATTAAAATCTGGGCAAATTACCTGCCTGTCTAAAACCTCACAGTAAGTGATACTAGGGCCCGAAGCTCATCTTTATAGTTGTTTATTCTGTCTTGTAGGAAACATTGGGTGCTTGGAAAACAAGACTTCTTTGTTGTTGTTGTTTGTTTGTTTGTTTGTTTGTTTGTTTTTTCAAGACAGGGTTTCTCTGTAGCTTTGGTGCCTGTCCTGGAACTAGCTCTTGTAGACCAGGCTGGTCTCGAACTCACAGAGATCCGCCTGCCTCTGCCTCCCGAGTGCTGGGATTAAAGGTGTGCATCACCACCACCCAGCTGAAAACAGACTTCTTTTATTAAATATTTGTAGCAGAATGTATTGGATAATGGCTATTGAGTCAGGTAGCTTTCTTAGTATTTTATCTGTGGCAATTTAGTCCTTATTTTAACTTCATGAACTGTTACCATTAAGAAACTAAAAGTCTGAGGGGGTTTAGGCAAGGAGCAAGGCTATGCGCTCAATCCAAGGGTTGGGCAGAAATTGAGGCAGAGGTGAAGTAGGTTTAACTAAAGATATGTGCTATTTCCTACATTAATATCTAATAAATAAGTTGATACTAAGATTGATAAGATTGTTGTTCAAGGAGTTTTAATGTATTGGAGCAGATTAAGTAACAACTTTGCTTTTGAGACAGGGTCAGGGTTTCTCTGTAATGCTGACTTTCCAGGCTGCCTAGAACTCAGAGATCCACTTGCCTCTGCCTTCCCAGTGCTGGGACTAACGGTGTGTGCCACTATGCCTAGCTAAGTAACAACTTTGGTCTGAGATGGGACCTGAGAATCTGAATCTTTAATAGGCTTTAAATTGACCCCAGTGGTCCTGAACCACACTTTGATTAGCAGGCATGTTAGTATGAGGGGGAAAAACCAAAAACCAAAATACTTCAGTCCTGTTGGCTTGAGGGTCTGAGAACCGGAATCACATCACGACCAGATCAGTCAACTTTGACCTATCGTGAAAGTGACTTAAAGTAAGCCTAATCATTCACTTGAGTTTGTAGGAGCTCACTCTAAAGCAGAGTTAGTGTATTCTACATGATTTATATGAAGAACACCATTTGTGAATTATTACCAGGGATGGTGCTAAAGTAAATACTGAGAAACTTTATTTTGCTCACGGCAGTAGATTGCATACAGAACTATTGCTCATAGAATCTTAGAGGTAACAAATGGTTACTACCATACAAGTTTGGACAGAACTTGTTTTTCCTAGCTTGAAAGATTAATGTTTTTCCTGAGTACCAAATAAAAAATAGTCTGACTAGCCAATTAAAATATCTGTTGATGATGAGCTGGGCCTTTTGGCACATTCCTTTAATCCCAGCACTTAGGAGACAAAGGCAGGCAGATTTCTGTGTGTTTGAGGCCAGCCATGTCTACATAGTAAGTTCCAATATAGCTAAAAAAAAGAAAAAACCCAAACCAAAAAATGAAGCAAAAACCTATTTGATAGAGTTTTACTTTATAAAAAAATGCATTAAATTTTCTTTAAAAATGTACAAACTCTGGTTTTAGACTGGATCCTGTACTGCAAGGGAAAATGTTACAAAAATAGGATCAGGTCAAAGTTTTAAAACTGAAATCAGCCAACATTAGTAAATTAGCAGATTAGTAAATATTAATTTTTGTATTTACCAAAACTAAAGTTATGTGAGAATATCTTATTCTTAGGAAGTTTAAGAGCCCACAATATATGCAGCTTATTCTCATGGCCCTCATGAATGGTGTATATATACACAGGTTTGTGTGGAGGAAAGAGAGTAAGATAGAGTAGATAACTTCTAGATAGGTAATCTGATATAGGGTACATTGAGGGTGTGTGTGTGGGTGTACGCGTGCGCGTGTGCGCGCAGAAAGCACACACTATCCTTTAAACTTTCTACAAATTCAAAATTCCAAATTTTATGGAAAAATCACATGAAATAGAGTTAATATTATATTAATACCTTTTTATTATTTAAAGCTAAAATTAGCAAATTGATAAAGCAAATTAATATAAACAAGCCCAGTGTGTAATCTAATGAGAACATTTGTTCATTTGCATCTGAATTACTGAATCTGGGTTGGAGAAATGACTCAGCAAAGTGCTTGTTGTAGAATCCAGAGGGCATGCATTCAGATTCCTAACACTCAGATGAAAGCTGTGTGTGTCACCATGCATCTGTAACACCGGCAGTAATGGGCAGAGACAGGTAGACACTGGAGACTCCTAGCCTGCCGGCCTAGCTGAGCTGCTGAGCTTCAGGTTCAGTGAGAGACCCTGCTTCTGAAAAGAAGGTGAAGAGTGGCAGAAGAAAGCATGTGACATCCCTGGCCTCTGTGTGCGCATGAGTGGGCATATACCCACACAGTATGCTCATATCTACTATTCACATGTGCACACACATGCACAGAAACTCAGCTGTTGAATCCACTAAACTGAATTTTATTGGGGCTAAAGAGATGGCTCAGCAGTTAAAGAGCATTTGCTGCTCTCATAGAGGACCTAGGTTCCGTTTCCAGCACCGAATGATGTATGTCTTAACCTTTTTAACTCCAGTTCTAGGGGATCCAAAGCTCTTTGGTGTATGCAGACAGCAAGCACACACACAGTACCCATATATACATGCACGCAAAACACTCAAACACATAAAATAAAAATAAATACTTAAGAATTTTATCTAAAATTAAGTGAAGACTGCAGTCATGTCCTGTTTTGGCTGTCATTTCTAGTGTGGTTAGTTCATTGGGTGCCAGACCTGGTGCTCTAAACCTCTTTACCACAGTCCCCTCACAGCAGGAAATGTTAAAGCATACAACAAAACGGATCTGTTTTTATCCTTAACAGTTGATGTTCTGGTTCTGGTGATGGTAAGACTAAAATTTTAAATAATAGTCTGCAACATTTCTGACTACATGACCTTAGACAAACAGACGCATATCACTGGACACGGGGTGCTTTCCCTAATCTAGAGTGTGTTCAGGATCAGACTAAGTGATGAAAAGAATATGCATGTGAAAGTCAAAGTAGCAAGATGGTTGATAATGTGAATTCATTGTCGGTGAAACATTGGCTTCTGTAGCCTTCCAGTTCTGATTGTCAGTATCTATATAACTAGCAATTACAGTCGTCTGCAGTATCAGCTTTGGTTGTGCACAGCCTACAGTAGCGGGCAGTGAGCTGGCTTTCTTTCTGTGTAGGCGCGGCTGTTTGACGAGCCTCAGCTGGCCAGCCTTTGTCTGGACACGATAGACAAAAGCACCACGGATGCGATAAGCGCAGAGGGCTTCACCGACATCGACATAGGTGAGTCCACCGTGACCAGAGTGTCGTCTGTCTGCCCTGCTGGAAAACTGTGAATTAGTGGGTTTTTCCAGATAACTGAAGGATGCCTCCATATGAGTTGTTCTTTCTGTCATGTTAATGGAAACACTTCTGAAAGTCCTCACTACCTCAGTGTAATCCAAAGTGTGCCAGATAACTAACACTGCACACCGTCTTCATGGGATGGTACGAGGGTCCTAGAACAAGTAAAGAGTAAAATGTGCTTGTTCTGTTAACTAATCACTGGTTAGAGTTGTCGGAACAGAATATGTGACCATTAGGTTTTAGCATGTCAGTGGGATAGCTAGCATGTGGCAGGGACATTTACCTTTCTAAGTAGGTATCAGACATGTGGAAAATAATTACTTGGCAACTACAGAAAATGGAGATGTTACTTTAAATTGGGTTGTTAGGGAAATTATGGCAAAAGAAGTTCTGATATGAGCCTTAAGGAATGGATAGCACTTGGACTGGGGGTGGCTTAGTGGTAGATTGCTTGCCTGGTGTGCATGAGGCCCTGTTTCCATTCCCAGCACCACAAAAAACAAAGTCCCCGTGTAGTGAAGATGACAGCAGTAGAGACAGTGGCACTATGCGGAGTATGTATAGAGTCAGGAAGTGCTGGCGGGTTGTTCAGGTGGCAAAGGACTATGCAGTGACAGGTTTAGGATTCGAACTTCGTTTTGTAGAAGAAGAAAGCTAATTCCCATAGCTTTAAATGATCTTTTTTTTTTTTTTAATGGTGAATTGGAATTATATGTTTTAGTCCCTCTCATATAGCCTGTTGTCTGTTTCATTTGTACATTTTTTAACAGACTGTTCATACAGAACAGTCAAAAGAGCACTGTTGATTTCCTTCCCTGTTTTAGGACTCTCCAGTTCTCTTCTGGTGTTTTCAGTATTCCCCAAGACGTCTGATGCTCTTAGTCACAACAGGAAATGCTCTTCAGTCTAATATATTTTTAGACCTGATTGCTCAAGCTTAAACCTCAGAACTTAATCTTGATTATTCTTTTTCATTTGTGCCCCACATACAATCTCACCACTAAGTACCCATGATTCCATGTTCAAAACAAATCCTACGTTTGACTGTTTCTTATCTGCTGCTACTGCCTACTATACACCAGTGTTCTTTCTCATTAGGATAGCTCAGAATGATCTTCATAAGTAGAAACACCGGGTTGTTTTACTTCTGTTTCCACTGCAGTAAGAGTGTAATTCAAACTTCTTACAAAGCTTAGCAGATCAAGCCCTATGTAAGACAAGATTAGGCTTGGCTATAGTAACAAACCCAAGGTGTATTCTGGCTGAAATTCAAAAGCTAAATACCAAAACAAAATTCCTGTTCCTTTACTCTGATTTATTTTTCTCATATTTATTGATAGTTGAGAGCCTTAAGTAGGTATTCATCTTCCCTCCCTCCCTCCCTCTGTCCCTCCCTCTCTGTCTGTCTGTCTGTCTGTCTGAAGAAGCCAGGATGCTCCTTTTCACTTAGCTCGTCTTATACCAGTGCAGTGAATTGTGTGAGGTCTGACACCTTACCCTTTTCCAGGACATTGAGTGCACTTCTCTTTTATAGTTGATGTCACATCCATTGTCAGTTTACCTGGTCATCTCTCAGGTGCCTTGGGAAAAATGTGTATATTGCGTTTTACTGAAGGCCAGGACTAGGTCACTGTTGACTTGTTAATGAAGCATTGTTTAATCTTAAATGTTTCTTGTTCAGGGTCTCTCAAGTGCTCCTTTTGTTTTTCAGCAACTCGTGAAATTATATGACCTGCATTACATGTCGCAATTGTTTTTATGTTTTTCATGCTATTAGAGCTTGGGAATCTTACTTTGCTGAGTAGATAACCCATAAATACTTGCTGATTTGTTAACACCCACTGCTGCATTATGTTTATGAATCATATTGTGTTGTGTTTTTATCATCTTAGGCTCAGCTATAATTTTTTTAGCGCTTGCAGTAGAAACCGCTGGGACAAGGACTTGCGTGTTCCCCCTATTTCCATACCACAGGCCAATTTGCCAGACGCGTACTTGTTAAGTTTGGGGATTCCAAAGAAAGTGTAGGAGTTGAGAGGAAAAGGCACTGGGTTCAGGAGTTCTGGGATTTAGGGTAGTTTTTTTCTTCTCTAAGTTTTGAGCATGTGTTCCAGAGAAAGAGTTTGCTGTCTCAGGCTTCTCACTTTAGAAATAAAATTCTTCTTTGCATGAATATAACAAAATAAATTTGGGTCAGCAAGAGAGCTCATCTGGTAAAGTGCTTGTTGCTGGGCCTGATGTCTGGAGTTTGAGCCCCAGGACCCATATGGTAGACTCAGAAACAGCTCCCATACGTTGTCCTGACTCCCACCTGTGCGCTGTGGTGCATACTCACATACAAACATACACCCAAATAATTAAAATACATTATGCCAAGAACAGTGTGGTGTGCTATATCATGCTTCAACTTTATTTTTAACTGAAGTTATTAATTAGACCAGAGGTCTGATTTTCAGTTGAAGGGATTAAATAGTCTGTTCATTTTTTGAGGCAAGGGTCTCACTCTGTAGGCCAGGCCATCTTGGAACTCACTTTGTAGTCCATGCAGACCTTGAACTTGTGGCAATTCTCCTGCCTCTGCCTTCAAAGCACTGGGATTACAGCAGTTAGCCACCATGCCCACCTCATTGTATATTCTTTTTTTAATTAATTTTATTTTATATGCATACATGCAAGTGTTTTTGCCTGCATGTATGTCTGTGTGAAGGTCTCAGATCCTCAGGAACTCGAGTTATAGGCAGTTGTGAACTGCCATGTGGTTGATGAGAATTGAACCCTAGTCCTCTGGAAGAGCAGCCAGTGCTTTTGACCTCTGAGTCTTCTCTCCAGCCCCTCATTGTGGTTTTTTTTTTTTAATTTTTTAAAATTTATTTCTATGTTCTTTTCATTGGCGTTTTGCCATGGGTGTCAGGTCTCCTGGAACTGGACTTACAGACAGTAGTGAGCTACCCTGTGGGTGCTGGGAATTGAACCTGGGACCTCTGGAAGAGCAGTAAGTGCTCTTAACCACTGAGCCATCTCTCCAGCCCCTCATTGTGTATTCTTAACCCAACAAATAATGAAGTATGTTAGCTTTCACTTAATTGTGAAAAGCTTTATAGAATCTTAATTCAAACTAATTTGCTCAGCTACAATGAAAATAAGAAAAGTTTAATGTTTAAAAAAAATCCTGGGTACTTTGAGATGGCTCAGTGAATAAAGTGACCTTCTGGGCTGGTGACCTAAGTGCCCAGCACTCACGTGGTGGAAGGAAGAGCCCTCTCCCACTGGTTGTCCTCTGACCTCCACATCGCGCTTCCATAGCACGACACCACCCCCGACAATAAATACATGGACATTTTTAGACATTTTTGTCTAACCGAGTTTTAACATATTATTGAACCCCTACTTTGTTCTAAAAACTAATATCTTTCAATGTTACCCACCCTCAATAAGCAAAATTTGACTTTTAGTGTGAATGAATAGATTTCAGAAAGTGTTTTTTTTTTAAAGTAATTTTTATATGTATTTCTGGATAATTTACTTACTTGTGTTTAGTGCGTTAGTTGATTTCTGCTACATATAAATATAGCATGCTTTTAATTTAAATTTAAAATGTAGGGCAGGGAGATGACTTGGTGGGTAAAGATACTTGCTACCAACCTTGACAACTCGAGCTTAAGGCCAAAGACCTATTTGAGAGAAGAAAAGAACTGACTACCCCAAGCTGTCCTCTGGCCTCCAAATGCATGTAGGCATATGCACATGCACTAAATAAACGTAATTTAAAATTTTTAGCTGTAGCTTAGATGTTTTATAGTAATGTCTATTTTACGTAAGTTCTTTAGAAAATAGGATTCCAGGCTGGACAGTGGTGGTGCACTGCTCTTGGGAGGCAGAGGTAGGCAGATCTTTGTGACTTCAAAGCCAGCCTGGTCTACAGAGCAAGTTCCAGAATAGGCCCTAAAGCTACAGAGAAACCCTGTCTCGAAAAACCAAAAAAAAAAAAAGAAAGAAAGAAAAAAGAAAATAGGGTTCCATGAAAAAAAATGTTTATATGCCTTTGAATAGTTCTTGGGGAAAGATAAAGTACACTTTGCTTTACCAGTCTTTATTAAACAATGTATCCTAAATAAATTTTGAATTCTTGTGATTATTAATGTTCATTATATTTTACTCTTACTCTAGAGTGATTCATTTAGGGACTCTGGAGTGTTTTACTTATTTTTTTAAGCTCTTGTATAAGACAAGATTGCTTTGCTTTTCAAATATGAATCCCTACTTTTTACAACTCCTCTTTGTTAAACTGCAGCTTATCGTATTCTAGCATGCTTGCTTCAAAGCTCTCTTGTCCTCTAAACTTAGTACTTCTGGGCTGTTATTGCTTAAAAACGAACGACCTTACTTTAATAGTCTGCCTATGACAAGAGGAAAGGAAGTCTAAGTGAGGATCTATGTGACAGGCTTATAGAAGGAGCAGCGGGGCTGCGTCCCGCCACCCGGCTAGCTTTACACCCGAAATAATTATACGGAAACTGTATTCATTTAAACACTGCCTGGCCCATTAGTTTCAGCCTCTTATTGGTTAATTCTCTCATCTTGCTTTAACCCATATTTAGTAATCTGTGTAGCACCACGAGGTGGTCGCTTACCAGGAGAGATCTTAACCTGCGTCCATCTCGGAGAGGAGAGGCATGGTGACTGCTTATGGCGGCTGCCTCACTGCCTTCTACCCAGCATTCTGTTCTGTTTACTCTGCCTACCTAATTTTCTGTCCTATTAAAGGGTCGAGGCAGTTTCTTTATTAACCAATGAAATTAACACAGACACTCCTCCATCACAGGCTTGACATTATACTTGGATTTACATTTGACATTTGACTTGGATTTGACATTATACATATTACACAGGGATTTCAAACTTTATACGTCCAAAATTTGACTTCATTCTTTCTCCCAGCCTAAGCCTGTTCCTCCTGTAGTCTTCCCCATCTCAGCTAATACCTCCTGATCTTTGAGTCCTTCCTCTGTATCACATTAGAATCTGACACTCCCACTGTTGTCCTGGTTCAGGCTACTATCACCCTTGACCTGGGTGTGTACTACAGCTCTCTAACTGGTGACGCTTTCATTTATGCCTCCCGCAGATCTCTTCTCAGTACAGTAGCCATAGGTAGACAGGGTAATGTACATCTATAATTCTAGCACTCAGAAGGTAGAGGCAGGAGAGTAAGTTTGAGGCTAGCCTGGGTTATCTATATCTAGTGAGAGTTGTCTCAAAAATACATACATACTTACATGCATACATATACCTTATACATACATTGTCTTAGTCACTGTTATATTGCTATGAAAGAGATACCATGACCAAGGCAACTCTTAGAAAGTATTTAATTGGACAGTTGCTTATGGTTTCAGAGACTTCATTCATTATCATCATGGCTGGGAGCATGGAGCTGGAACGGTAGATAGGAGCTGCATTCTGATGTGTAGGATGAGATGCTGGGTCTTGGTGTGGGCTTTTGAAACCTCCACGCCAAACACCTTTTCTATGTCTGTTGAGATAATTATGTAATTTCTGTCATAAGTCTACTTTTGTGTTGTATCATATTATTGGTTTGCTTATGTTGCTCTGTTGAATATATCCTAGAGTTCTTGGAAGCTTTGGTCATTCTTACTTTTTTTCTTTCTGTATAATCAGGATGCATCATTGTCTCCACCTGGTCCTCCATTCTTGATATTCTTTTCTTTGCTCAGTCGTGTCTTTTGAAAGTGCTTCCCACAATGCTTTTTATTTAGTTAACTCATTCCCAGAATTTCTACTTAGTTTCCTTGCAGAAAAATATTTTTTTTATTTTTAATTTAATTTTTAATTTTTATTTTTTTCCTCCAAATAACTGACCATTACATCTGCTTTGATACTTTTTGTGCTGTGGTTAGGTCCTGAATTAATTTCCTTATTGCCTAATTCTTCTGTTTGAGTCTCCATGTGACCATTGATCTTGTGTATGTGTGTGTGTGTGTCTGTCTGTCTACCAGAAATCAATGTCTGGTGTTTCTCAATCACTTGTTCACCTTATTTTTTGAGACAAGATCTCTCACTGAAACTGGAAATCACTACCTGGCTACTCTAGCTACTCAGCAAGACAATTCCCGTCTCTGACTCTCCTGCACTGGCTTCAGAGTCATGCTGCCACACCTTACACTTTCCGTGAGCTCTGAACCCAGGTTTCCATGCTTGCAGAAGTATTTTACCGGATGACCCTTCTCCCTTGCCCCTTGTTGATGGTTTATAAAAAGTAGGAATCTGAAATTGTTTTCTGGCATTTCAGCGATCTCATTCAACTTTGATTTCCTATGTTTGAGGAATAGTGAACTCGTGAAAGTGTCATACGGGCTTGTAATCTCATATTTTTTTCTTTTTTGTGTGTTGGTTGGAGTAGTCTTCCAGCTTATTTTTCCCTTTATCTTACTCCTTGTTTCTTTTCTAAGACTTTCTGGTAAATTATATTCATGGGATTCATGTTTCCAACCTCTATTTAGTGGGGAAGCCAATTGAAGTTACACAAGCTGGTTTGGCAGCAGCTGTGATGTTAATCTCTCACAGAAGACGCTCATCCCGAGGAGGCTCAGAAACAGTGATGGCACTGATTGGGGGAAATGTAGTCATAGATTTTTATAGTTAAGATTATGAATAGGTTGTAAAATGAGGAGGTAATAGAAAAGAGAAAAGTGGGAGAATTACATATCATTGAGAAGAAAGGTATATGGGCCAGGGGTATGGGAAATAGTAAGAAAATAATACATATTAGTTACAGAAAAAAAATGATAAAAGCCTGTTCAGACCAGAAAGGAGATAAACCAACAACCAAAGTAGACAAATACAAATATAGGTAAAATAAAGAATAATGTTGAGCACTAAAATGGAACTGAAGGTTATTAGGACCATGATTATTTCTGATTCCCAGTTGGGATGAATGTAGTTCATTCCCATCTGATGTCTCCTGTAGCAGTCTCTGCAGGTTGAGGGAAGACTAATAGTCTCAGTCATTCAAACAGGTTGGTGTTCCTTGCTGGGAGGGGTTCCATGTGGAGGCTGGGGGGAGGCCTAGTGGGGACTTTTTTTCTGCCAGAGACTCCATTTCTACTCCACCAGTTAGTTACAACTTGCCATCTCTAGTGTTCGAGGGAGCAGAGGTTCTTTCCATGCTTGGGGTTCCTGAGGTTGAGGCCTAGGATGTGGAGGGCCAGCCACCTGTGATTAATTACCTTTGTTGTGTCTGATGTCTTCCTAGCTGCACAAGGAGACGACAGCAAGTTCAGCAGCGTTTTTGCTGCTGTCTGTCTCAGGCAGGCTTGGTGAGGGGGTTTCCTCCAGGCTGTTCTTCAGAGCTCGGCTGGAGAGTCTCAGCACGAGGCTCCTCTGCTCCACTTCTGCCTCCACTCCCACAGCCTGTGTCGCCCAGGCCGTCTCTCTGCTCACCGCTCACCGTGTCAGCCCCGCTCTATCTGCTCTCCAGTTCACTACTGTGTCCATAGGAAAGAGCTCTCCCCTGGCGGATACTGCAGACCAAGTCAGTGGGTGCCAGGGGGTGGCCACTCCTGGCTGCTGCTCTGCAGAGGTCTCGTCTTAGTCTTGATTCTTTTTGCTTTGGCTCTTATAAAAAGTGGGTTGTTTTTACCCTGGCTCCTTTCTATCACTGGGCGGCACAGAGGAAGCTGCTAATCCACCATCTTACCTGGAAATCCTGCTTTTTATCAATAGTTGTATCAAATCTGTAGTTTTGTTGGCTTTTTTTTTAATGAGTTTTAAAAACTTAACATAAATAAGTTATTCAGAGCAAAATATTCTTTACTGTATTTTCTCTGTAGATACACTCTGTGCAGTTCTAGAAAGAGACACATTAAGTATTCGAGAAAGCCGACTTTTTGGAGCTATTGTACGTTGGGCAGAAGCAGAATGCCAGAGACAGCAGCTGCCTGTGACGTTTGGGAACAAACAGAAAGTTCTAGGAAAAGCGCTTTCCTTGATCCGGTTCCCACTGATGACCATTGAGGAATTCGCAGCAGGTAAGGCTGCACCTTTACTAATTTGAAACTATTTCCAAATCAAAATAGAAGGTATAACTTAGTAAGTACTAGTTACAAAATAAATATATTTGTATATAGTTTCATTTAATTATCGTAAGAACTATTTATGATGACATCCACATTTTATAGCTTAGAGGAGTGAACTAGAAAAGATTAATTGCCTTTCCCAAGGTTATAGGGACAAATCTTTTTGCCTGTTATGGGTGCTACTTCTGATTTAAATGAGACAGACTTAATACTGAATTTCAGGTGTGACTAGCACTCACATGGTGGTTCCCAACAGTCTGTACTACAGTCCCAAAGGACCTGATGCTTCTGTTCTCTTTGGGCACTAGGGATGCACATGATACACAGACATACATGCAGACGAAACAATCATGGAATAAAATAATAAAATTATAAAGAACATCCATATACACGTCATTTGTCCATATGAATATTTCTGTTGAGTGTAGCAGAGAACTACTAAGTTGAGAATGAGTGTGTGTAGCACTATTTTATCTAAAATGAAAGAACAGAGCTCTTCTACAGAGTTAAGTTCAGTCTGATTCCTCACGTGACAGTTTTAACACTTTGTACTGTTACTGTGGCAGTCTGTTCTCTATAGCTGTGATTGAAAACTATGACCAAAAGCAACTTGGGGGGAAAGGGTTTATTTCATCTTAAACCTGGAGTGCTTCCCAGCAGATATACAGTATTGGGTGTAACCTACAGCAGCAGCAACAACAAAAATCCCAACTTTAATTTTGTGGAAAAGTTTTCTTTTCAGAGCTGTGGTTATAGGTGTTTGTTTTAATTTTCAAGTATTTGAGGATTCTATTTTTATTTTCTCTTAAAATTTATATTCCAGTATAGCTAGAAAATTCTGTGTCATCTCAGTCCTTAGAAATTTATTAACTTATTTTATATCCCAACATAACCAGTTTTAATAAATAGCCATAATATACTAAGATGAATGTATTCTGAGTTGTTGAGTACAGAAAAATCTGGTGAGTTCTGTGCTTCTTTAACAGCTTGAATAATCCTGTATCTACAAAATAAATATTCTAAAAATAGTGCCAAAATTTGTATCTATCTACTGTCTCCTTTTGTCTTGTCAGTTACTGAGAGAAATAGGTTCAAGTTTTTGGTTTTGGTTGAAAATATGTCCCCATTTGGTTCCATAAATCTTTTCTTTGTATGTTTTAAGATTCTATCAGTAGGTACATTAAATTTTGTATTTAATTTTACTGGATTTATTCTTTATTTTTATGATACATCCCGCTTTAGATCTAGTAAATCTTTTTTTTACATCTTTGACACGTAGCTTTACAATCTTTTAAAAAAGTTTTTTGAATTCTATGTTTTCTAAAGATTTAATTTGATTATTTTAATTTTGTGTGTGTGTGTGTGTGTGTGTGTGTGTGTGTGAGTGTGAGGGGGGGGGATGTATGCATGAGTGTGGCTACCCAAGGAGGCCAAGGTGTTGGGTCCCCTTGGAGCTGGGAATCAAACTGGGTCTCTACAAGAGTAGTTAAGTTGTTTTTCTAGACCTGTATTCTATATTTTCCCATTCTTTTAATTAGGTTTTTATTATCTTTGCATATCAGTTATATTCCTGCAAACTGTATTTTTAAGGTGTCCAATTCTACAAGCATTATCTTTTACTTGGAATATTTGATTTACATTTAATAGGTCATTGATTTAAATTTATACTTAAATTTGGTGCATTTGATTTACATTTAATAGGTACATTTGATTGACATGTGATAGGTCATTGGGACACTTGAGTTATCATCTTGGTACTTGTTCTTGACTCAGCTCTGGTTTGTGGTGGATTTTGTTTGTTTGCTTTCTCTTCTCCTCATTTTCTTTAGAAATAACCAAGTCATTTCTGGTATTTTGTTTTCTTCTATTTAATTGTTAAACATTCTCTTACTAATTTCTAGTGAAAAGTAAGAAAAGTTAAGCAATTTTAAAGAGAATCAGTATCTTACTATTTAGTGGGTTACTTGATAATACACAAATGCTTCCTTATGAAATTTTAAAGTTAAATCTTAAAATTAAAACTTTGAAATTAAAATTCCCCATGCAGTACAAAAGATACTTAACCCTCTTCAGTGTTTGTTGCCATTTCATATGTTTTAACTCTTTATATTTTAAAGTCCATAAGATGATGTTATCTTAAAATCAGTAGTCATTTAGATCCTGTCAGTTCATCCTCTCTGGTGATTGCTGTGCTTCTATCGGATCATGCGTCACACTGTACACTTAGCATTCTTACAGCAGGTGGGCTGTCAGATTCTCTTAGCTCTTTCCCTGTGTCCGTCTGTAAACATCTTTTCGTGCTTTCAGTTTTCGAGGAATACAACTTGAGTTTAGCAGTGATTGACTATTGTATAGATGTAGTCCTGTTTCCTTTTGGCTTCCGTTATTTCCCTTGGCCGGTCTTATTATTACCTCTTATTACTATAGAAGGATACATACCTTTTCTCTGGCACTTCTAGGTTTCTACAGTATCTTTGCTTTCTCATAGGTTGTTGATGATGTATTAGAGAAATGATTTTACACAACAGACATTAATTTTTTGATTTACTGCTGTTAATTTTAGCGCATGCTGTATTACCTTTAAGCTGTCACATGTTCTTCATCACCTGAAGACTTTCTTTTTTCCCTTTTCCTCCCCTCCCTCACTGAGACAGGTTTTCTCTGTGTAGCTCTGGCTGTCTCTGGCAATTGCTTTGTAGCCTAGGCTGGCTTCACACTCAGAGATCTGCCTGCCTCTGCTCTTCTGCTCTTGAGTGCTGGGATTAAAGGTGTGCCACAACTACCCAGTGAGGACTTTCTTTTCACCTAAGTAAATCCTCTTGTTATAGGCTTGACATGCATTTTTTTGTTTTGTTTTGTTTTGTTTTTCGAGACAGGGTTTCTCTGCAGCTTTAGAGCCTGTCCTGGAGCTAGCTCTTGTAGACCAGGCTGGTCTCGAACTCACAGAGATCCACCTGCCTCTGCCTCCCGAGTGCTGGGATTAAAGGCGTGCACCACCACCGCCCAGCGCTTTTTTAACCTGAAAAAGGTGTGTGTGTGTGTGTGTTGTGATGTTATGCACAAATATGTAGAGGCCAGTCTTGGGTGTTTTTCCTTAGGAACTGTCAACATGGCTTTTCTTTTTGAGACAGTCTCTCACTTGGACTCTGCCTGGCTTTACCTCCCAGTGCTGGGATTGCAAGTATGTACCACCATCCCTGACTTCTTACATGGGTGCTGGGGTTCAGCCTTACAGACTGAGGCGCCTCCTCGCCCTTATCTGGAGGGAATTTCCATCTTCATCTCTTGTTTCATCATATGTAGGTTCAGTTCTGTTTTTTAGTACCTTCCCTCACTCCTCCTCCCCTCTCTGTCGCCATCTCTTTCTGATTGCTTTATACTCTTTCCTTATCTGGAGATTACAATAAAGCTTGCATCATGTGTGTCAAGCCAATATATTTTGTCATTTTATATGTGATTCTTAAATTTTGTTTATTTATTATTTGAATCAGGGTCTCACTGTATAGCTGCTGTGACTGGGAAATTGCTATATAGAGTGTGCTGACCCTGAACTTACAGAAATTCAGCTGCTCCTGCATCCCAAGTTCTGGGATGTGCTACCACACCTGGCTCTCATACAGAATTATTTTAAAATTCTGGGTTTTAAAATCAGTAGGATTCTTATTCCAAATTTCCTAGTATTTTGAAGATTCTTACTCCACTGTTTCTACTGGCTTTGCAAGGGATCTCCTGGCCTCTTTTATGAGAGAGCACTATTAATTCTGGTAAGTTTAAAGTATTTGGCATTTTTCTCCAATAAGAAAAAGTGAATTGGGAACTTGTGCTGTGTAGTTTTCTGTGTCCCTAGCTTCTCCAGCCACAGTTCTCACCTTCTGCTTGCTTTTATATCCGAGAAAGAAAGCTTTAGTCCCTGTCTTTGTGGGCAGAAATGTCCCTTGTTCAGATTCTAGTGTCGGACAGGTAGGAAGTGGGAGGTGGAGGGTCCCAGGTACCTGTCTGTCCTGGAGACGATATGCCAGAGAGCATGCTCCTTCTGTTGGATGGAAGTCAGTGGTACTCAGAAGAGAAGACAGGAAATGATTTCTGTCATGGTGGAGTTCCATCTAAGTCTTCACATATCTTAACACATTCTTTCAGGTTAGTTTTGAAAAGATTGATCAGAACTTCAAATGTATGCTAAAATTTTATATGCTAAGTTTATTTTGTATCTCTACAGGTCCTGCTCAGTCTGGAATTTTGTCAGACCGTGAAGTGGTAAACCTCTTTCTTCATTTTACCGTCAACCCTAAACCCCGAGTAGAGTACATTGATCGACCACGCTGCAGCCTCCGGGGAAAGGAGTGCTGCATCACTAGATTCCAGCAAGTCGAGAGCCGCTGGGGCTACAGCGGGACAAGCGACAGAATCAGGTGTCTGCCGGAGTGTGGGCTGGGCACGTGGGGAGGGCGGCAGTTAGTGCTTAGCCTTTCTTTAGCCTCCTCATCATGTGAGAGGCAGTTAGCCAATATTTCATTCTATAGTTTGCTTAATACAGGATGAGGCCAAAGCTACACACAAAGAAAAAAATAACTGCTTTTAGCAAATAAGAGTAGGAACAAGTGATTTAAGTGTTTAATCAAAGTAAATAGAAAATGATATAGAAAGAGCACTAGAGAAATTAAATAGGCAAATAAAGAATGGAGTGAGTTAAAACTGATGAATTCATAATCTGTTTCCCTTAAAAGATCAATAGGACAAACCATCCTAGAAGAAGCAATTCTTCAGATTCCTATTTAGAAATCAGAATGTGACTATCATATGCTAAAATTTTTACTTTAATTCTGGATTTACTCTGTGCTGATAAATTGAACATCTTGATGGAATGGATCATTTTATAGGCAAATATAAATTATCAGAATTGACCGGAGAAGAAAGCCTGAGTAGACCAATTACCTGGGAGGAGTTAAGTTGTCAGAGAACTGTCCATTCACAGAGTCCACAGGTGAGTTTGTATCAGACCTCCAAGGAACAAAGGTTCCAGGAGCACTGAGAGAAGGAAATACCATGTGATTAGTTCCTAAAGGAAGCAACGTTCAGATAAGAGTTGAATGAGACACATAGTCTGGACCGCCTCACCATAGGGTGTAGAGGAATTCTACAGCCGGCTCTGCCCTAACAGAGCGGTGCTATGAGAACAGATGGAGTATATTTGGAGAGTGAAGAAGTAGCTCAGTGATCTGTTAATATAGCTCAGCACTGTGGGAGACTAAAGAAAACAGTGGTTCCTATAGATAGCCAGACTCCGGAGGTGGTAGGGGTGCCATTGATAAAATTTTACCTTTGTACATGGTGATAACTATTAATAGATTAAGTCTAGAAAACATTTCACTAACAAGATTGATCACTGAAGAGAAATTAAGAATTGAAGCTCTAGCTAGAGATGCCCACCTTTGCTAGGTTTCAGCAGTCGTTGATGCAGCCATAAACTAGAGCCCTGTATAATCAGAAAGGGAGAGGCCTTGCCATTAATTCTGGATGTACCTTAGTACATAGCTCTAGGAAACTCAGTTTCTCTATAATATATAAATATATACTATAAAATATCTATTTTACACACACACTACATACACATGTGTGTGTGTGTGTGTGTGTGTGTGTGTGTGTGTGTGTGTGTGTGTGTGTGTGTATATACATTTTTTATTTTTTTCCCTAAGACAGGCATCTCTGTGTAACAGGTCTTTGCTGTCCTGGAACTTACTTTGTGGGCCAGGCTAGCCCTAAACTCACATCTTTCTCTGCCTCCTGAGTGCTGGGATAAAGGCATGCGCCACCACTGCCAGGCAAATATTTTGTTCTTCTTCCTTTACTGACTTGAAATAAAATTCATATTGTCATGTTTAGGGGATAAATGGTCTATCTGTAATACAAAGGAGAAATAAATACAGCTAATAATAAAAGTGTAAGGTAAAATAATGAAGCTGACAGGAAGATTCATACTTTAGTACACAGACTTTTGGGAACACTAGCAGGCAAACCAAAGTGTACAGCTCATGTACACTTTGTGTGTATGTGCTCATGTGTGTCAGCTACAAAGCATGCACTTGTTAATGCCTTACATTCCAGTAGTTGACAAAAGTTGAGTCACTTCTCTGTATTCATATTTCCATATCTGAACTTATCTACTGGCTGAAAGCTGTTTCAGATTCTAAAATCTTTGCTTAGATTTTAGCCCTTTTCTGCCAGAGACTTTATTTGCATGTTCCCAAGCAAGCTGAAGCTCAGCTTTCCTAAGGAGCTGGACTGGGAAAGGACAGCGAGTGCAGCGCGGAGGCTGCTCTGGGCTGCAGCAGCTCTTAGTAGGGCCGCCTTGGCCAAGTCACCGGATGCCTGAACTCCAATTGCTCTTTTGTAAAATGAAGATAAGAGTGTAGGACGAGTCGTTCATGGGATTTAAGTGGGAGGTAGATAGGAGTGTCTGTGTGTGTCTTCACATATGACGTATGCATGTTTGGGCATAAATGTGTGTGTGTGTGTGTGTGTGTGAATATATGTATAATTACCAATGGCAACAATAAATGCATAAGTTTTATTTACTTTTATGGTACTTGCCATTTATGGAAATCACTAAAATATCTTTGGCTTGTAAATAAAATATGATTACAGTCACAACAAAAAGTTTTGTTTCATGAATTCTGGGAGTCTTGGTTCTGTTCTGTATATCACAGGGATTTTAGTATCACTGGCTCCTCTTACCTGACCCTTAGAGTGAAGAGAACCTAACAGAAAGCTATATTGGAACTAATAAGAGAATAATTGTGCTTTAAAATGTGATTTTGAGATTATTCTTACCATTATTATAAACCCTGTTAAAATAAAAGCCCTCAGTTACAGAAATAAACAGTGGTCACAGTGTTCAGTGACGTAAATATACTTAATGCCAATTACTGTACACTTAATGACCAATGTGGTATAGTTTATATGTGTATTACCACAATAAGAAACCCAAGACTTTAAATGTAAAACAATGCGATATATTGAGTAAATAACATTTTAAGTACATATTTTACTATATTGTAGTTATATATTTACTATATTGTAATATATATATTGTAGTTATATATTATGTTGAACATTACTATAATAGAGTAGGATTAAACTCCAAAATGGTCAGCAAATAATTCTTCTGTGGGATCTAGAGAACTTCGCCTGGAATCACACTTTACAAGGGTGAATTCACCTCTTAAATTGCGTATGTTAGAAAGTTCCTTTCAGAAGTCCCATGTTTTTGATAGAGGAGTGGCCTCACATAATAGAAAGTTAATCTGGAAGAATAAATTCTATTTTACCAAGGGGAGGAGCAGCTCAAATACGAAAAAGAACGCTGAGTCTATAAGGAGTGTTATGTGGATCATACTATAGAGGTCGGAGCCATGAGGCCAGGTGAGCATTGAGAACGGAATAAAAAAGGGAAGGATTGGCCCCTGGAGTTGGATCCTTACTGATCCCATGCAGTATTTATATAAATTAAAGTTTTAACATTAAACAAAAACAAAACTTTGAACATACAACAACAGATGAGGATGATGGGGCCTCTTAGCCTAGAATAGATCATTGTTTGGTAAAGAATTTTATGTCCCAAACCGTGAAGTTTAAAGATAAATGACAAATGTGGGCTCTTTGAAGCAGTTTGACAAATACAAAGCTTGAGAGTGTGCCTTTGATTTTCCTCAGCACTGCTCCTGGGAATTGAGTCTAAGGAAATGATGGAAGCTATGAAACAGTTTTTCTATGAATCATATATTATCATATAATGAAGAACTGCAAATAACCTAGATTATCCAAGTACATGTCACTTCTTCCAATGAAGATAGTTTGCTAGTTAGGCTACATGAGTTCTCTTAAGGGCCTATGGAGGAGGTGTGATCTAGGTCGTTAGATAGGGCAGAGGTCATCTGGGTTATTAGCCACCTCAGTCCTGGTTGTGGCAGCTTGGAGGAGCCCCTTCTCATAGTAATACAAAGGTCACCTAGAGTATTAAATGTCTCCAGTTCTGCTTGTGGGAGCTTGCTATATCCAGGTCCTGCAGATAGTGCCTGGATCACCTAGGCTAGTAGCCACCTCTAATCCCAGCCTTCTGGGCAGAAAACAGGTTATACATCTTTTCCTTGAAAAGACAACCCTGAATGAATATTCCCTAGTGCTCTGTGAGCACAACAGCCTATGTATGACCTTTGTGTTCCCAGCACCTTCTTTCTCTCACTGTGTTGTCTGGACGGTCTTGATCTTGCGAGCACAAGGTTTCCTCCTGCTTTGACTTCCTGGTAACCCCAGCGTGAAAGTTGTTGCAGCCATGCCTGGCTAAAGCTTGTTTCACTGACTACAGAAACTGGGGAGAATAAAAATAGATAGTTCACTAATGTGTAGGGCTGCTGTGCTATTTAAAGGAGGTGAGTTATAGTAAGCAGTGGAGCTGCGGGCTCAGTGCATGTGCAAGTACTCAGGAAACTGTTGTGGTGTGTCAGGAGTAGTAATAGTGATCGGAACTGCAAATGCTGAGATTACAGGTTACCTGTAATCATTGTGTGTAATACAGTCTTTTCAGTTGCTTTGTAGGTAATATCTTTTTTTACACATACAGTAAATGAAGTTAGATAGATCAGTATTTCTTGACTATTGTGACCAAACTAGACTTGCTAATTATTTTCTGGAGCCTTTATCCAAATCCACCAATGTGAGTTGGTGCCTGTCTCCACCCTTCTACCACCAGCAGTTAGCTTAGTGCATTTACAGCTCTTTCCACAATATAGAGTTAGTATTTGTCCCTCTCCTTGTTTATCACTGTCTCCCATATGGCAGAGACAGAAACTGTGCCTTGTCCACCATTGTTTCCTGACCAGCCAGCCACACAGACTGAATATGCTAGGCCCCTGGTTAAGTATTCACTGAGCTGACAGAATGTCCAAGTTTGGGACTTTGATCTTAATGACTAGAATGGTCATGAGGGATATTTGGATGCGTGCAGCACAGAGCCAGCCACTGTAATAAGAGCAGGTGTTCAGGTGACAATCCTCTTGAGGTCCTCTTCGGTTCACATTAGGATTTGTGGGTAGTGAAGATGACATTTTCAAAAGTGTCTTTTATGATGATTTCCTTTTTGTAACTAAAATCCAGGTACCACTTTTAAAAAGCTATAGTCTTGAAAATATGAACACTTAAGAGAATTTTTTATGTTATTTTGTAATGGGATCCTTTCTCGCAGGTTCACAGTAAACAGAAGAATCTCTGTAGTTGGATTTGGTTTGTATGGATCTATTCATGGGCCCACGGATTATCAAGTGAACATACAGGTACTCCCCATCCCTGTTATAAAGATTTCAGTTATGCTCCTTACTGTCCAGCTTTTTTATTTGTTTTAAAAGGCAGCCACTACTTAGCTCCTGCCATTAAATAGTTCCCGTCTGGATACAAGGGTCTAAAAATAAGGAGACAGAATTGATGGATTTTCGTGTGAAATTTCTTGATGTTTCATCTGAGTGTTGACCATATTTAAAAATGTTTAGATACCCTCCATGAAGTCCACCTAACCAGTTCTGTTACCTAGTGACAAGAGCCACTTTAACCGTTGTAGTAGAGCCCCGTTTTCTGGGCAGCTTCTCTTAGTACCATGTGTCTACCAGCTGAGATATGGTTCCTAACATACCATAATGCCAAATCCTCTAAGTGAATGTTTCCTTGAAGTTAGTGTGTGCGGGGGGGGGGGGGGGGGGGAGGATTTCTTCTTGCTTGTTTTGTTTCGTTTCCAGACAGGGTTTCTCTGTGTACTCCTGGCTACAGCTCTGTAGACCAGGCTGACCTTGAACTTAAAGAAATCCATGTGTTTATGCCTCCCGAATACTGGGATTAAAACATGCACCACCACCCCTAGCACTCTCTGTCCTCTTATCTGAGACAGTCTCTCACTTCACCTAGAGCTCACTAATTCAACTAGGCTGACTGTCTTGGGAGCTCCAGGGATCCTCTTGTTTCTGTCCCCACCTCTCCTCGCCATCTCTGGGTTACAGATGATGCTGTTGCACCCAGCCCTTGTGTAGCTGCTGGGGATCGTAACTCAGACCTTCGTGCTGTACAGCAGGTACTCTGCCCAGCACCAAAACCATTTTCCTAGTACTTTAAGTTTTATTAGAACCACCTAAAGGACTTTTTCTTTATTTAAATATTTATTTTATTTTGTGTGTATACACCTGAGGGTATGTATGTCCTGTATATGCAAGATCAGAGGAGGCATTGGCTCTCTTGGAAACCAGAATTAGACAGTTGTGAGCTGCCGTGTGGATGCTATAACCTGAACCTAGTCCTCTGCAGGGGCATCTTTCCAGTCGTGAGAGCTTTTCTTAGTGCCTGTTCGGGGTCATCATCCCAGAAACTTGTCACATAGAAAGGATAGTCTAGTGTAGCAGACAGAGGTGGCTTCTTTTTTAAAATGTGAAAGTTCATCTTTATTTGCCTGGTTTTTTTTTTTTGTTTGTTTTGATTTATTTTTGAGATCCACTTTACCTTTCACCCTAAATAAGAGCCTTGCATGTCTCAAGACAGTACTTTGGCTCGGATGAAAATACTAGAGACTTGTGTGGTAGAAGAAGGATTTGATAACTTGCAACATTTTTGAAAGTTGATCCATGTCTCCACTGCCACTAGCTACATGGACCACCGTTAAGGAAAGAGAGATCCTTGGGCCTATAACAGTTATATCACTCAAAGACCCACCCCCACCCCCTTCAATCTCAGCTCTCCAAATCCCATGGGACAGCAGTATTAAAGCAACAAGTATGTGGAGCACAAATAATAAAAACCCAGAGACAGATATTGGGGTTCAAGCTGAAAATCTGAAAAGCAAAGCAGCCAAGCCACTAGAGAGTTTTTACCTCTTATCGAGGCTCAAAGGGGCAGTCCTATCCTTGGTGTGACTGCAGACTGCAGTGCTCTCTACCAAACCTCTCTCTGCCTAGCCAAGTCGCTCCTGTCTCCACCTCCCTAATGCTGAGATTAAAGGCGTGTGACTCCTGAGTGCCCGGAACACTTTTGTGTGAGCTCTGTTTCTCCTTTTAGACGACTCAATCTTGTGTAGCCCAGAGTGGCCTTGAGTCCTGGGAATAAAGGTGTGTGCCACCACCCCCTGCCCTCTAGAAGTTTAGCACTCTGATCTTCAGGCAAGCTTTATTTATTAAAACAAATAAAATAAGTATATAAATTGATGGTAATTGATACAAGGTGTTGAAAATACATCCATATGCTAATAATAGCGCCTTGTTGTAGTGTAATGGTATTTTCTAGAGATTTTAATTTTATAGTTCCAACCTTTTATTGAGCTAATAGTAGATACTTGAAAGGTATATTCACTGAGCATGGGGCACACACCTTTAATTCCAGTCTTGGAGTGTTCCAGGCCAGCCAGGGCTACACAGTGAGACCTGTGTTTAAAAGAGGCAGGGTGAGTTATATTAAAGTAAATCACACATACGGCTTAGTTGTCACAGACTGTACACATCTGTGTAGCCGTTGCCTAGCTATACCTGGTACTCTTCCTACCCCTCTCCTGCAGAGGACCTTAGCTTTAGGTGGCTTTTGCCCACTTTAGTACTGTTTCCTAGACTGTTGGCAGGAAGGCAGGCTTGTGAGGGCACTGTCCCATGTGTGGGAGCCCTCCTAGTAATTGGTAGGCTCTGCCTTGAGCTTTTCAAGCCGTCCTCCATGAAGCTTCACCCTCTTTAACAGAAGCGGTTTCCTCTCTGTCGAGCTTCTTTATCATCTGAACTGGCACTGCCTGCGTATTTCATATCCTCTATTGGCTGACTCTCCTGGAGGGTGTCCCATGGTGTCTTGTATATCGCTTAAAACTAATAATATAGAGCTAATTTAAATTATTCACAGACATGGCAGTGCATTTAGGGGCATTTTAATTTCAGTAAATTCTGAGACTGAAAATGTTGAGAGATTATCCTATGAATAAGACAGGGGCTAAACAAGGAGAAAGATTTTTTTTTCCCTCCAATATCTCAAGTTCACATCTCCACTCCTCTGCAGATAGGGTTTCTCTGTACAGTCCTGGCTGCCATGGAACTCACTTTGTAGACCAGGCTGGCCTCAAACACAGAGAGGCCAAGTGCTCTCCCAAGTGCTGAGATTAAAGGCGTGCACTGCCATGCCCGGCTCAAGTCCACATTCTAAAGTTCACACACCAAACTGTGTTTTATATGGAGCCTCTCTTCTGCAGCCAAGCCTTCCCCACGCTTCCTGTGATACGTGAGTTAAAGAGCTATTTTCTGACCATCGAATACTTTAAAAAGGCATCTTTGATAATTAGAGATAAGTGGAGAAAAATTAGAACATGGAAAGTTTACAGTCTGGGTCGCAGCTTCTAAAGCTTCCCATCCTTTCTCTAAGACTGTTATAGTTTAACTTAGATGTCACTTCTCTTTTAAACCACAGATCATTGAATATGAGAAAAAACAAACCCTGGGACAGAATGATACTGGATTCAGTTGTGACGGCACCGCTAACACATTCAGGGTCATGTTCAAAGAACCTATAGAGATCCTGCCCAACGTGTGCTACACGGCATGCGCAACCCTCAAGGTAAGAGCCACCCGGACTCAGGTGTGGCTCCTGACTTCCATGCTCTACAGAGCCCCTGGTAGGAGAGCCTCTTAGAAACGGGAGGGGAAAGTGGAGCGAAGACACTCCGTGGCTGTAAGTGCTGTCCAGCACTACGCTATTCCGGGAGAAGAGTTCTTCCTAAGGACTGCCCCTTTGTTTAAAGAAATTGAACTTTCCACACAAGAGAAAGTACTGTTCCCTTAAGACTAAGAACTTTCCACAGTTGTTAATGGCCTAACTCTTTATTGGTGTTTTTAAATTGTTTTTAAGCAAAAACTCCATATTTCATTGAATGACTGAATGAAATTTTATACGGAATCTGTAATGACTAGGGCAGAACACAGTGAGCACTTCCTAGATGATAGTCACTAAACCACCGCTTCTCATTTAGGGTCCAGATTCTCACTATGGCACAAAAGGACTGAAGAAAGTGGTACATGAGACCCCTGCTGCAAGCAAGACTGTTTTTTTATTTTTCAGCTCCCCTGGCAATAATAATGGCACTTCAATAGAAGATGGACAAATACCGGAAATAATATTTTATACATAATCTAGTGTTAATGACCATTCAGTTTAATCACAAAGCATAAACAACTGGCCACAAATAGTTGAGTGTCATGAGTATTTATAATTACAGAATAAGAAACATTTTAGTTTCTTAGAAGAAGTAAAAAAGTTTATTTAAATCTCTGCATGATTCAAAGACAGATTTTCCATTTTCTTCTAACCCTCGGGGCAAAGAGAACCAGGTTTGTGTGAAAAGCGCAGTCTTTCCGCTTCGTCTTACATGATTCATAGATCCACTGACTTGTGATCTTTCAGTAGTTTGGGAACTGAAAGATTTTTGTCTTATGTAGCAGATGTGGGTGTTTTCGCTTTTTTAAAAGCTTTTGTTTTTACAATTTTGAAAGTTAGGTGAAATGGGTCAGTATTCCTACAGAACTCTTTATAACTCAAAACTAATTTTAGAAAATTAAGAAAGCTGACTTTATATTTGGGGTTTTGAAATATCTGGTTGTTAGCATTTGAAATAATGCTAAAAGTAAGACTAAAAAACACCCAAGAAAACTTTCAGTGTATTTATAGAAAGGTGTTTTGTAATAGTATAGTAGTGTATTGCATAGTACTGCTTAAAACTAAGTGGAGCTTGTGTGCAGTGACAGACAGATCGCAGGGATGATCTCCGTGGATTCTTTGTCACTTCCATCCTGCTCTGCCTGTCACGGGGCTGCTTGGGAGTCCTAGATGACAGAGAGAAGATGGAGGTGCACACGGCAAGAACAGGATAGAGCGTTAAGCCCTCACAGCTGCTTTGACACCATGAAGCTGTCCAGCCAGTCACTCCTGCTGAAAAGGAAGGAGGCTTTTTGTCAGCTACATAGTTCTAGCCAAGAAGCAACGTGCTTGATAATTGTGACCTCTTAATGTGGCTGGCGCATCTATAACAAGAGTGGGTCAGAAGGATATCTGGCAGAGTGGCATTTCTACATTTTTATAAAGCAGATTTTTAAAATACAAGTGAGATAACATTTTCCCCTTGAAAAATGATTATCTTACAAAAAATTAACCTTGTGTAAATTAAGCTTAAGGTGTATCCGTCTATCAGTAGTTGTGGAAAATTGTTAAAAATAAAAATTCTTCTAAGTATCAACTTAAGAATTTTTTCTAAGCAGGATATAAAAGATCTCATCAAAAGTAATATTTTGTATTTTCAAGAGGGCAAGGAGGTAATATGTTGGTGGCCAGGGCCTCTTAGAGTTGCTGAAGAAAGGGCACTGTTTTCTGTTTGCCCTGGTACCGTGATCTCATGTTGCCAGCCTCAGTTAGCTGGAATACCCATGGAATGTGTGCTTCTGCTTAACTGAAGTTTAGCAAAGAGTGGTAGCCGTGGGGAGTACTTCTTCCTTACCAAGTGCTGCATGCAGAGGTAGCTAGTGCTTCTGACTCGGGGGCACTCGTGTGTCTTGCTTCTTATGAACAACTGTAAAGGGATGTGGCTGATGGAGGCTACAAGAACAGAACCACTCATTGGCATTGGGACATCACCTGGAATCTTTAAAATAAATTTATCCTTTTTGTTTACCTATCTTTTGTCATGCGTCTTTCTCTACAAGCTGAATGTGAGACACTTTGGAACAAAGGTTCTAGTTAATTAAAGTTTAGCTCTTAAGCACTTCTAATTTTAACCAGTACTTACAGAATGGGGCGGGGACAGTTCAGAGGGACAGCAGGTGCCTAATGTGGTTTGAGTGAAAAGGACCCCATCGGCTCATGGAGAGTGGCCCTAGGAGAGTGTGTGCTGATATTTTTCTGTCAGCTTAGCAGCTGCAGAAGATTCTACTGATAGTTTAATTGTGCTCTGTGGCCCCACTGCCTTGCAGTCAGAGCCCTCTGGCCCCTGGCTGTGGCCTGTAGGGCCTTCCAATCCCGTGGCCCAGGCTCTGCCATGGCCACAGTATGTAGGTTTAAACTAAGTCTTTATCGTTCTAGTTACCAGCAATGACTTGGAAGTCAGATGTGGGGGGTGAAAACCTGCTAGATCGGAGAAGCTGGCTGTCAAGTGTCTAGGGAATTTCATGATTTCCTGAACTTTGGTTCCATTTTGTGCCTCTATTGTAATTTATTTAAAAAGAAATAGATGTGGTGTGGTTAAACTTAAACACATGGATCCCTGCCTGAGCCTTCAAGCTTGCTGTCCCTAGCCTTTCATGAGCGCTCCTCACGAGCTCATCACACACACCCTTGTCCTGTGGGGTTGCTGTGTCTGTGATGTGCACCGAGACGCCCCGTTCTGAGCACAGCCTGCAGTGACTGTTGTGGGGCTGCTGTGTCTGTGATGTGCACTGAGACGCCCCGTTCTGAGCACAGCCTGCAGTGACTGTTGTGGGGCTGCTGTGTCTGTGATGTGCACCGAGACGCCCCGTTCTGAGCACAGCCTGCAGTGACTGTTCAGCACTCACGCTCCATCCCGCCTGTTACTGCGTCTGAGCGCTGCAGCCCTTTGGCCCTCGACTTCCACACAGTCAGACACTTGGTGTTTAACCACTTCAGTGACCCATCAATATATACCCAGATCAATGTGACTGCCTGAATTAAAGGTTGGCGTCATAGCTGCTGAGGTCAGGCCTTCAAAGTCCTGTCATTTGGGGTGTAGCTCAGTGGCAGAACATGCATCCAACATCAGAAATAAATTATGTAAGTGGACATTGGGATTTTGATTTCCTCTGGCTCCAGCCGGAATCAGATTGCCAGTGCCACTGGGTGAGTTTCCATAGACAGCCTGCCGTTTTCCAGAGTGTTACAGCTGTTCCTCACTGCTTACCTGCACCTCCCCACCCCTGGCTGGCGGAACTCCAGGTCCTGTGTCTGGACCCTCCCTCTTCTAGCTCATTCCTGTGCTTTCAAATGCAGTTACCTGGTTCAAAGAAATAAAGATCCCCCCCCCCCCAACCCTCCAGATTCCTATTACTTTTCAGCAAAGGTTTATCCGCATAAAACTGCCCCACCTGGGTCACCAATACCACTAACTTTTTAAACTCTCAACACCAGGTCATTTCAGTTTTTGTGACAATTGTCAGTTGGCCACTCCCCTTTGCTGCCGTACTACTTCTGGCTCGGGTTTAGCTTTGGCTTTTCTCCCTGACCCTTTTGCTCTGTTGGACCTGCGTGGCAGCTCTGCACTTTGGGAATGTGATGATGATCCATTTCCTTCTGACCATCCGTTCTCTTAACACGCGCACAGGGCTCTGAAGCTTCAGTTAGGCACAGGTCGCTCCTTCACTATTTCACTTGGATATCCCCAATGGTTTCAAACTCATTGTACCCTAAAACCTCATCTCAAAATGTCAACTCTGTTCACTAGCCCCAGACTTGGACATCTTCAGTCTTAGTTGCTACATGTGACCTTTCTAACATCTCTGACTATTTAGGACCCAAAGACCCTCAAATGGTTATACACTATCTCCCATTTATGTGGCAGATATCTTCCTACCTCTGGGCATATCTTGTCCACACATTCTACCCTAACTAAGCAAGGCCAGTCCCTGACCAGCAGTCGTCTTGACTAGCCTCTGCTCCACTCTCGCGAGCCGTCCTATTCCATTTCCCATTGTAAATCCCCTCCTTTCTCACAGCGCTGTGCGAATGGCCATGAAGCCGCGTGGGGAAGACTAGCGCTGAGGCTGGCTGCTCTGGTCACCAACTCCTAAGGGCGAAGATGGCTCCCCACGTAATCACACCCCTGCCCTGGCAGGCAGGTTCCAAAAGAACGAAACCCGGGCGCAAGGTGTCGCTCTCAGATGAGGCACCCTGCTTCCGCCCGCTACGTGCGCAGGCGCAGAGGACTCTTCCGCCGCTCTGCTCGGTGGCTCTTCGCGGCGCCGGCGGGCTTGGGATGCTGCAGCTGGCGGTGGGTCGCGGCGCTTCGGCTCCCGCTAGACTCCTATCTGGTTCCACGATGCCTAAGAAAGCCGGCGCGACGAGCAAGGCCAGTGGCAAGTCCCGTGGTGTGGAGAGGGTGGGCCACGGGGCTACACCGGCAGGGACTAGAAGCAGCGTCTGGCGGGTGGGAGACCTCCCTGACACATTGTCACTCCGGTCCAGGTCCGAGCCTTCTGGACCGCACATTAGCCCGCCTGAGGACCCCTGGCCACGCTCCCGCACTTCGAGGGTTGCACTTCCCGGCAGACTGCGTTCTGCCTCCCTATGGCCAAGGAGGCGGCATCCTCTCCCCTGACATCTTCCTTCCTCAACTCCAACTCATTTCTGTGACCCAGCTCAGACACTGCCACCTGCTGACACCTTTCCCCAGTTCTCCAGCCCTGGGTGCCTTTCTCCATGCAGAAATGCACTGTGGATGTGTACTTCATTGGTGCAGTTAGCACAATAATGTGCTTTATTATGGTTCTCTCGCGCTGTGGTCCCAGCTCCTCGAGGACAGGGAGTATCTCTTCATACCCACTGTCTGCATACTGCCATGGAATTTATGAATAAAATGTTCTTACCATGGTGTTTAAGTTCCCATCATTATTATGCAACCCACCCATCACCCTCTCACCCACTGCGAGCTTTAGGGTGCATTGGATATAAATATGACTAATACATGGCTCTACTTGCGAGGAATAGGAACTATACGGCAGCCAAAGTAACAAGTTCTAAGGTAGCCAGAATGAGATCTGAATAGATCACACACACGCACACAGGCACACACTTCCAGCTTTAGGCTACACCAAGTAAATGGTAAGTAATAGGCTCTACTTGAGACTTGAGGAGAAAGTGAATTAGTTGAAACTAACAAGAGAAAGCAGCATAAAGGGGTGTAGGCCAGAGTCAGGCCTTCCCAGGCCATACAAACACTGTGGGCTGGTGGGAGGCTGACAGGGACCTTGAGGGACGTGGGAAAGCTCCCAGGTGGCCTGGATGGGAAGCCTGGTTTGGTGAAGGTGAGGGACAGCAATGGGTCAAGATAAAAGCGATGAAATGTCTTGTAACCTGTAAACTTGTGTGTGTCATTTCAGGGTAAAAACCAAACCAAGGAACCAGAGACGCCACTTCCTCCTGCAGGGCCTGTGACAACCGATCCTAAAGGCTGTGTCACCATCGCCATCCATGCCAAACCCGGCTCTAAACAAAATGCTGTGACAGGTACGTCTATCTGAGCACCGGTGGGATTCCTGTGTGGGCCAGGCTGTCACTTCACCTTCTCTCTGCCTCGCTGGCTGGTAGCCTAGCTGTGGCTATAAATGGTATTTTTAGATATGATTTAGAGCTTCCCTCTTTAAAACCCTGTATTCTCACGCAGAGGTATTTGAAACGGATGTGCAGTATTTAATACAAAGTTAAATGGAAACCATTGTATCTCTTCCTTGGCGATGGCCTGGTTACATGGTGTACCGGTAAAATCTCGGATATTTAGGAACTGAGGCGGGGGGATCTTGAGTTTGAGGTCCGTCAGTACAAACAAGACCCTGTCTCTAAACAGCAAAGCGTTTGGGAGGCACACATAAGCAGACAGATGTGTAGCCTAGACACTGACAGAGAGGAGTGATGCCTCGTTGTAGCGCTAATGATTATTAACCCGAAAAGTGGGAGACAGCCTGAGCTCCGAGACCCCTGACTGATTCCTATGCAAAGTTCAAGTTTGAACTGAATTATCTTGAAAAATCTTTATTTTCAAGATAAAGCTTTGTATACCAAATTATTTTTATATTTTGAAAATAGTACACCAAGGGGCTAAGGAGGTGGCTCAGAGGTTAAGAACACTGCCATTTCTTTCCAGATCTGACCACTGAGGCTGTTGGCGTGGCGATCGCAGCCCCTCCATCCGAGGGCGAAGCAAATGCGGAGCTCTGTCGGTATCTGTCCAAGGTCTTGGAGCTCAGGAAGAGTGATGTGGTTCTGGATAAGGTCGGGCTCTCCCTTCTAAACTATTACATACAGACCATAGTTCATGTGTCCTATAATTTTTGTAAAGCCAGTTTTTAAAATAGTTTTATATATATGGCTGCTTTGACTGCATGTATGCCTGTGTACCACATGCATCCCTGGTGCCCTCAGAGTCCAGAGGAGCATATCAGGTCCCCTAGGACTGGAGTTGCAGATGGCTGTGGGCCACCATATGGGTGTTGGGAATCAAACCTGGGTCCTCTGAAAGAGCAGCCTGTGTTCTTAGCCACTGAGCCATCTCTCCAGTCTTTTAAGGCCAGTTTTAAAAACTCATATTCTTTTAAATACAAAAATTCCATAGCTTCATAGTCTCTTTCAGCCACACTGCCTCTGTTTTATTGAGACTGGCCCTCTCTACTTATGGTCCTTCGTTTTGCTCATTTACAGCATTTTTCTCCTTTCTAAATTCATAACTTGGCCAGGCGGTGGTGGTGTACGCCTTTCATCCCAGCACTTGGGAGGCAGAGGCAGGCAGATCTCTGTGAGTTCGAGGCCAGCCTGGTATACAAGAGCTAGTTCCAGGACAGGCTCCAAAGCTACAGATAAACCCTGTCTCGGAAAAAAAAAAAAATCATAGCCTTACCTACTATCAGAATTATCTTGCTCACTTCCTTCAACACATCGCCATAAAGTTCACCAAGTAATTATGACCCCACGCTGGCTCTGCTCACTAGGGGATGCCTGTTGTGAAGATTAGTTTATATGACATTGATACCTTGGTTTTATTTCAGAATCATCAGAGAATGATTTTTAGGAGCAGGCCCCTGTTGTCTCTGTGGTCATGCTGAAACAGTCCATCTGCAAGAGAGCAGGCCAAGTTCATGTCTCAAAGTTCTGCATGTGGTCTCATGCTGTACGTCCCCTGCAGTTCATATCTGGGTGCCATTTAACGTCACTGATTAATAACCAGTGATGATTAATGATTGATTAATAATCTGTACTTAAAAATCCTCTTAACAGGCCACTTCCTTTACCTCCCCCAGCCTGTGGCAGATAATGTCTGACTTTGGCAGTGCTCCAGGTCTGACAGTAGCCTAAAGACACACGTCCACTCTGTGTGTGTACACACAGTCCATCGAGATGAACTCCTGCTCAAATTCTGTTTTATAAAAGGCATGTTTCAAGTAAATCTTTTTAAGAGTTGTTTTAGATGATTGTGAAATCATAGTGCTTAGATGTGTAGTTGCCTTTTGTTTGAAATTTTCAGAAATGTGTAACAATTTAGAACAGAGCAATTTGTTTAGACTTAGGTGTTGTAAAAAGTTTATACTAAATTGTCATACATAATATTTTTAAATTATTTTCCTCTGTAA
Organism: Arvicola amphibius; assembly: GCF_903992535.2. Taxonomy (NCBI): domain Eukaryota; kingdom Metazoa; phylum Chordata; class Mammalia; order Rodentia; family Cricetidae; genus Arvicola; species Arvicola amphibius. Next base: position 152,905,382 of record NC_052058.2, on the reverse strand, counting down.
TTCAAATTACTTGAAACTAGAACACTGCCCAGGCATAGTGGGATGTCAGGGTCCTCCTTGGCTGTATATTGAGTTTGCACTAATCTGATAGTGATACCCTGTCTTTAATATTGTACACATTCATCTTGAAATTTTAATGCCAAACTTTTATTATAAAAATTGAAGTAGAAAGGCAAAAGCCCTGGAGAGGCATACAAATTTGTTTTAAGGTACAAGTGTTCGGGGGAGAGTATGCCCAGATGTCTTAGGGTCTCTATTGCTGTGAAGAGACGCCATGACCAGGGCAGCTCTTACAGAGGAGGAAATCATTTCATTGAGTTAGTAGCTTACAGTTTCAGAGGTTTTAGTCCATTATCATCATGATGATAATGAGGAGGGAGCATGGCAGCATTAAGGGAGACAGGATGCTGGCTACACCTTGATCAGAAGGTGACAGGAAGTGGACTGAGTGTCACACTGAGTGAAACTTGAGCAAAAGAAACCTCAAAACCCACCCCCACAGGGACACACTTCCTCCAACAAGGCCACACCTAATAGTGCCACTCCCTTTGGGGGCCATTTTCTTTTAAACCACCACACTAGGCTATTGGGATGGGCCATCCATGACACCCCATGAAGACATGCTGCAGGGGGACCGAGGTCTGTTGCTCCTGCCAGTATTAGGATGCTAAGTGTGTCTTTTCCCTTCTGGTTCAGGGTGGTAAATCTCGGGAAAAGGTGGTGAAGCTCTTGGCCTCTACGACTCCAGAAGAGGTCTTGGAGAAACTGAAAAAGAAAGCTGAAAAAAAATAAAGGCAAGAAATGATACGTACGTCCTTGAAGAGTTTCAATAACAACACAGAGGTGGCTAAATAAGAAAACACATATGTGTCCAAACATAGGGAGTGGAATACACACACACACACATACACACACACACACACACACAAATCAGATTAAAATAAAAGTAGAAAATTTAAGTCTCTACGTTAAATATAGGCTCTAAAATCCCTCACTGTGGGAGCTGAAGAGATGCCTCCGTAGTTACGAGCACTTGGTGCTCCTCCAGGAGTCCTGGGTTTGGCCCCCCACACCAACATCAGAGAACTTACCCTGAAACTCCAGTTCCAGGCTGTCCCGACATTCTTTTCTGACCTCCGAGGGCACCTGCAGGCATGTGGTTCCCGTGTGTATGTGGCAGGCACACACATACACATCAAACAGCCTGAAATATGTTACTCTATTACCATGGGACAGCTGGACAAGCCAATCAGGACGACCGACCTCACCCTCTGCTGTCCACGGTGGTGCCTCTGATCTGCAGACATCAGGAGACCAGTTGAAGATCACCACGTGCAAGACAACAGCAGGAACCTAGCTCCCTTGACTCCCAGCGGCACCTTGAGCCCCACATTACCACAGTGTTTGTGGATTCTGGGGGTTCCTAATTCTGTTTACAAGTGAAAACCCTTTCATGCTGCTTTATAGTCTACCTTCTATTTTAAGATGTTTACTTAAATGCCAAAATGTTTTTTATATCTTTTAAAAATTGTATGGAACATTTTGTGGTAAAGTAATCGTAGACCTGTAACGTAATATCAGTTAGTTTTGAAAACCTTGTAAATCTTCAAATCGAGTTCTTAGGAATCTCCAAAGATCTTAAAAGAGTAAAGAAGAAGCGGGGTGATGGCTCGTGGTTAAGAAGCTTGCTGCTCTTGGAGAGGACTTGAGTTCAGTCCCCAACAACCCAACGTGGGATGCCTCACAACTGCCGGTAACTCCAATTTCAAGGGATCCAGTGCCCCTGATCTGGGGGCACCCACACTCATATGTACACACACACAGAGAGAGACAGACAGATAGATACATACATACAGATTAAAAATTAAAAAAATACGTCTTTTAAAAAGGAAGAAGAGAAAGATTACCTGGAAGTCCTTTTCATTATAAAGCCCACCAGAGATCCCATCCGTGATAACTCAGTTGGTAGTGCGTCCTGCTGTGCACGGAGCCTTGGATTCGATCCACAGCCTTGCATAATAAACTGGTGTGGTAGTTCACACCTGTAATCCTAGCACTCTGGACGTGAGGACAGGGGGTGATAAGTTCAAGATGATCCTTTACATAATAGAGCTTCAGGTCAGCCTGGGATATGTGAGCCTGTGTCCCTAGATCTGTATAGATAGTGTGTATCTCTCTCAATAACACATGTTGTATATATGTAGCTGAAATGATAATAAATATGTTTTACATGTTTTACCTACATTATAGTACTCTAGATTGTTGTTGTTCATTTTGATCTTTGAGACAGGGTCTCACTAAGTCAACCCGATGTGCAGCCTTGCAGCTCCCACTGCCCTAGCCTCCCACGTGCTGGATTATACACAGACATGCACAATGCGCCCAGCCAGGTTAGACTCATCTAGTAAATAACATAACTGCTGATTTGTAGTGCGTGCCTTGCCAGTAAGTACATGAGAAATTGTACTAATGACATGATCATTAAAAACCAAATCCACAAGAAACACCGATTGTAGAAATGCTTGATGTAAAAGAACTAACAGGGGGGCTGGAGAAATGGCTCAGAGGTTAAGAGCATTGCCTGCTCTTCCAAAGGTCCTGAGTTCAATTCCCGGCAACCACATGGTGGCTCACAACCATCTCTAATGGGGTCTGGTGCCCTCTTCTGGCCTACAGGCATACACACAGAATATTGTATACATAATAAATAAATAAATAGATAAATAAATAAATAAATAATAGAACTAGCAGTTCTTTCCCAGGAGAGAAGCTTATCCAAAGCCCAGTGCTGCTTAGAGGCAGAACCAGTTAAAACCAGCTGCTCTGCCTTGTAAGACCCTCTACCACCCTGCTTCTAAGAACTTGTTTTGTGTGGTTTGGGCTGGCGAACTTTCCCACAGTTCCGCTGGGTCTCACAGGCATTTCACCTGTGGCCTTGCACGGCTCACTACAGGAAGCTTCTCGTGTAGCAGAAACACGTGTCGAGAATGTGTTAGCATTCTCGCAGAGTCCAGACGTGTTTAAGGGTTTCACAGAGCAGCGATGTTACAGAGGCACCCCTCCCTTTCTCCTGTGATGCCAGCGTTATGCTTAGGTTCAGTTCCTTTCCTGAGGCAGAAGGCTCTGGTTGGGTGGGTGGGTGGGTGGGTGGGTGGGTGGGTGGGTGTGTGTGTGTGTGTGTGTGTGTGTGTGTGTGTGTGTGTGTGTGTGTGTAGGGTGCTAATCCTCTGCAATGGAGCCTGCCCTGAAGAGAGCTCGGCCATTGTTTTCCAGAAGTCCCGCCCCCTTCCACCTCGAGTCAAATCAGATCGTAGGAGTGTCTAAACCACCTTCTTGGCAAGAAATGCCAACTAGCTGAACCAGTGATTAGGGAAGAGGTTTATCCTAATCATTTTAGGTCAATTAAGGCCCATCCCAGAGCTGGAGATAGGATCAGCGGACTCTGGAGCAAACTATTAATGGAGACCAGAATCAAAACTTATCAGTGGAAGCCGGGCGGTGGTGGCGCACGCCTTTAATCCCAGCACTCGGGAGGCAGAGGCAGGCGGATCTCTGTGAGTTCGAGGCCAGCCTGGTCTACAAGAGCTAGTTCCAGGACAGGCTCTAAAAAAGCTACAGAGAAACCCTGTCTCGAAAAAAAAAAAAAAGAAAGAAAAAAATTATCAGTGGAGGCTGGGTAGGAACCGGGTTTCACTACAATAATTTTTTTTTCTGAACATGGGGCCTAACTATGTTGCCCAGACTCATCTCAAACTGCTAGCGCCAAGTTCACCTCCCTCCGAGAGTTAGAACACAGATAGATGTCTACCCCTCTCCAGCTCCAGCTCGATTTCTTTTTTTCTCTTGAGAAAACTGTCTAGTCCTATTTGTCCTAGAACTCACTGCGTAGACCAGGCTGGCCTCGAACTCACAGAGATCTGCCTGCCTCCGCCAGACTCATAACGGTATTTTCTAACAAGATGCATCACAACTGAGCGTGGGGGTACAGACCTATAATCCTACTTTGGGGAGGCTGCGACAGGAGAATCTAAATTTCAAGGCCAATCTGGGCTGTGTAGTAAGTTTGAGTCAGGCCTGGGTTGAACAGAGATCTTGTGTCCAGATAAACGAATAAACAAAAGGACAGCTCCATCCTAGTGACACCGTCTGGAACTGGTCCAGGGGCTGCATTCTAGATGAACAGTGCCTTCTCCCTCTGCAGGTGCGGTCAGGATGCGGTCACCTTCAGCGGTCCTAACCACCTCTTGTCTGCACTGATAGGAACCTTGACCTGCCCCAGAAGACTGGGTAGGCAGCTCTTTTCAGTCGGACCCAGGTTTGATCTCACCTCAAGAATATTGAAGCAGAGCCAGGAACAAGGACACAAAATCCAGCCTCTGTTAGCCTTTTTCCAGGTAGGATTCTAACCTGACCACCCCCAGTTAATCCTGAGTGGCAGAAACGGTGACACCGCTGTTCTTGTTCCGTGCTAGCCTGGGGACCCTGGCTTTGCCAGCGCTGTAAATGAGGTCTGGGGCAACTGGGAACTGATTTCAGGGCGATGCTGTAGCCCTCGCTTCCACCAGAAGGGACAGTCTCCCCTGCACGACTGTAGGAACTTGGGTTCTCCCGCCACACATGAGCAGAACGTGGGGAAGGAAAAAAATGGGCTCATCCTGCTCAGGAGGCAGGGGCACACTTTGGGCTTCTGATTTCTGGGAATCGCTCCATATCTTTCCTTTGGCTCGAGGACAGAGAGGGACGATCAGAGAACCCAAGTGGGACCTTGGCAGTGTTTAAGGCTCCAAAAAGCTAAAGATAGGAATCTTAGAAGGTTCTCTAAGGCTGAGAACTACAATGTTCTATCTCGAGCTTTCAAGGATGTGGTTAAGTAGTTCCTTAACTGTAGGGAAGAATATAAGTATTTAAACCTGCCATGACCCCAAATTCAAATCATTTTAATATATGTGATGAGGACTTAAAAACTCAGAATTTTCCGTTCACGTCCAGGAGGTGGCACTGTGGCGCCACAGCAGAAGTCCACGAATACTTTGATGCCGGTCAATGTAGTTGTAGGACGTTCCTTCCGCACTGCCGTTCCCACACGCTCGTAAGCTCGTGTCTTTCCAGAGATGTTCTTTCATCTTAGATCCCTTTGCCCTGAAAAGTTTTTCGCAGGACAGTGTTGGCTGAGAGCCGTGGGTACTCAGCCGTCCAGGTGAGCGCCGCGGAAGGCAGCAGGATCCTAAGCCCCTCCCTCTGCCCGGGAGCTTTTAGAGATCCCACCGCGTCAGCGTTTCCAAAAATGGCACTGAGCAGGACAACTGGCCAGGTCCCTAACGTGCCAGCTCACTCGACTGAAGAACACACCCGCCCATAGGCTGTGTAGTGGGATCTTCTGGTGAGAACAGTCTGTCCCTGTAAGAAATCTACAAATGCCATCGTTTGAAGGTGTCTCAGAGAGGCTGGGATTAGAGCCAGGGAATCCCCGAACTCCGCAGCCAAAGTTAGAGACGCCTTAGTCATTCCTACACGACAGTCGCCTCACCGGTGATGTGTTCTGCCATCACGGGAGCTTCCAAATTATGACAAAGCCTTAGATTTCCTCAGATTTCTGGAGGTCAGCGGCACAGTGAAGAGTAAAGGAAGCAAATTGTGGATAGGAGGGCAAACCTCTACTCACTTCGGAGGCCGTACTGTCCACAGGGTAGGTAGCTGCTTGCCACGTGACGCCTGCTCACGTCACGTCCCAGGGAAACACCCGAAGCAGGCCTGAGTTTAAAGAGAGCTAGAAAGCCGGCTAGCAGTTGGGATCCATCTGTAACTCCAGCTCCAGGAAGTCCAACACCTCTGGACTGGGATGCCCACAAGCACACGCACGTACTCACACATACGCATGATTAAAAATAATGCGTCTTTGAAAATAATAAAAAAGAAAAAAAAAAAGCATCAGGGAGCTAAAGACCATGCTGGAAACAAAGTAACAGGCGGAACACAGGACAAGTCAGAGAAGCCTGGGCAACGAAAAGTTTAAAGACATGAGAAAATGGTCAAGAAAAGAAAGAGGAATTGACAAAAAAAGGTGCAGCGTCCCAGGTGACAAAGGCGTCATGACAGCCAGGAGTGAAACATCCTAGTAAAAGCTGGGATTACAAAGACTGAGCAGCTTGCGACCAATCAGCCACCAAACTGAAGTTGGCCCAGTGAGACACCCTTCCTAACGCTGCGACATTACAATACAGTACTTCATGCTGTGGTGACCGCAACCATAAAACTATTTTTGATGTTAATTCACAATTGTCATTTTGCCACTGTTAGGAGCTGTATCTGATGTGCAGGATATGTCAGCCATAGGTTGAGAGCCACTGTGTAGTGGGTTCAGACGCTGCTGTGCAAGCTTTGACACCTGCTTTGGGTCCCAGAACCCAGACCCTGACTCCTGAAGTCCCAACGCCACACACACACTGTGGCACGTGTGTGCCCGCTCATGGGCACATCATATGCTTCACCCACTCACCCACACGATGTCAATGTTAAAAAACTTCTTAAGGTGCTGGGGAAATGGCTCAGTGGTTAAAAGCACTGGCTGCTCTTCCAGAGGTCCTGAGTTCAACTCCCAGCATCCACATGGTGGCTTATAACCATCTATAATGAGATATGTTGTCTTCTGGACTGTAGGCATACATGGATACAGAATATTGTGTATATAGTAGAAAAATAAATCTTCCAAAAAAGAAACAGATGTGATAATAAAATCAATAAGCCCTCCTTAAAAAAAAAACTTCTTAAAAATTTGAAGTCTTTTTGGTTTTATTTATTTTTGTTTGTTTTGTTTTATGGTTACACACACTTTTAATTTCAACACTCAGGAGGCAGAGGCAGACTGATGTCTGTGGATTTGAGACCAGCCTGGTCTACAGAGTGAGTTCCAGGTCAGTCAAAAATTTGAAGTCATAGGAAAAAAGCCACTGTGATTTTTGCATATTGACCACTTTCGTGACAAGGCATTGGACAAAAACAGGCTAAAATGGGTTATTTCAATTCAGTTGGAGGATACAGTCTGTCAGGACGGGGAGGGCACAGCAGCAGCGGCGCAAGGCAGCCGGCTACAGGGCCCTGTAGTCAGGAAGTCATGCTTGGTTCATTGCTTCCTTTCTATGCAGCCATGGCCCCAGCTCAGGACATGGTGCACCCACGTTTAGAGCGGATTCTCCCACTTCAAGGACAATACAAATGTTATAACTTGCATGTAGTGTTTTAAGTGGTGCCCTTTGACCTGACAACTTCCCTTTTCAGAGTGCTCTCCACAGAACACAGAATGAAAGCACCACAGGGTAAGTCTACAAAGGTAGTGTAGCGCGGTTAGCTAGGGTGTGGAAAATGAAGAGAGGATCCCTGAGGACCTACCAAGAGAATAGTCATTTACTCAATGGCAAGCTCATACAGTATTTAAAATTAAATCATTAAGTTTGAATCCGTTATTGACCTAGAGTGATATCTATTGCATTCTGTTAAGTGAATGAGGAGGGGTGTGTGTGTGTGTGTGTGTGTGTGTAAACAGGACTAAGAATATACAATTGTTTGGGTGAAGGCTACTATTTTTATACCACCTCACTCACTTTTTACATATATTTTGTATATACATGGAATATACGTAATTAAAGAAATTTAAAAGAGGAAAAAGAACGCAAGACAGCCAAGCTCTCTGGCTTTAGCAAGGAGAACAGCTTTGTTTACCTCATGCAGACAAAGGCTGGAGACTGTAGGGAGTTAAAGGCCCTGGCGGTGGAAAAAAACCATGAGATCATAATCACATCCTCCCCAGAACTGGTCTCAGGAGATGTCACTGAAACCCAGAGAAAACTTAACTGGTAATTAATACATCGGGCTCTCTGTGCCCTTAGGGAGAGAATGAAACACTGACTAAATTAGTTCGTCGGCCCGTGAAGAACCTGGTGAGGTATTTGTGAGGAAAGCTTTAATTTTTTGAGACAGGGTCTCATGCAGCCAGGCTGGCCTCAAGCACACTATGTAGCTGAAGATGAGCTGGTATTGTATAGTAATCTCCATTATTACAAAGACTAAACTTGGTGAGGTCTGTGCGGGCTCTCTCAGAGCCACACCCCAGCCCTGCGAGCCTAACTACTTACTGTTTTGCTTTGTTTCTTGAGACAAGGTTTCTGTGTAGCCTTGGCTGCCCGGAACTCACTCTGTACACCAGGCTGGCCGTGAACTCACTGAGATCCGCCTGCCTCTGCCTCCCAAGTGCTGGGATGAAAGGCGTGCGCCACCACTGCCTGGTGAGCTGAACTACTTTTTACATTTTTTTTAAAAAAAGTTTTTACATTATATTTTGATCATATTCTTTCCCTCCCCCAACTCCTTCAAGATCCTCCCCATCTTCCTACTCATTCAACTCATGTTTTCTATCAAAACAAACAAAACCCAGAGGAAAAACAACCCAAAACAAAAATGTTAAGTCAAAATTTAAAGAAAATCAGTAAGAAAAACTAAAACAAAACAAAACGAAAAGGCATAAAACACACGGAGTCTGTTATGTATTGGCCAACAATTCCTGGGCATAGGGCCCGCCCTGGGGTGTAGTGGATACACCCAGGGACTCAGTGGAGGAAACAGATTTCCCTTTCCTGTCAGGTATCACTTGCATATAGCTTCTTGGTTAGGGGAGGGCCTGGGCCCACTTCCCCTTTTTAGTGCTGGGATTTTGTCTGGTTTGAACCTGTGAAGTTCTCCTCATGCTATACCCGCAGAGCCCTCACCAGAGAAGCTTGTTTATGCAGGAGATGGTGATTAACACAGAGACCATAGCTGGACAATGTGCAGAGCATGAGAGACTTTGGAGCACTGAACCCCAGTGGGATGTCCTCATCAGAACCTCTGGAGGAGGAGGCAGAAGAGAATGTAAGATCCAGAGGCGGCTGTTGCGGAATATTACTGCATTTGTCGATGCTGCGGAATATTACTTTAACCGTGTAAAGCTGTGTTACTTTTGTTTTCTGCTGCATTTGTTAAATGATGTAAAGATGTGTCGCATCTGGTTCACCTTGCCTGTCTAAAGCCCCTGATGGGTCTGATAAAGAGCTGAACGGCCAATACGTAGGCAGAGAAAGGATAGGCGGAGCTAGCAGGCAGAGAGAATAGATAGGAGAAGTCTAGGCTAGAGGAGAGAAGAGAGAAGATTTCTGGGGCCAGAAGCCAGGTGGCTGCCAACCAGGCAGAAACAGAGACACCAAGAAAATAGGAAAAGGTAAAAAGCCCCGATGTAAATGGTAGATAAAGAAAAACAGGTTAAGTTAAAAAAAAAAATAAAGCTAGACAGAAACATGCCTAAGGTAGGTGAAGCATTGAAAGCTAAGAATAAGTCTGTGTCGTGATTTGGGAGTTGGTTGGTGGCCTAAAAGGAAAAAGCCCGGTACAGGTCACCAAGGAATGATGACTCCAAGGAAGCAGCATTTTCCAGAAATAATAAGATGGATACACATACAAGCTCATGGAGACAGACTGTGAGCTGAACCTCTTAACCCAACCCAGAAAAGCCTTCTTCAAACTTGGGAGGCATGGATCTGTGTTCTGTGTTCGTAAGTGCCTAGTTCTGTGCTGTGCACTTGTGTGCTCTGTAATTGTCACAGTATTTGCATTTTTATGGAATATAGTATAATTTGATACCGTGGACAATATAACAACCAAACCTGGGTAAGTAGCATTTCTGTGATCTCACGCTATCATTTTTACGTGTCAGGAACTCAGTCCTCTACTTTGGAAGTATAATGAGCCTTACAGTGATTCAAGGATGTTAGAACTACTGCCCACTACTAATTTTATTTTGGAATCCATTACTAACTCTCTCTACCCACCACCCCCTTCCCTTCTTGGTTTCTAGTAATCCCTGTGCTACCCTATACTTTTATTTGGTCAACATAATTTTAGTCTATGCTAGTGGATGTGATATTAAGTCTTTCTGTGTCTGGCTTTTTTCACTGAACACAGTAACCGTCAGAAGCTCTATCCATGTTGTCCTGTGGTAAGATTCCATTCCCCCCACACACACTACCACCACCTTAAAGATATGGTCTTTCTATATAGCCCTGGCTGTCCTGGACCTCACTACCAGGCTTGCCTTGAACTCGAGACCCTCCTGCCTCTGCCTCCTCATGGTGAGATTAAAGGCGTGCGCCACACCCAGCAGATTCCATCCTTTTTGTGTCTGCTTTTAACATCATCCTGAAAGCAGTCATGTCCTGCTGGCAGGTTTGCTGGAAATTTATCTTGTGTTAAGCTGCTCATCCATCCTACCTACCCTGTGAAACTGTGAATCTGACAGGTACTACCCACTGCCCTTCATTTTTCTAATCTGACAGCACGGATAGCTCCTCAGAATGTGTTTCTTTGGTGCCAAGGCTTTTATACTCTTCAAGCAGCTGAGGGGCTACTCCCTCCTCACCCCTGCACATCCCCAAACGTACAGCCCAGCTGATGGACATGTTCCTCCCCACCCCTGCACACCCTCACACATACAGCTCAGCTGATGGACACCTCCCTCCCCACCCCTGCACACCCTCACACATACAGCCCAGCTGATGGACACCTCCCTCCTTACCCCTGCACTCATACAGGCCAGCTGATGGGCACCTCCCTCCCCACCCCTGCACACCCTCACAGTACAGCCCAGCTGATGGACACCTCCCTCCTCACCCCTGCACTCATACAGGCCAGCTGATGGACACCTTCCTCCCCACCCCTGCACACCCTCACAGTACAGCCCAGCTGATGGACACCTCCCTCCTCACCCCGCACACCCTCACAGTACAGCCCAGCTGATGGACACCTCCCTCCTCACCCCTGCACACCCTCACAGTACAGCCTTCTAGAAAGGAGGAAATATTTGCTCTCAAGGCTCCCCCGGGTTCCAATCTACCAACTGGATCTAGATTTTAATTTGTTCTTTAATGTAGCAGAATCTGAGGAAAAATTGATATCACAGAATGTCATATATACCTATATTTTAATCTCTAAGTAGTAATTTAAATATTGACAATACAGATTTTCTTTATTATAATCAGTAGTACTAATTGAAAGTCAATATCCCAAGTAGGACTGAAAGTTCAAGGTCAGCCTAAGCAAACCAGTGAAACTGTCTCAACATAAAAAGTAAAGATGGGGCTGGGGTAAGTGGATCTGCCTAGCATGTGTGAGGCCCTAGATCCCATCCCCACTATCAACAACCGAGACATGAATAGCTCAGGGTATAGACTGCCACAACCGAATCTCTGGATCCTAAGGACCATGTGTGGAAAGCTTTGTCCCAGCCTGTGGTGTCACCGGGGTTTAGAGGTAGGGCCTATAGGGTTCTTGACAGAGGCAAAGCAGCCCCGGCCTCTTCCCTTATCCCCTTTCACTTTCAAACCACCACCAGGTGAACAGGTTCCTGCCACATGCTCCTTTCATAATTCAGACTTGCCAGACGCCCAAAGTAATTGTGCCAACCATGACAGAGGCCCCAAGACCACGCCCCTCAGCTGCCTGTCGTCCTTGTGAATTTCCTCAGGATACTGAATGCCAACACACACAGATTTTAAAAGTCAAGTGGAACAAAAAAATTTAAAAAAAATGAAAGCATAAAAATGTTATGAACAAAGTATAGCACTTTTATTAGAATTCAGAATTAGTGCTGCCGGTAGCCTTCAGGCCGAAAGATCATTTCTGTCTACTTTAGCACTCTCAAGACTGACATTTTGGTTGGGCAGGGTGGCACATACCTGCAGTCCCCAGCTAATCAGGAGTCTAAGAGGTGGTGACTGCTTGAGCCTAAGAAAGCCAGGTCAACCCAAGAAATGAAAAATCCCACTCTTAAAAACCATAAAAAAAATAAGAACAAAGCTGACATTTCTTTACTCTTACCATAAGGTCAGGTATTTTCCTTGAGGTTTACAAAATAGAAAAGGAAATTCCACCCTTCTCTGTTAAACATTTAAAGAATGCCAGAACTCTTTCCAGATGCCTTTCCTAAATGGTTCCAAGAACCCAAAACCTATTCTCAAAGCAATGACACAAGGCCATTTAGATGCTAGATGCCCCACACCCTTTAGCACCCCAAAACACATGACAGAAAACTCTTAGGTCCCCATTTATATGCTAGATGCCCCACACCCTCTAGCACCCCAAAACACATGACAGAAAACTCCTAAGTCTAGCAAGCTGTTCTCAAAAGGAGCCAATCTGATGTGCTCAACAATCAACACATTTTAAAGTGAGCGCCACTTTCCAGTGTGTGCCCCCAGTTTTAGCTCAGCTTTTATATAAGCTTCTTTGAAACTTATTTCCTAAACATAATTTGCTCTCCCTTTGCGATTCACATAGGAATACACACAAGGAAACGATAAAACCCTGCCATCGTTAGCCTTTCCTCATTGTTGGAGACAGCACTAGGCTGCCCAGACTGGCCTGGCCCGTCTGGTTAGTTCCCATCTCGTGCTGCTCTGCTTCACCGTGTACCCAGCGTTCCTTCCCCACCAACGTTTCTGCTGCGCTTATAGCGCTTAGAGCGGAGGAGCTGCCATCAATTTCCTGTTTTGGTCTCAGGCTCTCCCTCTGGCCACTTACAACACTGCAAGCGGGGCAGGGTGAGCACTTAAGCTTTTAATTAATCCAAAATTGAAGTGATTTTTCTCAAGGTCATGTACCTTTAAAGACAGAACTGGGGGCTGGAGAGATGGCTCAGCGGTTAAGAGCATTGCCTGCTCTTCCAAAGGTCCTGAGTTCAATTCCCAGCAACCACATGGTGGCTTACAACCATCTGTAATGGGGTGCCCTCTTCTGGCCTTCAGGCATACACACAGACACAACATTGTATACATAGTAAATAAATAAATATTAAAAAAATAAAGACAGAACTGGAAATCAGGGCATGCCTAATGCTGTGTGCTATAATAGACTATTTGAAATTAATTTTATTCAAATTTTTTCTGACTCACCCTTAAATTATCCTTTATATTTTCATGTTATTTCCTGTCTTATGAAGCAAAAAAATTCCTTTTATTTCTTCCTTAAGTGCATGGGTGGGGGGTGTGTGCCTGATAATAATTACTGGTTTAAAAAAAAAAAACTACCTACCACATGGGTTACTCATACTCAATGAAAAAAAAAATTCATGTTAAAAGGACTTTTTTTAAAAAAAAAAAAAAAAAAGCAGGGTCATATTTACATAATAGCGCTGGCCCATTACCTACGGAAAGAATGAGGGCATGGAAAAGCCTTACTTTATGTTAAAATCATTACTGTGAAAATCTAATATATTAGAACCTTATATTAGAACCCTTTTCATAACACAGTTACCTAAGAGAAGAGCTGCAGTGATATTTCAGTGGTATCACACTAGTTAGCCATATGGGCCAGGCAGTGGTGGCACACACCTTTAAAATCCCAGCGACCACACTAGTTAGCCATAAAGGCCGGGTAGTGGTGGTGCACACCTTTAATCCCAGCACTAGAGAGGAATATAAAGAGGGAGGAGACAGGAACTCGCTCTTTCAGTCTGAAGATTTCACAGAGATTAAGCTCTCTAGTGGCTGGCTGCTTTGCTTTTCTGATCTTCAGGTTGAAACCCCGTATGTATCTGGTTTCTTTATTCGTGCTACAGATGGCTCTTCCAGAAGAGGGACTTGGAGAAGATGCATTCAGATCACAGAGAACTGGGAAAGCCCATCTCAAGTGGCTGAGAGAAAAAGGTAAACTTAGAAAGTTAACTCTTATTCAATACCTATATAGCACAGCATAATAAAAAGTAAGTTAGGTCATTACCATGTAAGCAAATGAGCTGTCAAAACATAAGAGTTGCATACATCGCCGGGCGGTGGTGGCGCACGCCTTTAATCCCAGCACTCGGGAGGCAGAGGCAGGCGGATCTCTGTGAGTTCGAGGCCAGCCTGGTCTACAAGAGCTAGTTCCAGGACAGGCTCTAGAAACTACAGGGAAACCCTGTCTCGAAAAACCAAAAAAAAAAAAAAAAAAAAAAAAAAAAAAAAGAGTTGCATACATCTTATGCGATTTATTCATTCCTTCACAGCTTTGTACACATATGATATACTGAATTAGTCTTTAAAATTTTTCACTTGAGCTGGGCAGTGGTGGCTCACACCTTTAATCCCGGCACTCAGGAAGAAGGGGCAAGTGGATCTTTGTGAGTCTGAGGCCAGCCTGTTTACAGAGCAAGTTCCAGAACAGGCTTCAAAGCTACATAGAGAAACCCTGTCTTGAAAAAAGAAATGACTTGAATAAATCTATTGTAATCATAAAGTATTTCAAGAATGACTGCGCTGAAAGAAGTGACAGTCTCATTGTCGCTGCAAAGTGCCAAAGGGAAGCATTTCAGAGTGAAAATAACCTTATAAAATCAAGTTTTATTTTTTTCCCCTTTTTGCTCTTTTACTCTTTGTTCTTTTAGAGTGCCCGCCACCCAGCTCCCAAATAAATCCACATGGACTCTTATTGCTACAAATTCCCAGTCTTAGCTGGGCTTGTTTCTTGCCAGCTTTTAACTTTTGCTTCTGGGTTTTTTCCTTTTCTTACTTCTGTACATCCTACTTACACTATTACTCTGTGGCTGGCCCCTTCTTTCCTTGACTGATCTCTCCCAGATATCTTTTTCTCTTTATTCTCTCTGCCTGCCAGCCCCGCTATCCTTTCTCCTGCCTTGCTACTGGCTGTTCAGCTCTTTATTAGACCAATCAGGTGTTTTAGACAGGCAAGGTAGCACAGCTACCTTAAACAAATGCAACATAAAAGAATACAACACATCTTTGTATCATTAAACAAATGTAACACCTTAAAATAATATTCTACAACACACGTGAAATACCAAAATAGTCAAAATGCAACAATATTTACATGAGTATTGTTGTTTTTTTTAGAGAACATCCATTTCTTCCCTATTGCAAGTTTGCAAAAATCTTGGAGCACACAAAATATTCAGTGCTAAAATCCCACCAGTTCAGGAGGATGAGCTGAAAGAGTCCTTCCACACAGAGACCAAACTGGTTCTGGAGCGGATTCACATTTATTTACCTCTCAATTGCTACTGTGTACAATACATGATAAATAATCACGGGTGTTTTTCACAGACTGACTGTCCTCACTCTAAGAAACATCCAAGGTGAGCACATCTGGAACTCTTCTATAAAGTAAAGGCAGCATTTACTATTTAAAATTTTTGTGTTAAAGACAGAACTCCTAGAGACCAAATAAGGAAAACACACCAAACTCAAAACACTATTAAATCATAAAACAAACAGTATTTAAGATAAAGCCAAACAAAATAATTCACACTTTATTCCCATCAATTGTCACACCTAGCAAGATCAATTTATTTTCAAGTCTCAAGTTCTAAACAATTAACAACCCATTCTGTAAAATAGAATGAAAAACTATGACCAAAAGAAGACAAACGAACATTTAGCACATTATCAAAATGAATGGTCTTTTGTTAAAGCCGCATCGTTTCTGTCAGTAGTAACTATATGGAGGCCGCTGGTTGGGGCCATATTGTCCGTACTGTTGTTGGTAGTAAGGCTCTTGTCTCTGCTGTGGGTAATTGTTACCCCATGACCGTCCATGCCACTGATTTGCTCGATTGTCACTTGGCCATCCTCGTCTGTTATCCCTACCTCTAAACTGTCTGTTATCTTGCAGCCTACCAAAAGAAAAACAAAACATTAACTTTCCTTAAAAAAAAAAAAAAAAAAAAAAAAAACAACAACAACAACAACAAAAAAAAACACAAAGACATCAATCCCAGGGCATTTGCGTTCTCACTGTAATACAGAGTAATGGAGAGTGGAGCCATATTTCTGGTGCCTCTCACAGCGCTTGTCCTTTCTCCTGAGACTTAAGCTACTCTTTCAGCGTCACACCGGCACCTCTTACTGTCAGAGGCGGGGTAACAGGTCCAGGTATCGTCACACTGACACCTACTAAAATGCTAAAACCGGGTTGCTTCTTTATTGAATTATTACATAATTTTCCGTTTCAGTTTAGAAACTTTATAAATTAATCAAAAGACTACCTTTAAGAAATCAAGTACAAAACTACAGTTTTATTAAGTATATTTGTAAATATTAGTTTGAGACATGGTCTCATTGGATAGTTCAGGCTGGCCTAGAACTCATGCACCTATTACCTCAACCTCCCAAATGCTCAAAGAATGGCTTGCATCACTATGCCTGGCTTAGCCAGGACACATAAAAGCAAGTACTTATAGTGCTTATCATGCTCCAGGCACGGATACAGGACTGTGGTCGAACTGTGCTGTGAACACTGGTTGCTACTTGCACCGGCTTTACGGGCAAGCATATTAAAGCTACCGTCTCCCAGACAGCCCCCAGAATCTATCCTCCAGAAATAAGACATACCAGTTGCCTCTATTTCTCTGGTTACCGCCACCTCTGCTATTCCACTCCTCAACAATCGGAGGGGAGTCAGGGGGACGTTTCAAGTATTCCTGGTACTCTTTGTCGTCTTGTGTGAATCTGTTTGCAAACATCTCTTCAAAATTTGGGATCACTTCAGAAGTATCGCTCATCTTGAAATTCTGTACAATTTTTAAGATCTGTAAGAATTAAAAAAAATTAGCTTATAAAAAACCAGGAAGGGAACAATTTTGGACAGAGTATTGTAGCACAAATTCTAGTGTCTTAATAAAAACCCGGAAGCAGGTATTAGGGAGTGGAAGAAAGCTGAAGGATCAGAAAGCAGAGCAGCCGGCTGCTAGACTTTCTACCTCTATCGAGTCCTCAAACCGAATGGGCAAGATCCTGTCTCCACCTCTAGTGCTGGGATTAAAGACATGAGCCCTCAAATGCTGGGATCGAAGGCAAGAACCTTCACTGCCTGGTTCTGTTTTTCTTTTAGACTGGTTCAATCTCACGTAGCCCAGTGTGGCCTTGAACTCATTTTCCTGCTTCCTCCTCCCAGTGCTGGGATTAAAGGTGTGTGCCACCACTGCCTAGCCTCTATGGTTAACTAGTGGCTAGTCCACCCTCGGATCTTTAGGCAAGCTTTATTTATCAGAACACAAAATAGCACACAACAGAGCATTAACGAAAGTCCCTATGCATTTTTAAACTTAAGACTATAACAGTTCTTGACTACACTGTGCTACCTGAGCCTGCAATACTAAGATGAACAATACATCATGGGCCATAGCCCCTAAAGAGTTCCTAGTCTATAAGAGACAGACAAGGGGGCTGGGGAGGACAGTTCAACTGCTAACAAGCTTGTCCTGCAAGAATGTGGACCCAAGTTTGCTCTCTAGCACCTACATAAAAAGCCAGGTCAGTGGAACAGGCTTACAATCCTGGCTGGGGAAGTGGAGAGAGTGAGATCCCCAGAGCTGGGAGGCCAGCCAGCCTAGCTAACTGTCAAGTTCTCAGGTTCTAGTAAAAGACCCAGTTCAGAAACCAAGGTAGACAGCTCCTGAAGAATGACCCTGGAGGGGACATCTGGCTTCCACATGCACCCCACACAATAAAACGCATAAAGGAGATAGATGTGATATAAACACAAAGGGAGAAGCAGAAGACAACAAGAAATAAAACTAGAGAGGTAATTAAGGGGCAAATTGTGGAACATGTTGAATCCAAAGCAAATACTTTTGTATCTTCTTTCTGGGAGGCAATGAGAGGAAGCCTGAAGAGCCAATCTACCTTTATGTATGGTGATACACACCTGTAAGGGGAAGCAGAGGCCGGAGTAACTACAGGCCAACCTGGTCTACAGTTAATCCCTAGCCAGCAAGGGCTACGAGTAAGATCCCATCTCAACAAAAATAAAAACTCGGAGGACTCCTGCAGCTGCAGAGGCCAGTGGAGCACAGCTAAAGCAGACTGCTGCAGGAATGGAGGTAGCGCACTGACAATGTGAGGCAGGGACTAGAAAACAATTTTAAAATCTCCAGGAAGAAATAATCACCAACTAGACATGGGAGAAGGAGAAATAGGGACGACTCTTATTCTTCTTCCTGCCAAATGATTAGACACATTATAGTGCCACCAAAACTATGAAAAGGCGGGTAAGGTACACTGAACTAAAGTGAGCTGTGAGCCAGGTAGTGGTGGCGCACACCCAGCACTCAGGAGGCAAAGGCAGGCAGATCTGAGTACAAGGCCAGCCTGGTCTACAGAGTGAGTTCCAGGACAGCCAGGATTACACAGAGAAACCCTGTCTTGGAAAAACCAAAAACAAATAAGGTTCGCTGTGGTTCACACATCTGAGAGTCGATTCGGTCCACTGAGACTAAGAGAAGAATTGAAGATGAATAAGGGAAACATGAGCAATGTTTCTGGTAGCTAATGCTGTAGAAGAGGATGAGACTCAGGAGGGAGAGTGTGGAAGAACCCTGGAGAACATCAATATTCAGAGAGCACTCAAAGACAAAGGGTAAGAAGAAAATGCACAGAAGCCAACCAGACAAGACTGCCATACAAGGTAAGAGAATGAGGAGTGGTGGATATCGGCAAATCAGACAATGGTAGACAGAACCACAAAGAGAGCTGGATTCAGATATCAGGTGATTGATGTTTTAGAGTAGTAGGAAATTTATTTAATTTTATGTGTACAAGTGTTTTACTGCATGTATGTATGTACATCATGTGTGCACCTGGTGCCCTTGGAGGTCAGAGGAGGGTATCAAAGCCCTCAGAACTAAGTTCCCAGAAGGATCTTTTCTTACACACTCTGTATAAGAGTCAGCTCTTTCAACCACTGAGCCGTTTCTCCAGCCGCCAGTAGGAAATGAAACTGCACTGCAAATGACTGAGAATTAACTGTCAGATGAGAAATTAGAATTTTTAAGAAGCTTGGGTAATCGAATCAGTAGCTATAATCTCAGCACTCAGGAGCCTGAAACAGAAGGAGTTCGAGTTTGAGTCCAACTTGGTTACAAAGTAAAATTGTCTTTTGCCAGGTGGTGGTGGTGCACGCCTTTAATACCAGCAGAGGCAGAGGCAGGCAGATCTCTAAACTGGAGGCCAGCCTGGTCTATACAGTAGTCCTCCCAAGAGCTGAGCACACAAACCGGTGTTTCAATACAATATAAGAAAAGCTCTGAAAAACATATACGTATAAGCAACATTATGCAAACAGGTTTGAGCAGGTTGTGTATATATGTGTGTGTGTGTATATATCTCACATATATAGTATACATGTGCAAACAACTAAAGAGGGCATGAATTTGAAAGAGAGCAAGCAGGATACATGGGAAGGAAAATGTAATTATAATTTCAAAAAATATAGATAATAAAGAAAATTAAGCAAATACGGCTTCAGGGTTTAAAGGAAACCTCAAAGGTTGGGGGAGCGGCTGGAGAGATAGCTCAGCAGTCAGGAGCACTCACTGCTCTTTCAAAGACACAGATCAGATCCCAGTACCCACACTGGGCGGCTCACAACTGCCTGTAATTCTAGCTCCAGGGGATCCGACGCCCCTTCTGGTACACACACACACACCTGGCCTCTGTAGACACACACACACATTTTTAATAAAAGATGTGGGCAGACGGGGCGAGCACATACTCGCGTCGGTTTAAGGGGACTGGTTTAAAAGGGCTCTAGAATCTTAGCGCTAACAGCCCAAAGAGGAAACTCGCTCTTCCACTGAGGGGGACAAGAGGCGACAAGGCTCATCGTCTGGGCCTTCAACTTCAAAAGCAACAGGCACAGAGGTCGGAACACGCGGCTCCTTCCAGAAGCGCCTTAAAGAGCCGCCCCGAGGGCAGAGAGGCTCAGACGAGGAGCGACCGCCGCGCCTCCCCGTCCTCCCGGCTGCAGCCTCCCCGGTCCCTCCGCCGCCCCAACCGGAAGCGCCATCCGCCGAGGGCTGTGCTCACCCTTCCGCGGGATGCCCTGGAGAGGCCTCGATCGTCCACACAGCAGCACCCAAAACAGCTCTCCAAGGTAACCAAACGCGTAGGGATGCCTTACTATTCCACTTCCGCTTCCGGGGCGCAAAAAAAAGCCAAAGTTGCCTATCAAATCTCGCGATATCTAGAGGTCGCCGGGTTTGGGGTTCCGTCCGGCCCTCGCGGCGCGGCGGAAGGGCAGGGATGAGGGGTCGAGTGGCGTCGCGGAGGTGGGCCGTGCTGGCTTCTTGCTGCCGGACCGCCTGCCGGTCCTACTGAAGGGTAAAAGACGTCGCCGTGTATTAAAATCCCCTGGCCTGGCAGTCGCTGACGCACGGGGACCGAGCGGGAAGGTGACTCGCGACCCTGGCGTCTGTGGAGACCGGAAGCGGAGCCGGGGCGGCGGGGGTGACGAGCGGACTGTACTGCACCGCTTGAGCGGCGCCGACTCGCTCCTGAGCTCGCCTCGGCAGTAAGGTTCCTGCGGCCACCTTTTGCTTCTCCACCTCTCCGCTATCCGCGCTCCGTTCCCGCCCCACGTCTGAGCGGCTTCTTCTAAGAGTTTGCCAGTGTGGAAACGCTCACTAGCCCGGGTGTAACTTGACCTTTTTTTCAGATTGCTTCCCGGG
Organism: Arvicola amphibius; assembly: GCF_903992535.2. Taxonomy (NCBI): domain Eukaryota; kingdom Metazoa; phylum Chordata; class Mammalia; order Rodentia; family Cricetidae; genus Arvicola; species Arvicola amphibius. Next base: position 152,884,864 of record NC_052058.2, on the reverse strand, counting down.
CAGTCCACTCTTCTCGGGAATACAGTTAACTTGGAAAAATTCAGTGTCTGAATTGGAGACCTTTTCTTCCCACGCCTCAGTCAGACGTCGTAGTCCGTTTGTCCCTGCAGTGTCTCCGACATCCATCCACTCCATGGGTACCCATTGCTCGCTCCTCGTCCGAGTTCTCACCCCGTGAACAGTGTCAAGGCAGCATTTTTCTTGTTGATGCCCCTCTTCCTAAAGCATTCCCCGCCCCGCCCCGCCCCGCCCCGCCCCCAGCATATGTACCTCATAACTGCTAGAGCTATATTCAAGCACAGCCAGGGTGCGAGATATTCAACAGCCCCTTGCTGTCTCGGCCCAAAATATTAATTTGGTTTCAAAGTTCTATTTTCTGACGTTTCTCCTTTATTCTCTCGCCCTTGGTAAACCAGACCATATGCAGTACTTAATAAGTTATTCATTCATTACATTTTTCTAGATTGCCAGTGCCTTAACGCTTGGAATACTTACCATTCCCCTACAAATACAACACACACACACACATACACACACCTCCTGATGTTGACAACTTATATACATTCTCTAAGACTTCACAGTGTGGCATCACCATTTGGAAATAAGTTTTACCTCTACTGGGTTCCGTAATACTTTCTGAACTTTATGTGTTATTGCCACTTCCTGACTCTGGGCTACAGTTACCCATACACACCTTTAGTTTGCTTGTACACCTTACAGTATATAACGTTGTGCTTCTCATAAAGTAAGCACTGAGTACATACTTGTGGAATGAACAGTGGAGCTATGAATAATCCAGGCCAGGGTCTTTTTTTTAATTTAATTATTATATATTCTGTTTTTGTGTATGCCTGCAGGCCAGAAGAGGGCACCAGACCTCATTACAGATGGTTATGAGTCACCATGTGGTTGCTGGGAATTGAACTCAGGACCTTTGGAAGAGCAGGCAATGCTCTTAACCGCTGAGCCATCTCTCCAGCCTGAGGCCAGGGTTTAGAAACATTAATGTAACAAAAATAGGATAGGATTGATTCTGTGTGTGTGTGTGTGTGTGTGTGTGTGTGTAAGTCTTGGTGTCCAGTAGGAAGAGATACCATAATCAAGGTGACAGAAATGGAATGTCCTTGCTAACTGGGTAGGTGACAGGAGAACACTAGGAAACAGAGAAAATTACACTTCTTTGAGTCTGGGAAATTGGCATTGAGAAGGAATTTCAGTTTCATCAAAGTGTAAAAGGAGCACAGATTTATGTGTGGTTCTGCCGCCAAGTAGTCCCAGCCCTTGGGAGGTGGAGGAGAGAGGATGACGAGTTTAAGGCCATCCTCAGCTACTTGAGAATCTATTTTTTTTAAAAAAAATTAATTAGCGGGCTGAAGAGGTGGCTCAGAGGTTAAGAGCAGTGACTGCTCTTCCAGAGGTCCTGAGTTCAATTCCCAGCAACCACATGGTGGCTCACACCATCTGTAATGAGATCTGATGCCCTCTACTGGCCTATAGGATATATGTAGGCAGAATACTGTATACATAATAAATAAATCTTAAAAAAAATTAATTAGCCAGCCGGTGATTCATATGCCTTTAATTCCAACAGTTGGGAAGCCAGCCTTGTCTACAGGACAGCCAAGGCTACACAAAGAAACCCTGTCTCAAAAACCCAAATATATAAGTATATATGTATATATGTACATATATATATTATGTGCAGTGGTGCTTTGCTTACATGTATGAGGGTGTCCAATCCCCTGGAGCTGGACTTACAGCCACGTGGTTGCTGGGAATTGAACTCAGGTCTTCTGGAAGAGCAGCTAGTGCTCTTACTTGTTGAGACAGCCTGGAGACCCTGTCTTAGGAATAAAAAATCCCTAGTCTAATAATTCATTATAAAAATAACAATATGTGTGGTAATCACTATATAAAAGAATCACGTTTATAAATAGAATCTTGTCTTTATCAATTTCTTGTACTGATTAACAGTTAAAGGCAAAGTCACTGGGGAAACCAACCTACTATACTCCCCTTTTCACAGCATTTAGTGCAGGGTTCCGAAAGCGCCCTTAAAATGGGGGCACTTATAAAAATAAAAGGTAGATGCCACAGTGAATTCTCATACTGTCGATAAAATGAAAACTTTCCCCGGAAACAATCAGCCCAGACCTGGTGGTGAACTGTAATCCCAGTACTCGGGAGGTAGAGGTATTGTGGATCAGGAGTTGAAAGTCAGTTTCTGCTACACAGGAAGTTTAAGGACAGGCTAGGCTACAAGAAACCCTATCTTTAAAGAAAAAGAAAAAAATCATTCCCGGGGCCAATGACATGGCACAGTGGATAAAAGCATTTGCCACTCAGATACCCTGAGTCCATGCTCTGTGTCCCATCATCCCAGCAAAGCAGCAGATATTCTGGGAACAAGGTTTGGAAACGGTCCCTGTCCAGAGCGTCCCACTGAGGACAGAGCAGACACAGGACTTGGGTCCAGGTCGGGTCCCTGCGTTCCCGCCAGTTATTTTGCTACTAAACTCTATAATTTCTCTGTCAGGGATCTTTTCTGAATGCCTTATCTCATCAAATCAAGGATGTTATGTCTTATAAGGCACAGTTATAACACTGCCCATTAATGTTTTTATAATACAACTACAACATTAATGGAAGGTATATCATTACAGTTTCAGGAATCCTAAAATGCTTACACACATTTAGACCCAAGCATACCCAAGTATAAATATGTACACATCTCCAATAAAATTCAGTAAACCACTAGACTTGAGGCAACATATTTCTTATAAATGTTGTAAAATACAAATATCTCTGACTCCTTTAGAAGATTAACTTTGACATAAAATAAAAAGATAAATTTTAAATGTGACTATTAGAGACCTACAAACATTTGTTAGCACAGAACTCTTTTTAAAAAATATTTCTCTGGGCTGGAAATATGGTTCAGCAGTCAAGAATGCTTACTGCTTTTGCAGAGACCCTGGATTCAGTTCCCAGCACCTAACCCTGATAGGGCCACTCACTGTGTGCCAAACATTCAAGCACATAAGTATACGGGAGCCATTCCTGCTCAAACTACCACAGCATAAATAGTAAATGAAAATATAAAACATTTAAATTACTTATCTGTTGTAGTAAGCCATATTATAAGAGTCCATTAAAAGCAGAGTTTATAAAAGCAGAGTTTAGCCAGGCATGGTAGCTTGTGCATGTAATCTCAGCATTTGGAGAATTGCCCCAAGTTTGAGGCCACCCTGGTCTGGCCTCAGGTATAAGTGAGGTTTTTTTTTTTTTAAGGTAAGTCTAGGCTATAGAGCAAGGCATTTTTAAAAAGACACATTTAAATTTTTAAAAATTATGTATGTGTCTGTTTGTGAGCCTGCATGTGTACACTGTGCATGTGTAGGAAACTTGGAGGCCAGAAGAGGTTGTTGGAGTTACACGTGTGTGCAGCCTTGTGAGTGCCGGTAACCAAACCCAGTTCCTCTGAAAGAGTGGTAACTATAAAGCATAGTTTAAATATCCCCCATTTTAAAATGCCTTTTTTCCTATAAAAAGGATGGAAAGCAATAAAAATTCCTCTTCTGCATTGTGGACAAATGTTCTCTGTTAGTGACAGCACAGCCATCAGTCTCTGTAGACTCAAAGATCATCCACATCTCATCAGAGCACTCTCAATACAGCTTCTTGTTTAAAGGTAACTTAAAAGTTTTTGAGATCGTAATTAAATCCTTTCCTCCATTCAACTCCTCCCATCCATCTCCCTTGCTCTCTTTCAAATTCATGGCCTTTTTCCTTCTTTTGTTGTTACACCTGTGTCTTTGAATATCTATATATTCCTACACATAGAAATACAACCCGTTAAGCTTGTGTAATGTTATCTATGTCTGTTTTCAGGGCTGACCAATTGGTATTGGCTAACCAGTTTGGTGTGTTATCAATGGAAGTTTATGTCCCACCTGGTCCCACAGCCCATTCAGTCCCAAAGAAACACACAGAGGCTTACATTAATTACAACACTAGTTAGCCAATGATTCAGGCATATTCCTAACTAGCCCTTATATCTTAAATTAACCCATTTCTCGTAATCTGTGTATCACCATGAGGCTGTAGCTTACTGGTAAGGTTCTGGCATCTTTCTCCTTCGGCAGCTACATGGCATCTCTCTGACTGTGCCTTCTTTCTCTGAGTATTCATTTAGTTTCCCACCTACTTATATTCTTCCCTGCCATAGGACAAAGCAACTTCTCTATTAACCAATGGTAATAAAGCATATTTATAGCATGCAGAAGGGAATTCCACTTTAGTGTGCTCTTCCCTAGAAACAACTATTTCTGCTGCTCTCAGCATTCCTTCATTATCTGTAGCTCTTTGTCTGGGGTTGGAGCCTTGTGAGCTTTGTCCCTTCTGGGTTAGCATGCCTATTGGTGTCATCCTTGTTTGGGTCATGATTAGGCAACCATGTTGACGAGGTGTCATGGTTATAGTGACTTCTTTGACATTTCCAAGAGACACAATCTCACAGCAAACTCACTGATCCTAAGACTTTAAAACTCTTTTCACCTGATCCTCCCTGTTTCCTGATTTAGAGGCTGTGTTGTAGATGTATCAGTTGGGATGAAACTCCACAACTCTGCATTTTGATTGGTTGTGTTTTTCTGCAGTGTAGCAAAGAACTCTCCTTGATGTGAAGTGAGAACATATTTATCTGTGGGTATAAGGATAAATATTTAGATTGTAATTAGGGACTCTGTTCGCTTTGTAAAGTGATGGTTGTAGGCTCTCCTCCAAGATCTATGAATTCTCTAGCCCTTGAGAGTTGGCTAGGTTCCCAGGACCAAGCATGATTTCCCTCTTGCTGAGTAGGCCTTAAGTCCAACTAGAGAGCTATTCATTACCACCAAGGTATGTATGCCACTATGGCACCCTTTGCCATGCTGGTTAACTGTTGTGGTTCATAGGCGTCATAGCTAGATAGGACTATTGGTCGCTTCCCTTTTTTGGAAGCCTGCATGGTAACTTCCGGTCCCATGAAAGCTAGTTTTCAGAGAGGAAGGTTTCAGGTCAGATTCGTTTCAGGTCCTCTGGGTTCTGTGTCCAAAGTGCGTGGCATCTTCAGCAATAGGGACTTACCTTCCACCTCTGGGGGCTGTGCGGAATGAAGGGCAGCAGAAGTAGCTTGTGATTTGAGACTCTTGGAAAACCCTTACCAACAGCTCAAAAGAAGGCTGTTCATGCCTGGTGTTGGGATTTTTGTTTGATAGTCTATGGCTCTCATGGAGAACATTGTCATTCCATATGGAAATTTTTAATGAAACTATGTATGTATACACAGATTTACATGTAATATAGGTATTTCAGGTAGATACTGAAAAGTATAATTTCTTATGATTTTCAGACATCCTTATTGTTATCTTTCCCCTCCTTCTGCATTTCCCTCTCTAATTATCCCCTCTGTTTCCCCATTTCTCTCTTCAGATCACTTGTCCCCTGCTATTCCCTCTCTCTATTGCTCAGTCACCCCTACTATGCAATGCTCCCCTTTACTTTCCTGGTTTCTGCAGTTCCTTCGGATTATGTACTCACATCTGAATATTTGAAGATAGAAACCTCAGGTGAGAGAGAACATGTGGTATTTGTCTCTCTGGGTCTGGGTTACCTTACTCAGTATAATCTTTTCTAGTTCTGCCCGATTATCTGAGAATTCCATGATTTTATTTTTCTTTACAGCTGAATAATATTCCAGAGTCTGTGTACCACATTTTCATTATCCATTCGTCAGCTGAAGGACATCTAGGTTGTTTCCATTTCCTATCTATTGTGAACAGAGCAGCAATGAACATGGCTGAGCAAGTATCTGTGAAATAGGATCAACATTCTCTTCTTTGGGCGTGTCTGAAGGGAATACCTCCCACTGCCTCATGAGATTGTAATATCAACCATTTCACACAGAAACATTTTAGAACGCACTCAGCCTGCAGCCTTCTCTGATTTACTTTGACGATACAGAGCAACCTCAAAATCACTCTTCTGAAACTAGAACATCCACTGCTGTGTGAATACTTATGCTCCTTTCTCAAGGCAAGCACTCTAAATTATTATTTACACCCCATCTTCTGACCAACACATGTCTACACACAAGTGAAGTGGGGAGTTGAAATACTGTTTTAAACTGTAGCTACGCAGGCATACCACCCCTCTGTCCTTCCTCCTTCAAGTTGATTATGTGTGCATTACATCAGCTTAGTTATTACTCTAGGGGAAATTAATTAAAACTATCCACCAGAAAATAGCTTTCATTAGTTTTGGAGGTATTGGTTTGATGGTTATTAAAATTTCATCAAACTCATTTGGGGGGGGGTTCCTTTTGAGAGGGTATGCTGCAGGAGTGAGGGGAGAGTATGGAAGGACTGGGAGGTGAATGGAATTGGGGTGCATGATGTGAAATTCCAAAATAATCAATAAAATTATGCTATTTAAAAAAATGTCACCAAAACTTAGTGCAGTGGTGTGAATGAGAATGGCCCTCACGGGCTCGCATGTTGGAGTACTTGGTCCCTAGATGGTCAACTACGTGGGAGGGATTAGGAAGTCTTGCCTGTTGGAGGAAGTGTCTCATTGGGGACTGGCTTTGAAGTTTCAAAAGCCTACTTCAGGGCTGGAGAGATGGCTCAGTGGTTAAGAGCACTGGCTGTTCTTTCAGAGGTCCTGAGTTCAATTCCCAGCAACCACATGGTGGCTCACAACCATCTGTAATGAGATCTGGTGCCCTCCTCTGGCGTGCAGGCATACATGGAGGCAGAATGTTGTATACATAATAAATAAATAAATCTAAAAAAAAGCCTACTTCATTCCCAGTGTGCTCTCTCTCTTTTTAAATTTATTTTTATTTTATTTGCGTTGGTGTTTTGCCTGCGTGCATGTCTGTGTGAGGGTGTCAGATCTTGGCGTTACAGACAGTTGTTAACTTCCATGTGGGTGCTGGGAATTGAACTCGGGTCCTCTAGCGTGAGCTCCAGGACAGTCACAGCTGTGACACAGAGAAATCCATCTCTCAAAACCAAAACCAAAGAAACAAAAGAAGGGCGGAAGTTGAGTTATCTCTTTAGCTCTATTGTTAAATACTTAGAACTTGAATTGTTTATGTCTGTTGGTAACTGTTACTTGGAAAACATATGAAGTAAGAACAACTGGCTTTCCTTTCATGCTGTCAACCTTGCCATTAAAAAGAAGAGCAGCAGTGGAATGTTTCCTAGGGGGCCGAGAGTATGGCAGTAGCTGGTGTGTGTCAGGACAAATGCCATTAAGACATCTACAAATCCGGATGTGGTGGCACGTGCACCAGGGGGCTGAGGCAGGAGGATGGCCATGAGTCCTAGGACAGCTTAGACTATAAAGTGAGTTAAAGGCCAGCCTTGGCTACAGAATAAGACCTTGTCTCAAATAAAACAGAACAGTTTTTTACTTATTTTTTATTGTAAAACTGGTTTTGTCTTATTAATATTTGATAAAAGGACTTTAGATCTTTCTAGTTTCTTCTTTTTTTGCAGGAATACTAATATAGGAACACAAATATGCCTTCAAATTGTTATCACGTGGTTTCTTGCTATTTTTAGTATTAGCAAAGTTTGAAAATAAAACCTTCTAGGCAGTGGAGGTACACACCTTTAATCCCAGTACTTGGAAGGCAGAGGCAGGGAGATCTCTGTGAGTTAGAGGCCTGGTCTGCAAAATGAGTCCCAGGACAGCTAGAACTGTTACACAGAGAAACCTTGTCTTGAAAACCAATAAATAAATAAATAAATAAATAAATAAATAAATAAATAAATAACATAAAGAAACCCAAGAGTGCCGGGTGGTAGTGGCGCACGCCTTTAATCCCAGCACTTAGGAGGCAGAGGCAGGCGGATCTCTGAGTTCGAGACCAGCCTGGTCTACAAGAGCTAGTTCCAGGACAGGCTCTAGAAACTACAGGGAAACCCTGTCTCGAAAAACCAAAAAAAAAAAAAAAAAAAAAAAAAAAAAGAAAAAGCCCAAGAGTCTGTAGCTGAGGGCACGGGAATGCAGTGTTTGTCTCTGCAGGCAAGGCTGGAGTGGGTTTGTAGACTCTACTTGTCTAATTTCCTTTTTACTTTATGCGCTGTTGAGAGAAGAACTTATCTTTTAAGATCAGAGAAGGTAAGTGTGGGATGTTACAGTGTCAGCCTCGTAGTAAATGTCAAATAGCCAAACCTGCCAGATGACGTCCACAAAAGGTATTCAAATACCTAATGGTTGTGGAGAAGACATTCCAAATACGCCACACAGTGTACAGAAACCAAGTCTTACAACTAAAACCGAAGCCTTAAAGCTGATAGACTTTCCAAGGTATTTTCAACTACATTTTATCTAACTCAGAAGTATTCAGAGATATCTAAAAATTCTAGAACATTTTGTAGTTTTGCTTTCTATATAATACTTCCCATTAGAAATAATCTAATTTCAATCCTGGTCATTTTACTATAATGATATAAATCAACAGACTCAACCGTGTGTAAAACCAGTTTCACCCTAGAAACATTTACAATAAACACATATCTCAGAATATATACCTCACATTTGTGTAACAGAATCTAACTAGTTAGCTGTTCTATTTTGTCTTCTAAAATAATAAATAATTTGAAAGTTATACCAACTAGAAATATTATGATTTCTGTCTTAGTTTGGGTTTGCGGTGATAACACCATGACCAAACAGAGCTTGGGGAGGAAAGGGTTACTTCCAACTTACAGACTGTCATCTAAGGAAGTCACAGCTGGGACCTGGAGGCTGGAACTGAAGCCGAAGTCATGGGGGAGTGCCACTTGACACTTGTTCTCAGCTCGCTTTCTGACAGCATCAGCACCATCTGCCCAGGAATGGTGCCGCCTACCATCATTAATCAAGGAAGTGCCCTACAGGCCAATACTGTGGAGGCATTTTTCTCAAATAGGATTCCTACTTCCAAGACATGTCTAAGTTTGTGTGGGAGTTAATGAAAACCAACCAGTATAGTAGCATATAGGAAATCATAATTTATAAAAAAATTAATTTATAGTTTTATTACATATATCATGCTGCTAATATAGGTGAATGAACTCATGCATTTGTTCCAAAGAATTAATATTGAGATTTATGAAGCATATAAAGAAGACTAAAAAAACTCCACCAGTTTGACATTGTAATTTTTTCTTAAATGACTAAAAAATTCCTTTTATATAATGAATTTTATTGGATCAAGAAACTGTCAAATTTGAGATTCCATCTTAACACCTGTCAGAATGACTAAGATCAGTAGCACAAGTGACAGCTCATGCTGGTGTGGAATATGGAGCAAGGAGAGCTCTCCTCCACTCCTGGTGGGAGTGCAAACTTGTGCAGCTGCTATCAAAATCAATATGGTGGTCTGTCAGATAATTGGGAATCCATCTGCCTCAAGACCCACCACACCACTCTTGGGCATATACACAAAGGATACTCAATCATACCACAGGGATACTTGCTCAACTATGTTCACAGCGACTTAGTCATAATAGCCAGACATTGGAAACAACCTAGATTTTCCTCAATCAAAGAATAGATAAAGAAAATGTGGTGCATAAACACAATCGAGTATTACTCAGCTGTTAGAAAAAGTGACATCATGAAATTTGCAGGCAAATGGGTGGAACTAGAAAAAATTCATCCTGGGCAAGGCCACCCAGACTTAGGCAAACATGACATGTACTCATTTATAAGTGGATATTAGCTGTTAAGTAAAGGATAATCACAATAAGATCCACAGACCCAGAGAGCCTAAGTAACAAGGAGGATTCTAGGGGCAGGGGAATTCAGGCATCTCCCTGGGAAAGGAGAAGTAGAATAGAACAGGGAGAGCAGGTGGGGGGGTTGGGGGACAGAGGAAGAGAGTATGAGGAGAGACGACTTGAATGGGGGGCAATGTGAACCCCAGTACAGTGGAACCTGGAGGAGCGTGACCCTAGAAAGGACTCCTAGTAATGGAAGATACAGAACTGTATTAGAGTTCTCTAGAGTCACAGAACTTTCAGAATGAGTATGTGTGTGGGTGTGTGCACGCACGTGGGTGTGCATTGGAATGACTTACAGGCTGCAGTCCAACAATGGCTAGCAGTGAATGGAAAGTCCAAGAATCTGGTAGCTGCTCAGTCCCGAGAGACTGGGGTCTCAGCTGGTCTTCTGTGTATGCTGGAACCCCAAAGAAGTAGGCTCCAATGAAGGAATGGACGTGCTGACGAGGCAAGGGCAAACACACCCTTCCTTCTCCCACTGCCCTTACGCAGGCTTCCAGCAGAAGGTGTGGCCCAGATTAAAGGTGTGCCTCAAGATCTGGATCAAAGGCGTACGTCATCTTCCTCAAGATCAGATCAAAAGCCTGTGTCTTCCACCCTCAAGATCTGTATCAAAAGAGTGAGTCTCTCAGCCACGAGACTGAATTAAAGGCCTGTGTCATTCCACCTCAAGATTCAGATCAAAAGCCAGGGTCCACGTGCCTCACGATCCAGATCCCGGGTGTGCCCTCCATTTCTGGATTGTAATCATTCCAGGTGTAGTCAAGCTGACAGCCAAGAAGAACCATCACAGAGCCTGTCCCAGTCAGCTTCTGTAACCAGGCAAGTTTCCCCGGTGGTGGGCCTAGGACACTAAGCCAGCCACAAAACTTTTGACCTACAGCCTGTCCTGCCTGTAAAATGTGCTGGGGCAATTGGAGGCTCAGAGCTTGTGAGAGTGGCCAACCAAAGACTGGTCTAACTTGAGGCCACACCACAAGAGGGAGCCTCTGCCTGGATGACGAGGAGCCAGAAGCTGGATGGTCAGAGACCTAGGGTAGAACCAAACACGACTTGCCAAAAAAAAAAAAAAATGCTCTACTCATAGATTGGTGGAAGCAGACACAAACACCCATAGCCAAACCAAACCTGCTGAACTCAGGGCACCCCATGGAAGAGGAGGAAGGATTGTAGGAGCCAGAGGGGACACCAGGAGAACACAGCCCACAGAATCAACTAAGCAAGACTCATATTCAATCACTTGTTCCTAATGGGGAAAGTCTTTTGGGGACACATTCAGCAGATAGAATAGAACCGCATCCAGTTTCAAGGAGAAGGGTGGCTTTTGTTGTCTTCACGGTCTGTAGTAACTCTTAAAACCCTCACAGATTGATTGGCAATCACCGAGTCTACGTGGGTCTGTGCTAGGTCCTCTGCATACAGTCTGTTGTTGTTTAGCTTGGGATTTTTTTTTTTTTTTTGTGGGATTCCTAACAGTGGGATTGGGGATGTCTCTGCCTCTGTTGTCTGCTCTTGGGGACCCCTTCCCTCCTACTGGGGTGCCTCATTCAGCCTTGATAGGAGGGTTTGTGCCTAGTTTTATTGCATCTTGTTTATGCCATGTTCAGTTGATATACCTGGGAAGCCTGCCTGTTTTTTTTCTGAAGAGAAACAGAGAAGCAGTGGATGTGGGGGGAGGGGGAGCCAGGTACGGGGGGGAGGGAGGCTGGAGAGGAGGAGAGGGGAGGCTGCAGTCAGGATGCACTGCATGAGAGAAGAATAAATAGAAAACAAGAAACTGTCAAATTTGTTCAAAAGTTATGATTAATTGATTTTTGAAGACATAAGAAAAGTATCAGTAGCAAAGAATGTTTCCATAGAAAACTGTTAGTACTAATACAATAATAATTTGGTGTTTCTTAGGGGGAAGTCCAGATTTTCTTGAAACTATTGTATGTATCAGTGATTGGAAGAGTCAATCAGTTGTTTCCAACAGGGAAAACCTTGTAGAGACACTTACTGAAGGACTGGGTCTAAACCCAGCAGGCAGAATAGACCTGCATCCAGGAGGAAACAGAAGGGTGACTTTTGTTGTTCTCCATGGTCTCTTAAAAAGCCCTAAGGCTTTAATATGTCTGACAGCATGTGTACTATAAAAAAAAATCACCAGATTTTTGCAGAGTGTCATATTTGTGAGAGAGGATGTTATCAAATGTTTCTGGTTAAAGTTTTTAGACTCTGCTTAAAAGCCCCAAAAGTCACTTTGACTAATATTTCAAGCTAGACAGATATGTCTCTTTTATCAACATATATGCCTCAGTTAACGCTGCTGTAAGTTTTAGATAGCCGGTAAGTTCTAGGTAGTTTCAGAATTCATTTACTATCAATTTTAAATCAGGCATATTTGTTGTAGCGTTTGTCGTGATTGTAATTGGTACCTTCAGTGTGTGAAACACCATCTGCAATTGGTTGGTTATTTTCTGATCCACAAACAAGAGAGTTAAACACAGTTTTAGCCAGACACAGAGGTGCATGCCTCCAATCCAGCAGCCCGAGAGTGAAGGCAAAGGGTGTCCAGGGTGCCAGTCATCCTCTACAGTATAGGAAATTTGAGGCCAGCCTCAGCTGCATAAGACCCTGTCTCAAAAAAAAAAAAAAAAAGAAAGAAAGAAAGAAAAAGTAAAAGAAAAACCAAAACAAACCTAACGGAAAAAAAAAAAAAACTACAACAAAACCCAGAAACAAACCAGCCAACTAGCAAACAAATCAGGTAAATAATGATCGTCATAAATCAGAAGAAAGGTTAAGCATCCTGCCAGCTCCAGAGTAGAGACTGTCTTCAGAGCTTCAGATTTAGAGGTACGTTCTTTAGCAAGGACAAACAAGGAGCTCTCAAGCTGTTGCATTAAAAGACTTAGAAATTCTTGATACTCTGATATTAGGTGCTTTCTTTCAGAATTACTATTTTCATTAACACAGACCATTTCAACTATATATGAATTAAGTTTTGTATTTTTTTATGGTTTATTATTTAACTTTTATTTATTTTATGTGCATTGGTGTGAAGGTGTCAGATCCCTTGCAACTGGATCTTCAGACAGCTGTGAGCTGCCATGTGGGTGCTGGGAATTGAACCCGGGTCCTCTGGAAGAGCAGTCAGTGCTCTTAACCACTGAGCCATCTCTCCAGTCCCAAGTTTGTATTTTTGAATTCATGTAAAGCACTATTACAGATAGTGACTTCGTTGCTAAGTTTTTTTTTTTTTTAGATTCTTTTTGTGTGTGTTGGGGGGAGTCTCTTACCAGCCTAGTGAACCATCTCATCTAGACTTGTTGCCTCACCTCAGTAGGTTTTTACTGAGCTACAGATGCTCAGGTAATTAAATGATGACCCTTCCAATAGTGCATTGTGTGCCTAACACATTAGAGTTGGGGAGTGCATGGATTTTGGCTTTGTGGACATTGGGATTGTGGTTATTATCCCTACCCTGTGTTTGTGTTCTGACGATCTTACGGAGATGCGGGCTGAATGTTCTGCTAGAGTTCTGCACTGTCAGCTCTCCATTCCCCATTGCTGTCGGGTACATTATAGGCTCGTCCTGCTCTGTAAACACGTCTTTGGACATCACAGCACTCATAGCTACAGAGGTTCTTGATCTATTTCAAAAATTGTGTCTTTTTTTTTTTTTTTTTTTTTTTTTTTTTGGTTTTTCGAGACAGGGTTTTCTCTGTAGCTTTGGAGCCTGTCCTGGAACTAGCTCTTGTAGACCAGGCTGGTCTCGAACTCACAGAGATCCACCTGCCTCTGCCTCCCGAGTGCTGGGATTAAAGGCGTGCGCCACCGCCGCCCGGCCAAAAATTGTGTCTTTTTTAGAAGTATAAATTTCCATTTTCAGCACATCTTTCTGAAAGATGTCCTTAACCGTAGAATGTATAAAGAATTAAAAATTCTTTGCATAAACAGTTTAAAAGAGTGCTTGAATCCACCCTCCAAAGTGAGCATTCTAATACAAGGGTCTTCTAACATATTAAGTGGATCAATAAATCCCAAGCCAATGGTGCATGACAAGGGCCTTTCTTTAATCATCATGTGTAATTATCCAAGCAGCTTGATGATTCCAGCAAAGTGGCACACATTACCAGTTACCAGTGACAATGGATTCCCTCTGAGGTCCCACATGGACAATGGCAAACTTCGTTTCCTTGAGGTGTAGCTCATCCCGCAGAAGCTCTGGTTTTCTTGCAAACACAATGTTTCAGTTTAGAAGCTGGATCTACTCCTCCTGGGGTCTTCTACTAGGAAACCAGAAACACCTTCTCCTCTCTCCCCAGTCCACCCGACATTAACAAGCAGGACCCACTTGTTTCTGTCTCCATATTCATCATGATAGTCATCATTTCTGTGTGGGGCAGAAACTAGGTTCATTTTCCTTCATTTTTACAAGGCATGCTAAGCAGAACATTCCAGAATAGCCTGTCATATTCCCCTAACATTGTACGGTCTCATGTGAGCAACAAGTAGCCATAGCCTTGCTGCAGGAACTCCTACAGCCAGTAGCCTTTAAATTACCCACCCACTTGGGCGTGGCCTCATATGCTATATATGCTGATGTAAAGTGCACATCCGGCCTCTCTCTTCCGGCTGCAGGATTCGGTTGCTGTTCCTTGTTTGAGCAGACGACTATAATCTCTTAGTCTACCACTAAATAAATAACCCTCTATTATACTCAATTCTGAACTAGTGTGGGATTTCTTTTAAAGGTCTGTCTTCATCTGGTGCCCCACGTGGATCTGAACTCCACACCTAGTGGGTGGACCAGCTTAAAGGCCTAACTAGTCCACAACCCGGAAAGTTTCCCACCCCTGCCCACTTGGCTTGCTTTTACTAAGGGTTTTTTTTCTTTTGTAACCCCCTCCGAGCCACAGTAAAGTTAACTGTGTGTGGTGACTTGGAAATTTCCCAAGATGGTGTACAACCCCTCCCACTGCTGCATTCCCTGCCGCCTGGCGACTTGCTCAGCTTTCCATTTGTACTCCCTACTCCTGAATTCTGAGCTTCCTGCTTCGTGTACAGAATTGATTTAATTGCTTTTAATTTGTAAAGCAAAGCATATTTCTCAGTATTTAACCAGCACCAAGGTGGGGAAACCAAAGCGGCTCAGAACTGTTCGTGGCACCAGGTTGTGCTGCAAGTTGTGACTTTGTAACCACAACACCTGCTGGACAATAAAAATTATTACATCTAAAACAATTTACTGGACCCATAAACTTGAAAGTTATATAATTACAGACAATATTACCATCGAGAATTTTAGTAACTTTTTTGCTAATACTATGAATTGTATTCTGCAAGGCTTATATGGTTATTGTGTTACATCCATTTATTGGATGTTGGAACTCAGTTATTTTCTTCATAGTGTATCCTTAAGAAAATGGTTGGATAACAGAGCCAAGAATGAGACACTTTTAGAAATGATACAGTCTTTACAGACTAATAATAAACAGCTAGCTAACAGGATTAATACCATCGAAAATCAAAAGTTACCTGAAAAAATTAGTACTATTGAAAAGGGTAACAATAATTTAACAGACAACATTGAATCCATGACGAAGGGTACTGAGAAATTGTCTGAAAGAATTCATACTGTTGAATTTAACAATCAAAATTTGTTAAAAAGTCATGATAGGTTAGCAGATAGAGTATCTATCTAGGAAGGCAATCTGCATGCTATCCAAATAATGTCCAAGGATGAGGTGTTACCTTTAAAGGAAAAACTTCAGACCTTGGAATCACATGTGCAGAATGAGGAGCAGAGGCTAGGTGCCTTGATGAAATCACTAGAATATACACAGGCCAGGAGATTCAGGCTTTACAAAAGACAGTAGTAAAAGATTTTAAATGATTGAGGAAATTATTGGAGCTGATGAACAGGGAAAGAAGGTACAAGGACAGGATTCAACATTGTTAGCAGCTGTCAGAGATGACTTACTTAGGGTTTTAGCTTCCTACCCTGTAATCTACTCTGACAAAGCATCAAGTTCTAAACACACAAAAGGATCCAAAGAAGGTAGATGGATACCTATAGGAATGAATGCTCTAAAAGAAATTAAGCAAGCAATAGTATCTTATAGCTTGCATTCAGCATTTGTTAGGGAGATAGTAAAGACATGGACTTCTATCAATAAGATTACCTCACATGACTAGTTTCAGTTAGTTTCAGCAGTCCTGGATAATGGGCCACAATTACTGTAGAAATGTTATTTGCAAGACGAGGCAAAAAAATTTAGAACAACAAGGAAAGCAAAAGAACTTGAGATTTCCCAAGATGCAAATTCTTGGCAAGGGCACTTATGTTGACCCACAGGCTCAAGCTCTTTACGATGAACAAATCTTGTCCCTGTGCCACAAAGCAGCCTTAAATGCTTGGGACAGGATTCAAGAAAATATGTATACCACACCATCGATACTTATTCAGGTTTTCAATGGGCAACTGCTTTGAGCTCAGAAAAGGCTGATTCAATAATCACACATTTATTAGAAGTTATGGCCATCATGGGTATACCTGCACAAAGAAAGACAGATAATGGTTCAGCATATGTGTCTAAGAAAATGAAATGGTTTTTTGCTTATTATAATATATAGCATATTACAGGTATACCACACAATCCTAGAGGTCAGGCAGTTATAGAAAGATCAAATCAAACTATAAAGGATATGTTAAACAAACAGAAAGGGATGGAAATAATGTTAATAAAACATAATGCTTTATTAACCTTGAATTTTCTTAATGCTAATAAGAAAGGGATAACAGCAGCAGAGAGATATTGGATAATAGAAAAGTCTTAAATTAAATCAGCCGGTGTATTTCAAGGATGTGTTGACCTCACAATAGAAGTCAGGAGATGTGCTACGTTAGGGAAGGGGTTTTGCTCTTGTTTCAAGAGGAGAAGAAAAGTTTTGGATACCATCAAAATTAATAAAGATTCAGTTTGAAAAAGAGAAATCTCTTGAGAAAGAGAAATGGTGGCTCATCCACAGAGGTGACAACCATACAGGTGGTAAGGAAACCTGTTAAGAGTTGGGGGCAGGGGTCTGCCCTTGTCTTTGCAAGAAAATCATCTTCAGAAATACCTGGACATCTAGATTCCTAAAGGGGAAAGATAATTATCCAGATAGGATCACCAAGCACTCATCAAAGAACGTGGGTAAGTAAAGTACAGCATAAGCACACAATGAAACATTACTTAATACTTAATCTTAAAGGGAAAGATAAACTGACATAGGCCACAATATGAATGAGCCTTAAAGAAATTGTGTTGATGTGAACTAAGACCATCACAAAAAGGAAACTAAAGTATGCGTGCACTGAGTAGGGATCGCCTAGAATAGTGAGATTCACAGAAAACAGAGACCAGAAGTGTGGTTGTGAAGGGCTAGGGAAAAGGGGAAATGGGAAGTCATTGCTCCTCTGGTGCAAAGTTTCAATTTAGGAAGAACATGAAAGTCCTAAAGATGAACCGTGGTTCATTCATATTGTGGCCTATGTCAGCTTATCTTTCCCTTTAAGATTAAGTAATGTTTCATTGTGTGCTTGTGCTGTGCTTTACTGACCCACGTCCTCTGATGCGTGCTTGAAGCTTGTCTTTTTTACTCTTAAGGATTATGTGGACACGGACGACCACTTGAGTCTTTGTTATCAGTGTTGATGGGCATGTACCTAAAACTGGAATAGCTGGATCAAATGGTAAACCTGCAAATAAATAAATAAGTGCTTTTTAATCACAGGAAAGAAAAGAAAGCTCTTGGCTCCCAGGCACCTTGTTTTCCCTGGGCCTCACAGAGCTGTCTTAGAGAGTACCACACAGGTTTTGAAGATATGTCCCTCTTAGAAGGATCCCTGGAGAAGAAAAGCAACCCCTACCTCTTGAATGCCTTTTTCTATTAGAGAAATGTTACTGACTAATCTTTTGAGAAACTGGTGTCATGTTTCCATAGTAACCGTGGCATTTTCCTTTCCCACCAGCAGGGCACATGTCCTGGTTGGTGTGTTGTCAACTTGGCACAAAACTAGACCTGTCTGAGAAGTGGGGATCTTATGGAAATTGCTTCCATAAGATTGGCCTGTAGGCAGTTGGTGGGGCATTCTTTGATTAATGATTGAGGGGGGGGGGGGTCACCATCCAGTGTGGAGGTGGAACCACCCAGGAGTAGTTCCAAAACCTGTACAAAGAGAGCAAGGGCAGTAAGCAGCAGTTCTTCACGGGCTCTGCTTCAGTTCAGCCTTCAGGTTGCTGCCTTGAGTTCCTGCTGGACCGCCCGCAGTGATGGACTGCCACCTGACAGCTTTAGATAGAATAAACCCTTTCCTCCCAATTGCTTTTGGCTATGGTGTTCTAGCACAGCAAGAGGAAAGTAACCAAGACAACACAATTACTAGAGTTTTAAGCCTTACTTTTGGCTCAATGATCTGGATGCAGAAACAGACTAGATCATTCCTCCGTAATAATAACATGTAAAAGCCCAGTTTTCAGAGGCCATAAGTCATCTTAGAGGCAATGAACCTTATTGTTTGAGTGTCTTAATTATTTTATGATGTATACGTGGTTTCCTTCGTTGGATGAATGTTTGGATAATTCATTCGAGGAAGATCACTTAACCCAGCTCTGCGAGACCTATATCCTTCACAGACCGATGGGGACATTAGTGGCAGATATTGAGGTCACCTTTCTGGATCAGCTACTAGTTTGAGTAGGCAACTGCCAGAATGAGAAACCCTGGTCAGAGTTTCACGCAGGGCTCCAGAGAGCTGCTGGTGACCTATTTTGCAGGTGCCACAAGGCAAAGGCTTACGAGGACTTTAAAGATAATGCTGAAGGCGGAGTAAGGGTTATATAATGCAGTCAAGGGTGCTGCTGGTAAAGGGGGCAATCGATCGGTCTCCAGAACTTAAAAAGCCTTGCGTTCACTAGTTGATTCCCCAGCTCAAAAACCTAAGCACATTAAACATCTTGTTAGCCTAGAGACAGGGTAGAAAGATGGGAAAAAGGTTAACAGGAAGTAGGAATGTAAGCACTCACCTTCACCCACTTCAGTCTGGACCTTGCTCCTGTTGACCAGAACGGCCCTACTCAGCGCTGAACACAGACACTGTATTCCTTTCCTAGATACCACAAACACCACCATAAGATGACTCATAAGCCATGCTGAGGATAAACATATGTGTCTTAGCTTCTCTGAGTGACCTATGCATAGCAAATTACTCTTTTACTATATTATTTTACTTATGTTTTTACCTTTGGCTACATTTCTTCCTCGTACGCAAGCCTGCTCAGTACTATCATAAGTCACCCTGTAATTTCACCTATAAAAAAAAATTCCCGTGATAAGGAATGAGTGGGGTCAACACATTCTCCTCTCTTTCCTCAAACTTGGTTATATATTAATCTTTCAAACAATATGACTCCCAGAGCCCCAGGGTTAGTGAGCCAGTGGCTGCTGCAGCTCTTTGGCATGCTCCTTTCTCACCTAACCCCGTGCTCAACTTCTCTTCAAACGCATCTCTCCTCCTCCTCATCCACAGTGCACCATTTGCTTCATGCGGAGTCAACCCGGGACTCTTTTCTGTAGTGGGCAAGCGTTCAGCCAAGAAACCTGGCTGCACTTGAGAAGTGACCTTGAGAATCAATGCCCTTGGCAGCGTGTTGAACTTTGGACCCTGATTGCCTATAACCGCCGCTACCTAGTGATTATGGATCTTACTCTTGCCTGTGCTCTGTAATCATTTCGTCTTCACGTGTTGACCTCTTTGTTAGCCCTCAACCCCCAAAGCTTCTGGTTTTCTCGGGAGTCAGCTCTTCTGTCCTCTGTGTCCCTTCCAAATAATCACAATCAACCCAAATCACACCTCAAGACTCTGCAGTGGCGCCTTCGGTGCCACAAACCGTCCGTTTAGAGTCCTGGAAGGCAGGAACTCTGCTCCTGTAGCCTCCCTGCCAAAAAGCAACCCACAAGCTGCTTCTGTCTTCCCATTGATTGCTTAGAAAATAAAATCTCCTGAAGGTTCATCTCATAGAGAAAACTCACGTCGTATTGCTGTCCCTAGTGAAATGGGAAAATGGGGGTGGACTTGTCTCCTTATTGCATGGGCAGGACTCAAGGCATCAACAGCCCTGCCACTCTTCCCATCACAGAGGACATTGCGTTTTTGTCTCCAGGAGCATGCTCACAACCCTTCCAGTGTTTGTCTATTAGTGCAAAGGCTTTATTGGTGCCCTAGTCTATTGTCAGTGGGCATACATAAGTCCTGGCTTTGCAGAGAACAAGTACACCGTTCCCATTTGCTGAGAAAGCCAATGCCCTCTTGGCTGGTCCATCTGCATTTGCAGCTGCTGCCTGGATAGCCATGGCTCCGATCTCTAGCATCCTCCTTTATTTTTTTCTTTTATTATTGTGTATATCCCGTGTGTGTGTGTGTGTGT
Organism: Arvicola amphibius; assembly: GCF_903992535.2. Classification (NCBI taxonomy): domain Eukaryota; kingdom Metazoa; phylum Chordata; class Mammalia; order Rodentia; family Cricetidae; genus Arvicola; species Arvicola amphibius. Next base: position 152,864,586 of record NC_052058.2, on the reverse strand, counting down.
GTGTGTGTGACTTCTCTTACGTGTGCTGTTGGCTAGTTCTTGTCCTATGCATAAGTGCCTTGGTCCTGTGTACTTCCTCATTGAATGTGTATAGAAGGAACATAGAGAATATGCAGAGGCCATGGGACTTATCCAGAACTTTCTCTCAACCACTCCTTCCCCCACACCATATTCTGTCCTCTGGATAATTTTCCACAATCTTGTCAGTGAAGTTGTAATCATAGTTTGGATTTTGGAAGCATTTTCTGAGAACTTACAGATGGTATATGCAAATCAGGGTGCCTGTCTGGTCTTGAAACTGCTGTCCTTCTCTCTTTTAAAAATTTTTATTTTGTTTATGTATGAGCATTGTGATGTCTAGTTTTTATGTCAACTTAACACATGTTAAAATCATCTGGGAAGAAGCTAACTGCATAGAGACAATTTTCCATGAGATTGGCCAGTTGCTCTTAACCTTGAGCCATCCCTCCAGCCCCTCCTTGGCTGTGAACTCAGGGGTCTTGGGAAACTTGCTGTTTGGTGACAGGTGACTTGTCCTTCTGTGAAGCCAGCCCCTTTTCTAGTACCTTTCGAAAAGAAAACACAAAAAGCCTCATTTTAAACAGGGAGCATTTAAAACGCGGGGGCTGCGGGTGAGCATTGTGGACCTACCAGGCCAGATAAGAACACTGGCAGGAGTCGGGAGGCTTGAGTTCTATCCCCCTCCGGGAGGCTAACTGGACCAACCTCTGGGCCCAAGTCTTCTCGTTCGCTAGAGCTTTGTGGCGCTAGTTCCCCCTTGTTCCTCAGGGCCCAGTTCCCTCAGTTTTACTTCATTCCTTGTGTCCTGGCCCTGCTGCAGCTGTTTTTTTTAATTAATTTTTTTGGTCAGCCCCCCTCTCTGTTCCTCTGTCCGCTGCTCCTGCTGTTCGTCCAGCCCCCTCTTCTGTCCTTCCACTCTCCTGCTCCCACTGCAGACTTGCTCAGGTTTCTTCAGAGTCAAAACCGAGGCCCCTGCACTCCATCCCATGCAGCCCCTTACTATGGGCCCTGAGGGGAGCCTTTCCAGAGCAGTGCCTCTCCCCTGCAGTCCTGCAGTTCACATATCTTCCTCGTGCTCTGAGTCACTAGCCAGGTCTGTGTCCTTAGGTGCTCCACTGACACCGACTGCAAGGCTCCCCAAGGCAGAACCTGAGGCTGGCTGTCTCCAGTCTCCTTCCTACCTGGTCAGCTTCGATGCTTCCTCTTCCTGTCCTCCGCTTCACTCTCCCCTTATTCTTGTTTCTTGTTGCTGTTTCTCATCGTTCTGCGTTGTGATATGTCCTGCTCTGTGATATCTGATGTGGTCACTGGGGGCACAGCACAGCTAGAGAAGACAAAGTCTATGTCACTCACAGGTGCTAGTGACCCACTCAGAACCAGGAGATCAAGAGGCCGAAGACAGATAAAGTAAACCGTTGTGCCCAAGATGGTCTTCTGGCAGAACCTTTCATCTTCAAATTGGCTATCCCTGGGTGGGAAGACCCTTGGTCTCATCAGGGCAGACATGTTTGTTTGTTTTCTTCTTTAAAAAAAAATGTGATGCTTAGGCTGGGAGTGTAACTCAGTTGGTGTAAGTGCTCGCAGGTGAGGTCTATGAGTCTTGGTTCAAAACCCAGTAACACATGGAACCAGGGTATGGTAGGACATGCCTGTAATCACATCCACCTCCCTCAAGCAAGTAACCACACAAGGGCCCTTAAACGCTGGTGTCTCCACCTGTGTGACCCTGAACACACTTGCCTTGTTTGACCATGCAGTCTGTCCTTAAGTGGCTTCGGCTTCCATCTCTGTGCTGATGACTCAATGAAGGAGATCTTAGCTCATCCATCACATCTGAGCTCCAGACTCGAAAGACTCTCCTGCGTACTAGAATTTCCATCTGGATCTCCCGCAGGCATCTGCACGATACGTCTAAACGAGTAGTCATCTTTCTTCTGGAACCTGTTTATCTGCTTCTATTCCACTTTACAAAGATGTCTTCCTTCCTGTTAGCAATGCCAGAAGCCTGGCGGCTCTTCCTGATTCTTCTCTTTTTCTCACCAGTCGCACACCCAGTTCTCCCCAGTGGCTGTGGACTTCAGCCCCTGGGCATCTGTTCTGTTGGTCCGTTCCTCTTCTGCCTGGGTCACTGTCGATTCTGGTCCGCATCATTTTATACAGGATACGCTAGCATCTAACTGATCCTTGTATTCAGCTCTGCTCCCCAGACCTCCTCTATGTTTAGCACAAATAGTCTTTTTGGTATGAAATATACAGATGCTTCATGCATGGCTACCAGCTAGTCTCAGAGTCGGTTTTTCTAAAATAAAAAACCCATTACTCTACCCCTTGATTCTTTAGTGACCCCGTCCCTCACCCAGACCAGAAACCAAACCCAAAGCTAAGAGCTCTCTACCAACTGAGCTACATCTCTAGCCCCTTTTATCGATAGATATTGCTTCTAAGATACAGTTCAAACTCTTTAAAAGAGTAATGCACAACCTTTAAGATCTGGCTAGGGACTTGGGTACAGTTCAGTGTAATGAACACTAGCCTCACAGGCACAAGGTCCTGGCGGGATTTGGGGGGTGGGGCTCAGCCCTAGCATCACAAATAAAAGACACTTAACCTCTGTCCCATCTTCCCTCTCGTCCCCTACCACTTCCCTTACGAGCTCAGTGCACATCCGTGTAAGGCTGTGTAAGGCTCCCGGCCGACGCGCACTGTGCTCTCCACACGCGGTTCCTTCTGTGTGCAGTCTCTCCTCGCTCTCCCCTGTAAACCTCCAGATGCATCTTTTTAGTCTTCTGTAATCCCTACCTCCAAGTAGAAGTGATTGTTCCTCTTTGGAAGGTTATTTATTTCACATATTTAGCTATGACTTTGTCACGATTACTCGTGATTCATTTCCATCATCCACCTCTTGCTAGGACTCTTCGCGTTGAGCCTATGTCTTTCTCATCTTTAGCAATTAGCATAGAGCCAGACATCCTGAGGGCGCAGTCGGCACTCGGTGATGCTTGTCAGTTCTGGCCCCTGCTTGCTTCCTCCAGTTTTGCATTTGATAATACCTTTGCCCACTTCTCCTCCTACAGCAATCACCGCAGCCACATATCTAAAACTTACCGCTTCTGAGCCCATCTGACTTTATTCGAGTCTGTTTTGAGATAGGAGTTAGGTAGGAGTTAGTTTGAGTTAGAGGGATCATGAAGAAAGGGGGGTTTCCCCACCCTCCTGGTTTCTGATCTCTAACTCACAGTGGCTGACACCCTGGGATTTCAACATCGCTAACCCCCGGACTACCCATTAAAGCCGCACACTCTCCCTTCTGAGACAATCCTACCGATGAGGTAAAGGGCCAAAGAGCCATGTCTTAGCTCCAACCCTCCAGTGACCACGTGTAGGAATTCTTTCACCTGATGTTTTTACATCATAAACCCCTTCTCAACAGGGAAGGACTTTCACGATGTGTAAGGCTCCTCTTAGGGACAGAATTCTGTGAGATTTCAAGAATATAAGCACCAGCACATGGTTCTTCCCTTAGTATCTGAACTTGGTGGGACTGAGTTCCAGAGCCCCCGTCACAGACATGACTGCCTGCCGAGGTGTGGAGGGCTCCTCCCCTACACTGACACTTGAGGGCTCTTTGGTCCTGCTCTTCTGTTCATCAATACACTCTCTGGTTTTGTTCCTTATGACCTGTCCTGAATTCTTTCCTGAGCTTGAGCCAAGATCCTCACCTGCACGAAGCTGGAGGTCTCTGGGCTTTGAGGGGTCCTCGGCCTTCTCTGCCAGCAACATCAGTTGCATTTGCAGTTGCCAGTGACATTTTCTAATCCATCTTCCTGGCTAGAACAGAAGCGCCAGGGGTCCAGGGGCTGTGTGTGAGAAGTCCTGCGTCTCCAGCACCTAGTTCTGGGGCTGCCACACAGAGGAGGAGTAAGCAACGTTTGCAAGCAGAAGAATGAAGGCATAGACTTGCCTGAGTTCCAAGTCTCTTCCAATCCCAACTGTATTATTTATGATTCCAAAACCTGTGTCATAATCTAGAAGTTCTCCCTCAGCAGATGGTCTGAACAGACGAAGCACCACTTCCAACGGTTGGCGGATAGCGAGGTAAACACTGAAGAGAGTGAGTCAGGATGAAGGTGAAGCACCCCAAAGGCTCGGGAACACGAGCAAAGCTGGTGTCGGAGAGTCACGGGCGGCCCCCCCCCCCCCCGCACCCGGTGGTGGCTCCCATATGTTCCCTCCGAGAATGTGTGTGCTGTGAGAGCTTCTTAGGTAGTTGTTTAACAACCGTCCTGTGACTAAACCCCGCTGGCAGGAAATGAGCTTCAGGCTTGCGTTTCTCAGTGGGGTACGGGGGGGGGGGGGAGACTTTTTGGGTTTCACTCTGATTTGCTCACTTTTGTAAACTAAGCTCAAAATTATGCCATTCACATTAAAATTTTGTTTCTAGTCTGATGGAACTCTAGGAAAAAAGACTCCAATCTAAAATATCCTTTCCCCCTCCCGCAGACAGGGTTTCTCTGTGTAGCCCTGGCTGTCCTGCAACTCACTTTACCAACCAGGCTGGCCTTGAACTCAGAGATCTGCTTGCCTCTGCCTCCCAAGTGCTAGGATTAAGGCTTGTGCCACCACTTGGCAATCTAAATATTCTTAAGAATATTTAAACCTCACCTAGGTTTAATTCTTCAAACATTGTTGATATTCATTTCTTTATTTCTATGCCTAGCATCTTGGGTGTGGAAAGAAAGCAAAGAAAATGTGTATGTAGCACAAAACCTTAAGATTAATTGAAAACTCATCCATAAGATAGATATGGTGTAACATAGGTATGTCTGCATTATTATAAAATAATGACAACCTAATAGGGCTCAGAAAGGTATTTCCTACCAGACCCATGAAATAGAGGGTTTTCATTCAGGATGAAGAAGAAACAAGAGCAAAGCAAAGGAGTTGGTCACTTGAACAAGTTATAGACTCAGCACAACACATGCACACACACTCACACATGTGCATGTACACACATGCACACACTCAGTGTGTGCGCGTGCATACATGTACACATATGCACACACTTATACATGTGTGTACACTCACACCACACGCACACATGCATGTGCACAAATACTCTCTTTCACACACACCATGCACACACACTCACATACATACATACATGCACACACATGTACACGCACATGCACACAATTCTCTCCTCACACATATGCACATGCACACACACACATGCACACACATATACATGCATTCACACGCACATACACACACACATACACACACCTGCTGGAGATGGAATGCTGTAGGTGAGCACTGACCCATTCTGCTGACTATGGTTTACAGAAGGTCTCCACAACCCCGTCACAGAGCTCCCGACTAGTCCTTCTCTCTCCCACGTCCCACCAGGAGCCCTTCCTTGTGTAATCCTTTCCCTGTCATATTTGGAATGTGAGCTGTGGATCTAGGCTCACTTGGAGAATGCACTTCTCAGATGTTCAAGGTGGTTCATCTGCATTGTTGAGCATTGATTCCACCCCCATCCCACCGCTACCCCCAACTCCTGTCAGGGCTGGTGCAGAGCTCAGGCTCTGTGGGAGATCTGCAGTGTTTTTAGTGGAAAGGGGGATTGACTGCAACAGACCAACCTGAGTGACTTAGAGAAACTTACCTTTTTCTGAGGCTTAGTTTTCCCAGGTTCTGAAATGAGATTATTATTTTCTGCCTGTGGTCTAAATTACAAAAGTTAACAAATGTTGATGGGCAGTTTGCCTAAGGTCATACAAACCACCCGAAAGAATGGGATTTGAGCTTGCTCATCTCTCCAAAGCTTGTGTCCTACATAGGAAGATACCGAGAAGTCTACAGAACACTCTGGAACCGTAGTTCTGGAACTGGGAGCTGTGTAGCAGGCTGGTCCAGATTGTTCGGAGCTAAGAGTTTAGAATGCAGATGGTCTATGACATTGGGTGAGGCGATGTAATGTCTGCTTTCATTTTAGACAACTTGAGCCAGAACGTGGCATCTGTCTGGTAGCCAAGTGGCATGTTCATAGTTCCTTTTGCTTCATCCCTGAAGCAAGAAGAAAGCAAGGGAGACAAGAAAGCAAGAGACTCCTATTGTCTGCCCTTTCCTACCTCGTGGCTGCATCCCAAAGACTGATGTGAGTCTTCTTAGCATTCACACAGAGAGAGATGTTGACTCACTCTACTGTCTTCCTTTCTTTGTGCCCCAGAACAATTCACAGCATCATTTCAACCAGCCACATCATCCGGGGCCCCGAATTCCGTGGCAGCAGCCCCAGAGGCAGTCTCTGCTTCCCTGACACCCTGACTGGTGGGCTAAGGATTTCCCAGCCCGTTCCACATAGTGCTTTCTGTGAGCAGCCTGCCCACACCTTCCTAAGGTGTGCAGGCATGAGACTGTAAGAACTGAGGGATGCATCTTCTTACATGCACAGTTAGGGACCACTGCACCCCAAGGTAGGGGTATAGGAGTCCTTGGATAGTATCCCAGTGAGCTTCAGCCCTCAATTTGATACAGTTTGGAGTCTAAGAGGGGAGGCCCTGTTGGAGGAATGCTGTGGGAATGTGTGTGAAGGATTCTCTTGATGCACGAGGGCCCAGGCGACAGTGGGTGGCACCATTCTTGAACAAATGGTCCTGGGATGTATAAAAAAAAGTGATCTAAGCGTGAGTCGGACAGCAGCACCCTCCCAACGTTTCTGGTCCAGGTTTCTGCCTGTGTTCCTGCCCTGACTCCTGGCCGTGAACGATGATGATCTGAGTTGAAGATGACATAAACCCCTTCTTTTCTTAAGTTGCTTTTGATTGTTTTGTTTGTCACAGAAAAGAAACTACTAAGATCCAGGTTTCATTCACTTAAGAAACCCAGAGAGACATAAAGCAGACCTGTGATTGACAGCGATAAGATGTGGGGAGGGGACTGACGACACATGAGTAGGGGGAATCTCTCGGGGGATGATGGGAATGTTCTAAAACACATCACATCAGTCCTTAGGTTCACTGCAACTCATTAACCCCTGTACAGTGAGTGAGTTCTCTAACCTGCAAATAACACCTTGGAGAGAGAAGAGGGGGGGAGCAAAAGGGGTGAAAGGGCAGGAAAGGAAGAGCTCTGGACAGAGACCACGAGCTTGAACCTAGGGGCGAAGCCCCAGGGTGATGGCCTCAGGACACAGGAAGTCGGGAGTTCAGACTGAAAACCAGGATGCAGACAGCTAACTCAGAGTTCACCCGATTCCCAGCGTACACTTTGGAAAGATGACAGCCGTAACATCAACGATGGCGGTGGCAGACGTGGGTCGTTTCCAGATCCATTTTCGTCTTCCACGAGGAGGATTTGAGGCACTGGTCCAGCCCTGGCGGAATTCACAGTCAGAGATTGGTAGGGGTGCTGCTGTTCCTGGCTTCCAGGAATCCTCTAAACTCTATCTGAATTTTAAAATTATTCCACAGCCAAAACTACATCTACAGAGCAAGGGCAGAGCGAGGCTAGCTAGCCAGTCGGGCTGTACTTCTGTCCTCCCACCTCAGTGGTACGACACCAAACTTTATTTAAGACGATGCCAGTCCTGTGTTTTTGTTTTCTCATAGGAGGATAAGGCTGAATGAATGACAGCAACCAAGCCCGTGTTAATCACCATGTTTTACAGCTGCTCCTCATTCACTACCCCAAACACAAACAAAACCTATGGTAACAAGAGCGGTACGCGCCCATGCAATTATAAATGTTGCCATCTCTAATTATATTTCCTCTTTTGGGACAACACAGATCACATACCGAAATGAGAAAGGACAAACTTGGAGGCAACCATTGTGTAACCACAACTGTCTGGCCCTTATAAATCAAGGAAAAATCTATCTTGTTATATAAGTTTTCAATCCTACAAGGAAACGGAAGATGGTAGACACATTTAGTTTGTTTTCTAAAATTTTCTTTTGTTGCTAGTTTCGATGTCTTTTCTATTTTAATAAAATGTAACCAAATCATTTCCTCACCATCCCCTCTTCCCTCCAATCTGTCCTAGGCACCCCCAGCTCCCTTTCAAGTTTATAGCCTATTATTCTCTAATTACTCTTGTTACATCTATTTGCACAAATAAATATGCAAAGTCAACCAGGAAAAAAAAAACATGGCAGAAAGTGGTAACCTCCTGCCTGCACTTCCTGAACAAGCCTCTCTGTCCTGTTCTCTCTGTCTCTCCTTCGCTCTTCACCTCTCTTTCCCACTTCAGAATTCTTGAGAGAGACGAGACAGGATTTACTTATGTGTGTGAAACAAAATCATCCCAATACTCTGTGGGAGCTTTGGGCTCCGGGAGGGAGGCATGGGCTTTTTATGTGCTCCCTCTTCCCACCCACAGCGGGCATGACCCAGCCCCCTGGTGTGAGCTGAGAATTTCCAGAATCCCAGTGTCTGCTCAGCATCAAGAACTGGCTTTTGTTGACCAAACTCACTCCGTGCCCCAGATGCCAGTTTGTTCATTTAAGATGAGTGACCTTCTTCTCACCAGGGATCCAGGGTGCATCTTTCCTCCCAGCTGGGTGTCCTGGTGCTAATGGAGCCCATAAACCAGATTTCTTTTCCAGCAGGCTCTGGGAAACAGTTGGTGTTCAATAAATATTTGCCAGGTGGAATTTAATATTGCCAGGGTCAAGACATTTTTATCTAAATCACTTTTGACTGGACAGGAGCTAGGTGCGCTTTAATCCCCCACTGAGTACAAGGCTGCTCAGCAAGACCAGGGATAAAGTCTGTTGTTTGGGTTTCTTCTCTTACACTGCCTTTTTCTTTAGGAGAAGTCACCTGGCAAAGTCTCACGTGAGTTCATTTGTTCCCTTTACGTTTGAAGTGAAAGCTATAAAGGGTTGCACCGGGCCTGGGTAATAATAGCGCACGTAACCACAGACCGTCCACTGCCTGGCCCTGAAATAGATTCTCCAGGAGGAAGAACAACGGCACTGCTATTCACTGAGTTGTATGGGAAACAAGTATCGGAACTGAAGACAAAAAAAGAAGTATGAGTCAGGAGTGTCCAATTTAGCCTCGAGAGGAGTGTGAAGCATGCCATTAGGTCCATTTTTGTGAAAATTACATTGTTTGTAAAGGAAGTGTCTTGTCTGTTTGTCAGAGCCCTGGTGATGATGTGCTTGACTGGTAAGGAACCTCTTCATAGGCTCCAAAGCTTAGGCCTCTCCTTGGACCCTCTCAAGTCATTTGCTGAACTGGATGCCCTACAATTTCCCCAAGCCTCCTGAGATCTCTGTCCTCCTGTCCTTCAGGCGGGAAGACTTCCTGGTCTGAGATTGAAGAGGAATTGCTGGGTCCTCTTGGCCTCCATGGTGCTGCTCTTTCCAAGGTCAGGGTGCCTAGGATGCTAGCCTGGGCCTCTTCTCATTCCCAGTGTTCACCCATGTATCCTATAGCTTCAGCCAACACCTGTATTGCAGAGGTTGTGGGGGTTCAGCATGTATACCCCACAGCTAGTCTTTCACTCTGTTCAGACAACTTAGGTTCCCCTTCATCAGGCTCCACGTTCAATTCAACAGACATCTGTTTCACGGGCTTGGCAGGATCTTCTTGGGTTCAGAGGATCTAGAGATTCTATTCTAGCTAGGTGTGGTGGTTCCTGTCATCTGGGAGGCTGAAGCAGGAAGATTACCAGGAGTTTTAAGTCAATCCAAACTACATAGTGTGCTCCAGGCTAAACTGGGCCACAGAGTGAGACCCTGTCTCAAAACAAAACAAAATCCTTTAGCAATTCTGTTCTGTTGCACCTTCCTTTAGTTAATACACATAGCTTTGATTGTTTGCTGTCCAGTACTTGGGAATCCAGAAGCTTTGGCTGTCGGCCGTTGTTCTTTCTCTTCCTGTGCCCTCCCTAGCTTGATCGTTACTGTGGCTTCAATCTCATGCAGATAATTTTTGAATGAGCATGGGGTGCCTGCCATGCTTTACCTGCCCTTCACCCTGTGCACTATGATGTTTCTTTATTTCCTCCCAATGGGATTTCCCCCAGCCTCAGCATCTGCGCTGTGCTTTGAGGCGGGCTGGGGGAGATCCTGCAGTATGTCACGCTGTGTTTATAAAGGACGAATTAAGCAGCTCTTTAAAATGCTTACAGCCATGTATGGATTTTTTTTTTCCTGCTTCTCTATGCACTTTCTCAATTTCCGCAGTAAGGAAGTCTTTCTATGATCTGGAAAAAAGTAAGAGAAGAAGCCAGTGATACAATCAGTCAAAGGCAGAGCAGATCGCAGGGTGGAGCGGATCACAGGGTAGAGTGGATTGCAAGGTAGAGTGGATCGCAAGGTAGAGCGGATCGCAGGGTGGAGTGGATCGCAGGGTGGAGTGGAAGCAAAGCAGAAATTTACGGTCTCCCTTGCCAGTGGTGCTTAGCAGTCCCATATTTCTTACATACTCGGCAACAGAGCTCCACCCTTCCACATGGCCTGGCTATGGAGGTCTCAGAAATCACGGTCAACTTTGAAGCTAAAGCTTCTCATTTGTTGTCCTTCTCTCGAAAAAAGGTCGTTTCCAGCCTCTCCCTGGGAAAGGGGCCATATCGTATTCATTTCTGTAGGCCCAGAGTACTGGCCTCACTGTAGAGCCCGGGGTGAGATAATAAAATATTGTGCCGCTGTGCAGAGGAAGAGCTCAGAGACCAGAGAGGTCCCTGCGGCTAAGCTTGCTTGCTGCTCTTACAGGGAGGTGGGGTCTTGTTCCCAGCACACATGTTGGGGGGCCCATACTGGCCTTTAACCCCAGATCCCGGGGATGCAAACCCTCTTCTGGACTTTGAGGGTGTCTGTACCCATGTGCCATATAATTCACAGACACGTAGATAAAAAAAAATACATCTTTTTTATTAAAAAAAAGAGTTTTTTTGTTCGCATAGAATCATCTCCAAGATATAAGTGGAAAACGAGCAGCTGCAGAACAAAGCACAAGCTCCTGACCACTAGACTGCATGCTTTAAAATACAGAGTTTGGGATGGCAAGATGGTGCGTGACGTAAAAGTACTTGCTGCCAAACCTGATGACTTGAAGAGATGCCCAGATCCAACTTCCTCGTGATGATCTCCGGCCCCTATATACACATCATGGCACGTACCACCCCCCATACACAAAATAGATGTTATGTGACTTTTACAAGGATTTCACATGTGAGACCATAATATAAATGAGTGGATGAAAGACTAAAATGTGCATGATATTTGCAGATGTGTGCTAGATGTCTTGTCCACTCCGTGAGAGCTCTCTGTTTCTCGAGTTTTTAATGGAAATCTCATACAGAACTAGAACAATGAACTGTGCTATGCTTGCCCAAAGTGACAACAATTAGCCACTCATAGCCCCTCTAACTTTATTCCTACCCTAACCTGCTTCTCTCCCACACCTGCGGGATGGCCTTGAGACAAACGGTAGATACTCAGGGCTCACTTAGGAAAGCAGGGTCAGTTTGCATGTACCTAAAATACGTTGTCATTCCTAAAAATTGGGATAACTCTTGTTCACTGTAGAGTTGGTTTAATAAAACACCGATTTGGCCAGTAGCCAGGCAGGAAGTATAGGCAGGGTGACCAGACTAAGAGAATTCTGGGAAGAGAATAGGCAGAGAGACACAGTCACCAGCCAGGCACAGAGGAAGCAAGATGAAAATGTCTTACTGAGAAAAGGTACCAAGCCACGTGGCTAAACATAGACAAGAATTATGGGTTAATTTAAGTTGTAAGGGCTAGTTAGTAATAAGCCTGAGCTAATAGGTCAAACAGTTTATAATTAAAACAAGACTCTGTGTGTTTCTTTGGAACTGAATGACTGTGGGACTGGGTGGGACAATTCTTCTATCTACATGATTCCTTAGAAATCATCAAAGCAGGGTATTATGATTTTCAAGGCCACTTCACAGACATCCTTTCTAGACTTACTGCTCTATGATCTGTAAAGAAAGCAAACCACTTTCGGCCAAGCAGATCATTAAATACACTGTGAGCCATTGTGGGACCTTGAGTCAAGTTTCTAATCTGATGGTGACTGCAGGGTGGGGCAAGTGCTGCCACTCAAACTTCTCCCAGAGTGTCCCTGAGGCACCCCTTTCCTGCAGTGGCCCTCAGGGCTGCGTGAACGTGGCTGCTGATTGTGAAATGCCAGGGAGCCCATCGAGATTCAAAAGGGAAGCTCCAGTTCATGCCTGGGGCTCTGCAGGAAGAACTAGCTCCTGCTATATACTCTCTTCTTTCCTGGAGATTGTAGTGAGATTCACTTTGCATATTGTCCATAATAGAACTACTGATTGTCAGCTTCCCAAGATGGTCAAGGAGCAACGGGCTTCATTTAAACACCACAGGTGACAAAAACTGTTGTCTAAAGGAAATTGTGGAATTTAAGTCCCCCTCATTATCTTTTTCCTCTTCCTTCTCCTCCCTCCCTCCCTCCCTCCCTTCCTTCCTCCCTCCCTCTCTCTCTATCTCTCTCTTTTTTCTCTCTCTTTTTTCTTTCTCTGTTGATCTCGCGTGTGTGTGTGTGTGTGTGTGTGTGTGTGTGTGCGCGCATGTGTGTGTATTTAGAAAGCATTTACTGACCCACATAAAGATCTATTTCTATTTTCCACCCGGTGTTGGATACGGATGCCATAGCCTGGTGCATCTACCCAGGCACTCTACGACTGAGCCCCATAAGTATGCATTTCTATACAACCTTGTCTGAGATTGACTTGATTTTTTATTTTCCCTTATTAATACTTTAGGGAACTTTCTTCTTCATCATATGCCTGTGTGTCCTGGCCTCCACCAGATGCTGTGTCCCCAGATGCTCCGAATATAATCACCCTCTTCAGCGATATCTTGCTATTCTATTTACTAAGCTGTGTCTGTTCGCTGTTCACCATAGCAACCACTGCTTATCTACCCGGGAGAGGAATCAGGATAGACTCACCTCCATTAGGAGATGGGCTGCTTCGGCCTCACAATAACTCCGTGTGTGACTTTATCTAATCTTCCCCACAGCCTTTAACATACGGGCATCTTGAGGCCCAGAACAGACTGATAGCCTGTCTGGAGTTATCTGGGAGACCCAAGATAAAACCCAGACATCTTGCACACTTAGCCATTCCCCGTCCACCACTTAACGCGAACTCTAGTACGCAGTTAGGAGGAGAGCCCCTGTGAGGGAACAAAGGACAAGCGCAGCGACTGCTTGTTTCTTCAGAGCCAGAATCTTGATTCAGGATTTCCTGAAGTGTCTTCTCTGGGAAATTACTTAACACTTCATTGCTAATAAAGTCACTTCGTTTAGCGAAACATTGTACATTTGTTCGTTTTGAGAGGTTCTGAAATCACACTGATTGTGTCAAAGGTTTGCTGCAAATCAAGCAGTGAGAAGCCTGCATGACAGCCTTTTCAGCCCCATGTTGCCCACACTCCAAGAAGCATGGGACCTTTCCTTAGCACAGAGCCATTGCTTGGTCCCCATGAAGACCTCCCGCACTGGTCCACGGGTTTGTGCTAAGACAAGCCTTCCTCATCTAGAGGAGGTATAAACGGCATTCACTGGTCTCATTTTCTTTCTGACCACTGCACACCGAGGTGGCTGGGGGGATCAGGTGGTTGTCTTAGTGTTGTGCTGTCTGTGACTGTAGGGAACCCTGGAGCCCATCTGACCAGTGAACCTTCCAGCCCTACACACACCGCTGACTTAATAACGAAATGGTGAAATGCAGATCCAGCAATTATTGTCGGTATCCAGTGTCTTCTGTAAACACTACATCAGATTCCAAAGAGATAAGCTTCCCAGCATATTTCCAAGAAGCGATCCAACTGGCTCCAAAGGTGGAATCTGATGTCAGCGGCTGTCTGTAGCCATTCTCTACTTAATACCTGGGCAAAGACTCCATGGCTCCTTTGTTCTAAATCAGGAGTACTTCTCATGGCCCTTCCTCCACTGTGGGGAGCCCAGACAGGGATGGGCTGCCAGAACACGGGATCATCCAAGGTCTTGGCAGCAGCGATGGAGTATTCAGGTATGACGTGGAAGATGCGGAAGGAGGATTACCAGAAGACACAGATGTCTCGGGCCCCAAGGACCTGCAAGGGTTTGTGGCTACAGCACAATGGTCCAGCAGCTCCCAGGAACCTGCAGGGAGTCTGGCTAGGAGCCTTTACCTTGCAGCCCCAGGCGGCTTACTCAGCCCCTCCTTGCTAATGGAACACATCCACTCATTCTTTCCAAAACTCGCTTTTCCTAAGAATCACTCCAGGCCATTATGAAATATGCCGTTCCTCATAGTCTACTCCAACAGTACTGAATCGGCGCATTTAATAAATGTCTACGTGACTCAGGTGATGAGGCGAGCTTGGGAAACGCCGCTCTAGCTGTTCAGGAATCTTACTCAGCAGCAAGGGGCTCAGCCCCTTCCTCCCCAAATTAATCTTGTAAGCTGGCTTGGGATGCCAGAAAAGTCTGGTGGCAAGGCAGAAGAGATGATAGGCCTCATCTTCATCTTCTTAGGGTTTGGGGGAACTCAGACCCTGTGGCCAAGGTTGGCGCTTAGTCTGATTCGGATTCAACTAGAATAAGTTCATAAATGGTTTTCCTCCTTCTCTGTAGACCTGACTTTCTCATTGTGGAAGCAGGAAATTTTAGGGAGAGGCAGCTTGAAGAACTGATATTGGTGCTACTTCAATATCTTTTCTATTAAACTTCTCGTCTACTTTAACTAGCCAGGAATTTGTTTGTTTGTTGTGTTTGTTTGTTTGTTTTGAGATGGACGTTTGCTGTGTTGCCCAGCTGCTCTCGAACCTGTGGCTTTAGCAATCTCTCTGCTCCCAGACTTCTGAGGACATGGCATTCAGCCTTAGCCAAGATGGTTCATGGAACATCGCTGTGGTTTCGATAAAGCTAGACTTCATGCCCCAGAGGTCACGTGCTACATGCCTGGGGAAGTATGGCAGTGTTGAGATGTGGAACCTGATGGAGGGGGGAGCCTAGCAGAAGGCGATTAGGTCATGGGGTTGATACCTCAGCGATTTAGGTCTTCTAGGGCACATTGTCATGAATCGACGCCACACAAACAGCATGTACTATGTGCAAAATAAGAGGAGAAAGAGAGGGAGGGGAGAGAGGAAGAGGAGAGAGGGAGAGAGGGGAGAGAGCGTGTGCACGCTAGTCTCTTGCCTCTTAAAGACCTTCAGCTTCTCTTCTACGTTCTCCTCAGAGCTGCAGTGCAAATGGGTAAGCGGGCTGTAGCACAGTGAGCAGTCTGAGCAGCCACGGGGACCCCGGCCATGCTCCTACACCTTCTGCTTTTGTTGTTGTTGTTTGAGACTGGGTCTCATTATGAAGGCCAAGCTGGCCTTGAATTCAGAGTACTCTGAATTTAGACAGTACTCTGACTCTCAAGTCCTGGAATTAAATGCATGAGCCACTACATCTGGCCAACCTTCAATATTCTAAACTAGAGTATATATATATTTCCAAGTTTTGGGTACTTTGTTATATCAATAGAAAGCAGCCTTTAAAAAGCACATGCTACATGTAGAAATAATAATAAAAATTAGCTTAATATGTCCCTACTTTCTGAGTATTTAAAAACTTATTTTGGCTGGGCAGTGGTGGCTCACAAACTTAATCCCAGCACTTAGGAGACAGAGACAGGTGGATCTTTGTGAATTCAAGGCCATCTGGATCTACAAATGGAATTCCAGGACTATGCTGAGAAACCCTGTCTTGAAAAACCAAAAATCAAAGTCCCTCCCCCCAAAAAAAACACCCAAAACCAAACCAAACAAACAAATACACACAAAAAATCCCAATTTATTTTGATTTGGGAATAATGAAAAAGTCCAGAAGAGGGACAATCCTGAGGGTGTCTACAAACTGCGACTATCCTCAGTGTCGCTTGACTGAAGAAGCTGGCAAATTTTACACGTTTTGCCCCGGTTGAAAACAAAAGCGACTTGTTCAGAAGACAAAAATGATAAAGCAGTTAATGCAAGGCTCGCGTAATTTATGGGGCTCTCTGAGTAGAACCCAGTAAAACCCAGCTTTGTGATGGTTTGAAGGAAGTAAGGAGTCTGACTGAAGACCTCCACGGGAAGAGCTCTCACGTGCAAAGAGAAGAAGAAATCACACGGAACAGAGCAGACATGAGTAAAAAGGATGAGTCTGTTCGAGAGGCAGCCCTCATCCTATCTATGGGCTAACCAACCCAGAGCGAGAAAGACAAGGAACAGCAGAGAAAATGACAAAAGCGGAAGTCTCTGTGGTGGGGGGCGTGGCTGGGGGGGATCAGCTGGTCTTTTACCTGATGTGGTTAGAGCAACACTGTCTTGATTCAAAGCGGTGTTGTGTAGACTCTTCGGTTGTCATCGTTGAAGTGACTGAGCGAGGACCGCAACAGACTCGGCTGTGGGAGAGGTGTGTGGCGTGGCCATCCTTGCTAGCCTTCTATCCCAGCCCAGCCGGCGACATCGTCATTGCCTTGTTGCGGGAGGTAGGAAGAGGACCACAGGTGGGCCTTAAAACAGAAGCCAGGGATTTGGGGGGCCCAGCATAGGCAAGGGCTTTGTGAGACATCCAGAGAGCTCACTGCTAAGCTACAAGGTTTTCTGAAATAGACAATTTCCAGAAAAGATGTCACCTACTGTGAGGACCTAGATTTGCAAGACGACTGTTTGGAACCTGTGACTTGGAGGCGGGTTCTAGGAACCAGAATTACCGAGGTCTCCCAGATGGGGCTGGGAAGAGTGTGGGAGTAGGGCTGTGTGCCTGATAAACTAACCAAAGCCAGCCAAACCATCTGTGGCCAATCTGGCACTTAGTAGGCGTTCAGGTAAATTTTGCTACATTGAAATGGAGGTAGCCTACATACGTCTTATTTTGTATTATTTGGGTTTTGTTTTTGTCTTATTTGTTGTTCCGTATGTTTCTAAGTACTGACAAAGATCTTTTCATATTTTAAACAGCTGATATTCGATGAAGATAAATTGGAGTGGAGGGGACTTGTCTACATCTAGAATAGGGTGCCCCCCCTCTGGGTGTAAGGACCAACACTTTCATCTCTAGACTTCTGATAATTACTTTAATTATTTTCTGGGTATTTCCACCCATGTCTTCCCTCTCTCTGCTTCTGTTCACTTAACACATCTCCTGCATTCAGAAACCAGCTTGTTGAATGGCTCCGTCTCCCCTTCTACACGGTATTACATATGCTATCTAACTGCCTGCTGGCATCGTCCTTTTTCTTTTTCTCAGGTCCTGGTGCATGCTGGGAAAGCGCCCTATCACGGAACTAGATGCCTAGTCCAAGTACGGTTCCTCTTGTTTGTTCCTTAGATCCCTGCATCCCAGTACGTCTAGTTCCTCTTTCCCGCCTGGATTCCACATACATGTCCACATACATGTGCCACCCTAGTATCGCCGGTGCTACACATGACTCCAGGGTCTCTCATCTTGTTGATGCTACCTCAGACATGGCTCTGGGTAGTCAGTCTCACGTGTTTTGTTTCTTCATTAATTTTCTTTTTTTTAGTTAGTGACCTAGTCATTGTTGTTAGTGCGCCGATAAAAAAAAAAAAAAAAAAACTGACCCAAACCAGTTTTTATCTTACAAGTTACCGTGCTTGGTTGAGGAAGTCAGGGTAGGACTTCAAAGCCGGAAGCTGGAGGGCAGGAACCATGGCAAGAGACCACAGAGGACCGCTGCTTACCGACTTGTCTCCGTGGCTTGGCTCTGTTTGCTTTCTTACACAACCCTTGTGATGTCTTACACAATCATCATTAAAAAATGAACTACAAGCTGGGCGGTGGTGGCGCATGCCTTTAATCCCATCACTCGGGGAGCCGAGGCAGGCGGATCTCTGTGAGTTCGAGACCAGCCTGGTCTACAAGAGCTAGTTCCAGGACAGGCTCCAAAGCCACAGAGAAACCCTGTCTTGAAAAACAAAAAAACAAAAACAAAAAAAAAAAACCAACAAAAAAAGTACTACAGACATGGTCACAGGCCAGTCTGATGGAGGCAATTTCTCGGTTAAGGTTCCCTCTTTCCGGGTGATTCTAGTTTGTGTCCAGTTGACAGAAACGCACCAGCAGTTAACATGCATGGCAAGGGTTCATGTATATCATAGTGTGTTCTATGTGTCTCACCAGCAGTTAGCATGCAATGGCAAGGGTTCATGTAATATCATAGTGTGTTCTATGTGTTTTCACCAGCAGTTAGCATGCATGGCACGGTTCATGTAATATCATAGTGTGTTCTATGTGTCTCACCAGCAGTAGCATGCATGGCAAGGGTTCATGTATATCATAGTGTGTTCTATGTGTTTCACCAGCAGTTAAACATGCATGGCAATGGGTTCATGCAATATCATAGTTTGTTCTATGTGTCTCTCGGCCACTCTCCTTCACTATTGCTGGTCTTCTTCTTCACCCCAAGTTGTCCCTGCTTCTGCTTTCATGCCCCATATGTTACATTACTCTCACATATGTTCCCTCTCCTTTCTCCCTTAAGGCCTCTTCATAGCTACATATTCATGTGTACATATATGCACAACTATATAGTCTAAATATAAACTCCACACATGAGAACGCATGTAGTATTTGTCTCAGTCTGATGCATTCTGCTCAACACAATGATCTTCAGTTCCACCCATTTCCCTGCAAATGTTGGGATTTTCTTTGCCTTTGCCGCTGGCTGAAACCCCCGCATGTATCGTATCTCATTGTGTTTGTTCATCATGTGCTGATGGACACCAAGGCTGGTTCCATAGCTTAGGCCTGGCTGGTTTGAACCTGGCTCATCCTAGCTAGTCCTGATTTACAAACATGTGCCTATCTGTTCTGTTGCTGCCGATGGATACAAACAGTCCCTACAGTGCTGGTGTCTCCTGGAGAGAACCACTGAGTTTAAAATTCAGCCCCATGTCCACAGGAAGTTGCTGTGGGACAATGATCTTGTACCCTGTAAATGTTTGTCACGTGTATTGGTTTAATAAAATGCTGATTGGCCAGTAGCCAGGCAGGAAGGATACGTGGAGCGACCAGGCAGAAAAGTATAGGCATGGAAACCATAACAGGAGAATTCTGGAAGAGGAAAGGTCCGTCACCCAGACACAGAGGAAGCAAGATGAATGCCTCACTGATAAGGTACCAAGCCACATAGCTAACACAGACAAGAATTATGGGCTAATATAAGTTATAAGAGTTAATAGAAACTTGAGCTAATAGGCCAATCGTTTATAATTAATGCAAAGCCTCTGTGTTTCTTTGGGACTGACTGATTGGCTGCAGGACCTGGTGGGACAGAAACCTCTGTCAACAGGAAGTATTACACTTATTTGGCTTCACAGGGTCCTTGGATTTTTTTGTTGTCTCTTCTTCTGCAGAGCCCTAACTCTCAGGATAACCCAGGCGACAAGCTAGGGTATGTTCCTTTTCAACACCAGAAATTCCAAATGCCCGGCGCTCTGGGGCTACCGTCTGCTTCTCTTTGAACGTCAGTAGGCTTCAAGGAGGCTACGCTTTGAAATCCGCTGGGAAGTTTAAAGGATAACTGGTGTTTGGACACCTCTTGGGCCAATTATGCTCTCTGGAGGTGGGGCCCTGGTGTGAGTAATTTGTCAAGGCTCCCCAGGTGATTTTAAGGTTTAGCCAAGGTTGAGAATAGACTGCCTGAAGCATCTATTTCTACACTCCACCCACCTGAGAGGCTCAGCACTGCGTCCACTCTCCAGATTTCTCCTTGTAAGTCCTCCAGCAATAGCTTGACCCTGCCCGCTATCTTTCACCCAGGAATTTATCTGTCTACTCTGTAGCTAGGACTGGGAAATAAATGTAATTATATGCCTACATGGGTATTGGGTATGTTTTTGCCACTGCCCCAAATCTCTTATTCTTGATTTCCTTCTAGGTTTCTGCTTTCGTCTCAGTCTCGGACAGTGGCTGTCTTGAGACGCTGCTTCCATATCTTCCCCCACCTTGCACGTAAACAATCCATTTCCCTTAACCACAGCGATGGGTTTGGGGGTGGATGGCCTGTCCCCAAGGCAGGCCTGTCAGTCACAGTGAGACCTAATACGTTTTGGCTTGACCTGTATTTCTTGCTAGACTTGAACATAGGAATGGGACTCAGAAGAGAGCTTCTCTGAGCATGGGGCCCAAAGAGAGAAAAAACTAACCTAGTCCAGGGGAGGGACCCTGTTCTTGAAGACCACAGTCTAGCGGAGGGGATTCAGAAGGCAAAAGGAACAGAAGGAATAGGGCAGGTGACAGTCTACAAGCAGCTCAGGTGTCTGGGCAGCACGACCTGGATGTCCCTGTGCCCCTGTAGGCAAGTTCAGCTGGCTGGGTAGTTACAATCATTTCTATTTTTGCCTCAGAGGGTTGGATTCTGTTGGGAGTCAGCCAGTGAGGTCCAGCCTCTCAAGGTTGTGGGCTGCAGAGGACGGGCCCCTCCCCCAGCAGCAGCAACTTCCCAGCCCTCTTGAACTTCAAGCTCTTTCACACCCCTTCTCTCCTTTCCTTATCTTGACTGAAGCTGTGTCTTGTAGATCTTTCTAACAAGGTTCTCTTGCCTCTGGTCTCTGCCCTTCTAGATCACTCTCTCCTCCGATGCTAAGAGGATCTAAGACACACTTCTGAGTGTGCTGTCTCCCTACATCAGAACTTACACTAGGTATCCCCTGCAGCAGACAGAAACAAGTTCAGACTTCTCACGTGACTCCCTGGCACTTCCCACCATCCATCACTGAGCCAGCCGCCTGGGCATTTCTGTCACCAAAGTATGTTGGTGTCATTCCCAGTAATGCCCTTGTATCTCTCTGGGTGTTGGCATTCCCTCCCAAATTTCTTTTAACGCCATATATGCCTTTTCTGAGGTCTCATTTTGGCAGAGGAGTACCTCATGAAATTTATTAGTTCTCTTTTGCTGGCTAAGTTGTCTGAGGTCCCAGGCCTGCTCAGAACAGTTGCTCAGTAAAGATTCAATCAGTGGCTAAACCCTATCAACAATCTTGGGGATTTCTGGGGTGGATGGATTTCGGAAAGATGCAAGCCAATAGAACACAGAAGATTGTCTATAGCTCACTTTTCTTTTTTTAATTAATTACTTTATTATTTTAAAACAATCTTCTCATTTTACGTACCTATCCCAGTTCCCACTCCCCCCCATCCTTCCACTCCCTCCACCTTCCTCCCACCCCACAACCCATCATCTCCTCAGAGAGGATAAGGCTTCCCATGGAAGGGAAGTCAACCAAGTCTAGCAGATCACTTTGAGGCAGGACCAAGGTTCTCCCCCGCTATTTCTAGGCTGAGCAAGGTATCCCTCCAAAGAGAACAGGTTCCAAAAAGCCAGTTCAAGCCTTAGGGATAAATCCTGGTCCCACTGTCATTGGCACCACAGACAGCCCCAGCCATGCGACTGTCACCCACATTCAGAGGGACTAGTTTGGTCCTATGCAGGTTCCCCTGCTGTTAGCCCGGAGTCAGTGAGCTTCCACTCGCTCAGGTCAAACAGCTCACTTTTCTAAGGGAGAGCACTTAGCTAGTTGGGAAAGGTTGGAGGCTGGTGGTCCAGTTTTGTCTTAAAGAGACAGGTTATACACTCCTCTCTGACCACCGTGGAAGGCTCTCCACATAGGTGAGCAGGAAGTATGTGGCGGGGAGGGCATGAGCTGCTTCCGTGAAGGGAATAGCCTCCAGGATCCTCTGACTGACTCTAATCAAATTTATTTTTTGAGATAGGGTCTCATATGGCTCAGCAGGCCTCAAACTCACTGTGCTGTTCGGGATGATACTGAATTCTTGATCCTCCTGGCTCTGCTTCCCAGATGTGGAGACTGCGTACAAGGACCACTATATCCAGCTTCCGGGTAAAATGTTGACTATTATGGCCATATCAATTCAGGGAGTGGAAATTTCCCCCTAGTTCTGGCACCTGAGTCGATACACTAACAACGACTCTGCTGTATCAATGGCGTAATACAACAGGGACTGACCTAGGCACGAACGGTCACCACCTCATCTATCTCCCTAATGTCCAATGAAGCAGCCCACTTCAGAGATGGGAGAAGTGAGGTCGAGAGGGGGAAGAACTTGTCCAAGGTCGCAGAGACAGCCAGTGGCTGAGCCAGAACTCAGGGCTGTGCCCAGTGTAATGCCCGTTATCCCCTGCAGTCTCTCCTGTGATCCTACAGCCCTGTCCATAGGCAGCGTACGTAGAGAGCAGCTGTAATCCATGTTATCCCAGGAAGTTGATGTCTTTACACGCATGGCGCATGCCACTGAGTCCTGTTGAGTCTCTCTCTGATCCATCCTTTGCCCTTCGATGGTGGCTGGGCTGGGACCCGTTCTGGGGCCTCTTTCACTCTTTCTAAGCCACACTTCAGCTAAGATTCTTTTTTAAAGTATGTTTTATTTATTTTTTGAGAATTTTGTACAGATATACAATGTGTTCTGGTTATATCCACCTTCCCTCCACCTCCTAAGACTCCCCGTTCCCAATTCCAATCTCCTTCCCATCTTTATGTCCTGTTTTTATTTTCTTTTTAAAAACTCACTGAGTCCAATTAGGAAACCAGGGCAGTATTCACAAGGGTAGAGGGTGTCCATCCATCCAGTGGTGTTTGTCCACTAAACCCTAGTGTAGAGCGTTGACCATCAGCCGGGGACTCCATCTCTGAAGAAATCTGACACTTTCTCCCCCAAAAGCTTGTTCCCTAATAATATCACGTCTATACACTCCAGCCTGATTTTGCTGTTGAAAGAAAAACTATGCATAGATAGAATGCAGGTTTCGGAATCAATTTAGTAGGCTGTGAGCAGGACTGCTTCCAGAGACAGCCCAGAAGGAAGTGTCAGCTTGCTCCGCAGGTGGGAGGAGAAGAATTATCTTGTGTTAACTTGTTTGCATTTGATGTAGATAAGACTGGAGAGAGGGCAAGGATCCAGCTGTAGCGTGAAATGTATTTCTAACTCGGGTTCAGTGGAAAACACTGAAATTTGTTGGTTTCAATGGCTTGATGTAGGAGGCATGCAAACATCATTAAATCCTCAGGTTTTGCCTTACTGACACGGACACCGGATATTGTTCTGATCACTTGTTCTGCTTGTTCACCTTTCCGGTCCTGCAGTTGGCTAATATATATGCAGGACTGAACGTGTGGGAGGGTCTTAAGAATATTCCTTTTTTAAAAAATAGTTATTTATGGTTGTATGTGTGTGTGTGTATGCATGCACACTTGTGTGCACAGGAGGATGTATCAGAGGAAAATTTACCAGTAAGTTCTCTTCTTCACTGTGTTCAAGGGATTGCTCTCATGTCCTCAGAGTTCAGAAAGTGCCCTTACTGCTGAGCTATCACCTCCGCCTATTTATTTTTTAATTAATTAATATTCTACTTTAGTTGATTTTAGACTCTGGGAAACGTTTCAAAACTAGTATAGAAAAGTCAGTTGTGGTGGTGCACACCCTTAATCTCAGCATTTGTGAAGCAGAGGCCAGCCTGGTCTACATATCAAGTTTCTGTTCAGCCAGGGCAAACAAACAAACAAACAAAATAGCGTAGAGCTTTTCCATGGTCCCTTCTGCCAGATTACCCTCCCACCCGCCCTTGTTTGTTTGTTTGTTTTTAAGGCAAGGTCTTAGTGCGTAGCTCTGGCTGTCCTGGAACTCACTATAGGGTTTAACTTTTTTTAATCTTTAAATCTTCATTTATTATTTGTGGGGGCAGGGAGGGCTTGCACACCATGTGTACATGTATGTGGAGGTCAGAGTACATTTGTGCAGTGGGTTCTCTCTTATTTACATGTTTCTGGGGATTGAACCCGTTAGTAGCCAGGCCTGTTTGGCAAGCACCTTTACCCAATGAGCCATCTGATCAGCCCAAGATTTAACCAGTTTTTTCTCCTGTCTCAGGATCTCATCTAGGCCCCACATTGGAAGTCGCTGTGTTCTGTAGTCTCCTCTGGTCTTGGCAGCTCTTCCATCTCTTCTTGTGTGTGATGATGTGACAGCTTTGAGGACTGGTCGGGTGTCTCGAGGACGGTTCTCATGCTCTGTCTGTAGTATTTCTCTCTAGTGGACGGGTGTTATGGGCTCTGAGGGAATATCACCTAAGTGAAGGCCTTCCTTGCCATACCTTCCTGGAAGAAGGATGTAACATCCACGAGACATCATTGGTAATACTAACCGTAGCCTTGTGTTAAGACAGCAGCTGTGAGGGGCTTTCACTATAAGGGAACTTCCATTTATATATATTTATTTCTATATTTATAGAAAACTTCCATTTTCTATAGCCTGTCATTTGGAGTCATGCCATGAAGCCCTGCCTATGCTTAAGTGGAGCAGGGGTGCGGTGATGGGGATGGTGATGATGATGATGGTGGTGGTGATGATGGTGATGATGATGGTGGTGGTGGTGGTGATGATGATGATGGTGGTGGTGATGATGGTGGTGGTGATGGTGGTGGTGATGATGGTGGTGATGATGATGGTGATGATGATGGTGGTGATGATGGTGGTGATGGTGGTGATGATGGTGGTGATGGTGGTGATGATGGTGGTGATGGTGGTGATGATGGTGATGATGATGATGGTGGTGGTGGTGGTGATGGTGGTGGTGGTGGTGATGGTGGTGATGATGGTGGTGGTGGTGGTTGGTGGTGGTGATGATGGTGGTGATGGTGGTGATGGTGGTGGTGATGATGATGATGGTGGTGGTGGTGGTGATGGTGGTGGTGGTGGTGATGGTGGTGATGATGGTGGTGGTGGTGGTGGTGGTGGTGATGATGGTGGTGATGGTGGTGATGGTGGTGGTGATGATGATGATGGTGGTGGTGGTGGTGGTGATGATGGTGGTGATGATGATGATGATGGTGAAGTGATGGCAATAGCTTGCTGAAGAGCCATCCAAGGTTATGTGACATGGTCCAGTTAGGAAGCAGACTCCTCGGCCCAACATCTGTGCCTAGTGGTCCTTTCTGGAAGCCTCTGATGCTTGCACAGAATGACAGGCAAGTCCCTGAGCTTGCGGTGGTCAAAGCCTGGCCTCCAGTCTTCTAAAGCACCAATTGCCCTGCTTATTTCCAAGGCTGTATCCTAACGCTCGTTTTCATTTTCCCAACTCCTCTGCTTCTCTTCTGACTTCTCCCCTGTCTGTTCTCACTGGCTTGCTCGCTAGGTCCTTGATTCCATAGAGGTCCTCCAGGTAAACATTCCCTCCGCCCTTCCTGCCTGCTGAGGTGGTACCTCTTCCCCTCTCCAGGACAGCTCCTACTAGGCCTAGATCCCATCCTCCTGGCTTTCTCCAAGACCACGCCCCTTTCTCACATTTTTAGCTGTCCCCAGCACTGTCCCTAGCACTGTCCCCTCTTGTACCCAGGTGATTGACCTACACAGGCTCTCTTTGGCCAGGACTCAACCACCAGCCAGCACAAAATCTCTCTCTTCATTTTGGCCTTCTTGAAATAGTAGGTTTCACCCTCTCTCCATTGTCAGCTAGGGCCACCGAGATCACAGGGAGAGATGTTTCACAATGCAGTTTGCCTGCACAGGCTCCCGTGGAAAGCCTCTCTAATAGGGAAATGAAACGTCCATCCCTTGGGAAGGGTCCAAGATGATGAACGAGCTCCCGTAAAGACTGCTCCAGAGGATGAAACGGAGTGCAGGGCCATCAGAGAGGGCTCTCCAGAGAAGCCCCCAGCCTTAGTCGAAGGAGACGGGTCGAGAAGCAGAGGCTGCTCTCCCAATGCTTCACCTCTGGGAGTAGCTTGGAGAAGGTGGAGGAAAGACAGCAAGTCCCTTCCCAAACCTGGAGTCTGAGCCACCTTTCCTGCCCTTCCTCCCCCAGAGCTGTCTACCCAGAGGACAGCCAATTTAATCACAGAGCGTTCAACCTCCAAGATGGTTCTGCCTTCCGCTGACCGAAGCAGCCGGTGTGATTCACCAGCCCACGGGCTCAGCCGCACTGCATCTTGCCAAGCTGATGGGGGTGTGGGTGTGCCCTCTCCATCAATGGAGCAGACGGGAACTCCCAGCCAGGCCTTGGGGCACTCCTTGGCTCCTTCACTCAGAGACTCTGTCTTCCATACCCCCAGTACACAGGAGCTGGCTTCTGTTTGCTATTCCCCATCTGCTGGCTTCTTTCTTGGACCCTACTAGTGACACCGTACCCGTAGGCACCTTGGCACAGGCCTGGGCTTTGGAATTTAGCTTGTGTTAGATGGGTTTTCTCAAGGACTGAGTGGTAATTAGTCTTGGCTCTCAACGGGATCACCTGTGCAACCAATTTTGCGTAGAGGGGGTTGGGTTCATCTGCCTATGCAGTCAACAACTATTTGTGGAAGACTTTGAATTCCCATGATAGGGAGTGGGGCTACAATGATGGGCAAAACACCATGCTTCCTAAGAGTTTGCAGGTGTGTCTGGAATAATGAACCAATAATTTTACATCGGATACTACCATCAATGAGTACAAGGAAGAAAAAATGCACATGTACCATGCCATCCATGGCCTTGGGTAGTCTCCAGAGGAAGTGACAGTTTAGCCGAGATCTGAGGTACGAGTAGGAATTAGGAGAAGAAAATCTTCCCAGACAGAAAGAATAAATAGTACGTGGGAAGACTGAGAGGATGGCCAGCTGGCTGGAGGGCAGAGAGCAAGGGCAAGTGAGAGGAGAAAAGGCTGAGGTGGTAGTGCCATCCCAAGGGCAGTGGAAGGGAAGCCACAGATCAAATTGTATTGGATAAACTTCCGACCACGTTTTAGACAGGGAGCTGGTGCTCTCGTGGGGTGAAGAAGTTAGCTAGCAGGCAACAGCTGCCCAAAGGGGTATGATGGCAGGGGCATGTTCTAGTTGCTTGTCTTTGACTTCCCTGTTCAGAGATGGCCGGTCTTATGTGGGCTATGTTCGCGCGGCAGCGGACAATCCCGTGGAAGGCCCAGGTGTGGCGGGGGTGATAGTTAGGTTGACGCCAGTGCTGGTCTTTGGTAAGGAATCAGGACCTGGTGTGTTGAAGGGGGCTAAAGAGACCGCCTTTAGCCAAGCTTAAGGAAGCCTCTTAAATTTTGCTAACCCACTATGTTGGAGATGTGCAAGTCTTTCTTTACCCAGGGAAGAGTCAAGGCAGCAGCTTTGGACTGTAGGAACCTCCCTGCTATGTTAGCCTCCAGGATTTTAATGGTGTTGTCACTCTAAGGCCACCAAGCCATACAGTAGGCAGGAAGACGAAGGTGGGCTTTTAAGGGGGAAGGGGGAGCAAGACGTGGTCCTACCGTCTCAAACTCTGGGGACCTGAGCTCTAATCTGAGTATGTGACCTTGGTCACAGCATTTACCCCTTCTGAGGGGCTTGGATTCCCCCATCTGCAAATTAGAGGTGGCCAAAAAAGTCCCTGCCAGCTGCGACTTCAAGTCCAGCAGGCGGGACATCCCGCCCGAGGCGCAGCGCCAAGCCTGGCACGGCGCGCGGGTGCGGGGTCGACCCAGGAGAGGAGGGGGCTGCGGGAAGAAGCGGCGACTGCGCGGCAGCGCGCGCACGGTGGTGGGGGCCGGGAGGGGGGGGCGCTGCACGCGTTGCCGCGCCCCCGGCTCCAGGCGGGCGGTGGCGGCGGCGGCCCGGGGGCCACGAGGTTACGTAAGGAGCGGGCGGGAGGCACCGGCGGCTCCGCCCGAGCGCGGCCGCCCAGCCCCCGCCCTCCCGGCCGCCTGCGCCTGGCGGCGGCCCCGACACCGGCAGAAGAGCCGCGCAGCCGGCCGAATGGAGCGGCGCCGGGGCTGAGCCGGGCGCACTCGGGCCGCCGCATGTGCCGCGCGGGGAGCAGCTGCCGAGCGGCCGGAGAGCGAACGCCAGGGGCCCCGTCGGAGCGGCCGCAGGAGCAGCGCCGGAGATGGGGTGAGTGAGCTCGCGGGGAGCCCGCGAGGGGCTCCGGGCCGCCGGTGGCGTGCTGCGGCGGGAGCTCGGGGGTGTCCCCCGGCCTGGGCGCGGACTTTGCGCCGGGAACCCACGGACCTTCCCCTCTCAGCCAGCCGGGCGCGGGGACACCTGGCGGGGACCCGCACCCGGGCTGGGCTCGGCGCTTCAGCCATTCTGTGGTCTCCTTGCCCCTGGCGCGACCAACTCCAGGGCCTGGGTCTGGGACTGTGAAAAGCAGCTTGCTGTCTTCACGGCTGCATTTAATGCCAGCGACAGGGAAATCGAAGTTTTCCTGGAAAGGAAACACACCCAATAATAACCCTTCGGTGTAGGGAGAGTGGACTTGCAGTCAGCGTTGAGATGGCTGAGGATAGTGAAAATCTCGAAGGAACCTAGGTGAGGCTCCAGATGCTTGGGAGGGAAGTTGAAATACTCGGTTGAAGTGACTAATGTTTCTGAGTATATAAAGTAATTTTAAAAGCACGATTGATTTCTCTTCGGCGTCTCTCTGAGCAGCAGGCGCTGTGAGTCAGGAGCCACGGTGCTAATAACACAGTAACTGCTTACCTCTGCTCACCAATGTGAGCGCACGCTCACGGTGTTTCTCCGTGCAGGGAATGATTAGAGTGCTTGCTCTCCACCTGAGGAAACTGAGGCCCAAGTAGTTGGGCGTCTTCTTCCAGCTTGCACAGCTGCTGCCTTTGTAAAAGGGGAGAAACTAGTGCGTGGTGGTTGCTCATCGGCAGAAGCCAGGCCACGCTGCCTGACAGGGGCCATGAGGATGGCTGAGTGAACCAGAGGTCTTGAATCTCTGTCCCCTGCTGCTGAGCACAGAGTTCTTCAAACAGCCCTTCGTGGGACCCAGTTGCTTCTGCTGTATAGGTCTAGAGAACTTGCTTCCCTTTGGGGATGGGAAGGCATGGGTACAGTGGAAAGAGGCGAGATTGCCCCGGTGGCCTGACCAGTCCCTATAGGTCAGCAGCTTTCCAATGCCTTGCTCCCGGCAAGTCTCTGGAGTGGCTTTTTCCCGGGGCAGGTAGAGTTTCCGAGGGAGTGGGGGCAAGCATGAGTGAACTTGACTGTGGCCAACAGGAACACGGGGGACAGAGGGGCCCAGCGGAACTTTGCTTAGGAATATTGATGCCTATCCAAGAGATTTAACATGTTGAGCAACTGCGGTGGGTGTGGGGGGGCGGTGATAGACAACGTCTACCCTAGCTGGGAGGCAGATTTTGGTAACATTTTTCAGCCGTCTCTCTGCAGATATGAAAGAGCTGATCTCTGAGCAGTGGGGAACCTTTGAGGCTCTCAGATTTCATACTTAAAAACTAAATCTTTGGGAGGGAGTTAGCAATGTAGGTCTCAAGATGGAAGATAAAAGGACCTGGTAATTTTAACACTTTCCCCCGCCCCTCCCCCTCAGCTGACAAAAACCCAGCCGAGCACACTTGCATATCAAAAACAAATATTGAAACTCTGTGGTTAAAAATATGTCTGTGGAAAATGAAAATGTTTACTCACAAAAGCTTAAAGAAAATACCAGAAAATATTTTTTTGTGTGTGTTGTTTTTGGAAAAAACAGGGAGGAGTAGCTTGGGCATTTTGTTTAAACACCGAACATGTCTTTCATGTAATTTTAACATCACTCAATAAATATGTATTACTCATCCTTGTAGCTAATAGCTGATGTGTAGCTCTTACCTCTCCCTGCCATTTTAAAATATATTTTCCTCTGTAGTTTATGAGACTGTGCAAGCCATAATGGTAAATTGAGATGGCGCTAAAGGCTGGATAAAGGGTTCAGACAGAGGAGGTGGATGGAGGGAGCCATTTTAATAAAAAACCAGGACTACTGCCATCCTTTCTGAGAGTTGTGTGGGATGGAAAGGAAGAGCCAATAAGAGCAGCCTGTAGCAGACCGACCTGGCTGTGGTTCTTGTCAGAGCCCCGTTGGGGGCTCTATAGGAGAGACCTGGCAAAGACAGAAGGAAACAAGAAAACCAGCCTGCCATCCAACTTCACTTTCTCCGCTGAGGCTGCATTTCCCCTCAGGTGTCTACTGCCCTTTCACTTTTGTGAAGTGTTCAGCATTAAGTATCTGATATCTCCAGGGTTGGTGCTAGCATTCCCTGAGGCGACTACTTTGTACAGGCTGCTTACAAACATCCGGTTCCTTATATACTCCTTGTCTCCCCTTTCACAGACAAAGTAGCAGCCATAGACCAAGGCTATAGACCTCCGTCTTCCTGCCTGGCCAACAGCAAGAATGAAACAGCCAGGCTTCTCCTGCCTGTTTGCGGAAAGGCCAGTCTTTCTTGCTGTCCAAGGGCTCTCTACTGGTGTAGACTCCGCCCATCCCCTTCCTCCTTCCCAGGACTGCCTTCTTAATGTCCCCCAGCATCAGTATAGGAGCGTGGTCCAGTTCAGCACTGTCAGATAGAACTCTCTGCAGTGCTGGGAATGTGCTAATCTCTATGGTCAGTTACGGCAGCCATCAGCCACTTGAGGCTCCTGGGCACTTGAGATACACCTAGTGTGTTTCAGGACCTGGCTTTATTACATAGCCACATGGAGCTAGCGGCTGCCATATTGGGCAGCACAGTTTGGCTTTACTCCCTATCCCTGTCCCGTCCCCATCCTGTGTGCCTGTCCTGTGGTGCCTGTCCTGCTTCTGTTCCACTTCCTTGTCCTTCTGAGGATATCGATCGGACAAACTCTCAGTCTCCGTTCATTTTCCCTTCCTACCGTTTGTTTGATTTCCATGCTCTAGCCTGGCTTCTGCCTTTCCCTCCGCATAGACCCTGCCCTGTCTCTTCCCACCCCTCAACCCCCTTGAATCTGCTCCCTCCCAGTTCGTCTGAGGCCACAGCCTCACACCCTGTCTTTGTTCTCACTCCTTGGTGGGATGCTGTGGAGCTTGTCCCGGTTCCTGTCTCTCTGTCTCTGCCGATCCTCTCTTCCCTGGTCTTATCCGATTTCTCGGTTTACCCTCCCTGCCCACATGGCTTGAAGTATGACTGCCTGTCTGCTGTCAACCCTACATTTTATTTCCACCACAGGCCGTTCTTGGTGCTTCTAATTCATCCATCCTTGGAGCCCTTGCCGTTGCCTCGAGTTCCCAGCTTCCCTTCATCCTCCCACCCTGATCGGTGGCCCCGCTGCCTTTCTGATAATTTGCTGTCACCCTTGGTTCACCCCATCCCATATCCTGTGAGTTGCCATTGGCCCTGTGAGTTCTACTTCCCAGGTTCATCTGGAGCATGCCCACTCTCCGGTAACCATAGCGCCGACTCTTGTCCTGGCCACCATTGCCTCCTTCTTGGATGGATAAGCTTTTCAGCCCACAACCATCTTCTGCACTGGGTTACTGTCAATTCATTCTTTTCCTGGGAGCCGAGGGGACTGGCTTTTAAGACTGCAAATCAGATCTTCTCACTCTCTTGTCCAAACACCCTCCAGCAGACAAAGGCAGGGGGGCTCTGCCTTATCTCCAGCGTCACCAGTCACTCACGGTGCCACTTCATACATTCTGGAGATTCCTGGCCCCCCTTTGGGAAGAACACCTCCATCTCTCTCCTCCCAGTTTTCCTGAGGTCCTCTTTCTTTCTTAACCTCCCCTCAGCATTAGTGTAGGAGCTCAACATTGTCCTGGAGGACTCTCGCAGTGCTGGGAATGTGCTAATCCCTTTTCCTGGGGGCTGTGGGTACCTGAAATCCCCCTAACTACTCTGGCTTCGCAGACACCCTCTCCCCTTCCTTCACACTTGGACCCCAGGATGAGCCTTTTCAGCCACCACAACCAGAACGCTGGTTCCCGTAACTCACGCAGCCTCACCTGTGTAGCCCACAGCCCCTCGCCTTCGCACACCTGTGGCCATTCAGGTTAAGTTGACTCATCTGTACCCCATCATCCTCCAATCATTGCACAATGATAGAGCTTACCTTTTCACCATTGCACCCCAACGTGGGTACACTGACTGACCTCGTAGGCCTGTTTAAGGTCGAGTTACCATTTGCATGGTGGGAGCCTTGCTTGGATGCCAGCCTGAAAGTTACGATGCTTTTTTTTTTTTGTTGGATCACCTCCTATATTCTTTTCTTGAGTGGGGAGTCCCAGGACCAAGAGAGAAAGGGATCCCATTTGGATCCGGTTTTGTTTTAACGCCCAAGCGGGCATTCTGCTTTTATGGTGATGCGGGTTCATTTTCAGGCTGTGCGCCGTCACCCAAGCATTGGAGCTGTGAATTAGCCTTACTGTCTATAAGAGGCCACTTGTCAGCTGTGGACTCCTAGCTGATTCTGTCAGTGTTTACTGTAAGATCCACTGTGTTCCTGGCCCGCCTGCATTTTGCGCTTGTTCTCTTGAGCCTCAATTACTTGTAGTGGATGAAGGCCATAGCCTTGGTGATCTGATACAGCTTCCTGTGCTCTATACTGCCTAACTTCTGGTATTCTTCCCCACCTCAGAGCCACCCTGTGTTCTCTTACAAGTCACAGGGCTTTCCTCTGGGCTTTTAGCTAACTGAAACAGAGTCAGTCTTTAAGGGACCGGAAACTTGGCTCAGTGGTTGAGAGCACTGGCTGCTCTTCCAGAGGACACAAACTTACTTCCTAGTGCCCACAGGATGGCTCACAACCGTCAGTCCAGCACCCTCTTCTGGCCTCCTCGGGTACCAGGTCTACACGTGGTGCATAGACACGCGTGCAGACAAAGCACCCATCACATGAAGTAAATATTTACACATTTAAAAATGAGTTTGCCTTCTCCTGGTCCAGTTTTTGTTGTTGTTATTCAGCTTCACCAAGGTTAATTCGAATCCTTCATCTGTGAGGCGGTTGCCCAATGCTATTGGGGACCCAGGGATGAGCAGGCCCATGGTTAATTTCTGCCTCTGGGGTTTATGTCTTTTAAAGGGGAGATAAGCCACATGTACAGGTATTTGCTTTGTTTTTAATTCTGTGCTGGAAACAAGATGCTCCCATCTGAAGGGTATAAAAGGTGATGGTGGGATGGCCATATGTACATTTGGGGAATCTAGGGAAGATGTCACACTGAAGAGGTACCCAAAGGCTGTTGTCAGTTAGGATCACGCTGGTTCTGTCAGTTAGGATCACGCTGGTTCAGTTGAAAAGCGGTCCCCCTCAGTGTCTGCACTGGAAAAAGCCACAAAGTTGGGAAGGGACTAGATACCAGATACATAGATATCAGCTGAACAGGTATACAGGTATGAAACAACATTCTCTTTGGATTGTTTTTGTTTTGTTTTATAAAATTCAACTTATTCGACAACCTTAAAAAACAAGGGAATGGGTTCCAAGGTGCTGAGGCAGAGTAGATTTCAGATAACCAGCTGGAAGGCCTCACTATGAAGGCGGCTCCCAGGCCTACAGGAAGAAAAGCATGCCACAGAAGATATTTGAGGGGAGAGTGTTCTTGGCAGAGTCAAAAGCAAGTGCAAAGGTCCTGAGGCAGGAGCATGCCCAGCATGTCAGTGAGCAGTGAAGAAGGCCAAGTGGTGTGGAGGTGGAGGGTAGCAGGGGCTGGGCAGAGTGTCTAGGGTCATTTCTATTTGGGGAGATATCATCATTCATATTGTAAGCCTCTTGCCATTCTTAACCTTGCTGGTTGTTAGGACTGGCCAAGGTCCCATGAGTAGCCTGTGCACAGTCCCCTGAAGAAGGACTTGGAACAGAGTAGGTGGCTTGCTTTTCTTAATGGACTCTGGTTTGTAGACATTACCATGTCTCTTTTCTGTAATGCCTCTGGAGTAACTTGGCATCAAGTGTGTGGTCACCCTTGGCACACCCATCAGAGCGCATTTATAATTGTTCTTCTTAGCTCCTAGAGTGTGTGTGTGCGCACATGTGTGCACTGTTCAGTGTCTACACACCTGTGAAGGGAGACAAAAGATTGGCATTGAGTGTCTCTGTATGTGTCTGTCTCTGTGTATGTGTGTGTGTCTCTGTCTGTATGCCTGTCTCTGTGTGCCTGTGACTGTCTCTGTGTGTGTGCGTCTGTCTCTTTCTGTGTATGCTTGTCTGTCTCTGTGTGCCTATGACTGTCTCTCTCTGTGTGTGTCTGTCTCTCTGTGTATATGCCTGTGACTCTGTGTGTGTCTGTCTGTCTCTGTGTGTGTCCATCTCTGTGTGCCTGTGACTGTCTCTGTGTGTGTGTGTGTCTGTGACTGTGTCTACCTGTCTCTGTGACTGTGACTGTCTGTCTCTGTGTATGTGTGTGTGTCTGTCTCTCTGTGTATGCCTGTCTGTCTCTGTGTGCCTGTGACTGTTTCTGTGTGTGTGTGTCTGTCTCTCTCTGTGTATATGCCTGTGACTGCCTGTGTGTCTGTCTGTCTCTGTGTCCATCTCTGTGTGCCTGTGGTGTCTGTCTCTGTGTGTGTCTGTCTGTCTCTATCTCTCTCTGTGTGTGTCTGTCTCTGACTTTCTCTTTTG
This sequence comes from Arvicola amphibius, assembly GCF_903992535.2. Taxonomy (NCBI): domain Eukaryota; kingdom Metazoa; phylum Chordata; class Mammalia; order Rodentia; family Cricetidae; genus Arvicola; species Arvicola amphibius. Next base: position 152,830,183 of record NC_052058.2, on the reverse strand, counting down.
TGTTTTGAGACAGGGTCTCTCACTGAATCCAGAACTCACCATGCCAGTGAGCCCCTGGGATCCACATTGTAGCTGTAACACTACACCCAGCTTCTAAGTGGGTGTTGGAATCTGAACTCAGGTTCTTATTGCTTCTGCAACAAGCACTTTACCCTCTGGGCCGAGCCCACAACCCTCTAACAATACTCTGGCATGGTTTACGGCCCCATCCTTATGTTGCCTCCACCCTTTCTCCTGTTTGGTTTGTTGTTGTTGTTTTTAAACAAAATGAAAATAGCTTTGCTTTTTTTTCTAATTATAAAAACACTGCATGCTCGTACTAAAGAACAGTTTGAGGAAGGAAGTGAAAGTGAGTTTGCGTCCCACGTCTTAGGAAGAGCCTTCTTCAGCACTTGGGTATCTATCTTTGCAGACTCTCTTCCCTGTGTGTGTGACTGAGTGTCTAGATGTATGTCTACAAAGGGAAACATATTTTTAACAAGATGAAATCACTCTATATGTCTGTTTTGTAGCACAATTTTTACAACAACAACAACAAAATGTCTTGAGGGGCCATCTTCTCCTGCCAGTAATTATCAGAACTCGTCATCATTTACGTCTACACCTAATTCTAAGTGGTCATTTTGACAAATCTGATATGTTTTTGTAAACCTGCTAAGAACAAGGCAGAGTATTTTTTTAAAAGGACTTTTTGAGAATTCCTAAAGGCAGTTCTTGGCTCTAAGTGAATTACTGAAGGAAAAAAAAAAAAAAAAACTGGCAGAGGAGACCAAGATCACAATTAGCACCGGGTGATTTGGGAGCCTGTGCGGTTCTGGGTGAAGTCACTGCTCTGGAGTGAACCGTGATGAGGACGGTAAGGACTTCTCATCGTTGCTAAGGGCGGGTGGTGGACTGAGACCCAGCACACCTCCCTGTTTAGAAATGCGAGGCAGCGTAATTCTGCCCTAAGTCTCCTCATGAGCAAAAGCATCCTGTCCCACTTAGGAACCTTTCTGTGTTTCAAAGGACCATTGTCCTTCTATCTCTTCAGAGGAAATTCCTGTAAGGAAAGGGTTGACAGGTGTGTGCATGCAGGAAGGACAGTATATTCCTTTCTTAATTTTAAGACTTTTCTTTTCATTAAAAAAGCACCAGGACTGGGGATATGTAGCTCAGTGGTAGAATACTTGCCTCACATGCGCAAGGCCCTGGGTACAATTTCCAACACGACAGAATACACTCGAGTGAACACCCGTGTAAACTCAGCAGTGTCTCCTCGGCCTGCAGCTTCTAAAACTTCTCCTTGGCCAGTGGGGTAGACACAGAGACCTTTCATTTGAGAAGACAAGAGCGTCCCTCAGCTTTGTCTCATGGGAAGCAAACAGCATCCACACGGCGTATTTACAGTAGAGAGAAGGGACTCGCGGAACACAAGCCCCTGGTATACAGGCCCTGATCTTGTGGGTGTTGAGAGTCACATTTTCTTAACGAACCGAGCAAAGAGCTGCAAGGTGAGGAGCTGGGGTGGAAAGCTTGGAGTGCTGGTTTCAGTTCCCCGGCCTCTCAAGCCCTGCTGTGTTCCCGCATCTTCTAGGTATTGGGTGTGCGGGCGGCCCCCGGTGTATTTATAGGTTTGGAGGTGAGAGCTGGCGTCATGCACCAGGCTCCTAACAGGGTGTGTTCCGTGTGGGAAGAGGCAGGATGGGAGCCTCTTTGAAAGCAAGATGAAGTCTCTGGTACTTCTGCCACCAAGGTGCCGTTAGTCATATGGTATCATCCTGGTAGAAATTATTTAAATTATATTTCAAATTAGCTTGTGGGGAACACATTTAGACATTTGTCAAAGACTAAAGAGATTTTTTTCAACATTTTTATTCATAAACTTGCTAGTCTCAATATTCCTCAGAGAATTTAGAGATCATGGACTCTCTGCCTTAAGAAACCATTTGGTATGTGGGTGCCTCCTGGCCAAGGAGGACTATTGATCCTGGCTTCCCACTGTGCTGGCGTGGGGGGCACAGGCAGCCTCTGCTGTTTGCCCTGCCTGGGGAAGCCTGGGTCTGGATCCCTCATGAGAATAGCTGAGGCCAGCCAAGCCTTCAGTAGCCTGGGGTATCCTGTCTGGGTCATGGGGCAGGGCTGTCCACGGGGACCTAATTAGTGAGGAACATTGCAGACTCACTGCTTATGATTTGGAGCCCTTCTGAGATCTTTAATTGGGAAAGTGCTTAATTGGAGTTGTTCAGATAAGTGGAGAATAGAGGGTTGCTTTGGCTTCTGCCGTCCTGGGAGAGAAGGGTAACCGAGAAGGGCCTCATGGGAAAAGGGATGCCGCCTGTGCCAGCCAGGTTGTTCCAAGGGGCAGGGCTAGGAGCTGTTGGTGATGGTGGCACCGAGGCATAATTTAGCTCAGATGATGTGAAGAAGTGGCCTCTGCCTCCTCCTGGTGGACTCAAGCTAGGTGTGGCTGTTTCACCTGCTGATAAGTGTGTCCTCAGTGGAGCTAGAATGGGTATGAGCGAATAGATCAAACTCTGGGCTCCCGGCTGCTGTGTGAGCATGACCGAGTCATCTTATCTCTGTAAGAAGCCCCTCTCTCCTCCCCTCCTCCCATCTCATCTCGCTGAGCTACACCAGAGTCTCAAACCCACTGTCCTTCACCTGTTAACTGGTGGGGATGTCAGGGAGCAGTTAATCCTGCTACCAGAGTGAGGCCTGACCCGGGCAGTGGGCGCATTGGCTGGAGATGAAGCAGCGGCCGTGGGTGCAGGGCAGACACTTGCTGCCATTGGACTTCAGTCTGCGGGCGGTGGGGGAATGGTTGCCATTTCAAAGGGAAGAATAATTATTTTAGGGAAATTATTCTAGAGACAGTAATGAAGGGTGGCACGGAGAGTTAGGAGATTAGAAAAAAAAGAGACCTTACAGCGATGGTTCTCAACCTTCCTCATGCTAGTGACCCTTTAGTACAGCTCCTCATGTTGTGGTGACCCCCAACTGCACAGTTATTTTCGTTGCTACTTCATAACTGTAGTTTTGTTAGTGTTATGGGTTGTAATGTAAATACCTGTGTTTTCCAATGACCTTGGGCAACCCCTGTGAAAGGGTCATTTGACCCCAAAGGGGTTGTGACTCACAGGTTGAGGGCCACTACCTTACAGAAAAGAGCCACGGTCCAGGCAGGAGGAGGTGAGAGCAGACACCGTGCAGGGTACTGTGAGAACCTTGGGATGGAGTCCGCACAGGCCAATAGACACGCCTGCGGGGATCTCACGGGGATGGGGAAGGGGCTCTTTCTTATGGACTTGTTTAATCTGGACTCAGCTAAGCACACTATCTGAGACTCTGGTGTCCGTACTCTCACATCTCATTTCATTCTCGAGAGAGGCTCGCCTTTCATAGTTGAAACTGGGTTTGGGAGGTTCAGTAGCCTGTTCAAGCTCTTAGCCAGGAAGTGGCTGAGTTGGGAAATCAAGCGTAATCTTGTTAGAGAATAAAGTTCACGTTCTCTGGGTGCAGTTTCTGGAGGCCAGCATCCTCATGATGGAATTGCTGGAATATGAGGGATGTCGATTGAGTTGTCAGCACTGCGGCTGTTTCTAGGGTTTGTGGCTGATGGTGGTGACCCTGGCTCAGGCTAGGCCCAGAAGAGGGGGGAAAGGCGGCTTTCCCGGAGGAGTTTAGTGTCGAGGAGGTGAATTTCCACGTATGGCCCTCTAGAAGTGCAAACTCAGCAATTGGAATCGAGTCACACACTGTCTCAGGAGCCGTCGCCTGAGATGGATTGACCACCCATCTAGAGGTAGAGATAACACTTGAGGAATCACAAGGAATGAAGGGAACGAGACCGAGATGAAAGGCTGGTTGGAGAAGCCATGGGAGATAAGGCTCTTATGTGAATCGTCCTCAACAAGACCAGGGACTTCCTGAAGCGTAGAGGATGTTGGGACCCAGAAGATGGCTACTGTAAATATTGTGGCGGTGGGGGTATCAGGGCCATGATGGATTTGAGAGCAGGTTCAGCTCCGTGGGATAGCACAGCAGAAACTCACTTAAGGGGTGACTGTCGGGAAGGGAGGGGAGGGTAAATGCAGACAGAGGTGAGAGTGAGGACGAGTTGGGGTCCGAGGAAGCTTTGTTCTGCAAGAGGTAGAGAGCAAAGCAAAGGGGCGTTTGGAGAAGTTAGAGAACGAGGCAGTGAGGTTGGAGGCAGAAACAGGATGGAGGAGGAGTGGAGCCTCCAGAAGAGACTCAGAAAGAACTTCAGAGCAGGTGTGTACTGCAGCCCTCTGGTTTATCCACTTGCTTGTTTTGCAGTGCTGGAAATGGAAGTCTGGGCCTCACACGTGTTGGTAAGGGCTCCGCCACGGAGCTGCACGTCCATCCCTAGGATTATTACACTGGCGGAAGGAGGAGGGGACTTGATGTGCGGATTGTTCCCTTTCAGCGCAAATTTAGGATTATCTGGAGCCAGGGGCTAGATCAAGGAGAAAGGGAATGAATTGATCGCATGCTGTAATGGATTGGGGCAGGGAGTTAGCTAAAGCAAATACAGATTTATCACCAGCCTTCCGGGGACTCTTGAAGAGTCAAGATTGTTTTAAAGGTAGCCACAGCTAGGCAGCTTGCCAGTGCACTAAGAGATCTGGGTGTAGCAGCAGGGGCAGCCCTAGGTCCCGTGGTCAGTGACAGCGGCTACTCTGACCAGATCCTGAGTGCTTTGCAGTCCATAGGAGGGGGACTCGTGAGAAAGGAGACCTGCTCCATCCTCTGGGTGACCTCTCTGCCCTTGCATCTTACAGTAACATTGTTCCGTTGTTAATATCCTTCCAGACTTTCTCTTTAAAAAATGCATTAAAATTCTCACCAGCATGACCCCTGTGAGTAATGAGATCTGTAAGTTTATTAACCTCTGGGAGAAGTGGATTTTCTTGCTCCACGGGAGCGGATAATCTCCGGGAGGGACTGAACGTTAATGTACAGACTTGAAGGGTTAGCTGAGAGCATGGTCAGTGTGGGCGTGGCTGTGGGGGTTCTGCTCTCCCCCACTGTGTGACTTAGCGCCCGTCCCACGGGAGATGGACCGGTGATCTCCCCACACTGCTGTCCCTCAGCCCGCTCAGAAGCCCCTGGTTGAGAAGGATGGAGAAACAGAACAAGAAGCCCTTGTTTCTTCAGGTAATTCCCGTTCTCTGGGTATGGGGACGAGAACGTGGAGACGGGAGTACTGAGCCGTGAGCAGATGGGACTGTCTAGACAGCATGCCCTTCCCGTGGTCCTGTGTGGCCATGTTAACACACTTTCTCCTCTGTCACCCCAATGATGGCCTTAGATCGCACATGTGTGGATACTTGACATAAGCTACTCAGGAGGCGTTTGCTGAGCAGTGACGACCCCGGATCCAGCCTCATTAGTTTGACATGTCCAGTGTTGTCACCTAGCCCAGCCTACCTGTCCTCTCTGTACCCTGCAGCATCTTGTGCCCCTCTGTGTTGTTTACCACATAAAACATGTCATTATCATTTGAAGTCATGCCACCAGTGCCATAATCGAACCAGTACTCTGTACTGGAAACAATTACGGCCACATTGGTAATTAAATATTTTCTAATATTACATTAAAAAAAGAAGAGACAGATGAAGCTAAAATTTTAATATGTATTTTAATCCACCAAGTCCAAAATACTATTCCACATGGAATCGTTGGTGAGTAAAACAGACACCCACCCCATCCCCTGCTATTTGCGTCTTAGTGAGCGAGACAGACTCTGCTTGCTCCTATGAGCAAACTCTTCCACCTCCAAGAAATCAACCCTATAAATGAACCCATCAGTAAAAGTCTCTGCAAGTTGTCCTCAGAGGGAAAGGCGTGGAGGCTGAGACTGACTCCGAAACGGTGGTGCATGGGAGCTGCGCCTCTGACGTTGCCTTGCATGCAAAGCGGGGAACCAGTGTCCTGGTGGAAGGAGAAGCCAGGGCACAGACCCAGAGTGGAGAGAGTGGTCCTGAATGCTTGAAAAACTGGCAGCAGATCATCCTGGAAGGAACTCAGCAAGGGAGGGAAGGGCCCCAGGTAGGGGTTGGAGGAAGAAGCAGTCCAGGCCCAAATCAGATGTGACTGTGGGAAGTGGCAGGGACACGGGTATGAGGAGACTGAACAAGCCTCAGCAAGGCTGGCAAGATGGCTCAGTGGGTAAAGGCACTTGCTGTCAAGCCTGACGACCCAAGTTCAATCCTCAAAACCCACCTGAGGGAAGGAGAGAACTGACTTGTCTAATCATCTGTCAATCAGCTAATCTCTCTCTCTCTGGGTCTGTGTGTGTGTCTGTCTGTCTGTCTGTCTGTGAAAAGCTGAGTGATACTGAAGGGTTATGACAAGATCCTTGTTAGGCTCCAAGGCAATGGCAGTGGCACTCTGTAGAAAATGAGTTGGAAGGGGCAAAACTTAAAGCAGGGAGACTCTGTAAGGTCAGAGTGAATGCCGAGGCTAGCACACCGCGTCGCAGCGGTTTCCGTACGTGGCCTGTTAGAAGTTAGAATGTCACAGGAGGACATGACGTACAGGGTCAAGAAGAGAGAGGAAGTCAAGGACTTTGGCGTATGCTGCTGGAGGATCCTAGAAGAGGAACCATTAGGAGGGAGGCGAGAAGGGCCAGTCACATACCAGTGTGCTCTCTTTGAGAAGGAAGCCGTTGGTTATGAGACCCGGCTCAGCAGGGACGTTGGCAGAAAAGCCTGGACAGTGTCACTGAAGGAGTGGGCAGGGATGAGCCTGGAGCACCCATCCTTTATTGGGTGGCCAGATAGAAGGAGCTAGCAAAGAGGATGGAGGAGGGGTGGCTAGCTGGGGAGGGAAACGAGCTCCCGGGAGGTGGTGTGGTGGCTGCTGGTGTCCTGGCGTAAGTCAGTGTCAAGGCAGGGCGAGGAGCCAGGTGGGTTGGAAGGCCCATGGGAAGCAGGAAGGACCATATGGGAGGACCAGGAGTGAGCGTGGCTGTGGAATTGAATGGCTGCTATGGGAGAAGGCAGGAAACAGAGAAGTCTCATCCTTGACAAGACGAGAAACTCGGTTCAGAGCCACAGGGAAGGGCTGTCCCTCGGAGAAGCAAGGGGGACGTCTTTCTCTGAAACAGGAGGCCATTGTGAGGCTTGGGTGTGGTGGGAAGGTACAGGCGTCCCAGGTCTGAGCGGGGAGGGGGTGGAGAAGGGTAGGCAGCTGAAGGGGAGGATGAGAGGTTTGTCTGGGATGGACGGCACGCCCACCAAAGAAACACAAGCCTGTGAGCCGTTGGAGACTGACAGTTTGAGGTCAGAGAACATGAATTTGAAGTGAAACTCATCCACCCTGTTTGCCCAGTGGCTTGGGTGTGGGCTGCCTACATTAGGTCAGGGTGCCCCAGATTGGGAAGCAGGGTTTCTCCTAGGGCTGTAACAGTGATGGACTACAGGTGGGTGTGGGCTGTCCAATGAAGACTGTGAAGCTAGGTCGTGGCTGACGGAGAGGGCTTAAGTCTGGATTGGAGAGTCTTGCGAGATGGGAAAATTTGAATGGGTTAGAAGGATGGGTCACGAGGAGTCCAAGGTGGGTCCCGCGTGTGGCTGTGGGCAAAGGTCACCGAAGGAGCATGAGGAAGGAGGCACTGCCATGGAGGGACCAAGGGACCTGGTACAGTGTAGTTGGGTCTTCTGTGAGGGCGACATGACAAGATTGGGGGGAGAAGCTGGAGTTCTTGATCAGGAGCATAGGAAGCTGGTGCCTGGGATGGCCTGGCCTCCCAGGGCTTGGAGTGAGCTGCAAGGGCACCAGCTGCCTCCATTTGTGATCTGTGTGCTCGTGTAGAGGGGACAGAGCAGCTTGTGTGTTTGGCGGGGATTGTCCTCAGTCATCTGGGTTTAGTTAAGGGGTGAAGGGGAGGGGGTATTTGAGCAGGGACAGCCGGTGCTGACCGAATTTTGCTGTTTTCACAGAGCCCATGTGGTCTTTGGAGATTAAAGGAAGACCCACCCAGACTTGGAATTCATAAAGCCGTGGGATCTTGGGTGATGGGTGACCAGTAGCTCCACTGGGTTCTCCCTGGGGTGGGGCGTGAACCCGAGACAGGGCTTTTGTGTGAGAGAGAGACCTGGGGGCACCCAGAGACCTGATTCATCTTAGTAGGTGGTTGCCCCAAAAGGTGGGTAAGGCTTTAGCTAAAGTGAAGGAATTCTAAGAAAGGAGGGAGCAAGCAATGTTACATTTTAGCTCTGGGCAGGTGCCCAAGGGCAGCCATCCAAATGCAGATGGTGGAAGGGTTGTCTTGAGAAGCAGAATGTGAGAGGGTCTCGGCGTATGTTCTACGGGAATGCTTCAAGAGAAGGGTTCTGTTATGTGACTTTTCCAGGGGGGATGAACAAACGTCCGTCCATCCTAGATCATCATTGATGGACTGAAGAAACAGTTCCACCAAAGTCTAGCTTGGGGAGCCAGTGAACTCTGTCGGGGTTACCTACAGGAGGGTGGGTGGGGGCTACCTACAGGAAGTGGGTAACCTACTGGCAGCTCCATCGCTGAAGAAAGCACTTCCCACTTCAGCACTTAGAGATCCATTTGTATGTTCTCTAGGAAGGCCAGGCCCAGGGCCCCTTCCTCCTTCCAGGAAGAACGTTAGTGGGCCCATCTCGGCAGGGTCTTGTAGGGTAGTCCTTCCAACTCTGGTTTAAAGTGGCAACAGCTGTGTTGGGCCTGGATGCGAGGGTTCCATAAAAGGCTTTTTTCCCCCTTTATAATTCTGATTTCTTCTATGATAGCCTTTCCCTTGTCTACTCAGATAAATATGTGTGAATAACTTTTTTATTAATTGCTAGCACATATTACTTGTATAAAATCATGAGTTCCGCTGTGACATTTTCACGTATGTGTGTGAGGCACTTTGACCGTATTCAGCCCCCTTTGCCCTCCTGTCCCCCGGCTCCTCTTGTTCCCCACTCTATCCAAATAGGTCCCCTTCTATTTTCATGTCTTCAAAAATCTATTTTGTATATGAGAAGGGCTCTTTTTCAATGTTTTAATATATTTAATTCTTTGAAACTTCATACACTGTATTTCAGTCATATTAGTCCCGGCCCTGTTCCTCTCTCTCACTCTTCCCAGATCCACCCCAGCCTCATGCCTTTTGCTGTTTTTATTAAATCACTCATCGAGTTCAGTTTGTGCTGCCCGTGTGCTCCTGGGTGTGGGGCCAAACTCCCAGGGGCCACACCCTTAAAACTGATGGTCCCTCTCTCAGAAGCCCTCAGCTGACAGTGGCTCACGCCTCGGTTAAGGGTGGGGGACTTGAGAACCCCTTCCTCCTCCGCGCTAGAATATTGACTGGCTTGATCGCGTGTGAGTCTTGTGTAGGCACCCACGGCTGTTAGGAGTTCATGAACACAGTGGCTAAAACTTGGGCTCTTTCAGTCTTTCCGTGGCCTCTTCTATGAAGTTCCTGGACTTTGATGAGAAAAGGGGTTCTCAGTGTGGAGTCTGGGACTCCCCCTCTAACAGAAGTTGTAGATATAGATGTGCCAGAGTTTTTTACCTATTTCCAAAGGGTCCGTGACCCCAAAAGAGATTGACCCTGCTTAAAGAACTTGGGCATATATGACCTAAAGAAAGGAACCTCAACCCTTGGACCCAGGGGTGAGGATAGGGGCAGGAGAGGGCTTTCTCTTCATAGCTCCCGAGGGGCAAGGGCCTGGCTCTGTACTTAGCCAGCTGGTGGGGTGTAGGTCAGCGGGAAGAGTACCTGTTTGGTTCCCTGCGACCAGTCAAGGAACCCGAGATCATCTGTTACCATGGGTCTGCCCAGGCAGATGGCAGAAGTAGGTGGCCTGTGATGCTGGCAGAGGCTCTGTCTATAGCTTCTTGTGGGGAGGAATAAGCAAGCTTGAGTGTGGCCAGTTGTTCCTGGTCCCCAGGAGACGGAGGGCTGAGCCCTGCCAGCAGCTACAGAGCCCTTAGACTCCCAGGTATGCGGCTAAGGCACAGTAATTGCGGACTCCAGCCCATTTCCTTCCCGAAGACAGCTGTTAAATCCTGCCTTAGCCAGTGTTTAGGACTTAGGACCCCAGTGCCCGTGGCCCTCAGCTTCCTCCTCTGCAGTGGGAGGTGTTTTATATATCGTCTTTAGGTGTTAGAGTCCACCATTTTGTGACCTCAGCCACCCAGCTTCCAGGCTCTCTTGTGATCTGGAGATCACAAAGCCTGGAGTCAGCACACTACCCCACCCACCCTAACACCTGGCACTCTGTATTCCCAGTGACGGGGAGGGAGAAAACTCCCTTACTTTGGCACCAACAGAATCTGTTTTGCTAAATTTAAAGGTGGCTCCCCTGGGACCAAACTGCTTAATACATTGGCTTTTTCATGCTGCCTCTTCAGATTTTTCTGCTATTCCCACCCCCACCCCCCAATTTTTGGTAGGTTTTTTTGTTCTGTTCTGCTTTGTTGTTGTTGTTTTGTTTGCTGGCTTTTGACATAGGGTTTTGCGGTACATCTCAGGCTGGCCTTGAACTTGCTGTAGTCCTCCTGCCCCGGTCTCAAGTGCTGGGATCACAGGCCTGCTCAGCTACCCTGTACCTGGCTTGGTTTTTGTTTTCTTCCTTTTTCCTTCCTTCCTTCCTTTCTTTTTCCTCTTTAAGCAGGCGTGCTTTATCAAGGGAAGAATATTCTGGAAAGCTGGAATTGAGGCCTGACTGAAAGACATATCATTTGCTTCAAGGGAGGGATCTAAAAAAAGCTACTCTTTGGCTTCCCCCATGAATTTTAAATGCTCTACGAGCCCTGCCCCATGAAGAAAACAATGCCTTGTGGTCTTAAATAATTAAACGGAGAACACTGAGAGTGGCGGCATCAAGCCAGGCTGGTCACACTGTGGGCCCCAGGAGCCTCTCTCTCAAGGGTAAAACCAGCTGGGGGACCTATGGAGGTCGCAAAAAAAAAAAAAAAAAATCAATCAGCTTCAAATGCTGCCTGCTAAGCATTTGGCAAAATTGGTACAACTGTGGAAATGTCACAGAAGAGGGGGAGGTGGCACATGTTACCACAAGAGCGTCCTCCGAGAGGGATCAGCTGTGTCAGCCCAGTGACCCCTTGTCTGGTCTCATCTGCTTCTCTACTGCCGAGGGCTGGCCATGCGAGGTGACTGTGGCCTCAGACAAGGTCCTTGTCTTCCCTACCACTGCTATATGGGCACTGGCTTCCCCACATACTCTATGGAAATTTCTGGAGAATCTTTGAGGAAAGGAGAAGGCTACTTATTTTCCCCTTTCTTCACTGGCAATGGTGACATTTTGGGATCAGCCCATCATTTCTTGGCTGCCTGCCCATTCTGTGACTTCACGGGCTTTGCCTTTCGGGCCACAGAATGATATGGTATACAGACGTGGGGTGGCCGTCTGTGGAAGAGGGAGTTCTGCCGGGCCAAGAGATCTAGTCTTTCTTGATCACTCATTTCATCCAAGCTTCATGTTTCAAAAATAAAGAAATTGGAGCTGAGAGAAGTCAAGCCATTTGATTCAAGTCACACAGCCAAGGCACAGGATGGAAGTGGTGGTTTCTGTGTTGTTCTCAGAGGCACGCCACTCTACAGTTCATATTGTGTAAGACTTTCACGGTCCCACAAGAAAGGGAAAGAAGCCTTTCAAGAGTCCAGCTTACCCTAGGGATCTGAAGGATAAGGCCCGGATGTACCTTCAGGGAGTTGTGGCCACAGCACTTTAAGGAAGCAGGGGTGGAAGGTACAGATTTGCCCCGATGTGAGTCAGTCAGTCGCCTGACTCCATCCGCCCAGATCAGACGATGACACAGCTCTCTTCCCTTCCCCATCTCTGTCTCCCATCTATTTTCCTGGTCCTTCCCCCAGATTTCGGTAGAGATTCTCAGAATGACTGGACGTTCGTCCTTTTGTGTTGCTCCTCACAGTCACACTTCTTAAGGTGTTAATACAGATTATGTAACAGAAATCCAAATGTCAGAGAAGCAAACCTGCTGGGCTGGATCCGTGGATCCATTGAATGGATCTGGACCCTGACACAGAGCGTGGTTACAACCCCCCCCCCCCCCCCGGAGTCCACAGTACTTGCTTGCTTTGGGCTCTGACTCAGAATCCTTCCTCTGTTCCTCTGGCCGTCCGTACTCGGTGGTTACCTTCCTTATTCGTGTCCGAGATGCTCAAAAGCTGGTCTCTCCTCCACTGTTAAACTGGAAGGAACCTGTAGCCATGTAGGTTTCAGGATTTGGTCCTCAACCCTTCATGGAAGTTGTATGTTGGTGGCGCACGCCTCTAATTCCAACACTTGGGAGGCAGATCACAGGTGATCTCTGTGAGTTTGAGTTGAAGCCCAAGATAAAGTGTGCTCGGAAACAGGCAAACAGAAGTTTGAAGTGTGCTCTGAGAAGGTGACGATGAAGTGGGAACGAGTTGGCACACACAGAGCATCTGGCCCCGAGGAGGAGCCGGGTGGCAAGCCCTCAGTTCATGGAAGCAAGCACGGGCTGTTCTGAGCCAGGCTGGAGCCAAGACATATGAGCCCCAGCTGTTGGGACCCTCCTGCTGGCAGTCAAACCCCCAGCCTCTTCCAGAATTGAGAAGGGGCTCTAGAAGACCCTGAATGGAGGCCCAGCCTGATTGGCCACGACCCGTTATCCACACAGCAGCCCGTGTATCCACAGTGTTAAGGGAAACCACGTGATTCTTTGCTGTTGAATCACTTAGATCTCCCAGAGACATCCGAACAGAGCCTTACGAGGCGTTTGTGCCATCTCCTCCCATTCCCCCTCTCTCTGTGTGTCCTTCCCTCTTGCCTCTCTGTTGACACAAGCTTTGGGGGTCCGGCTGTCTTGAATCTGGCTGTGAGACAGCCTGTAAGGCATGGTGATAACCTGCGAGTTCACCCCGTAAGCTGTGCTTTCACTTCCTTTAGGCCAGGAAGGGCACACTGGGAAAGATCACTATTGCAGGACACAGGGAACAGATTGCCAGTGGGGAAGAACAAGCTGGGGTTCCAGATATATGGAACCGAGAGGGCTAGGACACATGTGTACGTGTGAGTGCTTACGTGCTTGCGTAGCCAGCAGTTCTGCCATAGAAAGGGTTCTCAGGTCCTGATATCATCCAACAAGGCTCTGCTTGCTTGACTTTTGGAATTACGTTGGGTCCTGTTAACTTGGTATTGGTTTCTCTATGCTATGTAAGTCTTGGGTTTAGTCAAGGCTTCGGCTTCAAACCCTGTCTAAGATTTATTTTTATTAGTTTAAATTGTGCGCGCGCGCGCGTGTGTGTGTGTGTGTGTGTGTGTGTGTGTGTAGGTATGTGCTCGTGAGTGCAGGTGCCAGTGGAGGCCAGGGTTGTTAGATTCCCCCCTGGAACTGGAGTTGTAGTGGTTGTGAGCTGCCTTATGTGGGGTGCTGAGAACTTGGGTCCTCTGCAAGAGCAGTAAACACGCTTATCTGATGAACCGTCTCTCCAGCCTGACACTTCCTCTCCTGAGGGACTTCAGGGTCCAGAGAAGAGCAGATCTGATCCCTGCCTAAGGGAGTCAGAGACTCATCGAAGGGTCACCTCAGGCTACTGTGGGGTGAGTCAGGGTGCTGCACAGGGGTCACAGAAGAAGCACAGAGAAAGCGAGCTTCAGTGAGAGAGCTCGGACTGGTGGCTCTAATGGAAGAAGTGACTAACTTGTACTGGCCTTGGAGGGTGGTAGAGTTTTGACTAGGTGGTGTGGGCTGGGTTGGGGGGCTATGAGAAAGGCATTTCTGGGGAGGGCATAGCTCATGGAAAGACAGGTCTAGCCTGCCAGGAGCTTCCATTGTGTTAATGCCTGTTGGCCGAGTACAGAAATTGAAGAGGAGGGGGAGGTGACATCAGATGCAGGTGGAGACCGTGTTGGGTGGTGACTGGGTTTCAGGTCAGGAACCATCTTTACAACTGGTTTATGAATAGCACGGCAGGGTGGACGCCTGCGGCTGGAGAGAATGGGGCACGGATGGCCCTGGGAAACAAAGTGAGCCAAGCACACATCAAAGGCTCTCTTTCCTGGTCTCTCGCTTGTTTGAGGTCCGTGAGGGCTTTGTGTTGAATTTGGCCTCTCTGGGTATCCTCCAAGCCAGCATACACCTAGTGCCACTGGGCTCTGGAGAGCCGAGGGCTCAAACTATTTTTGTGTTCGCTCTAATGCCCGTGTTTATTTTTAAACCCGAGCCTTTGTAAAGTGGGGTGCATCATGCAATCTTTGCTTTTGAGTAAAAAGGTTCTCTGAGGCCGATGGGACCCACCGAAGGTGTTCCTGAGTCATGCCATGTCAAATGCCTGTCTCTGGCATTAGAAGGAAGAACTCATTTGCTTAAAATAAATCCTGGAAAGAGGAAGCCCTCGTGTGGTTGGCCAGTTCTTAATGTGCGCTGAGTGATCTGTGGCAGGCAGCAGTGCGCATCCGTGAAGGGCTCTGTGTTGGAGACAGGGCCAGTTGGCAAGCTGGGATGCACATCTGAACCTGCCAGTCTCCGTGATCACCCACTGCCAGGAGCCTGCGGATTTAGACCAGAGTGTCTGGTATCTTTTAAGCGTACGCACGTTGTAACTGAAAATTAGAGATTAACTTAGAGTTCAAGATGGAGGAGTCATCTTGGGTGTATTTATACCTTCTCTGCCCAGAACCCATTAAATGATAATCAAGAGATTAGGAAAGTATAATCCCAGGGCGCCCCAATGAATAAGAGGGAATTAACGGCGATCGAAAGATTTCCACAAATTTCTGGATGGCAAAGAGCAAGGGGAGGAAAGGCAATGTCAGAGAAAGTGAGAGGAAGCCAGTCCAGCCTGCAGATCCCCAGAGGGTCTCGGCTGAGCCCACCACACATCAGAAGACAGGAGTGAGAACCGGGGTGGTAGCTGGGCCTTTATTTGGAAGCCTTAGGAACACTGCTTAGCAGAGGGCATGAGGACATCACTGAATGAGCCCAGGCCTGAAGTGTGGGGTGGCTTCCTCCTTCTGCACAGACTTGCCAACACTGGGGTGGGAAGAGAAGGAGCCACCGCCTTGAACCTCACCTCAAATAAGGTGGACACATGAAGAGTTAGGCAAGGCCTGCTAAATGGTTGCTGAGAGAAAGTAAGATTGGAGAAATTGCTATCATTATTCTAATCGTGTGTGTGTGTGTGTGTGTGTGTGTATGTGGGTGTGTATGTATGTGTATGTGTATGTGTGTGTGTATGTTTGTTTGTATGTGTGTGTGTATGTGTGTATGTGTGTGTGTGTATGTGTGTGTGTATGTATGTGTATGTGTGTGTATGTGTGTGTATGTCTGTGTATGTGTGTATGTGTGTGTATGTGTGTATGTATGTGTATGTGTGTATATATGTGTGTATGTGTATGTATGTGTGTGTATGTGTATGTATGTGTGTATGTATGTGTGTATGTATGTGTGTGTATGTGTGTGTATGTGGGTGTGTGTGTGTATGTGTATGTATGTGTGTATGTATGTGTATGTGTGTATGTATGTGTATGTGTGTGTGTATGTGTGTGTGTATATGTGTGTATGTGTGTGGTGAGAGTGCAGCTATGTCTGTGCCAGAGCTTGAGAGTGGAGGCCAGAGGCCAACCTTGGGTGTCGGGCTTGACTATCCACCTCGTGATATGTGTCCCTCCTCCCGATCCTGACCTTGAAATTTCAATCCTCTTGCCTCTGTCTTTGTAGTGTTGAGATTATAGGCATGAGCCACCACACCTTGTTTATAGGATGCCGGGAATGAACCCATGTTCTCATGCATTCTAGGCAAGCACGCTACCAAGGGAGCTACATCCTCAGCCCAAGTTTTCTTTATTCCTGCTATGGTAGGCTGAAAAGAATGCCCCAGAGATAACAGTCCTAATCTCTGGAGTCTAGACATCTTACCACATACGGTAAAGAGACTTTACAGAGGCGAATAAGCAAATGGCTCTGAATGGGAGACCATCCTGAATTGTCATGAGTGGACTCTGTATGGGACATTATCCTGCATTGTCGTGAGTGGACTCTGTATGGGACATTATCCTGTATTGTCATGAGTGGACTCTGTACTGGGACATTATCCTGCATTACCAGTGCAGTCCTGAATATGGGAACAGAGATGACAAGGGAGAACTTGCCACACAGTCAGAAAATGGCAGTGCTGGGAGCACCTAGGCAGAGAGAAATTGGAAGATACCTTATGGCAGGTGTTGAAGACAGAAGAGACCATGAGCTGGCGAGCTCGTTCCAGAAGCTGGAAGGGATGGGACAGGTTCTCCCGCACAGCTTCTAGGGGAGCACTACGCTGCTGGCATCATGGTCTCAGCTCACTGAAGCTTGTCCTGCACTTTTGGCCCCTGGAAGTGTTTGGGAATAAATTTATTTTTTAAAGCCAGTAAATTTGTGATAATTTGGTATAGGAGCTTACAAAGTTAGTACACCCAGCTACAGAAACCAAGTGTGAGGGCCAAGCAGAGAGACAGGATTTCCAGCTGACTTCGTGTCCATCCTGAGGATCAAGACCAACAGAACAGGGTAGAGGCTGTGGAAGGGGCAGTTAGCAGGGAAGGAGAATTAGTGGCTCCTGAGAGGAAAAAGAACTCCAGACGGAAGGCTGTGGATGGTTCCTTGAAGCGCTCAGTCCAAGTTAGAACAGGAAGTCACAGGCTCCCTGCCTACTGTCTTCAGGGCAGAGATGGGGCTGGATTCTAGACAATGGTCGGCGTGGGATAGGAACATGGACTGTGTGTTTTTTCTCCTTAAAAGGGGTCGATAGAACTGTCTCAGAGACCCAGATACCTCATGAAGGCACTGTGTGCTTTGGGACAGTTGGGAGAGTCTAAGAAGGGGGTGTTTCCCTCCACCCTCCAGACTTGGCTCTTCCCCCATGTGCACTCAGGTCGTGGCATCGGGACCACACAGAAAGAATCCCACTCCCAGCACGTGCCTTGCCTCCACAGGGGACAGATCTAGTCCAGTGCCGCCCTCTTTCTCAAATGGTCACGTAATGCTCATTTGTGTTTCTAGACTGACCAGACTCTTCCTGAACTTAGCAGTTAATATCTGGTTGACCTTTTATGCACAATGCAGGACTTTTTGAGTTCATTTTGATCACAAAGCTTCTTTATTGGAACCATGGGAGAACCGAATTATTGTATTAGTAATGTATAATTATGTGTAGTGGGAGGGGCCTCAAGTGCACAGGTGCCAGCTGAAGTCTGGAAGGAGGTGGTTGACTGGCGTGGCGAATGATTGGTCTCTTTCCTGGGCAGAGCCATTTGTGCTGGGCATCTGGCCAGTAGAGACCAGCCCGTCCCTGGTCTTGCGTTGACGAGCAGCCTATAGTGACTTTGCCAAAGAGGATGTTGGGTGGAGCATACATGCTGAGGTATGAAAGGGAGAGACTCGAGCTTGCTTATCTGCCAGCAGAGAAGATCAAGAAACAGAGAGGCTATTGTGATCTAGCCAGTGTTTCCCAATCTTCCAGTGTCATGGACACACGGGAAATATTTGTAGAGCACCTAGGCGAGTAGACAAGACCGTCCCCAGCATGCAGCCACGGGACTCCTCTTGCCTGGGCCCTGCCCTACCCGCTCAGGGTTAGGACATACCCTCCCAAAAGGCCACTTCCAGCCTAAAAATGGCATCTTTCTACAGATCAGAAAAAGCCATTTAACTTCTTTCTCTGCCCCCTTCCAGATACCCATTACTTCCCAGGCAGTTGGCTAACATAAAAGGTGTGTCCATCTCCTACTCTTAGACTATGCTCGGCAGCCATTAGCATTATTTTTTAACACACCTGTGACTCATGGCAGGCAACTGCTGGGAAGGACAGACACAGCTGGGGGACATTCCTCTTCCTTGGTGGGAAGCTCCCAGGAGTCTGCCATGGGGACAGATCACATGGTGAGTTGCCATGCAGGGAGATGAGGTGCATACTCAGGCTTCAGGAGGGACGGGTGAGCAGGAGACACATACCCAGGCATTATCAGGGAGAGATGATGCTTAAAGCGTGGAAGCGAACATGGTGAAGAAAGTCCACAGTAAAGAATTTGGGAAATGAGTGCCCAGCAGCCCAGCAAGCCTTGTCTGCTAAGGTAGGGTCTAATATTCGGGTGGAGGAGAGAATCAGAGCCCCAGCTCGAGTGCAGTCTGAACTCAGGGGTACCCTGTGATTTCCCACTGTCCTTAGAGCAGCATCTGCTTGGGATCCTTCTACACCTGTCCACCTCTGTCCCTGAGACATAGAAGGACATCTGGTCTGGGATCACCATAGCTTGTCCTAGTAGGCAAGATGGGGCTGTTTATGCTCCTGGCCTTGACAGTATGGGAAGTGACAGAATAGAGTCTTGCCTTCTCGGACACCTGTGATACAATCTCCACAATATGTTAAAACCAAATAACTAGATTTGTTTGGCTTTGGGTTTTGAACTCATGGCAGTCCTCCTGCTTCAGCGTCCCAAGTTGCTGGGATTACAGGAATGCACCACTCGCTATTCCTGGCCATGTTATTAGCTCGGTAGATATTTTGGACCTACTGTGTGCTTAGGGCTCCAGCAAATGAAGGGATGGCGGGTGGCATACTGTCTCCACAGCAGAGTAAATGTGCCCCGGCTTTAGAACAGTTTGTTCTTACTGACCAGGCCTCCTTTCTGGAAGATTTCCCCTAACACTTCCATCTTCTGTGATACCAAGTTCTCAATACGTCCCTTCTTTACGTGTATCCTAGAACGTGCTGCTATCCCCACAAGCAGATCTGCCTTGCTTCACGTTTCTACATACACCTTCAGTGCCAGGCACTGTTCTTGGGTGTGATAGGAAAAGCTGGCTGTTTGAGCAGGCCTCACTCAGCAGCCTGGGAGAGGGCACAGGGTGCCCACAGGACTCCGTTTTATCTAGTGGACAGAAGGCAGCTGCTTCTTGCCCAGGCGGCTTGAGCTGGAAACCAGCACTCTTGAGGCCACGTTGTTGGTGTATCCTGCAGATTAGCAAGCTGTTTGGCAGTCTCATGTGACTCGGACCAATACATGTGGAAACAAATTCTCTTTTATAAATATTGCCTGAAAGACAAAAGTCTTTCAATAATGGGAACCCCAGGGGAAGGACAGGTGATTAATAGGTTCTTGGTTGGTAGGTTGGAAACCAGTACCTTCACTATGAGCTAGAAACTAAACAGATGAGAACTGAACGCACAGACCCTGACCCTGTGGTTTGGGTCTACTGAATAGAGTCCCTGGGCTCTTGGGGACAGTGCCAAGTCCCTGTCTTGCTCCTGCCATCTACAGTTCTATGGAGCGGCTCCCTCTACCATCCTTAACTGTGCTCACTCCTGCTCTCTTTGGTCCAGATGGTTCTATACTCAGTCTTTAGCTTGGGGAGCAAGAGATACGCCACTCTCTTACCTGGACATGGCTTTTATATTGCAGCAAAGTCCAAGCTCCTTGTCTGGACCTTGCATGCGTTCAACAAACCAAGTCTTGGTCTTTTCAGGGAAAACCCCAGTTCTGTGGTCAGCATTTAATGTGCCTTTCCACACA
This sequence comes from Arvicola amphibius, assembly GCF_903992535.2. Taxonomy (NCBI): domain Eukaryota; kingdom Metazoa; phylum Chordata; class Mammalia; order Rodentia; family Cricetidae; genus Arvicola; species Arvicola amphibius. Next base: position 152,810,657 of record NC_052058.2, on the reverse strand, counting down.
CACGGGTGCTCACATGGGCAGTTATGAGCAGCCTGTACTCTCAAGCAGAGGTGATTACTGTCTCCGTAGCCTAAGTATTTATTAGTAAGTGTATTTATGAGGATTATCATAGAGTAATAACTGTTTTGTAACCTGCCCCTTTCACTTCACAATCTGAGTCCTAGTGTTGACTGGTTATTGCTGGAATTCTGGAATCTCTGAGTTCTGATTTGGGGTATGTGTGTTGTGTGTGTGGGGATTAGTTCTTTGAGGCAGTAGATACCAAGTGACCAAGTGATATTCAAATCCTTCAAGGTCTGGTGAGGAAGATCCAGAGGAATGGGGAGATGGCTCAGCGGGTAAAGTGCTTGCCAAACACGTGAGGATCAGAGTTCAGACCGCTCCCCCCAGCCCTCATAAAAATTAAGCAGGCATGCCCGGTGCCTGTAATCCCAACATTTTGAGGCAGACAGGATGGCCAAGGCCAGGTGGCTAGCTAGACTAGCTGGTGATCTCTGAGTTCAACTGAGAGACCGTGTCACAAGAAAATAAAACAAAATGAGAGAAGTCAAGGAAGATACCCAATGTCACTTTGGGGCCTCTACATGAAGGCACACACATGAATGGGCATTCACACGTGTCCCCACATAAGCAAACACATAAACATACGCACATGCACAACACACACACACACACACAAGAGGAAGAGACCTACTAGGAAGGTCCACCTAGTCTTAGACTCAGCAGTAGTCGGTGACCTAATTGTGTAACAGTGAAGAAGAGAATACAGAATAATGGACTCGGGTCGGTAGCCTAACCTCAGCGCTTTGGAGGTGGAGGCTGGAGGACCAGAGTTCAAGAACAATCTCTGTTATAGATTGAGTTCAAGACCAGCCTGAGCTACATGAGCCTTTGTATTTAAAAAGAAAACACTGAAAACTGAAACTCTAACAAGCTGCAGAGTGGGTGAAAACTAAAAGAACATGTTACCATGGGGGAAATACTCATTAGAATACATCATCGTTAGAGAAGATGAACAGTGTTTTGTGCACGAACACGTACAAGGTGTATTGTACATTTGCCATTGCAAGGCGTATTGGTTATTTGGGGTTTATTTTCCCTTGTTTCTAAAGATTTACCTTCATTATTTTTAATTAAGTGCGTGTTTGTGTTGGGGGTATGCACACTTGTGTTTTGTATGCCCCTGGAGCTGGGGTTACAGTTAGTTGTGAACTGATGCATGTCCCTGGGAATCCAACTCTGGCCCAATGCCCTCTTACCTGCTAAGCCTTCTCTCTCCAGCCTCCAGTTTTGTTTTTAATAAGCATCTCTTTAGTGATATTCATTCTGCAGAAGATTTCTGCAGTATCCTTTTTTATTGCTGTTGAACTCTTAGAGATAGGGTTGCTCGGTTCCTGGAACACGCAGCCTTAAGGCTTTGGACATGTGACAACCACAGACTCCTATAGAGAGCTACCCCATAGCCCTTAAACAACAGTGGCAGGGGGAAAAAGGCGAGCAAACAGCAGGGTTTCCAATCTTTTTTTTTTTTTTTAAACTGTGGTAAAATGTATCCAGTACAGAACCATTTTAGCTCGGAGGGTACATCCGGAGGGCACAGCTCGGAGCACTGCCCATGTTCACACTGCTGTACAGCTCGGAGCACTGCCCATGTTCACACTGCTGTACAGCTCGGAGCACTGCCCGTATTCACACTGCTGCACAGCGCTAACTACCAGCTCCAGAATGTCTGATAATTTTCTTTTCAACTTCTGCAATTTGATGCTAAAAAGGACCTCATTATCTTACCTCACATTTCTTTTTCTCCTGAGGTGTAATTTTTTTTTTCGTGCGGGGAATGGAACCCGGTGCCTTGTGTGTGCCAGGCAGGCTCTCCACCACCGAGCCCCTTCCCGAGAGCCTGAGCATATGTGACTTCCGTCAAGCGCCTGTAGCCAGTTTTGTTTCTTGGGAACTCTCCAGTCCTCAGCCCTCCTGCCTCCCCTAAGTCCTCCCACCGTGCAGGCCGTTTCCTCTCGAAAACAGGGCTTCCCCAACTCCCGGCGCCGCCCGCCTTGTTCTGTGTTCTTGTTCGCCTCATTTCCACTACTGACCATCTAGTCTTCCTTGGGCAGCAATGGGCAGTTCAGGTCACTCCTCCTCCCCTTCCTCGTCCTCCCCCCCCACCGAGGACACGTGCCATCCCCAACCTCATCGAGAGTCGGCGACCGACCAGCACATTGTTCTAGTAAATATGCCCCCCTGTAAAGTTACTGTTTTGTCATTTCCAGTCTGTGTCAGTGGATTCAGTACCTTTACAGCATGGCTGTCACCTCCTTCGGGCCCAGAACTTCTTCACCCCGAGGAGAAACTTTGTACCTATCAAGCAGTTATTCCCCCCACCCCCCACCCAGTAATCACGATTCTTTCTGTCCCCGTGAATTTGGACAGTTGATTCATAAGTGAGCTCACGACCTTTATCCTTCCGTGGCTGTTAGTATCACTGAACGCGGTCTCTGTGAGGCTTGCCCGTGTTTGTAGACGGTATCAGATGTTCATTTTTTTAAAGATTTATTTTATTTATTGTGTATACCGTATTCTGCCTACATGCATGCCTGCAGGCCAGAAGAGGGCACCAGATTTCATTACAGATGGTTGCAAACCACCATGTGGTTGGTGGGAATTGAACTCAGGACCTTGAAATGAGCAGGGGGTGCTCTTAACCACTGAGCCATTTCTCCAGCCCCCAGATGTTTATTTTTAAAGAACATGTATACCATGTTTTTGGTTATCCGTTTACCTCTTGATGGCCCTTTGGGTCCTTTCTACCTCTTGGCTCTCGCTCATAGTGCCACTTTGAGCTTGGGTATAGAAGTTGCCTTTTAGTAGATCCACTTTCCATGCTGTGGGTCTGGGTTAGAAGCTGAACGGCAGGACCACGTGGCGTTTCTGTATTTATATTTTTTTCAGGTTCCACCAAACTGTTTGCCGTGGTCTTAAGCACACGGTTTGGACGGACTGCCTGAGAAGATGTGACAGAGGAGGGAGTTCACAGTCAGCCAGATTGAGCCTCTGCCCTGTAGGGAGTGTAGGGCCTTGGGAGGAGCTGCAGCAGGAAGGCCTCCTAAGGGAGCAAAGGTCCTTCCTGAGCACTACTTTCTGTTGTTTTAAGGGCAAGGGACCGACAGACAGCATTGCTGCCGGGACGAATTCACAGAAGCGAGGTGTGGTGGGAATAAGGACCAGAGAGGGCTGTTGCTGTGGCGCCTCGTGAGGAGCCACATGAGGGGTCTAGCCTGCACTTAGGAAGCTCCAGAGGCTCTGAAGCTTGCTTCTCCACACACCTTAGGCCTTCTTGGAAGTAATTAGCATGCCAAGTAAGAAAAGTGGAGGTTGTTCTCGGCCCTCAGGCTTCTACAGTCCACCTTCCGTAGGGCCAGCCCTCACAGGCACAGAGTGCAGACCCTAGGGCTGTGTCTTCCTGGTCGTTTGAATTGTGGACTGTGGCACCTGCCACCATATTTTCCAAGGCCGCACCGCAGATGAGTCATTTATGATGCTAATTCCTGACCCCCTTCCGTCCTCGCCATCCCCAGTTCTCTTTGAGTTTTCAGTATCTTCTAAGGCGTTAAAAATCTTTCCTTCTGTTAATAAGAGACCCTGCCGTGAGCAGCCCAGTGTGAGGCGAGCTCACTCCTCCTGCAGGAGCTGCCCCAGAGTGGCTGTGAGGATGCGGGATAGACAGACGCTAAGGGCCTAGCTGGGCTGCGGATTGCCTTCAGGCATGTGGCTTCCCTCAGAGGTGTGCTCCCCATCCTTTTCTCACCGGCATGCAGCAGGAGGGCTGAATCTACAGGACAGACAATAACAAGTGTTGACAAGAAGGTGGACAAATTGGAATCCCAATGTATTGCTGGCGGGACGACAAAATGGTGCAGCCGCTTTGGGGCCTCCGAAAGTTAAGGACAGAGTTACTAAGTCGCCCCCAGATATAAATATGTATCCAACATCCAAGAAAGCGTTTGTCTTGGTAAACTTTGTACATGGATAATCATAACCTCATTATTTGTAATAGCCGAAGTACCTATCATCTGCAGAAGGCATAAGCAAATAGAGTATACCCATGCCGTGGAATATTATTCAGCCATTAAAAAGGATGAAGTACTTGGGTTAGAGAGAAGGCTCAGCAGTTCAGAGTTCCTGCCGCTCTGTAGGGGCCCAAGTTGGGTTTCCAGCTCCCATGCACAGTGGCGCATAGCCATCTGTAATTTCAGCTTCAAGCAAATCCAATGCCTCTGACTTCTATGAGCAACTGTACACACACACACACACACACACACACACACACACACACACACACACAGAGAGAGAGAGAGAGAGAGATACACTTTAAAAATTAATAAATATTTTTAAAGAACAAAGCTCTGTTACATGCTATATTTTTGATGAGTTTTGCAAATAAGCTCAGTGGGGGAAAAAAACCCAAAAACCAAACAACAAAGAGAGTCACATGGTATATGGTTTCCATTTTTTTCTGTATAATTCAGGGAATGATCTATGACAGTCACATTCTGATTTTTGAATGAGTGAGTTTTTTAAGTATATAGCAATCCAGAGTAAAATAGTGAATAGCAAAAGACAAACAGATGATGGGATAAAAATCATCTAATTGGGTACTTAAAACATCCAGGAGAAAAACCCCAAAAAGGCAGTCAGATAGAGTTCCTGATAAAGTCCCGGGTAAAACAATGTCTCCCGGCTTGCGGCCTCCAAGTAAAGGAACAAACAGCAGCAGACATGACTAGCATCACCTAATGGAGGGCTTTAGAACACCCAGCAGAAACCAGCGAGGGAGCAGAGGCAGTCAGGTGACGTCCCCAGATGAGCGTTCTCTCCACGAATGACTTTACCTGGCCAAACTCTTTCCCTCTATTATAGGCATTTTCATATCATGGGATAAACAATAGGAACGTCTGTTGGAGACGCTGGACACGTTTCACCTTCTAGCTGTTCCCAAGGACTTGGTTTTTACTCTTGGGCCATTTTGCTGTTCCCTCCCTCCCCCCTCCCCTGCCCTGTCACAGAACTGGGAGTTCGGCAGCCTGTCCCCAGACAAGGAGCCTTGGTGGACTCTTTGAGACCAGTGTGCTTGGGTCTAAAGAGCACAGGCAGGGGAGAGGACCCCACAGGCAGAACCAACTCCCCGGTGAGCTCCAATAGCGCATGACAGTTTTCTAATGTAATAGACTTCGCACCGTTTATAGGAAATGTCCACAGTAGGCGGTTCGTAGTCAGGAAGCAAAGCAGAGTTGTCCTGGAAGGACTGCTGGTGAAGATGGGCTTAGATTGCTCCGAAGTCGCAAGAGATGCTGGCCAGTTCCTGCGGAAGCCAGCAGAGTCTGGACTTCAAAACAGTGCATTTAACAGTATCCAAATTATACCTCAATAAAACGTTTAAAAAATATTCCTTGTTTGTCTAAAATGTTAATGTAGCCAGAAATCCTGTATTTTTAATCTACCAAGTGTGCCAACTCTATTCTTGCCATTATTTAATGAATAAAGCCTTATTAGAGCACATGCATGCACACACGCGCGCACGCGCACACACACACACACACACGCACACACACAGAGGAAACAAGCATTTGCTGGAGAGACCAAGTGGTAGTGGAAATAAAACCGTCATAGGCGTTCTTGAAGCCTGCACCTTTGCTTTTGTGTTTTACACTTTGTGTAATTGACTTGGCGAGCTGCCAGCCTCTTCACACCATACATTCTCATTTTAAACAAGTTTAGTTCCTTGGAAAACAAAAATAGCATTTTTCCCCCAAACCGGAAATCAGGGTGGTAGCCACTCCCGGGGAGGGTTTTCTTCTAGAGCTGGGACTAGGCTGTGCTCTGCCCCTTACCCAGGACCCTACAGGTATAGAGGACTTGTTCAAACAGCTAAAGCTAGCCGTGCTGATTTGCCAGTTGAAGAAAAAAGATCCAGAATTCTGCATTTTTAACTTAGAAAAAAAGTTATGAAAATTATGAAAGCACACTGATACTCCTTTCGAAGATGTCTTTGTGTACCTTGTGATGATCGCAGGGAGAGGGGCTCACACAGGTTCTTCGGGCGGGTTCAACTGTCTAAGGGGAAGAAGAGTTTTGTGCAGCTGCAGCATCTGGCTGAAATTAATGTATTACAACATTCCTTCAGCAAGTTGCCCTTCATAGCAAAAAGGGATTTTAATACATGCTGTCAAGTCTAATCTTTTCTTATTTCTAAATTTGACTTTACCTTAGCCTTTGACAGCTTCATCCAAGTATACAAGGTACTTTCTGTTTTCACAGACAGCCCCCTGCATCATACTGCATAAAAGCATACCATTTATTGCTGCCTGCATGTGCATGGGTGTTAGACCATCTACTGGGGCATTCGTCACCCCGAAGAAAACATTCTGCCTGCAGCCACCACGTGCCAACATCTCCTAATATATAAGGAGGGGACTTCGTGAGCCCCACTGCATCCATGGTGTGATTTTGGTTGGCGTGGTCTTGTGATGGTCTTGTGCCTGTAACCATAGCTACTGTGTGTTTATGTGCACAGCTGCATGCACCGGCCTATCCACAAATACTGTTTTCCTACAGACATCTGCCCCCTCTGGCTCTTACTACCCTCCTGCCCCATTTTCTGTTACGGCTTTTGAGCCTTGTGTGGGGGGCTGAAGCAGGATACAGATGTCTCATTTAGATCTGAGCGGTCCACACTATTATTCTCTACATGCTTACTCGTTATGGGTCTGTGTATCAGTCACCATCTACTGCAATAAGAAGCTTCTCTGCTGAGGGTTGGGAAATGCACTAATCTATAGATATGAGATATGAATTTAGGGGGCAATTTATTACTGTGTCCATTTAGCAGAATTATAGTACTAGGTTTTCCCTCAGGACCTGTGTCCTAGCCAGTTACAAGTTTTAACTCAGTTATTGATACCAGACATAGATTCCATCTTATGGAGTGGACTAAAGACCACCTCCTAGGCCCCACTTCCTAGAGGTTCTATTTCCCAAAAGCACCACCTGGGTGTAAACAACCCTTTAACACATAGGCTTCTGGGAGATATTCATCATCCATGAGTTAGCATTTATTTTCTCAGCAAAACTGAGCAAACAGCAACAACAAAGCAAATAAAAAAAAAAAAGCCTTAAAGAGAAAGGAACAGAAAACTCCAGAGAGTTCTCACGTTACCGCCCATTTAATCTATGTTGTCATCTCCAAGGGACTCAGAGTAATTCTGGTTATGTCCTGAGAGTTTAACTGAGGAGGGAAAACCCGCCCAGTGTTAGCGGTAGCCATGTTTTCCCCGCCATGATGGATGATCTCCTCACCCCATGAGCCAACGTAGACCCGTCCTTTCCAAAGCCGCTGTTGTCAAATATTCTGTCACAGCAATAAGAAAGACAAACAGCATACACACTGCTGGCTTCCTGTGCCACAGCTTGTGTGCATCTGCTACAGTCGGCGAAGCTACGCTGGCATGGCATCGTCGTCACCCCGTGTCTGCGGTGTACAGGCTCACCCCTAGAGTTGTGTGTTCCATAGGTGTGGATGAATGGGGAACGGCGGGAATCCGCTGTTGTTGTAGAATCATAGATAGTAGTTTCGCTGCCCTGAAGATCTGTCCCCTGCCTCATGACCCTGTCTTCTCCTGCACACCGGCAGTCTCTGATCTTTCTAGAAGGCCTCTGTAGAGCCCTACAGGTTTGCATTTTATAGACTGTTGGACAGTTAGACTCATGCAGTCTCTAGCCTTTCCAGACTGGCCCCGTGTCTTTTCAGGGTTTGTCCTCATTTGCTCTCATTTCAGTTGTCCCTACAGATTATCCACCCACCAGGAAGGATATCTTAGCTGCCTCCATGTCTTGGTAATTTGAAGTGGAACAGCAGAAAACATCCACGTTCAAATTTATGCGTGGCTGGCTTTCCATTCATTTGGGTAGGTACCCAGAAGTACGGTTACTGGATCATATGCTAACAGAATGTTCAGCAAAGCTGTTTTTCAGATTAGCTGCCTTTTTACCAGCAGTGGGTGATGGTTTCATGTGGTCCACATCCTTGCCGAAATTTGATGTTATTAGTGCTTGGGATTTGGCCCACCCTAATAAGTATGTCATGGGATATCGTTCTCCTTTGCAAGTCTCTGATGACATATGATGTTGACTGCCCTTTTGTAGGCTTATTTGCTGGCTGCTGTGATTGGAATATTTATGCCTTGTTGAAATTTTACCCTAATGCATCAGTGTTGAGGGTGGGGTTTGGCTTTCAGAAATGATTGGGTCATAAAGGCTGTGCTTTCGTAAGTGGGATCAGCAACCCTCATAAAGAGCTCATGAGAGGGAATTTGCCCCATTCTTTCCTTCCGTTGTTATTCCGTGCACCTTGGGCTCACCAGACAGTAAACCTGCCTTGGACCTTGACTTCCCTGACCTTTAAAGCTGTGAACAATAATTTTCTGGGTTTTTTTTTTTGCCATTTAAATACACGAAACGCTTCACAAATTTGCATGCCACGCTTGCAGAGGAGCTAGTTAGTATATGTGCTGCGGAAGGGGGTACAATTTTATGTTTTTTAAAATTGTTCAGTCTATGGTATTTTATTATGCAGAACAGAATGGCCTGAGATGCATCAACTAAATGTTCTCCTCACTGATGTGTCCTGGACATCCTCAAATGTCAGGTATTCGGTGTTAGGTGTGTGCTTCTGTCCTGGAACTGTATCGCTGAGTTGTGGGCATTCTCTGTATATTTTTGAGAACAAGCCTTTCTCACGTGTGCCTTTTGGAAGTATTTTCTCAGTATCTTTTCATTTTGCTAAACATGGTCTTTCACATAGCAAAGGTTTTAAATTTTTAAAGATTTTTCTGTAGTACAGGTTTAGAATTCAGGACTCTCCTGCTCACCCAACCCTCCATGTGTTAAAATTACACACATGTACCACCATGTTCGGCTAAAAGTTTTACATTGTATTGAAACCCAGCTCATCAGTTATTTCTTTCATAAGTTGTGGCTGTGGTGTTGTATTTTGCATAGATATCTATAGTTATCTACATTTTCTTCTATGTTATCTTAATCCAGGGGATTTTATAGTTCTGTGTTTTACATTTAAGTCTGTGATCACTCTTGGTTCCTTTCTGTGACTGGTGTAAGATGTGTGGATTATTTTCCACATCTGAGTGTGAGTTGTTCTGGTACCATTTGTTGAAAAGATTATGTTTGTACCATCTTAATGCCTTTTGCTCCTCCTTACCAACCAAAGATGTGTTGGTATTTGCCTGGGCTTTATGTGGGACTATTTCTGGGATTTTGTTTTATTGATGTCTTTTATTTATTTTTTTCAAATTTTACACAGTCCTGATTATTCTGTGTAATAAGTCTCTCCCTCCCTCCCTCCCTCCCTCCCTTGCCCCTCTTACTTGATTCTTGGGGTGGGGTGGACATTGAACTAGGAGCCTCCTGAATGTTAGGCAATACTTCACTACTGAACAGTACCCCCAGCCTCTAGGAATTCTCAAAGATGCCAAGAATCTTTTGCCTCCCTTTGTTTCAATATCTGTTCAATTTCTTAATATCTACAAAATAACTTGCTGCCGTCTTGACTGAGTTGCATTGAATCTATTGATAGTGTTGTGATGAGCTGACATATTGACAATATTAAACTCTTCCTGTCCATGAATATGGGATATGTCTCTGCAATAGTTTGGATATGGTCCATGTTGTGATTTAGGAAGCGGTAGAACCTTATAGAAGGTGAGACATAGGGGTGACATGGTCATTGGTGGGGACACGGCCATTGGAGGAGACATGGCCATTGGAGGCACTTCATCAGAAAGGATATTAGTTATAAGAGAGCCGGTCTGTCTCCTAAAACCCTGCCCAACTTCCTTCCTCGTGGTCCTCCTCACCTGTGTTCCCGTGGTGATGCTGTCACTGTGTGACCCAGACACTGCGTTCTTCTCAGGACCAAACAGGTGGCGTCTCGACAGGAAAACCAGTACAGGGTCTCTTCACCCAGCCCTTTGCTGTTTCTTACCAGAATGTTGGGGATTGCCTACTTACTTGGTTCAGTTTAGACCCACGTACCGTCATTACCTACTTGTTCCAGAAGGACTACGATGCTATCTGTGGACAAAGGAACTTTTATCTGTCCCTTCCTTCCCAGCTTGCATGCCTTCATGTCCTTTTCTTGTCTTACTGCATTAGGCTTTCATCATGGTGCCGAAAAAGAAAAACAGTAAAAGCATTTGAGGTTCTCGCCACTGATTGTTATGCCAGTTGCCAAGTTTTCTGTAACTGTCCCTTGAGAAGTTCAGAAAGTCCTCCCTGGTCGTAGCTGATTGACAGAATTTTTTTTCCTACATGAGTGAGCATTAAATTTTGTCACACTCTTTTTCTTCACTGATGTGATAATGTGATTTTCCTTCACCATCTTATTGATGTGATGGATTCCAGTAACTGATTTTTCAATAGCGAATATCTGCCTTATATACCTAGGGTTTTTCACTTGTCATGGATAATCCTTTTTATACATTGCTGAATTATATTTGATAATATTTTATTGGTGAATTTTCCTTTTGTGTTCCTGAGGGGTGTTAATCACACTTTAATATTTTTGTCTGGGTAGGTTTTAGGCTGATGTCCTCTTCGGATGAGCTAGGAAGGAGAATGAGCTAGGAAACACTCCTTCCACTTCGGTCTATGAAAGAGACTGTGAAGAATTGGTATAAGTTCTTCTATAAACATTTGACAGAATTTGCCAGTGAGCCCCCCGAACTTGGAGCTTCCTGTTACCACTTACTGACTGTATTGCTTCAAGGGATCCTATCTGCATATTGTCTGCTTCTTGGTACATTTTAATCTAGGTTATGTACATTCGTAGGCAAAGAGTTCACAATTTTTTCTCTGTCTTCTTATTACCATTGCATGTGTAGTGGAGTTCCTTTTTGCATTTCTAAGATTGACATTTTTTCTCTCTTTTCTAATTGTCCTGGACAACAGTTACTGGTAAAGCTGATCTCTTTGAAAGAACAAGCCTTTGGTCGTGTTGACTTTCTCTTTATTGACTGCCTTCCTTCTTTGTCACTAATTTCTGATCTAATGGCCATTAGTTGTGTTCTCATACTTACTCTATATTTGATTTCCTTTTCCAGTTTTCTTAGATGGGTGCAGAGGCAATTGTCTAGTTCTTTCTTTCTTTTTTTCTTTATGACAGATCTCTTTACAGATTCCAGGCTGGCCTTGACCAAGTACTGAGATTTTTAGGCTGATTATGAATGAAAAATTTGCGTGCACACTCGTGTGTGTGTATGTATGTATATGGTGTATATGCATGTCATGCATGTGCGTGTGTGTGCCGGTGCATGTGATCATTGTCAGTCAGAGGTCAGTATTGAGTATCTCCTTGCTCATTCTCCACCTTAGTTTTTGAGACGGTGTACATTGAACATGGAGCTCACCAATGACTAGACTGGCTGGCTAGAGAGCCTCGGGGACCCACCTGCCTCTGTCCCCACAGTCTGTGGGATTCCCCTCTGTAAGCCATGAATATGTTTTATTACCATTTGTTAATAAAGAAGCTGCTTTGGACTATTGCAGGGCAGAATATAGCAAGGCAGGAAATCCAAGCAGACGTAGGGGAGGGAAGAAGGCAGAATCAGGGAGATGCCATGTAGCCACCCAAGAAGCAAGAGGTAACAAACCGCAAGCCTCCTGGCAAAATATAAAATAATAGAAATGGGTTAATTTAAGATATAAGAGTGAGTTAAATAAGAACCCTGAGCTAGTGGGCCGAAGAGTATGTAATATTAATATTAAGCCTCAGAATGGTGATTTCATAAGTGGCTGTAGGAGCTAGTGAGCAGGACCCAGCAGATGGAGAGAAACCAGACCCGGGGACCAGCGGGATGGAGGATATTTACAGTTACAGCATGTACAGGTATAGGTCTATGCTGCCGTGCTGGCTCTTTCACTGAGGACTGGAGATCCAAACTCAGGCCCTCATGAGTACAAGTCCAGCCTTGACCAGCTGAGCCGTCTCACCCTGACCTTCCGTCTCTTCTCATTCTGTACTTTTCCTTCTGCTTTTGCTTCATCCTACCCGTGCTGATAAGTTCCCTTCTTATTTTCATGTAGTTATGGATTTTTAAAATCATTGTGTTATTTCTTCGTTGACCCTTGTACTATTTGGAAGTCTGTTATTGAGTATCTCAAAGATTTTGTAGTTTCCAACTCCGTTTGTTAGTGATTTATCCAACCTCCCTCCCTCCCCATCTTTTTCTCCCTGCTGTGGCATAGAACCCATGGTCTCCTGCATGCTACCATTCAGACTCCAGCACCTCTGTGTTTGTTAACTCAGTCAACTTGACACAATCGTAGACATACCTGGGAAGAGGAATTCTCTGCGAAAATGCCTTTATCACATTGGCCCGTGGGCATGTCTGTGAGACAGTTCCTTGATGAATGGTTGATGTGAGAGGGCCCAGCCCGCTGTGGGTGGTGCTACGCCAGGCAGGTGGTCCTTAGTTCTATAAGAGAGCAGGCTAAGCAATCCGTGGTGGTAAAACCAGTAAGCAACGTTCTTCAGTTGCCTCTTCCTGTTCCAGTTCTGCCCTGATTTCCTTCAGTGGTGAAGGGCTGTGGTGTGGAAGTGTAAGCCAAATACACCCTTTCCTTCCCAAGTTGGTTTTGGTCAGTGTTTCAACTCCACAAGGAAAGCAAGCTGATGCATCTCATTAGTGTTGGGTCCAAAGGAGATGCTGATTCCCCAGACTCCAAAAGACAGTCCAGGTATCCAGAAGTGGACCACAGGAGGACTTCTGGTGGTTAGATAACCAACATCCCTCAAGAACTTGCAAAGCTGGTTCCCCTCCACCGAAAGGAGTATGTCCCTTGTCACCTAAAGAAGGGACAAATGACTACCTGTCCCCATTAGCGCATCAAAGCTCATGCTGGCCCCTAAGCTCCTTCGTTATCCCAAGTACCTGTCATGCTGGCCCCCAGGCTCCTTCAGTATCCCAAGTACCTGTTATGCATTTCAAAGTCCATGCTAGCAGCCTAGCCTTTCTCATGTCCTCTCCTCCCCTAAACTTCCCTCCCGCAGGTATTCATTCTCTATAACCCTGCTATTTTATAATAGTTCCTATTCTCCCCCTCCCTCCTTTTCTCCCTTTCTCTGCTCCCCCTTCTCCACTATCTTTTCTCTGTCCTCTACCCCCTGCTATTCTCCCCACTCTTGCAGACAGCCCTGGCCATGCCCAGCCTGTTGGCCATGCTCTTCTCTCTCCCTCCGCCGTGAACTCTTAATCTTAACCGTCTCTGTCCGTTCTCTCGCTCATATCTACAATAAAAAAAAAAAAAAACCTTCCCCCTAACCATGCCATGAAATGGTCATGTCATCAGCTTATACACTTAATTTAATTACGCTCCAAGAACAGACCCTATGTGACTTTTATTCTCTTAAATTTGTGAAGCTATGTTTTGTGGCCCAGAATGTAGTCTTGTCTTGGCGAATCCTCCCTGTGAGCTGAGCTGAGTGTGTCAGCTTGTTTTCTCACGAAGCGAGCTGTGGCGCTCAGTCTTTCCCAGCTGACGGATGGTGACACCGGGGTTCAGCTGTGCCCTTACTGACACCTTTGCCTTCTGGATCTGTTCGTTGGTCCTGGGGGGGTTGTTGGAGTCTCCAGCACTAGTGGATTTATTTGCTCTTGCTCTCTGATCTGCCAATTTTGTCTCATGTATTTGAAGGCCTCCCCAGTCTTCTCTGAGCAGTGACCCTCAAGAGTAAGGCCCCTTTAGCCTTGGTAACTTTCAGCGCTTCTAAATGTGCTCCATGTGAACTTAGTCCTACCTGTCTTCTCTCTCTGTTGATGAGTTAGTGTGATGTATCTTCCCATGTTCCTGTGTTTTATTCTATTTTTGACTTTTATATTTAAAGTGGAGCTCTTGTTGATAACATATATTAAGATTATTTCTTAATCTAGTCTGATCTATCAAGTGATGAATTTAAAACATTGGCATTTAAGGTGATTGGTTATATAATTGGATTTATGTCTACCGGATATGTTAATTTTTATTTGCTTCTCCATGCTGCTCTTGTTCTCCACCCTCCCCTTTGGTTTTATACTTTTATGTGTTGTGGTTTGAGGAATGCAAGGACTTTACCACCGAGCTACATTCTCAGCCCAAACCCACTTTCAAATAACAGCGTCGTGCTTCACACAGAGAAGTGTCTTACAGCAAACAGAACACTATGGGTGTTTTTAAAGGCTCCCTTCCTCTCCACAGCAGCATGCTTGGGTTTTCCTTTACTCTTAAGGCAGAACGCGGTGGAGCTCCTGGAAGTAAACAGTTAAACAAGTAGAGGTATCCTGTGTTCCCCACTTTTCACACAGATGTAGCAAAGGTGTCTAAAGGAAGGAGGGCTTTCCTTGTGTTTACGGTTTGAGAAAGGTACAGGGCGAAGCCACCAGTGGCAGGTGTGTGAGGTGGCTGGCCACACTGCATCCCCAGTCAGGAAGCAAAGAATGGGTTGGAGTGCTTAGCCTGCTTCTCCCTTTTCTTCTGTATGCAGCCGGAGACCCTGGTCTTTGAATCATGTCACCAGCACTTAGTGCATGTCCTCTCTACGGAGACCCCCTCACGGGTCTGCTCAAGAGACATTTCTCCTATGGGGATTTCAAATCCAGCTCCTTCCTTCTCAACTCAACACCCCCAAACCTCACTAGCCACCATCACACAACTGTGAATCCTCAGACTTGTCCATCACGAGACTTCAGCAGGCGATCAGCTGCAGTGCGGATTTTCCTGCACTGGTTAGTACTAGGGAGTACTCCACTCTGGGGAGCTGTGGTTCTCCATATCCGGGTAGACAGCTGCGCTTTGCTGTGACCGTGGTGACACAGCAGTGACGGGGTTAAGCTCGGGTCATGTTATCAGTTAGGGTGCATGGCGACATCTCAGCTGATCACCTGTTGGACACCAGATGTTCTCCTAATGCCATTTGGAAGTCTCAGTGACCTGTTCCTGGTGGCCCATTCTCATTGCTCATACCAGCTCTCACCTCTCCATTCTGGGAGGGCTGGACTGTGCTCCAGGCGTAGCTTTTAGTCTCTTCCTTCCGTTCATTCCCAGTACAGGTGCCAGGCACCCTTTACATGGCGTTTTTGGACTATGCTACTTCTTTGCTCTAAACTCAGTGTTTTCCAGTTGCTATGAAATGCCAATTTGCATTTTTAAATTTTAATTTAATTTTATTTGTTGAGCATCTTTCAGGGGCAGAGTCTTACTAGATAGTTCTGGCTAGCTTGAAGCTTGCTGTGTAGACAAGGCTGGTCTCCAACGTGAGGCGCTTGTCTTGCTCTGCTGCCAGTGCTGGGGTTACAGGTAGGTGTCACTGCGCCTGACCCATCTTGGTATATTCACAGGAGAGCAACAGATTGTAAAACTTGACATACTCCAAGGTAAAGTGTGTGGGGGGAGGCAGCAAGATAAGATCTCACAGATAAATCCATTACTACTAATTATTCACACATATATGTAAATACTTCTGAACAGTATGGGGTGAAATGTCAAAGAAAATTCTAGTTTATTAAGACAGAGTACTTAGTCAGACATCTAATTTATTTTTTATTGTAGGTGAATGTAAGCTCCCTCAACATTTAAAACCGAGAACATCATTTCCTCGTCTTTAAAAAAAAATCCTCTTTAGTTAAGATTAGAAATCGTGTTGCCGAGTCACAGCCGGCTTTACTGCGTCTCACTGTGGTCTAATATGAAGATCTGTGTGCACAGATGTGTTGTAGCAGGAGGAAGAACACAAACTGTTCCTTCAGCAGCATTTTCCACGCTCTCGAATTAGGCTCTCCCAGAGATCATTAATCGTCGTAAGTCTGGCGATTCACCACCTGCTTTTCCAGAAATCATTACTTGGATGTTTTCCAATTCTTGGCTGTGGGGTTCACGTTTTGTGAACTGTGAAATTCTGATTTCTGTATTCCGAACGTTCTCTACTCACCCTGATTGTTTTTTAAGACAGGGTCTCAGGTAGCCCTGATTGGCCTCAGATTCCCTGTGTAGCCAAAGGGTGACCTAGAATTTCTGATCCTCCTGCCTCCCTCCCTTGCCCAAATATTGTGATCACAGGCGTGTACCGATCATGCCTGTCATATTCAGTGCTAGGGACTGATCCCAGGACTTCACAGATGCTAGACAAGCACTCCTTCCATTCAGTCTCATCCTCAGCCCTGGGGTGAGTTCTTTTTAATACAGTGGTTTAGATATTCAATATGCTTTCTACAGAATAAAATGATAAGTCTACTATAATCCTAAGATGCAGCATCTAGTGAACATAGTGCCCATGCACACCTAAGGTGGACTATGAGTGCAGGTTACACACCTATGTGAAACTCGTGTGACAGATAATGTGTGTATCATGTAGTATCTATGTTATTTTCTAGCAGTACTTGGTTAAGAATGCAGTTTCTTAAAAGTGTAATTGCATAATTATGGGAACAGAAATCTAAATGCATTTAACATTTTTCCTACATATGTATTTTTTGGAACGCATTTGGATGAGAAAATTGCTTTGATATAAATTTTTTGTGGTACCCAGTCAACAGATGCTGGCCCTGAGATAAAGACTGATTTCCTTACCAGGGTGTTCAAGATCCATGACTGGCTGCATCCTGTCCTTGACTTCATCTCCTGATGTCCCTTCCTGTAAATGTGACCTCTGGCTAGGAGAAGGGAGTGTGAGTGGAGGTGGGGTGTCTGTGCCGATGTGGAGAAGGGCCATTTGGACATGGAATAGCAGTGCAGCCTTGCCTATCCCTTCTCTCTCTCTCTCTCTCTCTCTCTCTCTCTCTCTCTCTCTCTCTCTCTCTCTCTCTCTCTCTCTCTCTCACACACACACACACACACACACACACACACGCGCCCCACCAAGCTCTAGGGTCTCCTCACATTCTCAGAGGGAGGAAGTTTCCCCGTCCACCAATGGAAATACTTGCTTTCCTGCTTGTTTCTCTACTACTGGCTGTCCACATCCAAAGGCGTGAGAAGGGATCAGATGTCCTCCCCGGGGCAAACCACGGCCTATGGAACTTAATTAGACCCACATCACAACAGGAGAAGGTGTGCCAAATGCTCTTTAGAAGTGGCCAGACACTCCAAGGAATGAGTAGCATCATTAATCAAGCCTGACATCATCCATGCCCCCTCCCCCCCCTCCCCCTCTTCTACTCTCTGTAACCGGGACCTGAAGGGGAAATCCCCTGTCTGGCTGACTAGGAGGATTGGTAGCAAATGCTTTTACTCTGAGGTCTCTGATTTATCAGGTGTGACAATTAGCATCTGGTGCTGTGTGACCTAAGCACGGTGAGGGAGCTGTGGTCCCTGGAAGGGGCTCAGGCCAGGGAGATGGGCTTTGGGTTCAGGCCTGACTGGTTCAAGCTCCCTGCGTAGTTGTGTGTCCTTGGAACAAGATGTGTGGAACAATTCTTTGTCCCCGAAAACAGGCAGAACCGCCTGTGCCCCGCACACAGTTCCCGGGGCTTCTATTTATAGATTTTGTTCTCGTCCATGAACGTCTGCATATTTGATGACATGTCCCTTTTTGTTTGCTATTAACTTTGTAATAATATATTTCAATATCTGATATAGCTAAATATCTCCCATTGTTCTTCATTTTAAGATTTTTTTTGTATTTTTGAACTTTGTTCACAAAATGAGTTTGCTATATGATTGACCTTGTCTGGTTCTAAAATAATCCTGTAATATTTTCACTATATACTTACATATTTAGAGGGAAGTGACATCTTCATATTGACTTTTTAATGTAAGAATGGGGTATGTCCTATTTGAGTGTTTTCTTCCATGCACCCTGGAAATTTTTATTTTTAATACAGATTTTACACACTTCTTAAATAGATTCCGAGACACTGTACTCCTTTTATTGCAATTGTGAATGGAATATTTGAAATTTCATTATCATTTGTCTGGTTGTTTGTACACATTGGATTATTTTTTAATCAGTGATCTTATTCTCACCACCTTATGAAACTTTTCTATTGATGTATGCAGTCATTTCTGCCAAGAGTGGTAACCTTACTATTTGGTTTTCTATGAGAACAGAACCCCAGTGTGCTTGTAAATTAGATTTTCTGCTTGAGAGAATATGTGAGACTTTCTGTCTGCATCCCCACCTTCCCCTCTTGTATCTCTGTCTGGGCTCTGGGTATTTGGCCTCACAGGCAAGGGGCCTGTTAGCCATCTGGAATGCTGGCCAGGGGCCAGGTAAGCAATGCTTCTGGTCCTTGCTTGTATCCTGAGAGAGTGTAACATGGTAATGGAGGGTTGGCCAGCATTTACAAAGTCTCAGGCACCATAAAAACAAAACAAACAAAATGAAAATGAATTACACATCAGACCTCCTGAGATGCTACGGTAGGACGTGACTCTTCTGGCCAGCAGAGAGGAGATCTGAGGTCCGGAGACGGCCCTGGTGTTGGAGCGGACATAGAAAGCACAGCTTTCAGAGTTGCTGGAAGAGGGCTGGGGTAGTTTAATTGTGGAACACTTGCCTAGCATGTGTGAGGCCCTGGCTGCGATCCCCAGTGCTCCCAAACAGAAACCCTAAAGGAAAACAGCTGGAGGTCCAGGGAGATGGCGCTCTTGCTCATTAGCACGAGGACCTGAATTGAGATTCCCCAGAACCAATGTAAAAAGACAGGCTTGGTGGCATGCTCCTAAGCTCAGCAATGGTGTGATGGGAGGCAGGCAGAGACAGGCGGAGCCCTAGGGCTTGCTGGCTAGCTAGCCTGGCCTATGGGGTGAAAAGTCCCAGGCCAATCAGAGACTGCTGTGTCAGATTAAAGGTGAGAGGTGCCAGGTGGGAGGTACCAGAGAAATGACCTCTGAGGTTGTCCTTCAAAGCAACACACACACACACACACACACACACACACACACGAGAACAGCAGAAGCCAGTCTGGTGACAGGGCAGAGCAGGGCAGAGCAGGGCAGGTGGCCTGGAGCCTGTGAATATTCCCAGAGCTTAGAGCTGGCCCTGTGAGGGATGGAGCAAAGAAGCCTGTGGTGCTGGCTAGTAGGACCTTATCATAGAGCCTGGGAGACTCTCCTCTAGGTACTACTTATTTGAAGATCTCAAGAGTCAAGACTAAGTAGGGAACCTTATGAGACTCTGAAACATTTAAATAGCTGCAGAAATAAATTTTGAATCGCTTTTCTGCAATTCAAATCAAACAGAAGTTGGAAAATAAGAATCACGAGGCTTTATGGATTTATGTCAGAAAACAGCCTGGCACTGAGCAAGTGAAAGATTATGACAAGTTAAAACCTCATTTTTCTTTCTTTTCTGCAAAAGAAAAGAAGTAACCATGCCGTTCTTTTGCAGAATCACTTCATGCGGAGCCAGAGACGGATCAGAGCCGGAGCGCGGTGGCTCTGCCGAGCGGTTTCGTGTTCCAAACGTACATATGTTGCACGGAGCGTCTAATTATTCTTAGGGACAATTACTGTCAGGTTCCAGAATGTGCTCAATGAGCAGCAATTGGTGTTTATTCAGCTTTTAAAAGACTGTGCAAGAGAACAGTAGGTTATATTGTCTGCCTGAAGAAGCACTTTGCCATCCGGAAACATCTGCTTTCTATTTAAAGCCGTGGCGAAGGAATGGGAGCGTATTTCAAATATACCCCCTGAGCGCTGCACACCAAAGAAAGGGGGATGGAATTGGAGCTGAAGGTGGTTTCTGGGATCCACCCTGCTCTGCTGGTCCCTGCTGGGAGGGGCCTGTGGCCCGGTGGGTGTGGAAGTCCCAATTCTGTTGACTTTCCTTACTCTGATGTGGGCACACATTGGACCTGACAACCTTGTCCTAGATACAGGGCTTGAACTCGCTCAGGTGAGGCTGAATGAGCTGATGAAGTTGGGGTCTGTTTCTCTGAATTTCTCTGCTTCTTGTTGCTTGGCATCAACGTGTGACCCCTGGGTTCTCTATGCAGTAATGGTGTCTACTCCCAGCTGTCAGGACGATGCAGTGAGGCCATTGCCATCGGTGTGGTGTGTTGTAAACCTTCTGTGAGGGACAGTGCCTTAGCTAGCTGTCTCACCTCAGTGAACATGCAGCAGCTTAAACAGACCATATTCCTGTAGGGCAGAAATCTGGGTGTCCTTAGCTGGGTGCCATCCTGTGCCAGGGACCGTAATTGGGGATGGGCTCAAGTCTCACGGGAAGACTTCATTGCTGATAGATCTGGTTTGGAGCTCACATGGTTGTTGGCAGAATTCTGTCCTCTGGGGATATTGGACCAAGGGCCTCAGTTCTTCTCTGGTTGCTGGCCGGAATCTTCTCAGTGTCTTACAATGTGGGACTCTTAATATTCCGGAAAGCCAGCAGGGGAGAGTTAGTTGAAAACAAGTTACAATCCTCTATAACTTAATCACAAGGGGGGCAATCTGTTACCTTTGCTATATTCTGTTGGTTAAGAGAAAGAGTCAGACTAAAGTTCCAACCTGAAATTGAGGTAAGAGGATCGTTCACAAGTTAGAGGACCCCGTGGGGACTAACAGAGACCCTGCCTAAAATCCCCAGGCCCCAGCAAGCAAGCAAAGGCCAAAACAAATGTCTCACCTTCCTAGGAGGGGAGGGCATTCCATTGGGGACCACACCAGAGACTGTCTACTGCCCACTGCTGCTGTTTTAACTATTCTTACAGGACATGGTTAAGAGGGAGTGTGTGATCCAGGCAGGTCTCCTGGCCATTCTGAGTCTGTCTCCCCACCTGTACCTCACTGTCTCCACAGGACTATTGTGATCCTAAATGAGAAACCCCATATGCAGAATGCTAAGCAGTTGGTAAATGTCAACGCCTGGCTGTTCTTTTCATCCTGGCCTCTTTTTTCCCCGTCTTGAAATAACATTAGACTTTTCGAATATCAGAATGGCTTGGAGCTCCCCAGTATGCTCAGATTGGGTTATTCATGTGGAAATCCCAGTCCTGTGGGTGGCTTCCTGGGTACAGAGCTTCAGTTCAACTGGATGTGAAGGTCCAGGTCCCGTCTGTCCCCACCCCCCACTACATATACCCCCACCAGTGTTTGCTGAGACCTTGGGGCCAAGGAATGCAGCTGTAGGGCCTCAGTAGAACCACAGTTTCTTGGTACAGCGAACCAACAGTGTCCCTCCTGGGCCTCTTTCTGTAGAAGGCTGGCTGTGGTGGTGACCACGGGTGTGTCCAGATGGACCCACCTCTGTCTTTCTACTTGAGGTTCTGAGGACAACTCAAGGCTTTCAGAGTCCAGGTCTCAGAGGGCAGATTTGGAGATGGGGGCCTTTGGTCTGAGTGCCAAGTCATGCCAGGCAGACAGCAGGCTACCCTGGCTATATCGAGTCACAAGCTCTGCCATCTCACCTTGCCTTACGGTCTTTCTCCCTGCATCTCGCTGTGATTGATGGCTGTACTTCCCCGCTGCTGCCGGCTTTAAGGCACTGAGGGAACACAGCAGGCTGCCCCGCCTACCTTCTCCCCATTCCTCCTTCTCTGACCAGAGCCCCCCCACCCGCCTCCTTTCAGCCCCCTTTCCTATCCCTTGCTTCCACAGAATCGGTTCTTGGTCCCACTGTTGGCCCCCCAGAGTTGTAGGAGTAGGTGAGCCACCAACAGTCAACTCTGTCTTTCTAGGTGAGAGATGCTGGCTGTGGAGACCGTGTACTCTATTGTATTTCAAGTCCTTATAGTGTCTAAGGAAAGCACTTCCCCTAACTGTTACCTTGTTATAGGTGAGAACTCAGGTCCTTTATTAGAGAGTCAGGTTCCAGGAGCTAGGATAGGCTTGTGAACTAGTAATTTTTGTAAAAATGGATATTGCTATCATGAAGGTTATCTTTTTTAAAAAAAGATTTATTGATTTATTATGCATACAGTGTTCTGCCTGCATGTATGCCTGCAGGCCAGAAGAGGGCGCCAGATCTCATTACAGATGGGTATGAGCGACCATGTGGTTGCTAGGGATTAACCCCGGTCCTCTGGAAGAGCAGCCAGTGCTCTTAACCACTTAGCCATCTCTCCAGCTCCAGCTATCACGACGGCTTAGCAGACTAGTGTCCCCTTGCTGCATGCTTATCCCCCCGCCGCAGCCCCTCTTCCTCAGGGGGGAATCAGGATCAGAGATCCTGAAAGCCTGGGCTCCAACCCTGAAAGGGGCTACAGCTTATTGACCTAGGAAAGTGCATCAGAGATTTGGTATCATTTAATAGGCCAACTTCTCCGTAGTGACAGCTGCTCATCCCTCCTTCCTCTCACATACGCAGACTGCTGCATGAGAACGTGGTTTTCTCTAGCGTGTTGTGTTTTGATGATTAGGAAGCTGCACTGCCTGCTTGTGAAGGGCACAGCTGGGCCCTCCAGACCGCAGTCTTCCCGGTATCACATTCATGAGTGTGTGCTCCGCGCAGCTTGGCCTCTTGACAGCGGATGTGAAGCGGTACAGCCGGAATCTTCCTTTGGTTCCCACAGCTGTCACCCAGCCGCTGGAAGACTGTGGGTTTGGGAGGAACCAAGCGAGTGAACGTGAGGTTGATTGCAGGAAAGGCCTGCGCTCATGCTTCCTGCTCCCCGGGCCCAGAGAGGAGCAGGCATGCGGGCATCTGCTGCTCTTCAGAAACACCAACTCTAGAAGCGGCTCTGGTGGCGCTGTATTCATACTGTGCTCTTCCAGAAGTTTCCGTGTTGCTCTAGCCCTGTGCCGATAGCCATGATGTTATCCGACATCCCTCGTAGGAGGCTCGAAGAGTAAATTGCTTTCCTAGAATAAAGTTTGCCCTTGAGAGCTGTGTTTCCGGTAATAATGAGTCTTCTGCAGGTGCTGTTGGTGGAGGGGGTGGGGCAGGGCTCAGAGACTCTTCTCCTCACCATCTCCCCTCTGAAAGCACAGCGCTGAGACTCCCTTGACCTCTGAACTTCTGACACTGCTGTCATTTTTATCATCTTGTTGACATTGTTGAGATTTTTTTTCTGTAGACATTGTTGAGATTTAAAAAAATTAATTTGACTAAACCAAAATCAAGCCTTCAGATTGAATTTTGTATCTTTAATCAGTACTTACAATAGCGTTTATTTTTTTAACTTTATTTTTGCATGCTGGTTCTCCTTCCCCATTTTTGTCTTATTTTGAACACTTAAAAGAATTTTTGAGATAGTTTGTCTATAAAGCTTTTCTTCAAAAAGTAGATTTTGTGTTGAGTCTGTTTCATTTTTCTGTGGCTTTGTTAAGCAGGTACCTCAGAGTATGGCTGTATAGTGAATTCTATTCGAACTTTAAAGTCCTTCTTAGTAATGCCTGTTGTCGGGACCTAATTCTTTACTAAACAGAAAGAAACATAGATGATGTGTTAACTTGGTTAATATCTTTAGCAGTCTCAGGAAATGATCACAGGCATATAGGAAGAGAAAGACAGCAGTTCAGCGTCAGACCAGAGGGGAGAGGGGATCGGTGAAGCGTAAACCCACATGGAAGGTCTACACAACGCCTTAAACCCAGACAGAAAGTTTACACAAAACACCTTAAACCCAGATGGAAGGTCTGCACAAGCTGTGATGGCTCCTCTGAGCTGTAAGGCACTTCCTAGCTGCAAAAGCAAACTGATATTTCTTCTAAGGATATAAAATAGTTCGAACCTTCAAAACACTCCCTCAAATTTGAGAAATACTCAGATGAAATATTAAGCTTCAAATGGTTTACAAAATCCTAAAAATTGATGCAAAATCTCCCAAAATAAACTTGTTAAAATTTTTCTAAAATGAATTAGTTCCAAAGAACACCTCACCACTACAAATGTCAATAGGATGCCAGAAAGAAAACAAAACAAAACAGGACACTTGACAGGGATGAAAAACTCTCACTGAAGAGTTTTGTTTTAAACCAATTGCTCATTAGGCCAGTTGCCCGACAGCCTCGAGGTAGTTGCCACTAAATGGAGTGTGGGTTTGTGGGCTACAGAACCTACTCACAGGGTAGCTCTCCCTC
Organism: Arvicola amphibius; assembly: GCF_903992535.2. Taxonomy (NCBI): domain Eukaryota; kingdom Metazoa; phylum Chordata; class Mammalia; order Rodentia; family Cricetidae; genus Arvicola; species Arvicola amphibius. Next base: position 152,786,594 of record NC_052058.2, on the reverse strand, counting down.
CTCCCTGCTCTGACTGTTCTCAGGCAGGTGGATCTTTGCCGACAAGCTATTTAAAGTCGTCTGAGACGGTGGGTGGCCTAGAAATCATAACTGATACATTAGGTCAAGTTCCATTGGTTCACACACATCTGTTCTGTTTCAGAGAACAGCCCATCTTCACCACCCGAGCGCACGTCTTCCAGATTGACCCCAGCACCAAGAAGAACTGGGTGCCCGCGAGCAAGCAGGCCGTCACTGTTTCCTACTTCTACGATGTCACCAGGAACAGCTATCGGATCATCAGTGTTGATGGAGCCAAGGTACTGCCCCGCCAGACCGTCTTGACATCCTCCTTTAGTTTTGTCCAGAGCAATATGGTATCTTTGAAAGATGGAGGGGAAGGCTATATCCCCAAACGCTCTGCCTTATCCCAGAGCTTACCATAACGTCTGCGTATTCACGCATCTTCCTCTTTCTTTTCTACCTAAAATCATACAAATGAGTGATAAACAGATTTCCCCGTTACCTCACTGTCTTCCTAATTAACATTTTAATGCCTGTGCAGTGATTACAATAAGGGCCTATCATGATCTTAATTCTTTACGGTGTCTTCAGTTTCTTGCTGTTGCAAATACTAAGCATTCCCATGTAGTGAATAACCTCAGTTGTTCATTATATACCTATTGCTTCCTTTGGACTATTTCCTTGGGGTGGATTCCTATAGGTAATATCACAGGTCTTGTTATTAACCCCGTATGGCCCTGTGTGCATGCGTGCGGCCAGAGCACTTTCCCAAAGCTTCTTTCCTGCAGCCCGTGTGAGGGTGCTGGTTTAGTCCACCCTTGTAATCAATGAGTATTTCCTCTAATCTGGTTCTGGTATTATTAGACGTGGGAATCGGTTTTCATTAAATAATTTGGGAGTATTTCTTTTCCTTTCTTTTTTAAGAGTAGGATGATGTTATGTACTCCAGGCAAGATGTGAGCTAGAGGTGATCCTCCTGCCTCAGTCTCCTGCATACTGGCCTGACAGGCATGTACCATCGTATTTGATTTAGTATTCCTTACAATACTTTTTGTCCCTGATATTCCATTATTTTTGCTCCCTATCTGTATTTTTGCCACACTCTTTGTGGAATGTGTAGAATGAAGGAATGCCAACAAAAGTACTACCATGTCTTTGAAAGTAAATAAACCTCTGCATTATAATCTGTCTGTCTGTAGTCTGTGTCCGCTATGCTAGTGATTTTTCTATGCTGCCACCTGATGTACGGTGTGTTTGGAGGTAAAATCCCGTTTACCATCTACACCACATCTCTGTTTTTATTTTTTAGCATTTATTTTCTAGTATCTATAAAAACCAAACAGAGTTCGTCTTCTAGTTTTTTTTTTTTTTAAGTGTAACTCTTGCCAGGCAGTGGTGGTACACGCCTTTAATCCCAGCACTCAAGAGGCAGAAGCAGGAGAATCTCTGAGTTCACCACCAGCCTCGTCTACAGAGCAAGTTCTAGGACAGCTTGGGCTACACAGAGAAACCCTGTCTCAAAACAAAGAAAGAAACAGCAAAACAAAAACCAAAAAAAAAAACAAACCAGAACAAAAACCCTGCAGCTCTTGACCTAGTGCCCCTGCAGCATCTCTGCAGCACCCCTGCAACACCCCTGCAGCACCCCTGCAGCTGGCCACTCCTTCTCTACTGTCCATGGTCCCCTGTGGATTCTGCCTCTAAGTCAGCTTTTCTAGACAACAGGAGGTAAAGAGTTGAGAGCTGAGCAGTACTGCCTCCTTTAGAAGATCCCCCAGGTAGGACATGATACCCACCAGGGCCTCCACATCTGTTGCAGGTCCCAGCTTTTCTCTCAGTGTCTCCTTTGGGCTTTCATTCAGCCCCGTGATGTCTAGAGATGAAGCTGAGTGGTGTCCTGGTCCTCTCTTTCTCTTCCAATTTCCACAGCCCTTCCTCCCTCAGCAAAGGACTCAAACTGTCCTCACTTTTTATAGCTGAGGTCCAGGTACAGGTAGTGAGGTATACTCTGGGGAGGTGTGGCAAGTGGGTGCTGGTGTCCTGTCCCTACACCAGCAGGTCCTGACTTGCTGGGTTGGCTCAAGGTTCACTCTGACAAGCAGAGAAGCATTTCCTGACATTTTCCAGGCAGGGACTGTGTGGCCCTTGTCATTTCAGAGAACAGCAGTCAGTCTGATGAACTTTCCACGAGACTAAGGAAATAGTTCTCCCACCCAAGCAGCTGAGGTAGACCGTCGGGGACGTGGTAAGGGGTGGCTAGTAACAAGGAACTGTGACAGTGGCAGACATGTAACAGCGCCTCATTTGTAACGAAGGACTGCTATCCGAACGATGCCTTGATTTTCAAGTTTTAGTTTATTTTCACCTCTGGGAGGCACAGCGGGGCTGCAGCTGTAATTACCTCTTCTCTGGGCTTCTGAGCCGGAGCCGCTTGGGCTCTTTCCAGGGTGCTCTGACGGGGATGGAGAATCAGGCTGACCTGCTCGCTTTCATCCGTAGATTCTGTCAGTACAGCTGCCATCCTCAGGTGGGTTTGCACTCTGAGTTATCTGAGGGTTTACTGGACTTAACTCTAGATAAAGCAGCGTCCTTACAGCACAGTGCATTAATTATTAGCGAGGCTTTTTAGGAATTTGTCAGACTGTCAGCCACCATATCATCCTGCCCCTGCAGTTTCTGCAAGCTGTGGCAGCGTGGTGAAGTCCAAGCCAGCTGAAATGGCTCGGAGGAGTCAGATGGGTGCGGGAAGGAGAGCGGTGTGGTAATTGTGCAGTAGAGGTAACTCGGGATATCCACTGAGTTAGAGAGGCACTCGGGACTGGAAATGTAGACCCGGTAGCACCACTGAAATCCAGAGACCGAGACGAGCGTCTCAGGATCCCTCCCTGCCATGTCTCCTGTCACCTTGTGTTCTGGAAGTCCACCTAGGGTTCCAGCTTTACCACTGCAGTGCATAGAGCCGTGGCAGAGCCTCATCTGGCAAAGGGAGCAGAAGGCCAGAAAGTGTGGGAATGGGTTAGACTTAGTCCCTGAGTCACTACCCCTGCAGCCAGGAGCTGAGGACGGGGCCATGTCTGGTCTGAGTAGTACTAGATATCGTTCCAACGTCACCACAGTCCAGCTGGACCCTCCCTTGACCCCGCAGCAAGTAAGACAGACAGGCAACATCTAGGCAACCTGCTTCCAGCTTCCACAACTAGGCAGGGGATGGAGACAGAGCCTCAGACCACATTAGCTATTACCACCCACTTTGCCCTTCTCTGCCCAATCTGAAGTCTGGATGTCTCAAGCTCCTGCTCTGTCTGAATACTCTAGATTTCTTGCCTTCCTTGCTGTGGCTGCCATAATGTAGTATGCTGAGCTGATTGCTCGGCACTGTGCTGGCCTGAGGCCGCCACTTCTTCTTGGCTCTGGTCTGTAGTCTCCCCTCAACATCCCTGTGCAATCAGAAGGGCTCGTTTCTCCAGGTTTGTGAACATGCGTTGTGGTTCCATGTTCACTTAGGCCTTACGTTCCATAAATCATACATGCAAGGTCCAGGTACCTTCCTGTGGGCTACTCCGGCAGGGATGCACGCATGCCCTGGGGAATAATCATGGCTGTCTTATCACTCGGCTGTCGCTGCGTTCTCCACCACGTGAGAATGACTTTTATTTAGGGCCTTTGATTGTAAATGTGGATCTGAGCTGGGGACCACGTCTCAGCTCACGGGTTGTACCGTGGTTACCCAAGGCAGGTCTAGGTCATGCTTCTCTTTGTTGGCCTGGACATGTCAAACCTGTGGCCTCAAACTCATGCTTGGCATGTGTAGGCCGGCTGTGCCTCCCAAGGCACAGGGTATTGCTTACTAGGAAAGCATCCTGTCTCGTCCCTCTTGGATGGAAAAGATGTACTTTGGTCACAAGTTGCTAGGACGGAAAGGGACCTGAAGGTCATCTTGAGCTAAGGCCCACACCAGATGCAGGGGCTGCATGAACCCAGCTGCTGGAAGAGCACAGGCTCTCGTGGAGGGAGGTGCTGGAACCAGCAGCGGAGACGCTGCCGTCCTGTCCCAGGCACGGCAAGTGCCTCTTCCCTGAGGTGACCAGAGGGCCTCCCCTACCTGAGACACACAGGCTGCTTACTGTAGGACAATCCCATTCTACCCCGTTCTTCACTTTTCTTGAACCATGAAGACATTCCCTTTGTTCAGGTGCAGTATGGCAAGTGTCTCTTCCAGTGTGGCCTAAAGACATGGCCTGGTGAGAGCCCCGCTGTGTTCTACCTCAGCATTCCCCAAGCCCTGGGAGGTGATGTGGGTCCCATGTCTATGTGTGGAACTCCTGGATACTTGTTCCCTGCATGTGAGCTTGGGTAGAGGTATACTTGGCTTGCTTACTTGTCTCAGAGCCAAGCTACAATGGGTAGCACCATAGACATGATGGGGAGAAAGCTGTGATGGGGGTGTAGCAAGCTGTGATGACGTCAGGTCTGGCTATCCCCCTCTGGGTGTGTACAGAAGGATAGTGAGCAAGGGCATGGGCACCCTGTTAACTGCTGTTGGACAGATGTGGGCCACAGAGTTACTGAGCCTAATTCCCAGCTCCTCAGAGCACTGCCGCGAGCCGTGGCTATCACAGTAGCCACACGATTTGTGGTGAGCATGCACAGGATGGCCGGCTCCATGATGAAGAAGCTCCATCCCCAGAGCATTTGCTAACTGCGCCTTCGCAGCCTCAATTTCACTGTGGGTGTGGCACTCTTTGTGGACCCAGTTAATCACTGCCTGCGCTTGTGGGCGGGGCTTGCCTGGCGCAGGTGCTTCTCCCGGGACTCTGGATGACTCTCCTGCCCTTGGCTCCTGGCTATTTATGGGATCACAGAAAATCTACATTAGCAGAGACCTGAGAGGCCGTCTGTTCTACAAATATTAGCAGTGCTCACTGTGCCAAAAATTCTGCCCGACCGTGGTGGTTCAAAGGAGAGAAGCAGCTGGAACCCTAGAATGCTTAGGGTATTCTAGGAATGTAAAGTCGCTTTCGAAAAACACAATCGGGAATCAGTAAGATGGCTCAGCGGGTCAGGGTGCTTGCTGCCAGTCTTTGAAGTCTGGGCTTGGTCCCCGAGACCCACACGATGGAAGGCAAGAGCCAGCTCCCAAAAGTTGTCCTCTGACCTCCATAAATGCACAGTAGCGTGCATGTACTCCCTTCCCATCTCTTTCTCTCTGTCTCTGTCTGTCTGTCTGTCTGTCTCTCTTTCTCTCTCTCTCACACACACATACACACACAAATAGGTGTAATATTAAAAAACAAAAAACAAAGGTCCTATCTTCTAGCCACCGTATAGGTTCCTCTTTTGAAAAAATGTCGAGCCCCTCTGTTAAGAGAGTGAGTTTCTGGAATGTTCTGAACCACACAGTAGGCTTTTTATGAATGTCAGATTTCTTTTCTTCCATCTCTGAGACACAAAGGAGACAAGGGACAGGGAGGAAGCATCTTGCTAATCCACGTTGGTAGCGGGCAGCCACTTTCTGGTTGCTATACCATGTAGCCTTTCACGGAAAACTAAGTTCTTCCAGCCTCCAGCTTCCTCTCCCCGGCTGGCCTTCTTCCAAGACGTGTCACAGTGTTTGGGGCATCCTAAGAAAACTTGGCTCCAGCGCCCTGCTGGGACTGGATCTTTTATCAGGGCCCCGTTCCACATGGAAGTTTCAGAGAGAACTCAGGAGGTGTTTGGAGGAGTCGGCAGCCCACCTTAAAGTCTGTGCGTGGGATGCCTTACAGAGGAGATCCTCTCCCCACTGGGCGTGGGCTTCTCCCCCAGTCGTCTCTTCCCTTGTGCCCTGGAGGCCCAGCTCGTCCGTGTCCGTGTCCATCAGAATGCCCTCATTCTCCTCCCACTCCAACACCATCTCTGTTTGTCTTTGTGTTTGTCACCTGCTCTTCCTCACGTGTGTCTTGATGGCAGGTCTCTGCCCCCAGGCTTCTTGTCCCCTTCCTCTGTGGCCTTCCCACTTCTGTGACCCCTTCCTTGCTTGCCCCACAGTCTATTTGAGCCCCACCTTTCCTCTTAAGATTAGACTCTACAAGTACAGTCCCTCTGTCCTCAGTGTGACTTGCCAGTGTCTGGGGCTACATCCTCCTCTCATCCTGAAGAGGAGCCTCCCTAACAGTTCTGTTACGGGCTTGGGTAACAGTTAACGTTGATGTATTAATACTAAAGTGGCCCCTCATGCATCTCCTACTCAGTTGAAGTAAGTCCCGTAGCACAGAGGCCCTGTATACAACTCAAAAAGCTCATGGCAGATTGAAAGCAACATAGCAAAGCACTGCACTGAACACACCAACCTACAAATGCTCCAGTTCACACTGCACTGAACACACCAACCTACAAACGCTCCAGTTCACACTGTGTTAAACACACCAACCTACAAATGCTCCAGTTCACACTGTGTTAAACACACCAACCTTCTGAATTTCCCAACTCACACTCATTGAACACACTAACCTTCTGAATGCCCCAGTTCACACTGCATTGAACACACCAACCTACTAAATGCCCTAGTTCATACTCATTGAACACAGTAACCTACTAAATGCCCCAGTTCGCACTACATCAAACACACTCACCTACTGAATGCCTCAGCTCACACTACATTCAACACACTAGCCTGTCCTGAAACTGTAGCAAGCATTCCCTTGGTAGTGTTGCCGTGTGTGTGTGTGTGTGTGTGTGTGTGTGTGTGTGTTCGTGTTCCAAAGGTTGGAAGGCTTTTCAACAAGCCAGAGAGTAATTTCTTTTATAATCCCTTGCAGCTTCTCTGTTTTTCCTTTGTGGGAAGAAAATGGTCATAGACTCATAGACTATATGTAAATGGTCGGCTGTAACCTAGTAAAACTCTTTTTAAAAACATAGTCTGCTTATTAAATTTGGCCTGAGGATTATAGTGTGTTGACCCCTGATGTAAATAGTATGTTGTTTATTTTATCTAGTTCTGGCTTTTATGCAATAGACATCCCTTATGTGTTCTTTGATGAGATCCTTATAAAGAACAGCGAATGCCATGTTTCATGACTGACCGATGGTGATGCCTGCAGCCGTGGTTGATTCTCCTGCTAGATAGCATTTCCTATGTGCATGCTACGGTTCATGATATGCCCACCCTGCTGATGGGGGGTGCTGCTTCTGCAAACGCTGCCCCGTGAGCACTCCTGTACATTTCCCATGCTCAGAACTAGAGTTGCTAAATATTGAGAACCCATATTATTTTTTAATAGTTTTGCTGACCTACGGCAGCCTCATTGCTCCATACTCCTGCCCAAACCCTTGATGGTATCTGACTGACTTTGACTGTGCCGATCATATATTTCCACATTGCTAATAAAGCTGAGCTGGGAAGTTCTGTCTGTCAGCCTTCCCTAGCTCTCTGTTCTCCCAGGTGCACATTATCACTTGCCCATAACTAAACTGCCCTCAGTCCCTTAAGTTTACATCTCTTTGTCCTGAACCTCAGGCTGTCTCTCCTGCCCACCCAGCTGCACAGGGCACTCACCATTGTGACCCACAGTAGATTAAAAGGCCTTTTGGGGGGCCTGGAGAGATGGTTCAGTAGTTAAGAGCACTTGACTGCTCTTCTTGAGGTCCTGAGTTCAATTCTCAGCACCTACATGGTGGCTCACAACATCTGTAATAGGATCTGATTCCTTCTTCTGGTGTGCATGAAGACAGAATATTCATATACATAAAGTACATAAATATTTTTTTAAAAAAATAAGGTTTTTTCAGCCGGGTTTGGAGGTACATGTCTATAGTCCAACACTTGGGAATCTAAGTCAGGAGGCTCTCGAATTCAAGGCCAGCCTGGGCTACAGCAAAGTGCTTTTTCAAAAAACAAAAACATCATCTTTCTATGTATGTGCTCACATTCTTTCCTTCCTTCCTCCATGCCTGAGAAGGGCAAGAGCCAAAGCTCAGAGTCACCAGGAGAAATACAAAGCCTTCTAGGTGCAAACACGGTCAACCGAGAGGGACAGACAGAGCCTGGTAGGGGCAGGTGCAGGCGCAGAAGGAGCAGGCCCTACCTGCTGCTGCCCAGTCAGTCTGAAGGACAAGGCTGTGCAGCCAGGGGCTGTTCCCACGTCAGTGGCAAGAAAAGGAAGAAGATCCCAAGAGTGGGGATATTTTGACAGCATGCTCGCAGGGGTGTCATTCTTGCTGCTCCTGCGGAGGTGGATGTTCTAGGTTTTCTGGGAGGGTAGCCAGCCAGCTGTCTCACCTACTGCTCTGGCTGCGACATTTACTCAGACTAACCACCTCAGTAGTTAAAGCGCAGGAAAGCGACGCTGTAGTACTAATTAATAGCCTTCCTTGCCATCGTTTCTTTTTCTCTCCTCTCCTCTCTTCCTTCCTTCCAGATCTAGGAAGTCTCAGAACCTTGGGTAAACGGTTCAGAACCAGCTAAGGCATCTGAAGCCCGCAGGGAGCCGGCGTGGGCAATTACAAGAGCAGTGTGGAAAGTGTGGCTTTCACTTTCCCCCTCCTGGCTCTCCTCCAGCTTGTAGATAAGGGCGCTGGCGCCTTCACGCTGAGGACAGGCACTGGTAACTACAGACCTTTTAATGAGGAATGAGGAGGATGCTTGCAGCTCCCTCTGCAAAATCCTCATGAGTTCTGCAAGGTCAGCATTTTTGTATCCCAAGGACGAACAACCCTTTTGTTACCAGGGAAGCGCACAGCATAATTGTGTGGGTAGGAGGGTGTCCTGGAGTTAGAGATGAGACACAGGACCCATGGAGAAAGACGGGAAGGAGACAGGAGGAGTCTGCAGTTATGAGCTGCATTCAACAGCTTTGTTCTGTTTGCCATCACACACTACAGATGGAAGAGGAGGGAGATGAGCAGGTGGCGAGTAGTCTTGGAATTCCTGCTTTGAGTGAACACAGGGCGTTCCTGGACTTGGAGAGTAGCTGGGCTTAAACCCTGTCCAACAAACTAGGCTGGCATTGCCTGAGCCCAGGTTGGCTCAGTAGGCCATGAGCAGCCACCTTATGAGAGATTGCATGCTTCCCGTAAACATGGCAGAATAATGTCCCAGGACATCATGTGTCTGAGTTTGTCCTGATTTAGCACTTAGCTTCTAAGAGAATTATATAGCTTCTCCTGGGCTGGGGTTCTCTCTGGTAACAAGTGGAAGAAATACAACTTTTGGGGGCAGTACTGGGGAACTGAACACGTGAAGCAAGCACTGTGCTACATCCCTATCCCCACAAATGTGATTTGAGGGCATCAGAGATCTATAGAATGTTGAGGGCTAGGAGGACCAAAATTCCAGAGAGATGGGCCCACTCAGCCAAAATGGGCGGCTTCCCTCCTATAGACATTTGCCAATTCTGGATACAGGCTGGCAGCTGGGGCTGGGCCCTGGCAGACATCCTGCTGAGGGAGGGGAATCAGCACTTAGCAGTGGCCAAAGAGATAAAACGGAAAACTGAGGAACTTCAAAATGGTCGGCTCCTCTCTCCCCGACCCAAGACATTTTCTTAATTTACAGTGTATGGAAACGAAGTCCCTGCCAAGGGTTTACAATGCACAAAATACATGACACAGGGATGATGGGCTCCGTCACACCCTGTCACCTGGACACTTAAGGACTGGGGCAGCTCAAGGCGTACACAGAGCTGGGCCCTGCAGAAATGCTTCTATGGGTAGAGAGACCAGTAGAGATCTTGACGGTCACATTGCTTAAATGGCAGAGGGCAGACTTGAGTAACCCCAAACACATGGTGCCTTCACAGTTTGCTAGTTGGGTAGTGGGACATGTGTATAATCCCAGCACTTGGTAGGTAGAGGCAGGGAGGGCATCAGGAGTTCAAGGTCATGCTCAGCTCTGTAGCAAGTCTGAAGCCAGTGCAGGAGGATGGCCAAGTTGGGAAGATCTGTGGATTTAACAAGTGATTATAAAAGCAAGCTGAAAACTTCTCAAGGGCAGTCCTGACTCTCCACAGTCCTTCAGGACAGAGGAGATGAAGATCTCTCTGTTGAACTCCTTAAAGGGCCTGTCCTAAGTCCAGGAGTGAGCCAAAGTTAGACTGAGTCCCATGGGAGCTGACACCTAACCTGACCCAGTCCAGCCCTGAGATGAAGGGATTTCCTGTCTACCTAATTCACCCGGCTGAGAGGAAGGGGAACTTGCTCTGGCAGATGGTCACATTCTATGGAGTCTTTGCATTCAGCATGAGATTTAAAAACAAAAAAGACTAGACCTTCAGAAATCTGGGACCATATGCCTCGAGTCAGGAGGGGAAGCCCAGATAATGAAAGATTCAGAGATGGTCCAGCTGTTAGTGTTTTCATCAAGGATTTTAAAATAAATACATTAATTTATTGAGGAAGTAGAGGGAAAATGAATGAAACAGGCAAAGGGAGGAATATTCTCAGGGATTTAGAATATTGATTGATTGGTTTTGATTGAGACAAGATCTCACAAAGTGGACCCTAACTGAACTCAGTTTGTAAATCAGGGAACCTCAAATTCTCAGAGATCCTTTTGCCTCTACCTCCCAGTTGCTGGAATTGAAAGTGCACTCTACCATGCCTGGTTTTGGAATATATTTTTTCAAATATTGAATATGCTAGATTTTAAAAATAACTCAGCGGAGGCAGGAATGGTGGTAAATCTCAGAACTGGGGAGGCTGAAGAAGGCGGATGGTGAGTTCAAGGCTAGTCGGAGCTACAAAGCAAAGCTAGCTAACCAATTAAAACTCCTCCCTTCTCTTTGTTCCTCCCTCGCCCCCACCCCCAACCCCACAAGGTACTGAGTGAGTAGATTTTACAGCAGATATACTATATCAACTGCCGAGAAAACAGATGAATTAAAAATGCCCAGATTGGGGCCTGGAGAAATGGCTTGGTGGTGAAGAACGCGTAATGTTCTTCCTTGGGACCCGTTTTCAAAGCCCTGCACCCATGTTACAGCAAACCTATTACTCCAGCTTCAGGGCGCCCAACACTTTTAACTTCCACAGGCAGCTATGCTCACAGGCATTCTGTCTTTCCCAACACATATACATAGTTAAAAATAAAAAGTAAATCTTTTTCTAAAATGCCCAAATTAAACCACAGAGAACCAAGAGAGAAGGGCAGTGGCAATCGGTCAACGTAAAACAGTCTCAGCACACTCATAAGGTCTAGCATGCTGTGTATAACTGGAGTTGTGGAGTCAAGGAGAAAAGACGGCACAGAAGCAATCTGAAAAGAATGGCTGGGAGCTTTCCAAAGTTGCCAAGTTCATAGGTCAAAGAAGCTGAGCTGATCCTCAAGCAGGATGAATAGGTCTTGCCCTTGAAATCAGTTAACCACACCCTTCTAACCACTTGCTGGTTTTTGACCTTTAACAAGCCACTTGACTTTGTTGAGCCTCAGTTTCCCCTTCTTTAGAGATAAGATTAGATGAAATAACTTAGAAACTGTTTAGTTTTAAAGAGCTATTGCAGCATGGCGAACTCTGAGAAAGCCCCAAAGCCCGTGTGCTCCGCTCTGGGCAGCCTCTATCTACCGGCATCCAGAGAACCCCTAAGGATATGGATGTGACCGACCCAGGGGCCATCTAGTGAGCGCTGCATTCATTCCTTCAAAACACTGGATATTAACTTCATGGCAGCCATTCTGTTAACCAGAAATACAAAGCTAGAAAACACATACACCACATGGACCCTCCACTTCTATATTTGAGGCCAAGGGGTGCTAACAGCCAGCACCAGGCCCCTGTGATCCCTTACAGTCTCCCTGCTCACACCAATATGACTAGTCTATTGATTAGCCCCCTACCTAAGCTCCAGATGGGAATCTTCTCCTTCCCCTTGGGAAGCAAAGGCTGGTGGAAGTATTAACTGGTTCAGCTGGCTGTTAGAGTACCTGGGAATTAAAAAAGGGAAGTGGGGTGTCAGGGGGAGGGCAGTTCTGGGAATGTACACACAGCCTTTAAGGGAACTTTGATACTTGGCATCTGTGGTACAATAAAACATCAGTTTTGGATACAGTTCTCAGGAGAGATGTTTACCTATTGGTATTATGAAAGGTCTATCTTAGGCTTCCATTGCGAAGCATCTGGAGTTACCCTTTGTCATGGTTGTGTGTCTGCCCTGGTAAGAACAGCCAGGAGCAAATCCAGCAGGACAGAGGAAGCATCCAGTAGCCATAGCCTTTGTCAGGAGAAAAGGGTCCTGACCACAGCTAACGCCCTCCCCTCTGGGCTGTCTCCTTCAGGTGATCATAAACAGCACCATCACCCCGAACATGACGTTCACCAAAACCTCGCAGAAGTTTGGGCAATGGGCAGACAGCAGAGCCAACACAGTGTTCGGTCTGGGATTCTCCTCAGAGCAGCAGCTCACCAAGGTAAGTGCCTTCCAGCACAGGGCACTGTGGGCGAGGGGGCTCCTCTCAAACAGCAGACTCCTTGAAGACTGTGGAAGAAAGGAAGTTCATCGCCAGCAAATGCCATTCCCTTGGTAGCCTGAGAAGCTTTACTGGCCTGGTGATTCTTTGGGCATCCTCTAGGCCACTTATCATTTCCTGAGGCTACCCCTCCCCCCATCACAGAGTCCAGAAACAGGGCAAGAAGCAGAAGTGTTGAGGTCAGGTACAGTTAAGATGTGGAATTATTCCCCAAGCTTCATCCTGTTTGGGAAGGCCGTAGAAGCGTCAGGATGTGGGACCCCGATGGAGGAAGTGCGTCACTAGGAGCCAGCCAGCCTTGAGATTTTATAGATTGGCTTCACTTCCTGTCCACTCACGGTGGCCAGCTTTTACCATCCACTGCCACACCTTCTCAGCCATGATGCTCCACGCCCCTTTTTTTAAGATTTTAGCCCCAAAAGTAAAGTGATCCGATTTGCAGTCCAGATATTCTTTTTCTTTTTCTTTTTCTTTTTCTTTTTCTTTTTCTTTTTCTTTTTCTTTTTTTTTTTTTCCTTTCCTGGAAGCGCGTTGGATTCAGTCCAGAGTAGAGCTGATAACGATTTGAGTAAGAGATGGAGAAATTTTACAAATTTTTAAAAATTGACAGAACTTTGTCATACAGACGAGGGGATGATGAGGAACGGATGGTGACAGCATCTTCTGTAGTGGGAGAGGGGAGCAGAAATCAGTTATGGTGCCTGAGACTGAGTGGCCGGAGCCTCTGAAGTGGAGCAGGGCTTCCTGTGGTTTCCATCCCACAGAGCTGCCTGCTAGAGAGAGGAGATGCCGGAGAGCACCCTTATCTTGCCCAGCACTCACCCCTATACCTTCTTCGTGTCTGCAAGCCTCGGGCTGCTGGGTTAGCATCTAGTCATGTCTGGGCCCATCTCAGCACCTGCTTTTGCTTCTGTCTGAGGCCAGAAGTCCCCTGGAGCCCAGGAAAGTCTGAAAGAAGCACTCCGAGCTCCCTGGTCCGATCTCTTTCACTCCATAGAGGAAAGGAGGTAGTGAGGACAGATGAAGGGGGGAAAACATCAGCGAGAAAGAATCAAAAGGAAAGCTCCAAACAGAAGTAGGACAAAGTGTGAAAGTTCAGTTCTTCCTTCCCTGGAGAACTAAAAAGACCTTGATCCATGCTACTTCCCGTTCTTCCCAGACAAAGAAAATGTCCTGTTATTAAGGAGGAGTGTCCCGTCCCGTCCTCCTGAGTCACCCGGGGGGCCTCTGGCTGCAGTCTCATCTCTGCTCCGACTGTGGCCTGCCATCATCACAGAGATTTCTGAAGCAAGCTCTCAAATACGTCCTTTGTCCAACATATTTCAGATCAGCATTTCCTTTCTCTTTGAAGGCAACGATTAACCACACACTGATAAATTGCCACGAATAGAGGCTAGCAGCCACGACAAGCGCCAATTAGCTCGCCCAGAGGGAACCTGGGCCGGAGGGGTTCCCGAGGCTTGTGTGCCTGAGGACAGCTGTGACTCAGTATTCCCGCCTTCTCCGCGCAGCCGCCCACAGACCTACAGGGGGATCAGTGATCAGACGTTGTGGGCTGGACAATGAAACACCGGTGTGGGCATTTTCGCTTAGGAACACTTTATGTGAACGTCTCTCTCCGACCCCCAGAAAGAAAATAGATGCCTTGTTCTTAGCTTTCATTTAGAAAGTGCACTCAGCAGCCACAGCCCAGGAAGTACCAGGCGGAAACTTTCTGCTCTTTAGTCAGGCTTTCCAAAAAATAATAAAAGCTGTATATCCCTGAAATGGAGCTGGGATCCGTGTGTCCCCTGGAGAAGTCATGATACGTCAGCCTACCGAGGACTGCTGGGACAGAGCCTGGCTTCTCTGCTAGGAAGAAGTCATGGCAGGAGACAAAGGAAGGGTGGACCAGGGAGAGGAATCGCTAGCATTTTGGTCTCTCTGGCATCTGACCTCACGCGCCCACCATTCTGACTTTGCTTCCTTCTCATTCATTGCAGACAGAGGAAATATGTTCTTTCCGTAGGGTGAATGGCCCAGAGTAGAGTCTGCCCTGCTCTGTGGTAGACGCTTCTCAACCCACACGCCGCCTATGTGATAACTGCCTTCAGCTTTAATATTTTAATCTGGGTGTGGTGATTACCTTAACCGTGAACTCTACACAATGGAGAATCACCTGAGGGGATCTCCAGGAGGGATCCTCTGTGTTGGGTTGACTTGTGGGTGTGTCTATAGGGGATTGTCTTAATTAAGTTCACTGATGTGGAAAGACTCCCCCCCATCCACTGTGGGCAGTGCCATTCCCTAGGCGGGGGGGGGGGGGGGGGGGGTTCCTACACGTAAGAGTGGGGGAAACTGTGATGAGCATAAACAAGCAAATGGGTACACATTCATTTCTCTTCACAGCGATTGGCTGTGGATAGAACCAGTTACCTCAAGCTCCCTATGCTGGCTTCCCCCACCATGATAGGATATAACATGAGACTGTGAGTCAAAATAAACCTTTTCTCCCATCAGTGGCTTCCCTACCCCCCAGAGTATTTTAACCTCATCAACAAAAATGAAACCAAGGCAGGGACCCAGTGAGTTGTCTTGGTTACTATGGGCATCTGCCACCAAGTCTAATGACCTGAATTCAACCCCTGGGACCCACGTGGTGAGAGGAGAGAAATAGCTCCTGCAAGCTGTCCTCCGATCTCCACGTGCTTGTCGTGGTATATGTGGGTATATGTGTGCACAGGATACATAAATGTGATGCAAATTTTAAATAAAAATAATCTATAACCCACATGCCCCCCCCGGCATTCCCTTTATTAATTGAGTATAATCATAAGAGTGTTACCCAGCCTCCTGTCTCCCAGTTGTCTGATTTAAAGGCCACTTTTCTACCTTGGGGCTGTTCTTCTAATATGTTTTAGAGTACTTTTGGCTGCAAGTAACAGAAGAGAATAGGATTATTATGTAAAGCGAAGTCCTGAGGCAGTCCGTTGCTCACACCATGTGACTCCCATAGGTTCATCTGTTTGATTGCGCAGTCATCAGAGAGTAGCACTATTGGAGAAGGATTAGGAGGCGTGGCTTTATTGGAGGAAGTGTGTCACTGGGGGTGGGCTTGAGGTTTCAAACTCACACCAAGCCCAGCCTCTCTCTCTCTCTCTCTCTCTCTCTCTCTCTCTCTCTCTCTCTCTCTCTCTCTCTCTCTGTTGTCTCTCTCTCTCTCTTCCCCCATACCTATGGATCAGGATATAACTCTCAGCTAATGCTCCAGCATCATGCATGCCACCATGCTCCCCACCATCATGATAATGTACTAACCCTCTGAAACTGTAAGCAAGTCCCCAATTAAATGCTTTCTTTTTTTTTTTTTCTCATGGTTTATTTTTTTTATATTTAAAAATTTCCATCTCCTTCCCTCCTCCTCCCCCCTCCCTCCCCTCCTTCTCCCCCTTCTCTCCCCTCCTTCTCCCCCTTCCCTCTCCTCCCCTCCACCCATACCTCCCCTCCCTCCCTCTCAAGGCCAAGGAGCCATCAGGGTTCCCCACTCTATGCTAAGACCAAGGTCCTCCCAACTCCCCCCAGGTCCAGGAAGGTGATCGACCAAGCTGAGAAGGCTCCCACAGAGCCCGTCCATGAAGAACAATCAGAGCCCAGAGCCATTGTCCTTTGCTTCTCAGTCAGCCCCCACTGTTGGCAATCCTCCTGGATATTGGAAGTAGACACGATCGCCAGGCAAAATTGGGAACTTGATGGTTGGGCAAGACTGGGCCAAGGGAAGATGGGGAGAGAAAAATGCTTTCTTTTTAAGTGTTACCTTGGTCCTGGTGTCTCTTCATAGCAATATGACAGTGACTAAAACAATGTGTGTGCATGCATATATGTATGTACATATGTATGTATGTGCATGCATGTATGTACATATGTATGTGTGTATTTTCGAGACAGGTTTCACTCTGTAGCCTGGACTGGCCTCAGATTTGTCACCCTCGTGCCTCTGCCTTCTGAGTGCTAGGATCTTAGGTGTACATTACCACGCCTTCCTACTGTACTGAAGAGAGATCTGCTGGAGGCACGGATGGAAGCATCACCAGTTAGGAAGCAGTAGTGCACACCCAGGTCACAGATGGCTGTAGTGCACACCCAGGTCACAGATGGCTGTAGTGCACACCCAGGTCACAGATGGCAGTGGCCTGGACCAGAAAAACAGTGGCGGTATCCAAACAGATCCAGTTCAGGATATATTGTGAAGGAGGACCCAAGTAGACGCTTCCTTTCCTGAGAGTGGCCTTGGCCGTGGTGTTTCAGAGCCACCGCACGGTGACAGAGCCAGAGCCGTGGCAGAGACACCCTGCCTGGCTCCAGGCTGTGGGGCCGGAGAGTTTGCTGCGTTTAGTTTCATTTGTTTTACGCTTTGTCAATCTTTCCTCTCAAGCTGCACTCAACACATCTGCGTTCATGGAAGAAAGCAGGGAGTGGTACCCAGCACTTCCCTGAGAAACACTGAGACAGGCATCATCTTTGGCTCCCCTGTCAGCTCTGGGTCCTCAGCCCACCACACCAAAATAAATAAATAATAAAGTAGGTTGCCATGATCAGCCTAGACTGCTCTCACTCTTC